>NW_028270174.1:69203682-69907596 GCF_037043375.1 Chiloscyllium plagiosum
CTGGGTTCACTTCCTTTCTTCTCAGTTGCTGCAAGTCAATAATGTAACAGCAGAATGAAACAAAAGGAAACAGAAAGGGAGGTGGCAGACCCTGGACAGAACAGGAACCTTCAGGCTGGGAGAATGGGTTAGATCCTTCTTGATTTCCCATTGGTCGATTCCCAGCATTATGAGGCATTGGGGATGGAACTTGGTCCCACGTGGGTGTGGTGACACCTTAATTCCCCGGCTGATCAATACTAAAAGTGGATGTCTTCCTCCTCCAGCCAATCACAGTGTGAAATACTTTCTGCTAGGTACCCCAAAGCACATGCTCCAAAATCCGCCCACATTCTGTACATGTACAGTGCCGGGTTTCCCCACACACGTATAGTCCCTGCCTCGGGGATTGTGGGAGTTGTAGTCCCCAGGAAGCTACTTGAGCCCTGTCTCTGGTAAGTGAATGAAAACTGTGGGCTGGAGGGTGTTGTCTATCAAATCCCCATTCAGACACACAGGACATGTGGGCTGTCATTGGGTTTCATGGAGACATACGTTTCCACGACCTGATTTCTGACGTGAGGAATATAGATTCAGCAAATTGAGTGATAGAGAGGTTAATAAGGAAGAGCAGATTTTAAGCAGAGGTAGCTGAGTGGTTAGCACTGCTGCCTCACAGCGTCAGTGACATGGGTTTGATTCCAGCCTTAGGCGACTGTGTGGAGTTTACACATTCCCCCCATGTCTGTACGAGTTTCCTGCCGTGCTCCAGTTTCCTCCCACAGTCCAAATATGTGCAGATTAGGTGGATTGCCCATACTAAATTGTCCAGTTTCCATGCATGTGCTGGTTAGGAAATTAGCCACAGGAAATGCAGGGTTACAGGGAATGGGTAGGTCTGAATGGGATGCTCATCATAGGGTTGGTGTGGACTGTGCACTGTAGGGACTCTATTCTACTCTCATGAAGAAGAATGTACTTATCTCAATGTGTTGTGAATCTGTGGAATTCCCTATTCAAAATGAGGTGGATGCCAGGACAATGAGCAAATTTAATGAAGAGATACAGATTTTAAATTTGCAATGAGTTGAAGGGTGAGATAGAGCAGGCGGTAAAATACAGCTGAGACCGAGGTGAGCTCAGTCATCACTGTATTAAATGGTGGAGCTGATTCGAAGAGCTGCATTGCCTCTCCTGTGCCCAGTGCTTATCTTCTTACGGTAATAACTGAAAAGCAGCATCCAAAACTCACCAACTTCACCAAAGGAGATTTTTGGGAAAAGCAGGATAGTCAGGGGGATTAGCATTTCAAACTTAGAAGATGAGGAAGCGTGTGGGAGATAATGATTTTGCAATTTTAAACTGAGGGGAGACAGTGATTTATGGTTTTAGACTGTGTAGGACATTCACAGCGTCCAGAATACTCCGTTGTGAATATCTATCCTGTACTTTATTACAAAGCCAAGGTCTTTGACAATGAAAACCAAAACACCCAGGTAACATCGTCTCACCTCGTAATCTGATAAAAGACTTGTGGTAAGTATTGTCAAATTTAGAATACAGTTGGAAAGCTGGAAGATTAAATCCAATCCCAAGATCCTGTGCTTAAACAAAGGAGACTACAGTAGGATGAGGCAGGAGTTGGCTAATGTAGACTGGAAGCAAAGACTTAACGGTGGGACAGTTGACCGACAGTGGAGGAATATCAAAGAATTTTTCAAACTGTTCAGCAAAAGTATATATCAGTGAAAAGGAAGGACTGTAGGAAAAGGAGTAATCTGCCATGGGTGGCTAAGGAAATAAGGGAGTTTATCAAATTGAAACAGAAAGCTTACAAATTGGCAAAGACCATTGAGAAACTAGGTTATTAGAAAAACTTTAAAGATCAACAGAAAGCCAGATGGGATTGGGGGAGAAAAGTGATGAGTAGCTATCCCCAGGGCCAGAGTAGCAGTTTACACTGCTAGAGGGGAACCTATTATGTGGGGAACATATGGCCTGTGTAATTGTTGAAGCACTTCACTGTTACCATAGAGATAATCCTGATTAAGTTAAAAATCACAGCACACTCCTAAAGCCTGTACTTCCAAATAAACCTGTTGGACTATAACCTGGTGATGTGAGGTTTTTAACTTTGTCCACCCCGCTCCAACACCGGCTCTTCCACATCAGAATCCTGACAGACTGCCCCACTGAAACTGAAGTGCCTGTCATATACCTGACTGAGCCACAGGGCCGTGGAGGAGGGGTATGTGGTTTAACCACAAAGTGTTGAGCTTAATTCAACTTTTTAACTGCTATTGCAATGGAGATAATACTGAGAGACAGCGTCCATTCAAAACCACAAACCACAAAGGTATAAGAATGGGAGCGGCACATCGGACAGGCAGGGAGTTACCTGATGCTGCCTGGAGGTTTTCTGCATGTACACTATCCAGGTAACTGCCATGTCTCATCAATAAAGACTCAAAGAAGACCTCTCAGAGTTCTGTGCCCAGTTATTCCTATCCAGCAATGTTCAGGAATATGGGTACACAGCAGTCAGTCTTCACAGTGGAGAACACGAAGAACATGCCAGTAATTGATAAGGAAACTGAGGAAGGTGAGGACCAAGAAACAATCATTATCACGAAAGAGTTAGAGCTGGGCAAGCTAATGGAGCTAAAGGTAGACAAGTCTCTTTGCCCTGATGGAATACATCCCAGGGTGCTAGCAGAGATAGCGTGAGAAATAGTAAATATACTTGGAGTCAGAATCCTACAGCAGAGACAGGCCCTTTGGCCCAAACTGGCCCATGCCGACCAGAATGTCCATCCACGCTAACCCCATTTCCCTGCACTTGGCCCATCTGCTTCTGACCCTTTGCTATCCATGTATTTGTCCAAATGTCTTTTACATGTTGTTAATGCACCCACCTCAACCACTTCCACTGGCACCTCATTCCATATATACATACCACCCTCTGTGTAGAACTGTTGACCCTCAGGTTCCCTTTCATAATTTCTCCTTCGACCTTAAACTGATGCCCTCCACTCCTTGCTTCCCTGGGAAAGAGACGGAGTGCATTCACCTTATCCAAGCCTCTCATGGTCTTATATACTTCCAGAAAAGATCACCCTCTGTTTCCACTGCTCTAAACAAAAAAAAAATCCTCGCTTGTCCAACCTCTCCCTATAATTCAGACCCCTGAGTCCTGGCAAAAATTCTTGTAAATTTCATATGCACTTTTTCCAGTTTGATAACTGAAACCTACACTGCACTCATCACATTTCCAGTGTTTCCCCACGGTACTGGAACCGACGTGACAACGCCAATGGATTACAAGCCATGATCGATAATTAACTCCTTTACAACAATCCTGTTTTCATAGCATTTTTCATGCTGCAGGTATCCTTGTGTCTTTCTGGTTGCATGGTTAATTAAAAATTTGTCCTCATACAAAACAAATCTGTAGCTTAATTGTTCCTGGGAAATGTGCCATGTTTCTTCAGGCTTTTCACAACAAATGAACTCTTTCTCCACAGTCACCACACTAACATGGACTTGGCTGTGTCTCAGTAATTTTTCCAGTCACACTGACATTTGAAATATTCGCCCATGGACAGAATACACACCTTTCCTTCCACATGAAAAGGCCAAATGATATTCAGATCGGCACGGATCAATTAACTATCAAAACGGAACGTGAAGTTCAATTTGAATTTCTCATCCACAAATCCGCCCTTTCAGAACCCTACAACAGAGAAAACAGGTCACCACCGTTAACACAGGATGGAAATTCAAAAGACAGTGATAGTATTAAATTGTAGTTTCTTTGTTCCCCCAAAGCTTTAAATCTCAGTCTCACAATTGCTCTCTTCTGTGAACTGAAATCCAAACCAATCTCCTCACCCCTTTTCCTCCACACCCAGTTCTCACACACACTCTCTTCTCTTTGAAATCAGCTTCCTAGCTCCTGCCTGCAGACTAAGAACCAAAAAAAGGTTTCCTCCCACAATCCAAATATGTGCAGGTCAGGTGAATCGGCCATGCTAAATTGCCCACAGTGTTAGATGCATTAGTCAGAGGGAAATGGGTCTGGGTGGGTTACTCTTCTGAAGGTCGGTGTGGACTGGTTGGGCCGAAGGGCCTGTTTCCACACCGTAGGAAATCTAATCTAATCAAATCAATGAGTCTGACTCGGAGCCTCCTGGATGTTGGTGAATCCTTCCCCCACCTCCCAGGTTTCCTTCCTGGTCAGAACCAAACTGATATTTTTTTCCCCAGTCTGGAACATTTTATTTATTTCCCCCACACGGACCCTCTGATGAGAACCATCCTGCATACATTGGCCAAGTCATATCTGATTGAACTAAGATGAACCAAATTATAACTTTATTTGCAGGCCCATCTGTGTTCCTTTCCATAACATTCCTGAATCTTCACACGAGTTCTGATAACTTTCTGCAAAATGCTGCCCCCACTGATAGCCGACCACTTACAGATTACATTACAGTGTGGAAACAGGCCCTTCGGCCCAACAAGTCCACACCGACCCGCCGAAGCGCAACCCACCCATGCCCCTACATTTACCACTTACCTGACACTAACAGGCAATTTAGCATGGCCAATTCACCTGACCTGCACATCTTTGGACTGTGGGAGGAAACCAGAGCACCCGGAGGAAACCCACGCAGACACAGGGAGAATGTGCAAATTCCACACAGTCACCTGAGGCGGGAATTGAACCCGGGTCTCTGGCGCTGTGAGGCAGCAGTGCTAACCACTGTGCCACTTGTCATGATATCAGGGCAGGGGCCATTTCCCTGGGTCCTATTCCCAGAGGTAGGAAACTACGAATGACAGATTAATCCCATACACGCACAGCCTCTCTCCTGGACCTGACCAGCCCTGCACATACACCAACAATTGGCCAGCACTGCGCACGTGCACTGTCTCCCCTCCTACAGCACATGCTCCAGATCACACACGAAGCTGGGTGATTGACAGCAGCTCCTGCCCAATAGGGTGGAGGGGGCAGGGCTGGAGATTGTAAACAATGAATGAATGTGGAGGACACTGGGGGATGGACAGGTGAGTGAGGGACAGGAGCAGTGCAGCAACAGGAGGGGACCCTGGACAAAATGAGCAATGGGAGAGTCTGACAGGAGAGAAACTACCGGAAGGTTCTGTTTAGAGGCTCAGGCGGGGACAATATGGTCTGGCGGCTTGGGCATGTTTTCCAATCAGCCTTTTCAAAGATGCTGTTACTCAACTCTGAGCCTGATCCTCCTGGTTCAGAGGTAAGGACACTACCACCATTTCCTGGTGGGCTAGTGGAAAGAAGGGAAGGTTTTCTCAATCCCTCTCATATGGATAGGGTAAATACACAATATAGAATCCCAAACGGTGCACAATATCTGTTTGAGAAGGGGAACGATCACTGGGGAGTCCTGCACTTCCTTCCTGAGCCTTTTACTTGATCTGATGGTCACCCATTCCCTTTCTGCCTGTGTAACCCTCACCTGCAGTGTGACTAACTCACTGAACCTGCTGTCCATAACATTCTCAGTATTGCTCCACAGTGAGTTCACTCTCAGCTCCAGCTCTGAAAAGCAGTTTCCCAGTAGCTGCAGATGGGCAGTCTTCCTGCACACATAGCCGTCACGGACACAGGAAGTGTCCCTTATTTCCCACATTGTGCAAGAGGAGCACACCACTGAGGTCTCCGATCACAATGTCTCTCTTGTTTCAGTTAGTTACTCCCATTAGGAGAATTTAAATGAGCTAGCAACCTTCTTTCTCTTCAAACATTTCCATTATAATCAAAAGCCCCAATCTTTACTTAAGCTGACATTTTATACTTTAAAAACTGTTTAAAAAAAACTCAGCAGGTATCGCTTACAACTTGGCTGTTCCCATTGAGATCATGTGAATTTATGAATGGCCTGCACTAAAACTGAAGCTGTGGGTTCACATTCTCTCTGTCTCCCCTCGCTCGGTTTACCAGCAACTCCAAAACACTCTCATTGAGCCAAGCAGCACCCACAGTGCAGCCCTATCATTTTCATTGTCTGCTCCCACCTACACTGCCCCAGCCTCCTGTACTGTTCCAATTCATCTCAATGGGAGCTCAGGAACATCATCTCATCTCTCAGTTCAGCCATTTGTAACCCCAGAGTCAACAAGGACTTCAGCAGTTTCTGAATGAATAGACAGTTGTCAGAACCTGGAACATTCCACCTGAAATGGTACTGGAATTTGAGTCCATAAGGAATTTTAATGAGAAGTTTGCAGGAATTGAAAATAAGGAGTTTACAGATTAACATCATGAAGTGGGTGATTGGGTCTAAATCTGACAGTTCCTATAAAGAGACGAGGTGTAATTTGGATAAATCTGTGCTCCCTCTCAGGCCAATACCTCCTTCCACAGCTGCAGGGCCCAGAATTGAACACAAACCCCGAGGGTGATCCAACCACAAATCTTTCTGCTTTTTGCTTGAAATAAAAACCAGATACTTGCCCACAGACAGAACAGACACACCTTTCTCCTTCCACAGTTAAATGTCAATGGTATTCAGATCCTGATGACCCTGCTGATGATAGAAAAATGCTTTTGAGATCCCTGTCTCAATTATTCTCAATTAATATCCTATAAAACGAATTGACAAAACAAAACTCTCAGTCAGTGCAGGCTGAACAGTAAAGACAAATATTTCTCTTGGTATGTGTTTGATGTGTAAATGCTCCTCTTTCAATCACCCCGCCCCCACCCAGGAAGAGGACATGTCCATGTGCCTCTCTGTACCTTGCCCCCAATAAAGATGGCGGCCATAACCCAGGACCTATCACCACCTGAGGGCCACAGCCATTTTCCCATTTGCTATAAACGTGGGACCAAGAGTTTCTAATTCAGGCCTAACTACCTGTTCAGAGTGTAATTAAACCCTCCCAGTCTAAACTGGATCCAACTCCCCTTTCCAGTTTCCTCCTCCAGTGACCCTTCCTCAGAACCGATGGCAGCTGGGAAAATTAGAATCCCTACAGTGTGGTAACAGGCCATTCGGCCCAACAAGTCCACACCCACCCTCTGAAGCATTTCTCAAACAAACCCATTCCCCGACCCTATTACTCTACATTTCCCCTGACTAATGCACCTAACCTATACATCCCTGAACACTACGGGAAATTTAGCTGGGCCATTTAACACAACCTGCATATCTTTGGACTGCAGGAGATAGGGGTATAAAGAGTAGATAATAGGTGAGGACAGAGCCCAAAAGAAACGGTAACATTTGGAAAGACAAAGGAGTGGATAACAATCTGTCTGGGAGGGTGCATAGCTGTTAATGGAGGGGACAGGAACCTGTGTCTGGCAGCATCTCAGTGGAGGTGCTGGAAATGGCAGCTGATGATCTACGTTCTGCTGCAAAACAGAACCCGAGCTTCCAGTTGCCGGTCACTTTAACACACGAGTCTGTTCCCTGGCCAACATCTCTGTCTCATGCTTACTGCAGTGTTCCAGTGAAGCTTGATGCAAGCTGGCAGAACATTCCAGAACACAACAAAATGCCCCGTATTTCAAGGACAGCAATTTCCCTTCCCGTGTGGTCAACAACACTCTCCAGTGTATCTCCACCAGTTCCCACACCTCTGCCATTGAACCACACCTCTCCAACTGCAACAAGGATAGAAACCCCCAGTTCTCACCTTCCACCCAGGTACAATGCATCATCATCCGCCATTTCCACCACCTACAATCAGATCCCACCAGAGATATATTTCCCTCTCCATTCCTTTCAGCATTCCAGAGACCATTCCCTGTGAATTCCTAGTCAGATCCATGCTCTCCAGCAACCCACCCTCCACTCCCAGCACCTTCACTTGCCACTGCAAGAGGTGTAAAACCTGTGCCCACATCTCCCCCCTCACCTCCAAAGGACCCTTCCACATCCAGCAGAGATTTTCCTGCACATCCAAACACCTCACCTATTATGGTCTTTGCTTTCGATGTGGTCTCCTCTCCAGAGGGGAGTCAGGACACCAACTTGCAGAATGTTTCAGGGAACATTTCTGGGACACATGCACCAACCAACCCCACCATCCTGTGGCCAACCACTTCAACTTCCCCACCCACTCCACCAAGGACATGCAAGTCCTGGGCCACCTCCACCACCAAATCCCAGCCACACGACGCCTGGAGGAAGAAAACCTCATCTTCCACATTGGGACCCTTTAACCACAGAATCAAGGTTTCCTCATCTCCCCTCCCCTGCCTTATCCCAGATCCAACCCTCCAACTTGACACCATCCTCTTGAACTGTCCCACCTGTCCATCTTCCTTTCCAATTATCCACTCCACCTCTCTCCATTACCCTCCACCTACATCTACCTATTGCCTTCCTAGTTCCCTTCTCACCAACCCCACACATCTCACTTATTTATCTCCTAGCCCTCTTACTCCGCCCACCACAAATCCCTGCATTCCTGATGAAAGGAATATGCCCAAAACGTCAATTCTCTTGCTCCTGAGATGCTGCCAGACCTGTTGTGCTTTTCCAGCGCCACATGTTAACGCAAGCTGGAAGAACAACACCTCATCTTCTACTTGGGGACCCTGCACCCCTCTAGCCCCAGTATCAAATTCAATAATTTTAGGTCCTGAACTCTCCAATTTCCTAGCGCCCTAGCCTCTTAACCCACACACCAGGCCTTGTTATCACATAGCCTACCATTACACATTACCTATAGTTAGCCACTAACAGTCCCCATAAACAGCTATTTACCCTCCCCCAGTCAGATTGTTATCCACTCCTTTGTCCAATTGCTCCCATCTCTTTGGACTCTATCACCACCTATCATTTACTCCTTAACCCCTACCTTCTGCATATAAACCAACATTTCTTTTCAGTAATATCAGTTCTGAGGAAGGGTCAGTGGATCCAAAACGTTAACTCTGATTTCTCTTCACAGATGCTGCCAGACCTGCTGAGCTTTACCAGTACCTTTTGGTTATTTTGAGAGATTTACAGCATCCGCAGTACTTTTGGTTCTAATTTACCAGGAATTTCTAATTCAGGTCTAGCAGCCTAAAACCATGCATTTATAAACACTCCCAGTCCACAATAGCTCCATTTCTTCCCCAGACTTTGCAGTCTCTCCCACTCCCTTCACACTCACTCAGTCCCCCCTCACCGGGACACTGTGACTGCACAGCTCATGGCCACGTGTTGGTCTGCTGGACCCACCCCAATTCACTCCCATTGGCTGAAGGATCACGCCAATTCTCCTATTGGTCTGAAACTGATGGCAATCACCCGGGCCACATTGTGACATGAGTGGGCTCCTCCCAAGATCATCGGATGCTGAGGGGTGACCTCATAGAGCTTTATAAAATCATGAGGAGTATGGATGGGAAAAATAGACAAGGTCTTTTCCCTGGGGTGGGGGAGTCTAGAACGAGAGGGTGTAGGTTTAAGGTGAGAGGGGAAAGATTTAAAAGGGACTCAAGAGGCAACTTTTTTCACACTGAGATTGGTACGTGTATGGAATCTTCTGTTCAGGGAAGTGGTGGAGGTTGGTACAATTACACCATTTGGCATCTGGATAGGTATGTGAATAGGAAGGGTGTTGGCAAATGGGACTAGATTAGGTTGGGATATCTGGTCGGCATGGACCAGTTCGACCAAAGGATCTAATTCCATGCTGTATGTCTCTATGACTCTGCCCTGGGATGAGCTTCATCATTCACAGTGAATGGGGCAGTAACAGAGCACATATCCTGGGAATAAGACCCTGGGATTTCACCCTATCCATGCCCCTCACAATTGTATCCAATGCTCCAGGGGAAACAGCCCCAGCCTATTCAGCCTCTACCTATATAGCTCAAACCCTCAACCCTGGCAACATCTTTGCGGATCTTTTCCAAACCCCTTCAAGTTTCACAATATCATTCCAATAGCGGGGAGACCAGGACTGAAATCAGAATTCCAGAAATGGTTGAATCAATGTGCTGTGCAGCCGCAAAATGACGTCCCAATTCCACTACTCAATGCATTGACCAGTAAAGGCAAGTACACCAATAGCAATATGGCTGGCTCTGAGCTACCCTCTCAGTAATTATCAGTGGGGTCAAAGAACGTTGTTCCAAGCAGTGACACCCACATCCCATGAATGAATATATAAAAATACCTATGTCTCTCCGTACCTCTGCAAACCCCTCCAGCTGCAGCAATTCGCCCTGGCTTTGTAACACCCTGACCACTCTCTGTAACACTCTCACTACCTCCAGCACCTTCACCTCTCCCAGTTCCTATCGTGTCAATGAACCCTGACCGTGGTTCCCCTTCCCACAGCCCTCCTCCTGCGAGCATACCCATTGCAATCCATTAACATTTACTCCTAAATCACACAATCACTACAAGATTTTAAGTACTTTTTGGTGATCTTCTCAGCCTCATAATCTAGTATGATCCCTTTTGTCCTGAGTGAGGGATCAGTGGGAATTTCTTGCTGTGATTTTTACTGTTTCAATCGAATGACCTTCTGTTGTGTTTTACACTGTTCCTTCAAATGTTTTCCACTGTTCATTTCCAGCCACATATTTCAGTCTGTTTAGCCTGTTTAACTTGGTCCGTTCTCCTCTCAAACTCATGTCATTGGCTATTTCTATTTCTAGTTGTAGCTTGTCCTTTCTGTGATTCACTTTAAAACTTTATATTTCTTTAAACTGCACTTTATCACAATTTCCCGAAGGATCTCTGCAGGTGACATTACTCATTCACTAAGTTTCATTACACGGTCGCTCTGCGATAGTTATGTCCCTAGCCAGTTGCACAATGTGTTTTTCAAAGAAACACTGAAAAAAATATATCCGAACTCCTCTTCCAATATCAATGTTGTCCGTGTGATTGTCCCAGATTATACAAATATTGACGCTTTCCAAAATTATCACAATGCCTTTGTTAACAATTCCAATGAGTTCCTGTGTAATGCAGTGATGAGCCATGAAATGCTATTTGGTGGCTAAAACTCTTCTGCTGCTTGTGTCCTTGGCAAGTTGTCACCAGAATTTACATTTAGATTGACTCTACTTCATGATCTGAGGCCAAATGCTTTCTCTGTAATGCCTTTGTTACCCATTATTGTTAGCGTTGCCCATTTTGCCTGAGTTTGCACAAGATTGTGAACCACTGAATATTTTTGTCCACGCTGTATCCATGTCTCCCTAGTGTCTAAATCTCTTTTATCTCTGAGTCTTAAATCCATCTACCTTTTTGCAGCAACGTTGTGCATTCAAAAAAAAAACCTAGTGTACTCTCTTCCACAATTTTCTGTCACAAATCTATTCGCTGAATTACAATTTTAGTTAAACTCTGTCCCATCCTGTTCCGTTCTGCTTGTCTTCAGACGCACTCCCATACTGTTCCGATGCTCCACGTTTTCTCTCTGGATTTGGAAAGCTCCTTTCACCTGAAGCCTTCCCCTGCATCCTCTCTGTCAGTTTAAAGCCCTGTCCATAAATCTCCCGACATGATTGGCCAGGACACTGATCCCAGCACATTTCCAGTGGGACTATGCTAATGGATTATTTATTAAATCAGGTTTGGGATGTGGGTGTCTCTGGCTGACCAGCCTTTCTTGCCCAGCCCTAGCTGACCTTGAACTGAGTTGCTTGCTCGTCTATTTCAGAGGGTCTTTAAGAGGCAACCACTTTGCTGTGGGGATGTCGTGCAGACCACGTCAGGATGGGCAGATGCCTTTCTCGAAAGGACAATTGTTTGGGTTTTTTGTACATCAGCAATGGTCTCATACTTATTTGCGGATTGTTAATTACTATTTTTAAAATTATTGATTTAAAATTCCACCATTCCTGATGGTGGCAGTCCAACCTGCCTCCCTTGAACATTAGCTGAGGTTTGGGATACATGCTCTAGCGATAATACCACTCGGCCATCACTTCGCCTACTCACTGGTTGCTCATTCCTGACCGGTTATATCAGTGCATGATGAAGCAAAACATGTTCTTCCAACACAATTGTGTGATCCTGATATCTGCCAGCATTCTGGTGATATCACTTAGTATCTCGCTCTTGCTCTGTCTCTCTCTCTCGCTCTCTCTCTCTCTCTCTCTCTCTCTATTGAAGCTACACCAGATCCTGAGCTAACAGAATTCTCTACTCCAGAGAGATGAGGCAGCACAGGCCAAAGATGGAGACTGTGATTTTCCAGGTCTCTGTGGTGGTACACAGTGCCATTTTTAATCGTCATTATATCAGTCTAATTTCCCATTCTGTCTATATGTCTGTCTCCTGT
The DNA here is from genome assembly GCF_037043375.1 of Chiloscyllium plagiosum. NCBI lineage: Eukaryota > Metazoa > Chordata > Chondrichthyes > Orectolobiformes > Hemiscylliidae > Chiloscyllium > Chiloscyllium plagiosum. The sequence continues at coordinate 69,215,956 of NW_028270174.1, forward strand.
AGGTATTCAGGAAGGTTCAGACTCAATTACCTTCCCAGCTGCTGGGTGTCTCGTTCATCACCACATTGAAAACGGTTGATCAGCCGAGAGACAAAGGGCAGGGCGATCTGGAGCTTTCAATAAGTCCTGCAGTGAGGTAAGATCACTCACAGTGCACAGAGCAGAGAGCAATGAGAGGGCTCCAAATATCGCCTAACAGGACATGACACAGATACAGTGCTGGATGGGGAGCACAGTTCACACATACCACATGCTCAATCACCACTCCTGCTGTAAGTTCTGTTGTACTAAGTCTCACTACTCTGCAACACTGTATCCATGGCATGGCTTATGCACCAGTGTCTTCAATAACTTGTAACTCCCATAACAGTTCCTATTTCTGTAACCTCCTCCTAGCCCGGTTGTCCCTCCACATGTTTGAAATGTACTACATTCCAGACTACCATCACTAACGCTGTAACTTGCTTCAGTGTCTATCACATGCCTTATCTTGGTAGTCTCCTCCTCCAATAACTAGAGACAGAGCCATGTAGCACAGAAACTTTTCCTTCAACCCAACTACTCCATGCTGACCAGTCCATGAACGAGTCGCGTTTCCCTGCATTTGACCCATATCCCTTCAAACTTCTCCTCCCCCCAAATTGAACATTTCTCTACCACTTCCCCTGGAAGCTCATTCCATAACTGCACCATCCTCTGTGTAGAAACTTTTCTCCTAAAATCGCTTTTAAGTCTTCCCTCTCCCATCTCATATTTTTGCTCACTAGAACACAGAACATGACAGCGCATTACAGGCCCTTCGGCCTTCGATTTTGCACCAACATGTGGAACCAATCTGAAGCCCAAGTAGCCAACACTATTCCAATTCTTATCCATATGCCTATCCAATGACCGTTTAAATGCCCTTAAAGTTGGCGAGTCTACTTTAAGGCAGGCAATGCATTCCATGCCCCGACTAATCTGAGTAAAAAACCTACCTCTGGCATCTGTCCCATATCTATTTATTAATATTAATATCTACCTCAATTTAAAGCTATCTCCCCTCTTGGTAGGCATCGCCATCCAAGAGAAAAGGCTCTCACTGTCGAACCCATCTCACCTGCTGATTATCCTATATATCCAATTAATTGACCTCAAACACATTCTTTTGAACAAAAACAGCTTAAAGACCCTCAACCTTTCCTCATAAGACCTTCCCTCCATACCGGGTAACTTCCTCGTAAATCTCATCTGAATCATTTCTAAAGCTTACACATCCGTCCTGTAATGCAGTGACCTGAACAAATGTGGCCACACCCAGAATTTTGTATAGCTGCAGCATGATCTAATGGTTCTGAAACTCAATCCCTCTACCAAGACAAGCTCCCACACTGAATGGCTTCTTAAGAAACCCATAAACCTGGGTGGAAACTTCCAAGGATCTCTGTACATGGACAAAGAGATCCCTCTGTTCATCTACACTACCAACAATCTTACCATTATCCCATAAACCTGTGTTCCTGTTACTCCCTCCAGAGTGAATCGCCTCACACCTTTCCACATTAAATTCCATTTGCAAACTTTCAGTCCAGCTGTGCAGCTTATCTAAACTTTTCTGTAACCTACAACATCCTTCGTCACTATCCACAACTCTACCAAACTTGGGGTCTTCTGCAAATTTACTAACCCATCCTTCAATGCCCTCATTCAGGTTATTTATATAATTGACAGCAACAGTGGACCCAAACACATCCTGGCAGTACCCACAAGTAACTGAACTCCAGGATTGATATTTCCCATCAACCACTACCCTCTGCCTTCTTTCAGTGAGGCAATTTCTGATCCAAACTGCAAAATCACCCACAATCCCATGCCTCCGTATTATCGGCAATAGTCTACCACGGGGACTTTTAACAAACGCCTTACTGAAATACAGATACACCATATCAACTGCTTTACTCTCATCCATCTCTTTGTTCACATTCTTAAAGAACTCAGTAAGGTTTGTGAGGGCATGACCTACCCTTCACAAAACTGTTTTGACTATCCCTAATCAACTAACTCATCTCCAGATGATTATAAATCCTATCCCCTACAAGCTTTTCCAACACCTTACCCAGAATCAAAGTAAGGCTCACAGGTCTATAACTACCAGGATTGTCTCCACTCCCCTGCTTGGGGTGGCACGATAGCACAGTGGTTAGCACTGCTCCTCACAGCGCCAGAGACCCGGCTTCAATTCTTGCCTCAGCCAACTGTCTGTGTGGAGTTTGCACATTCTCTCCGTGTCTCTGTGGGTTTCCTCCGGGTGTTCCGGTTTCCTCCCACAGTCCAAAAAGTGCAGGTTAGGTGAATTGGCCATGCTAAATTGCCCGTAGTGTTAGGTGAAGGGGTAAATGTATATAAACATGTTTATATAAATGTCTGTAGGTTCACCCCTCTGTCTCCAACGCTCCAGGAAAAATATCTCCAGCCTATTCAGCAACAACCCTGGAAACATCTTATTAATCTTTTCTAAACCCTTTCAAGTTTCACAACATCCTTCTGACAGCAGGGAGACTAGAATTGCACAGAGTACTCCAATTGTGTTGCAACGTAGTAATCTGAGTTCCCCAGTCTTGGTGCACAGTAAGTCCTGGAATGAACAATTTGTTTAGGATCTTAGTCATATCCAGAATTCATGCACATCGACGGCGTCATTGATCTTTAAGGGATCCTACTTTGTCTCGAGTTAGTCGTTTACTCCTATTGTATCTATATTATCTAAAATCAGTTTTGGATTGTACTCATCCTTCTTTGCCAAGGCGATTTCATATCCCCTTTCTACATTCCTGATTTCCATCCTACAGCCCCTGTGACCCTCAGGGATTCCCTTGGTCCAGCTGGCTATACCTGACATGTGCCCCCTTTTCCTTGACCAGACCCTCAATGGACAGCCAGTGTTTCCGAATGCTGTCAGCATTAACCTGCACAAAAACAGGAACATGCTGGCGCTGATCGCTCAATTTAACTCACTATTAAAATATTCTCACTTGCCAGACTTCCCTTTCCCTGCAAATAGACTCCACAGTCACCTTTTGAAAGTTCCTGGCTGATACGATCAAGATTGGTCTGGCCCCATTTTATAACTTGAACCTATGGACCAGGTTTGTCCTTTTCCATCACTGTTTTCAAACTAATACAACTGTGGTCACTTTGGCAAAATGCTTTCCCACTAACACCTCAGTCCCTTTCCCGACCTTGTTTCACAAAGGGAGGTCAGATTTTGCCCAATTCTGTTTTCAGGCCATTTATATATTGATTGCAAGTTTACTGGAAATCAATTACCAAATTCCTCCCTTGCAAACGCTGGAAAGTTTAAAAAAAAACATCTATCATAACAGCCCTCTTATTATGATTGACATTTGAGATCTCCCGACATATTTCTTCCTCAGTTTGCCACTTGTTATTAGGGATTAGTAGGACAATCAAATCGAAGTGATGGCCCATTCTTATTTCTCAGTTCCACTAACATAGCTTCACTGGGTGATCCCACAGAAATATCCTCTCTAAATACTGCTGGGATGATTCATGCAATCAGAACCCACCACCACACATCCTCTCTTGCCTCCCCTTCGATGCTTCCTGCAGTTCCTCTACATTGAAACAATGAGCCGCCAATCCTGCCCCTCCCTCAGCTGTGTTTCTGTAATAACTATAATCTCCCAGTCCCATGTTCAAATCCATGTCCTGAGTTCATCTTCCTTAGCTGTCAGGCCCCTTACATTGAAATTAATGCAGTTTAATCATCAGTTTTCCCCCATTCCCTGCTATGTTCTTTCCTGCCTTATCTCTTGAAATGGCCCTCTTTAACTTGTGTACCAGCCTCAATCTTCTTTCTGACCCTTCAACTGTTTAAGATACATCACCCTGCCAGATTAGATTATATCCTCTCAAGCAGCTTCAGCAATTCGTCCCACAAGGATATGGGTCCCCCTCCTGCTCCCAGTTCAGGTGCCTTCCCCACCCGGTCCACATGTGCTGACACCTTCAGAGATCTTTGGATTGTCCACTCAGGTCCCTGTGTTCCTCACCACTCCGCAAGGTCCAAGCATTCATTATGTCTGTCCTTCGCTTATCGTACCTCCCACAGGGTATGACCTCACATTGATCAGAACTAAATTCGGCTCAGATTATCATCTGATCGTCATCAGACTGTAGCCTGAGATCATCCTCCTCACTCTGAACAACATTTTCACCTTTCATGTCATCTGCAAACCGACTAATGATACCTTCTGCTTTCACATCGAAGTTATTATTCCCCAGAATAACCAGCGATCGTTCCTGCACAGATCCCTGTGGTACACCCGCTGGTGAAACAATTTCAAACATGAAAAAGATTATCCACCAATTTTGTATCCAATTTGCCAACTTGTCTTGGATCCCATGGGCTCTTTCCTTTTGATCCTTGCATTTGCAAGTGTTGGTTCATCCTCAGAATGGTATCCAATAATATCCCTGCCCCTGCTGTCAGACTATCTGCTCTGTAATTACCTGACCTATGCATTCCTGAAGAAGGGCTAATGCCCGAAACGTCGATTCTCCTGTTCCCTAGATGCTGCCTGACCTGCTGCGCTTTTCCAGCAACACATTTCCATCTCTGATCTCCAGCATCTGCAGACCTCACTTTCTCCTCAATTACCTGACCTATCCCTGCTGCTCTTCCTGAACAAAGGAACCACATTGGCGATCCTCCAGTCTTTCGGCACTTCACCTGTGGCCAGCAAAGTATTAAATATATCCACCAGGCCCCAGCAATCTCCTCTCTTACCTCCCATAGCAGCCTGGGATACATTTCATTGGGAACTGGGGATTTCTCCACCTTTTTATGCCTGTGAAAATATTTAGTACCTCCTCCTTATTTTTCTAAACATATTAGAGAACCTCACCATCCCGTCTGAAATTCCTGGCTACAATGTCTTTCTCCTGCGTGAATACAGATGGGAAGTATTCATTGAATACCTCACCTCCTTCCTCTGGCTCCATGCACAGATTGTTTCTTTGGTTTATAATAGGCCTCACCCTTTCCTCAGTTGCCATTTTATTCTAACTATACTGACAAAGTACCTTGTGGCTTTTCCTTCATAGTATCTGACAAAATTATTTCACAGTCATTTCTAAGGACCCCGTTGAACTCCCTGTACTTGTGAATGGCTTCACCTTGTTTTATTGCACTGTGTTTTCTTCATCAAATCACGATATCGCTTGATCTGTATTCGCTGGAGTTGCTGCCTTTACTACACCCTCTTCATGAACACAATGGGATCGGGTCCTGTGAATTGAATATTAGGCGTTAGATAAGAAGTTAAAAAGCAGGACCTCAAGGGCAGTGATCTCTGGATTACTCCTAGTGCCACATGCCCCAGTGAGGATAGACATAGAAAGATAGGCCGGGGGGTGGATGTATGCCTGAGGAGCTGTTGGAGAGGGCAGGGTTTTCAGTTCTTGGATCATTAGGATCTCTTCTGGGGTAGAAGTGATCTGTATGGGGGGTGGGGGGTGGGGGGGATGGATTTGACTTGAACCAGAGGGGCGCCAGTATCTCTGCGGGAAGATTTGCTTGTGTTACCCTGGAAGCTTTAAACTAGTTTGGCAGGAGGTTGGGACTCTGACTAAGAGAGGGAACATCGAAAAGTCAGGGGAAAATACATTAGCCATTGAGAGTAAGTTTCCTATTCAGGATATCCAGGGGAACAGACGAGGGAGGGAAAAGACTTCTGGTTTAAAGGGCATTTATTTCAATGCATGAGGCCTGGCTGGTAAGGCAGATGAGCTCAGAGCATGAATTAGCTCTGGGGACTGGGGTATTATAGCCATAACCGAAATATGGCTGAGAGAAGGGCAGGACTGGCAGCTCAGTGTTCCACAATACAGAAGCTACAGGCGGGACAGAAGGACAAGTGAGTGAGGAGGGGGAGTTGTCCTTTTGATAAGGGAGGACATAACAACAGTGATTAGAAAGGATACTCTTAAAGAGTCAATAAATGAGGCCACATGTTTAGAACTTAGAAACAAAACAGGGGTGGTCACTCTGTTGGGACTGTATTATTGACCCCCAAATAGCCAGCAGGTACTAGAGGAGCAGATGTGTAGATAGATTGGAGATACCTGTCGGAATAATAGAGTAGTATTGGTTGGTGACTTTAATTTTCCCAGTATTGACTGGACCACCCAGAGAGTAAAAGGCCCATACTGAGTGCAATTTGTCAAATGTGTCCAAGAATGTTTCCTAAATCAAGATGCAACTCTAACAAGGCCCAACTCTACTCAGGCGGGTGCAACACTGGACTTCCCCCCAGAAAATGTGGTCGGGCAAGTGACTGAAGTATCAGTCAGAGAGCACTTTGGGTCCAGTGACCACAACTGTCTTAGTTTTAACATAATTATGGAAAAAGATCAGACAGGTCCACAGATTAAGGTGTGAAACTGGAACAGGGACAGGTTTGGGGCCATTAGGCAGAATCGAGCAGAGGTCAATTGGGTGAATTAAAAATAACACAAAACCAGGTTATAATCTAACAGGTTTTTCTCACAGTACCAGGTTTTAAAGTGCAGGTGATCATCCTATAAGGTGAAAACTTAAACTAAATGTGTTTGTTATTACATTCCATGGCACTGCAATCCTGTTGCTATAAATTCTGTGCCTTATTATTGTGCTCCACAACCACCTGATAAAGCAGCGAACCAAAACCAATCGCTCCCAAATAAACCTGCTGGACTGGAAGCTGGGGTTGTGTGATTTTTAACTTTGCCCATCCCAGTCACCACTGGCTCCTCCACATCGTGCTACCGTCAACTGGGTGAGTCTGTTTGAACAAAAAGGAATGCCTGGCAAATGGGAGCCTTTTAAAAGTGTGATATTAAGAAGCCAGGTCAAATTTGTCCCTGTTAGAGTGAAGGGAAAAGCTGGCAGCTTTAGGGATTCGTGGCTTATGAGGGATATTGAAGTTCTGGTCTGGAAAATGAAGATGGTATACGTTGGATTTAAGCTTTCCATATCTACCTTACCTAGCTCACCAGACTGATTGACACAATCAATCTGTGAAGACCCTACAACCCTCTCAGGTCCCTGCAGCATTGCGATCTGTAGAACCCGCTCCAATGCCTGTGACTCATCCAATCCAGTTCCTATAAGATTCCCTATCTGTGTGACATCCAACCATCGCCAGCACCCACCCTATCAATACAAGCTCCTCCAGTCTCTCTATCTATCCACCCATCTCTATAACCTTCTCCAGCTCTTACACCCCTATTTGTGTAAACTGCACCCTCCCCTACAACCTTTCCCACTTTGACCAAACTGTAGGAGGTTACTAATGCTCCCTTATCTGTGAAACTGTCTCCAACCAAAGTTGCCCTTGTTATCTCCTGGAAAATCTGTCCGATTCCACATCCTCCATGTCTAAATAACCTGCAGAACCTAAGCGTTCCTGTATCTATAAACATCTACTGTCACTACTACCCTCCATAAGTCTGTATGTTCTTCCCATCTATACAACCGTTTTTATCTCTGTCATCTGCTCCGTTCCCTAAACAACCCCTTCCTGTGTAAACCTCCCCAACCTAACAACATCCTTATCCCTGTAAAGTACACCATCCTCCCAACGTCACCATCTTAGTGAAACCCCTGTCGGACCTCCAGCTCTCCAAATTTCTGTAACCTCCTGTGGCTCTATGGCCTCCCCTTCCTGTGAAACCATCCCCAGTCCCCAAAAGCCTCCCAGTCTGGGTCATCTGCTCCAGCTCAGAATATCGCTGTCTTTGTAAGCTCCAACACTCCTGGTAACCCTTCCTATTTGTGTCTCTTCATTCAGATCCCATCCTCTCCAGCTTTCCGAAACCTCTTCCTGCCATCATAACCCTCCCTATTTAGAACATGGAACAGTACAGCACTGTGCAGGCCCTTCAGCCCGCGATGTTGTGTTGATCTTTTACCCTACTCTAACCTGTGAAGGTTTTCTGCAGACTCCTGCAGTCTTAAACCCGGCCTATTTGGTAAATTCCTCCAGTTCCGACAACACTCAAGTGCCTACAAGTGGCTTCTTCAAGTCCCTACAATCCTCCCTAGCGCTGTGACCTCCTTTATGAGCATCAATTCTCAAAATTCCTGAAGCCTATTTTGGTCACTGCAATGTTGCTAATATCTGCAAAACGTGCCAGTCCTGATATCTCAATCTTTCTCCATAACATCCACCTTGTTCCAGTGCCTTTCTGGGGAACACTTCAGAGAATGGGAGATTTGTAGAGTTCGGTTTATGTACAGAGGTAAGAATGGCTGCTGAACCTGGAGGGTGGTACTAATGTAGGAAGGGACTTGGATCCTGCAGGAGGTTAGATGGAGCGGGATTTATAGGACCTGGAGGGTGGGTCTGAGAACGTGTTGTGAAACCTGAAGGATGTTACAAATTGAACCACAGATCTTTTTTGACTGGACCATTGGACTGATCTTGATCCTAATTCTGGACATCTTTACCAGAATGGGTGAGCACAGCTTCAGGTTCCCAGGTTGGGAGATGTGAGTTCAGATGTGAATCTATTTGCCCATTCTGTCTGTGTGCCTGACACTGACCTGGCGCTGCTCTGGTAGAAAGCAATCTCCGTGCAACTGGTAACCTCCCAGATCTACAGGACTGACCAGGGCTCACCTCATCAAAGACTTCGTTTGGAATTTTCTGTATTTTAATATTTTTTAAGTGGCAGTTACGTGAGATGCAGTAATCGTGGAGTTTCCATTTTGAGAGAATTAAGCTTTTATCGTTGACCCTGACCCATGCAGTGGAGTTTTGTGGATTTTCTTGTTATCTGCAAACTGTCACTCAGAGGATTGTATAAGCAGGGAATCTGAGTGCACGTGGTCTTTGCTTGGAAGAGTTTGAATTTACCAGTTAATGTCGGCTAGGACACAGTGTTCCTGGAGAATGTATAACTGTGTAAATACCACACCGACTGGTTCAGGTGTGAGTGCACTGGGCCCTGAGCACCAGGATCTGGGAACACTCATGCTGTTTGTATGTGGGGCTTGGCACCAGATTAGGTGAGAGAAGCTCCCTGAGTAAATGACAGGGACGGAGCTTGGGATCCTCCTGCTGTGTTTGACCTTGTGCCATATCGTTATCTCCCTCTCATGAGTGAGCGTGACATGTTCTCCTGTCCTGACAGTGTCCACTCCCTGTAAACCCTTCCAGCTGTTGAACATCTCCCTTCTCTCTCACTCCCTTCATCGCTTCTAACGTGGCCTTCGTCTCGTATCTCCTGCAGTCCCAACGGACCTTGCTCTTTGTTATTGCATTGCATTGCTTTGAGCTGTGTGGGAACAAACCTGGAGTAGGTCTGAACCAGTGAGAGAAAGATAACTCCCCTTTCTCCACTTGTGTCAAACAGACCACTTGTTTGTGTCTCTCCCATAAGAGGAAGGAACCATCCTTTCAGCATCCACCCTATCCATTTCCCTGAGGATCTGTACATTTTAATGAGGACAACTGTATTCCTGATGACCCTCAGTGACACAGCACCAAAATGACATGTTTACGTTCCTATATTCTCTGCGACAACTTCCATTTGCTCTGTCCCTCCCTTATTCTGAAACCTTCCCCGAGCTGGACAGTGCTCCAAACCACTAATTACTGAGAAGGCACCACCCTCCCTATCTCTGGAAACTCCTTACACTCCTACAATCCTCCTTGTGTGTGTGTGAACCCCTCCAGCTTCTCCAGTCCTTCCAAATTATTGCATCGCCTACAGACCTCACCATCTCTGTATCTTCCAGTTACTACATTTCTCCATGCCTCTGCAAACTGCTCCAGCCACTCCAAATCTGCCTATCTCTGCAAATTCCTGCAGTTCCACAAAACATCCCTCTATGTGGAACTTCCACCAGAGACCACTATCCTCCATATCTCTGTAATCCCTGCTGATCCCTCTATCTCTGTTCCCAGCTTCAGTCCCGACAATCCTACATCCATGTTCAACTTCATCAAGTCCCTGTAATCCCCCTGTGGAATCGCCAGCAGACCTTGTAACTCTCTCATGATCTCTGACTGCCTGCAGTAATCTTAAACGTCTGCAATTCGATAACATTTCCAGTCTCCGTGCCCCTGCCGATCATGGTGAGCTACTCCAAACCCCTCAAACTTTCCTGCCTGTGATTATCATCAAGTTGATGCAACTCTTCTCATATCTGTAGTGGAAAATGTGTTGCTGGAAAAGCGCAGCAGGTCAGGCAGCATCCAGGGAACAGGAGAATCGACGTTTCGGGCATAAGCCCTTCTTCAGGAATCCCTTTCCTGAAGAAGGGCTTGTGCCCGAAACGTCGATTCTCCTGTTCCCTGGATGCTGCCTGACCTGCTGCGCTTTTCCAGCAACACATTTTCGGCTCTGATCTCCAGCATCTGCAGACCTCACTTTCTCCTCATATCTGTAGTGCCCTGCAGACTCTACAATCCTCTCCGTTTTCGTGAATTCTGCCTATCACTAGTACTGTCCCTATCTGTGTAAATGCCTCCAGTTTCTAGAACCCCTTTATTGTGTAGCCTCCAACAGACCCTAAAGCCATCGCTATGTGTGTAACCTCCTTCAGGTCTATATCCTCCAACTTGCTGAAACCTGTTCTCAGCATTGCAACCGCCATTATTTCTTAAAATTGTTTAGTCTCTAAATCTATCCCTATCAGTGTGATCTCCTCCACTGTGAACAACACTCCCGGTCTATGCAATGGGCGATGCGTGGTTTTATAAAAGGGGAATATTTCTAAATCTCTTGGATTCTATATTTTGGTGTGACCATAAATGGCAGAATAGATAAGGATGGGGGAAGCTAGTAGCGGTCGAGGCATATTTGAAATTTCGGAAGCATTTTGACATGTTTCAACAAGGGCTAAAGATTAGCTCGGGAGAGAATAGGGCCCCTGAAAGGTCAATGAGTCTGTCTGTGTGGAATCACTGCTGATGGGTGAGATCTGAAACAAATATTTTGCGTTCGGATTTACTGTGGAGAAAGATATGGAAGCTCGGGAACTTGGGAAAATACGTAGTGATGTCAGGAACAGAGTTTACATTTGAGAACAAGAGGTACTGGATGACTTAAAATCAAAAAGGTTGATAAAACCTTGGGGACATGATCAGATGTATCTCAGCGCCTTGTGAGAAGCTAGGGAGGAAATTACAAGGCCCCTCGCAGAGATATTTGTATCATCGACAGCACGACAGACCAGTGAGACCGATGGCAGCGGTGGGTAAGTTTTTGGAGGAGATTCTGAGAGATAGGATCATCATGCATTTGGAAAGGCAATGGCGGATTAGCGATAATCAGCACGGCTTTGTGCACAGGAAAACATGTCTCACCATCGGGATTGAGTGTTTGTGGAGGTAGACAAGTGATAGACCAAGGCAGAGCACTAGACGATGTCTCCATGGACTTTAGCAAGGCCTTTGACAAGGTTCTGCCTGGCAGATTGGTTAGTAAGCTTCGATCACACATAACCAGGGAGCACTCACCAACTGGATACAAAACAGGATTGACGGTAGGAGACAGAGTGTGCTCGTAGAGGGTTACTGCTCAAACTGCAGGCCTGTAACCAACGGTGTGCCATGGGGTTCGGTGCTGGGTCACTGTTGTGCATCATTGATATAAATGGTTTGGATGATAATACAGGAGCCATGGTTAGCAAGTTTGTGAGTGAGACTGAAATTGGTGGTAACGCGGACAGTGAAGAAGGTTATCTGAGAGTTTAGAAATAGCAGGTGGAGAAATGCACAGTGTTGCATTCTGGTAAAGCAAACCAGGCTGGACTTGTGCAGTTAATGTTCGGGCCCTGGGTAGTGTTGTCAATCAGAGAACTCGGGATGCAGGTACACAGTTCTTTGAAAGCGGTGTCCCAGGTAGACAGGCTGGTGAAGCAGGCCTTTGGGATGGTTAGCTTCATTGTGCAGAGCACTGAAAGTAGGAGTTGGGATGTCATGGTGTGCCTGTACAAGACATTGGTGAGGCCATCATAAAGCATTGTTGATCTACCCGAACAAAGCCCTTCAGAATCTTGGACTTTGCATTCAATTTCTCTCATTTTTCTAAACGTCAATGGGTTCAACCTCAATCTACTCCACCTCATATTGGAAAATTTATCCATTCCCAGGATCAACCGAGTGACCCTTCCCTGACCTGCCTCCAAGAGAAGAATATCTTTCTTTCGGGCACTTACACTGTTCACAGTATTCTGCGTGTGGTCTGACTGATATCTTGTATAGTTTTAGCAAGACCTTCCTAGTTTTAGACTCCATTCCCTTTGTAATAAATGGCAGCATTTGATTTGCCTTCTCTATTACCTGCTGACACAGTAAGCTAACGTTTTCAGATTTGATAAACAAGAAATCCCAAAACGCTTTCTGCTGTCAGTCTGAAGCCAAATAGTATTTGCCTGACACGAAGTCAGGAGCATGCTGAAATACGTTGGAATGATATGTTAATAAACAGTAATTGGACCCTTAGAAACACATTTTATAAAAGAAAATATGTTTTTGAACCTGTTGAATTTTAATTGTTGGTGTGAATATAAATGGCAGTATAGATAAAGATGTAGGAAGGGCGTGTTATTACGGCATATACGTTCTATTTGAATTTTCAGAAGCCTTTACATCAGGTCACGTATGTGTGGAACCAGGGGAAATGGGTTAGATCTTAAACAAAAGAAATCTTGTCAGTATTTACTGTGGAGAAAGACATGGAAGCTCAGGAACTTGGAGAAAAAATAGTGATGTCTTGGAAAGAATCCTCACCAGAGAAGAGAAAGTGCTGGAATCTTAAAACAAATAAAGCTAGATCAATCCTCAGTAGCTCATTAGGTCGATCCTAGAATATTGTGGGAAGCTAGGGAAGAGATTGCAGTGTCCCATACAGAAATATTTATATTATCAACAGACACAGTGAGATATTGGAAGACTGGAGGACAGCTTATGCTGTTCCATCGCTTAAGGACTGTAGGGAAAAGCCAGGAAATTACAGCCCAGTGAGCCCTGTGATGGGGAAGTTGTTGGAGGAGATTCTGAGAGAAAGGAGCTGCGTATATTTTGAAAGGCTTATTACAGATAGTCAGCATGGCTTTGTGAGTGGATAACCGTGTTTCACAAACCAGATTAACTCTTCGAGGGGATGGCAGAGCAGTGAACATTGTCCACATGGACTTTAGTGAAGCATTTAACACGTTTCGAAGGGATGTAGAACATCTAGTCAAGAGGAAGAAGGAAGCTTACTTAAGGTTGAGGAAGAAAGAATAAGACACGGCTTTTAACAGCTACATGAAGCAGCAAGGTGGTTCAGTGGTTAGCACTGCTGCCTCATAACACCAGGCACCCGATTTTGATTCCAGCCCCTGGTGACTGTCTGTGTGGAGTTTGCACATTCTCCCATTGTCTGCATGGGTTTCCTCCAGGTGCTCCAGTTTCCACCCACAATCCAATGGTGTGCATGTTAGATGAATCAGTAATGCTATATTACCATGGTGTTCAGGGATGTGTAGGTTTGGCGCATTAGTCGGGGCAAATGTAGAGTGATAGGGTAGAGAATGGTTCTGGTGGGATACCCTTCAGAGGGTCGGTATGGGTTTGTTGGGCCAAATGGCCTGTTTCCACACTCTGGGGACTCTTGAAGGTAGCCAGAAAGGAACTGAAGAATGGACGTAATACAGCAAGAAGGGGGCATGGAAAAGCTTTGTTGGGAAGGATTAAGGAAAACCGTAAGGCATTCTGCACTTCTGTGAGGAACAAGAGGATGGCCAGAGTGAGGTTAGGGTCGGTCAGGGATAAAAGAGGTAATTTGTGCCTGGAGCTGGAGGCGGTAGGGGAGGTCCTTAATGAATACTATGACTCAGGATTCACTCCTGAGAGGCGCATTGTCATTGATGAGGACAGCGTGAAAAAGACTAATATATGTGAACAGGCTGATGTTAAGAAGGAGGATGTGCTGAGAATTTTGTACAACATAATGTCAGATACATCTGTTGTACCAGACAGGACATACCCAAAGTTATACACGAAGCGAGGGAAGAGATTGTTGCACTTTTTGCGATAGCCTTTGCACACTCACGGTCTAGTGGAGTCCAGAAGATTGGAGGGGGCAAATGTTATTCTCCTGTCCGATAAAGAGAATAGGGTTAATCGTGGGAATTACAGACCAGTTAGTCATATGTCTGTGGTGTGCAGATTATTAGAGATGACTCTGTGAGACAGGATTTATAATTCCTTGGAAAACCTATAGCTTGATTAGAGATAGTAAGCCTGGCTTTGTAAGGCCAGGTCATACCTCAAATCTCATTGAATCCTTTGAGAATGTGACAAAACATGTTTATAGCTTATTCAGAAAGTGTGGAAGCATGGGATAAAGGGAAACCTGGCTGTCTGGATACAGAACTCCTGGCTCATGAAAGGCAGAAGGTGATGACGGATGGAAAGCCCTTAGCCTGTTGTGCAGGAATTACTTGAATGTGGGATTGGAAGAGTGAGTTAGTAACTTTGTCAATGTCATGAAGGTTGGTGGAGTGGTGAATAGTGTGGAGGGCTGTTGTAGGTTGCAACGGGACATTGATATGGTGTCGAGCTGGGCTGAGAAGTGGCAGATGGAGTTCAATCTGGAAAAATGTGAAGTGATCGAATGCAGATTAGTGTTCAAGGCAGGATATTTAGCAGTGTGGATGAACCGAGAGACTTTGGGGTAGACGTCCAGAGAGCCCTCAGAGTTGCCACGCAAGTTTATAGGGTTGTGAAAGCGGAAGATGTTGAGTTGGCTTGCATTAGCTGTGGGATTGAGTTTTAAAGCGGTGAGGTCATGCTGCAGCTCTATAGAGCCCTCATTAGACCCCACTTGGGATATTGTGTTCAGTGCTGGTCCCTTCATTACAGGAAGGATGTGGAAGCTTTAGAGAGGGGAAAGAGGGGATTTACCAGGATGCTGCCTGTACTGGAGATCATGTTGTATGAAGAAAGGTTAAGGTAGCTACGGCTTTTTGTCATTGGAGTGAAGAAGGGTGAAGCGCGACTTGGCAGAGGTGAACAAGATGGTGAGAGGCACAGAGAGAGTGAGTAGTCAGAGAATTTTTTTCCTGTGGCAGAAATGGCTATTAGGGGTGTAATTTTAAGGCGACTGGAGGATGGTTAAGGGGAGATTTCAGAGGTAGGTTCTTTAAACAGAGAGTGATGGTGGGTGCAATGCACTGCCAGCTGTGGTAGTAAAATTAGATACATTAGGGACATTTAGTTGACTCTTCGATAGGCACATGGATGATAGTAAAATGAAGAGTATGTAGGTTAGTTTGATCTTCCAGTCATAGAGTCATAGAGATGTACAGCATGGAAATGGACCCTTCGGTCCAACCCGTCCATGCCGACCAGATATCCCAACCTAATCTAGTCCCACCTGCCAGCGTCCAGCCCAAATCCCTCCAAACCCTATCTGTTCAGACACCCATCCAAATGCCTCTTAAATGTTGTAATTGTACCAGCCTCCACCACATCCTCTGGCAGCTCATTCCAGACACGTACCACACTCTACGTGAATCAGTTGCTCTTTAGGTCTCTTTTATATCTTTCCCCTCTCACCCTAAACGTATGCCCTCTAGTTCTGGACTCCCCGACCCCAAGGAAAAGAATTTGTCTATTTACCCTATCCATGCCCCTCATAATTTTGTAAACCTCTATAAGGTCACCCCTCAGCCTCCAATGCTGCAGGGAAAACAGCCCCAGCCTGTTCAGTCTCCCTCTAGATCAGATTCTCCAACCTTGGCAACATCCTTGTAAATCTTTTCTGAACCCTTCCAAGTTTCACAACATCTTTCCGATAGGAAGGCAACCAGAATTGCACGCAATATTTCAACAGTGGCCTAACCAATGTCCAGTACAGCCTCAACATGACCTCCCAACTCCTGTACTCAATACTCTGACCAATAAGGGAAGGCATACCAAACGTCTTCTTCACTATCCTATCTACCTGCGACTCTACTTTCAAGGAACTACGAACCTGCTTTCCGAAGTCTCTTTGTTCAGCAATACTTCCTAGGACATTACCATTAAGTGTATAAGTCCTGCTAAGATTTGCTTTCCCAAAATGCAGCACCTCGCATTTATCTGAATTAAACTCCATCTGCCACTTCTCAGCCCATTGGCCCATCTGGTCCAGATCCTGTTGTAATCTGAGGTAACCCTCTTCGCTGTCCAATACACTGCCAATTTTGGTGTCATCTGCAAACTTACTAGCTGTACCTCTTATGCTTGCATTGAAATCATTTATGTAAATGACAAAAAGTAGAGGGCCCTGCACTGATCCGTATGGCATTCCATTGGTCACAGGCCTCCAGTCTGAAAAACAACCCTCCACCACCACCCTCTGTCTTCTACCTTTGAGCCAGTTCTGTATCCAAATGGCTACTTCTCCCTGTATTCCATGAGATCTAACCTTGCTAATCAGTCTCCCATGGGGAACCTTGTCGAACGCATTACGGAAGTCCATATGAATCACATCTACTGCTCTGCCCTCGTCAATCTTCTTTGTTACTTCTTCAAATAACTCAATCAAATTTGAGAGACATGAGTTCCCACACACAAAGCCATGTTTATTATTCCAAATCAGTGTTTGCCTTTCCAAAGGCATGTATATCCTGTCCCTCAGGATTCCCTCCAACAACTTTCCCACCACCGAGGTCAGGCTCACCGGTCTATAGTTCCCTGGCTTGTCTTTGCCGCCCTTCTTAAACGGTGGCACCACGTTTGCCAACCTCCAGTCTTCCGGCACCTCACCTGTGACTATCGATGGTACAAATATCTCAGCAAGAGGCCCAGCAATCACTTCTCGAGCTTCCAATAGAGTTCTCGGGTACACCTGATCAGGTCCTGGGGATTTATCCACCTTTAAGTGTTTCAAGACATCCAGCACTTCCTCCTCTGTAATCTGGACATTTTGCAAGAAGTCACCATCTATTTCCCTACAGTCTATATCTTCCATATCCTTTCCCACAGTGAATACTGATGCAAAATATTCAATTAGTATTTCCCCCATTTTCTATGGCTCCACACAAAGGCCGCCTTGCTGACCTATGAGCGGTCCTATTCTCTCCCTAGTTACCCTTTTGTCCTTAATAGATTTGTAAAACCCCTTTGGATTCTTCTTAATTCTATTTACCAAAGCTATTTCATGTTCCTGTTTTGCCCTCCTGATTTCCCTCTTAAGTATACTCCTACTTTCTTTATACTCTTCTAAGGATTCACTCGATCTGTCCTGTCTGTACCTGACATATGCTTCCTTCTTTTTCTGAACCAAACCCTCAATTTCTTTAGTCAGCCAGCATTCCCTATACCTACCAGCCTTCCCTTTCACCCTGACAGGAATATACTTTCTCTGGATTCTTGTTATCTCACTTCTGAAAGCTTCCCATTTTCCAACCATCCCTTTACCTGTGAACATTTGCCTCCAATCAGCTTTTGAAAGTTCTTGCTGAATACTGTCAAAATTGGCCTTTCTCCAATTTAGAACTTCAACTTTTAGAGCTGGTCTATCTTTTTCCATCACGATTTTAAAACGAATAGAATCCTGATCGCTGGTCGCAAAGTGCTCCCCCACTGACAGCTCAGTCACCTGCCTTGCATTATTTCCCAAGAGTAGGTCAAGTTTTTCCACTTCTCTAGTAGGTGCATCCACATACTGAGTCAGAAAATTGTCTTGTACACACTTAAGAAATTCATCTCCGTCTAAACCTTTAACATTATGGCAGTCCCAGTCGATGTTTGGAAAGTTAAAATCCCCGATCATAACTACCCTATTATTCTTACAGATAGCTGAGATCTCCTTACAAGTTTGTTTCTCAATTTCCCTCTGACTATTGGGGGGTCTATAATACAATTCTAATAAGGTGATCATCCCTTTCTTATTTCTCAGTTCCACCCAACTACCTTCCCTGGATGTATTTCTGAGAATATCCTCCCTCAGCACAGCTGTAATGCTATCCCTTATCAAAAATGCTACTCCCCCTCCTCTTTTGCCTCCCTTTCTATCCTTCCTGTAGCATTTGTATCCTGGAACATTAAGCTGCCAGTCCTGCCCATTCCTGAGCCATGTTTCTGTAATTGCTATGATATCCCAGTCCCATGTTCCTAACCATGCCCTGAGTTCATCTGCTTTCCCTGTTAGGCCCCTTGCATTGAAATAAACGCAGTTTAATTTATTACTCCTACCTTGTCCCTGCCTGCCCTGACTGTTTGACTCACTTCTGTTCTCAGCTATACCCGCCTCAGATCGATCTCTTTTCTCACTACCTCCCTGGGGCCCCCCACCCACCCCCACCTTACTAATTTAAATCCTCCCAAGCAGTTCTAGCAAATTTCCCTTCCAGTATATTAGTCCCCTTCCAATTTAGGTGCAATCCGTCCTTCTTGTACAGGTCACTTCTACCCCAAATGAGATTCCAGTGATTCAAAAATGTGAATCCTTCTCCCATATACCAGCTCCTGAGCCATGCATTCATCAGCTCTATCCCCCTATTCCTGCCCTCACTAGCTCGTAGCACCAGGAGTAATCCAGATATTACTACCCTTGAGGACCTCCTTTTTAAATTTCTACCTAATTCTATGGAATCTCCCTTCAGAGTCTCAACCTTTTCCCTTCATATGTCGTTGGTTCAAATGTGAACATTGACTTACTGCTGGCCCCTCTCCCCCGTGAGCACATTCTACACCCTCTCTGAGACATCCTTGATCCTGGAACCAGGGAAACAGCACACCATTCTGATTTTCTTCTGCTGGCCACAGAAACGTCTGTCTGTACCTCTGACTACCTTGGTCAGTTCTCCTGTCAAACTCATGTCATTGGCTATTTTTGTTTCCACTTGTAGCTTGTCCTTTCTGTGAGTCACTTTAAAACTTTTTATTTCTTTAAACGACACTTTATCAAAATATCCCAGAGGATCTTTCTGTGTGATATTACTCATTCACTAAGTTTCATCAGGCAACGATCGGTCTGAGGTAGTTATGTCCCTAGCCAGTTGCACAATATGTTATTCAAAGATACACAAAAAAAAAATTCTCTGCACTCCCTTCCAATACCACTGTTATCATTGCGATTATCTCAGATTATATGAATATTGAAGTTTCCCCAAATTATCATAATGTGTTTATTTTTAAAAATTCCAATTGATTCCTGTTTAATGCAGTGATGAGCAATGAAATGCTGTTCCGTGGCTAAAAACTGTTCTGCTGCTTGTGTCCTCGGCAAGTAGTAGCCAGAATTTACATTCAGACATGCTCTACTTCATAATCTGCGGCCAAATGCTTTCTCTGTAATGTCTTTGTTATCCATTAACTGTTAACGTTGTCCATTTGCCTGAATTTGCACAAGATTGTGACCATTGAATATTTGTGTTCGCCCTGTAACCACAGCTCTCTGGTGTCTAAATCCCATTTATCTCTGTGTCACAAATCCATCTACCTTATTGGTGAGACTTTGTGCATTTGACAAAAACACATAATTAACTTTTCCCCACAATTCCCTGTCACAGCCCAAGTCGCTGATTTGCCACTTTAGTTCAGCTTTGTCCCATCCTGTTCTTTTCTGATTGTTTTCAGCCACATTGCCATGCTGCTGCAATGCTTCATTTTTTCTCTTTCGATTTGGAAATCTCCTTTCACCTGAACCCTGTCCCTGCATCCTCTCTGTCAGTTTGTAGCCCTGTCCATAAACCTACCGACATGGTTGGCCAGGACACTGGTCGCAGCACAGTTCCAGTGGGACAGCTAGGACAAATGTTCTGTCGAAGGGCCTGTTCTGTGCTGTATTGTTCTATTGTCTATCCTAATGGATTAAATTTTAAATCATGTATGGGATTTTTAAATCATGTCTCTGGCTGACCAGCCTTTCTTGCCCAGCCCTAGCTGCCCTTGAACTGAGTAGCTTGCTCGGCCATTTCAGAGTGTAATTGAGAGACAAACACTTTGCTGTGGGTATGTGTTGCAGACCACATGAGGATAAGCAGATGTCCTTCTCGAAAGGACAAGTGTTTGGGCTTTTTTTTTTGTACATCAGCAATGGTTTCATATGTATTTATGGATTGTTAATTACCATTTTTAAAAAAAATGTTGATTTCAAATTTCTCCATTTCTGATGGTGGGATTTAAACCTGCCGCCCCTGAACATTATCTGAGGTTTGGCATACAGGCTGTAGTAATAATACCACGAGGCCAGCAGTTCACCTGCTCAGTGGTTGCTCATCCCTGAGCACTGATACATCATGAAGTGCATCATGAAACTAAACCCGTTCTTACTACACACTCGTTTGATCCTGAAATTATCCTGAACTCTGGTGATATCACTCATATCGCCACATTTGGTATCCCTCACTATGTGGGTCTAATTGCTGCCTCTGCCAGCATCTCTCACTTTTGCAGCTACTTCAGATCCTGAGCCAACCGAATTCTCCACTCCAGAGGGACACAGCAGCACAGGCCAGGGATGGAGACTGGGATTTTCCACATATCTGTGGGACACAGTATCATTCTCCCTGTGTACCCCTCACTGCATCAGTCTAATTTCCCATTCTGTCTATTTCTCTGTCTCCTGTAGGTAGTCAGGAAAGTCCTGACTCAGTAGACTTTCCAACTGCTGGGTGTCTCGTCCATCACCACATTGTCAGCCAGAGAGACAAAGGGCAGAGAGATCTGGAGCCTTCAATAAATCCTGCAGTGAGGTAAGATCACTCACAGTGCACAGACCAGAGTGCAATGAGAGGACTCCAAACATGGGCTAACAAGACATGACATGGATACAGTGCTGGAGGGGGAGCACAGTACAGACACACCCCAGGCTCAATCACCACCCCTAATCTAACTTACTTTGTACTAAGACAGCATGGGAAATTTAGTTATCAATCCAGACCTGTGCTGTCTTCGTGAGCATCAGTTTCACAAAGGGGAAAGCAGGCCTCCCACATGAGGGTGGGACTGCTGCCTGGGATCTTTCTGTTCTGCGCTCCCTCTCCAAAACTGTATCTATGGCATGTCTCGTTGACCAGTGTCTTCAAAAATGTGTAACTCCTACATCAGTTCCAGTCCCTGTAACCTCCTCCCTTCCCTTTCATCCCTCCACATATTTTAAATGTTCTGCATTCCAGCCTACCATCCCTGTCTCTGTGTCTTGCTTCAGTGTCTATAACATGCCTTATCTCGGTAGTCTCCTCCTCCAATAACTGGAGACAGAGGCATTCAGCACAGAAACAGAACCTTCGGTCCGACTAGTCCGTGCTGACCAGGTTTACCAAACTGAATGATTCGCTTTTGCCTGTGTTTGGCCCATATCCATTCAAACGTTCCCCTCTCCATGTACCTGCCCTAATGTCTTTTCAATGTTGTAATTGTTCTTGTTTCTTCTTGTGGCCCTGGCAGTTTGTTTCGACTATATAACATCCTCTGTGGATAATGTTGCCCCTTAGCTCCCTCTTTAAATCCTTGCTCTCTCACCTCCTGTTTATACCCTCTAGCTTTGGACTCACCTACCCTTGGCTATTCACCTATCTCAGGGCCCGCAAGCTTTTGAAAACATTGATAAGGTCACCCCATCGCCTAAGGGAAATATTTAGGACATTGTTACAAATATCTCCAACTCATACATCAAAGTGCTGGCCAGTGACGGCAAATGTGCCAAATGCCGCTTTCACCACCCTGTCCCCCTGTGAAGCCACTTCCAAGGAACAATGTAACTGCAGCCCTTGGTCTCTCTGTTAGACAACACTGCCTAGGGCCCTGCCATTAACTGTGTTAGTCCTCCCTGGTTTGTCTTAACAAAATCTACCACCTGAATTCAACTCCATCTTTCATTCCTTGGTCCACTGGCCCAGTTGGTTGAGATCCCATTTGAAACCATGTTCACTACCCAGTGCAACATTAATTTGATCATCCATAAAATTACTAACAATGACTCCTATATTCTCAACCAAATTGTTTATGTAGATGATGCACATCAGTGGACTCAGCCCGGTCCTTATACCACACCGCTGGTCACAGGCCTCCAGTCTGAACAACAACCCTCTCCCACTACCCTCTGTCTCCTACTGTCAAGCCAATTACTCCCACGAGGAGGTTGGACAGTTCATCGACTTCACCAACACCTTCCACCCCGACTTCAAATTCACCTGGACAGTCTCAGATTCCTCCCTCCCCTTCCTCGACCTTTCTATTTCTATCTCAGACGACCGAATCAACACAGACATCTACTACAAACCGACCGACTCCCACAGCTACCTGGACTACACCTCTTCCCACCCTGCCCCCTGTAAAAAGGCCATCCCATTCTCCCAATTCCTTCGACTCCGCCGCATCTGCTCCCAGGAGGACCAGTTCCAAAAACGTACAACCCAGATGGCCTCCTTCTTCAAGGACCGCAATTTCCCCCCCGACGTGGTCGAAGATGCCCTCCATTGCATCTCTTCCACTTCCCGTTCCTCCGCCCTTGAGCCCCGCCCCTCCAACCGCCACCAGGACAGAACCCCACTGGTCCTCACCTACCACCCCACCAACCTCCATGTACAGCGCATCATCCGCCGTCATTTCCGCCACCTCCCACCACTAAGGATATATTTCCCTACCCTCCCCTATCAGCATTCCGTAAAGACCACTCCCTCTGTGACTCCCTCGTCAGATCCACACCCCCCACCAACCCAACCTCCACTCCCGGCACCTTCCCCTGCAACCGCAGGAGGTGCAAGACTTGCGCCCACGCCTCCCCCTTCACCTCCCTCCAAGGCCCCAAGGGAAACTTCCATATCCGCCACAGATTCACCTGCACCTCCACACACATCATCTATTGCATCCGCTGCACCCGATGTCGCCTCCTCTATATTGGGGAGACAGGCCGGCTACTTGCGGAGCGTTTCAGAGAACACCTCTGGGACACCCAGACCAATCAACCCAACCACCCGGTGGCTCAACATTTCAACTCCCCCTCCCACTCCACCAAGGATATGCAGGTCTTTGGACTCCTCCATCGCCAGACCACAACAACATGACGGTTGGAGGAAGAGCGCCTCATCTTCCGCCTAGGAACCCTCCAACCACAAGGGATGAACTCGGATTTCACCAGTTTCCTCATTTCCCCTCCCCCCACGTTGTCTCAGTTAAATCCATCAAATTCAGCACCGCCTTCCTAACCTGCAATCTTCTTCCTAACCTGCAATCCTCTCCGCCCCCACCCCAGTCTGACCTATCACCCTCACCTTGACCTCTTTCCACCTATCACATTTCCGACGCCCCTCCCCCAAGTCCCTCCTCCCTACCTTTTATTTTAGCCTGCTGGAAAAATTTTCCTCATTCCTGAAGAAGGGCTTATGCCCGAAACGTCGATTCTCCTGTTCCCTGGATGCTGCCTGACCTGCTGCGCTTTTCCAGCAACACATTTTCAGCTCTGAACTCCAGCATCTGCAGTCCTCACTTTCTCCTCAATTACTTATCCAGTTGGCTAGCCCTCCCTGATCCTATGTGGTCGAAACTTACCAACAAGTATATCATGCTAAATCTTGTCAAAGGGTCTGCTGACGCTGGTGTAGACAATGTATGGTCACCACTTCAAAAAAGCAATCAAATTAGAGAGACCTGACTTTGGACGCACAAAGCCGTGCTGACTATCTTTCATCAATCCTTGCCTTTCCAAATGAATGTAACTCCAGTCTGGCAGAATCACTTCCACAATTTATCCATCACTGAAATCTGGCTAATTGGTGTTTAGTTCCATGGCTTTCCATCGCAGCCTTTCTTAAATAATGGAACAAAACCATATTCCTGTCATAGTTGTACAACATGGAAACTGACCCTTCAGTTGGTACCAACCGTAATCTCAAACTAAACTCAACCCAGCTGCCTGTTTCTGGCCCATTTCCCTCTAAACCTTCCCTATTCCTGTACTTAAACAAATGTGTTTTAAACATTGTAATTGTACCCATTTCCACCCCTTCCTCAGGAAGTACGTTCCACACTTCTCCCATCCTTAACATTTGCCCCACATGTCTTTTTTTGAACATCTCTCTCCTCTAACCTTAAAAATGTGGCCCCTCCTCTTGTGACTCCCCCATCCTGGGGAAAAGGCAACTACCATTAACTCTATCTATATCCCTCATCTTTTTCATAAACTTCCATAAGGTCATCTCTCAACCTCCAGGCTCCAGTGAAAAAAGACTCAGTCTGTCCAGCCACTTTCCAGAACTCAAGCCTTCCATACCCAGAAATGTCCTGGTAAATCTCTTCTGAACCCCCTGCAGCTTAATAATATCCTCCCTATAACTGGGCGGCCACAACTGGATGGAGTATAGCACAAGATGCCTCACCAATGTCCGTACAATCTCAACATGACGTCCCAAATCCTACACTCACTGGACTGAGCAATTGTCAGGCATGCCAAGCTTTGTCTTATCCATCCTATGATGCAAACTTCAAGAATTATGTAGCTGAATCTGGAGGTCCCTCTGCACTAAAACACTAACTGAGGCCCGAACATTAATTGTATAAACTCTACCCTTGTTTGTTTTACCTCAGATTTATTCAGCCCATTCACCCACATCATTAAGATCCCTTTGTAATGTTAGCAAACATCCTTCACTGTCCACTACTCCACCCTCCAGCCTTCCAGCACATCACACATGGCTGTCAATGGTACAAATATCTTTGCTAGGGTGTCCACAATTTCTTCCCTAACATCCCGCCTCAGGCAACTGACTGTGTGGAGTTTGCATGTTCACTGCGTGTCTGCGTGGGTTTCCTCTGGGTGCTCCGGTTTCCTCCCACAGTCCAAAGATGTGCAGGGTCAGGTGAATTGGCCATACTAAATTGCCCGTAGTGTTAGGTAAGGGGTAAATGTAGGGGTATGGGTGGGTTTCGCTTCGGCGGGTCGGTGTGGACTTGTTGGGCCAAAGGGCCTGTTTCCACACTGTAATGTAATCTAATCTAATCTAATCCCACAATGTCCTGTGATACACTTAATCAGGTCCTGGTGCTTTCCAATACCTTTGTGTTTTAAAACCTCCAGCACCACCTCTTCTCTAACATGCACTCTTTTAAAGTCATAGAGATGTACAGCAGGGAACCAGACCCTTCGGTCCAACTGATATGCTGACCAGAAGATCTAAATAAATCCATCTCATTTACCAGCATTTGGCCCATGTACCTCATAACCCTTGTCTTTCATATACCCATCCAGATACCTATTAAATGATGTCATAGCATCAATATCTGTTACTTTCTCTCTCAGCCTATTCCATACACACATCACCATGTGCATGAAAAAGCTGTTCCTTCAGTCCCTTT
The DNA here is from genome assembly GCF_037043375.1 of Chiloscyllium plagiosum. Classification (NCBI taxonomy): domain Eukaryota; kingdom Metazoa; phylum Chordata; class Chondrichthyes; order Orectolobiformes; family Hemiscylliidae; genus Chiloscyllium; species Chiloscyllium plagiosum. The sequence continues at coordinate 69,241,284 of NW_028270174.1, forward strand.
TCAACCTTTCCCCTCTAAACTTAAGCTTATGCCCTCTACGGTTGGACTACACAATCCCTTGGAAAAATACCTGAATGTTTACCAAATCCGTGCCCCTCATGTTTATATAAACCTCTGTCAGGTCACCCCTCAGTCTCCGATGCTCCAATGACAGTAGTCCCAGCTTATTCACCAACAAACCGGGCAATATCTTGTTAATCTTTTCTGAGCACTTTCAAGTTTCACAGTATCATTCCTACAGCAGGGAGACTGGAATTGCAGAGAACTCCAATTGCGGTCTAACGTATTGCTCTTGTTCCCTGAGTTCCCCAGTCTTTGTCCACAATAAGTTCTAGAGGGAAAAAATTGTTGAGGGTCTTAGTAAATATCCTGCAGTTCCAATCATCAATTGCCTCATTGATCTTTAAGGGCACCTATTTTGTCCTGATTTACTCATTTACTTTTAATATATATATAAAACGACTTTTGGATTCTCCTTCTCTGCTGAGGCTATTTCATGTACCCTTTCTGCATTCCTGATTTCCAAAGTGTATTCCTACAGCCCCTGTGATCCTCAGGGATTCGCTTGATCCAGCTGGCTATACCTGACATGTGCTCCCTTTTCCTTGATCAGATCCTCAATAGACAGCCAGAGTTTCCGATTGCTGTCAGCATTGACCTACACACAAACAGGAACATGCTGGCACTGAATGCTCACTTTAACTCACTTTTAAAATATTCTCACTTGCCAGACTTCCCTTTCCCTGCAAATAGACTCCCCAGTCACCTTTTGAAAGTTCCTGGCTGATACGATCAAGATTGGTCTGGCCCCATTTTATAACTTGAACTTGTGGACCTGGCCTGTCCTTTTCCATCGCTGTTTGCAAACTAATAGAACTGTGGTCACTTTGGCAAAATCTTTTCCCACTAACACCTCAGTCCCTTTCCCGACCTTGTTTCCAAAGGGGAGGTCAGGTTTTGCCCATTTCTGTTTTCAGGCCATTTACATATTGATTGGGAGTTTCTGGAACACAATTACCAAATTCCTCCCTTGCAAACACTGAACACTGGCAGTCCCAGTCTCAGTTTGGAAAGTTTAAAAACCCCAACCATAACAGCCCTATTGTTATGGTTGATATTTGAGATCTCCCCACATATTTGTCCCTCAGTCTGCCACGAATTATTCGGGGTCAGCAATACAGTCATGTCACTCCAAAAGTGATGGCCCATTCGTATTTCTCAGTTTCACTAACATAGCTTCACTGGGAGATCCCACTGGAATATCCTCTCTAAGTACTGCTAGGATGATTCTCATAATCAAAACCCACCACCACGCGTCCTCTCTTGCCTCCCCTTCGATGCTTCCTGTAGCATCTCTACCTTGAAACAATGAGCTGCCAGCCCTGTCCCTCCCTCAGCTGTGTTTCTGTAATCACTATAATCTCCCAGTCCCATGTTCAAATCCATGTCGTGAGTTCATTTTCCTTAGCTGTCAGGTCCCTTGCAATGAAATAAATGCAGTTTAATAATCAGTTTTCCCCCATTCCCTGCTTTGTTTTTGCCTTCATTGTCTGTTGAAATTGCTGTCTTTAACTTGTGTACCAGTCTCAATCATCGTTCCGCCCTCTGACTGTTTCAGATCCAACACCCTGCCAGACTAGTTTATATCATCTCAAGCAGCTCTAACAATTCGTCCCAACAGGATATGTGCCCCCCTCCTGCTCCTAGTTCAGGTACCTTCCCCCACCCTGTCTACCTGTACTGACAACTTCAGGGATCCAGGGACTTGTCCCCACAGGTCCCTGTGTTCCTCAGTACTCCGCAAGAACCAACCATTCATTATGCCTGAACTTCGCTTATCATCCTCCCATAAGGTATGACCTCACATTGTTCAGAACTAAACTCTGCTCAGATTATCATCTCATCGTCATTAGACTGTAGCGAGAGACCATCCCTCTCACTGTGAACAACATATTCATCTTTCATGTCATCTGCAAACCTACAAATAATTTCTTTTGCTTTCACATCGAAGTTATTATTCCACAGACTAACCAGCAATGGTTCATGCACACATCCCTTTGGTACACCTTCTGGTGAAAGAAAATCAAAGACGAAGATGTTTATCCACAAATTTTGTATCGAATTTACCAACATGCCTTGAATCCCTTTAGATCTTCCCTTTTGGACCAGCCTTCCATGTGAGACCTTGTCAAAGTCCTTATTCAGGTCCACCTAAACCACATCATCTGAACTGCCCTCCTCAATATTTTGAGAGACCATTTAAAAAAAACGCTACTGAATTCCTCAGACAGTATCTTCCACTGCCAAAGCAATGATAACTCAGCCGAGTTGATCCCTGTCTTTGCAAGCGTTAATTAATTCTCAGAATTGTTCCCAGAATTTTCCCTCTCTCTGCTGCCAGACTATCTGTCCTGTAATTACCTGGCCTATCCCTGCTGCCCTTCTTGAACAAAGGAACCACATTCCCGATCCTCCAGTCATTCGGCACTTCACCTGTGGCCAGCAAAGTGTTAAATATATCCACCACGACCCCAGCAATCTCCTCCCTTACCTCAAATAGCAGCCTGGCATTCATTTCATTGGGCACTGGGGATTGCTCCACCTTTATACCTGTGAAGACATTTAATACTTGCTCCTTATTGGTCTTAACATGTTCTGGAACCTCACCATCCCAACTGAACTCCCCAGCTACAATGCCTTTCTCCTGTGTGGATACAGATGGGAAGTATTCATTGAAGACCTCACCTACTTCCTCTGGCTCAATGCACAGATTATCCCTTTGTTTTCTAACAGGTGCAACTCTTTAACTGGCAATCTTCTTCCTCTAACTACACTCATAAAATACCTAATGGCCATTCCTTAACAGTATCTGCCAAGGATAATTCATGCCTATTGTTTGCCCCTCATTTTTAAGACCCCCCCCCCCCCCTTGCATACACTATACTTTTGAAGGGCTTCCCCTGTTTTTATCACACTGTACCTACTTTATACAGCTCATGATATCGCTTGACCAGTATTCACTGGAGTTACTGCCTTTGTCATTCACTCTTCTGGTAGCACACTGGCCCTGAATTCTCACTGTATCACTTTAGCTTTCTTCCTTTATCCGGATATGAACCCAACTGCAAATAGTTCCTCCCAGTCTGTGTTTGCCAGATCCTGTCTCGTGATAATGATAATGCCCAGTGACAGTCATATTCTAATGATTAGGGGGCTTCTCCAAATTGAACACCTTCACTTCTGCACTATCCTTATCACTTTCCAAAATGACTTTGAAACTTAGTGTTGTGTCCACTATCCCCAAAGCGCTGCAAAAATCCTTATGTCTGTCATCTTGTCCAGCACCTACAACCCTTATCTGTCTGTAACATCCATCCCTTGCTGACCTGCCCTTCAGCCTCTCCAGCACATGTTATCACTGTAACCTTCTGCAGTCCCCACAGTACTTCTCCATCCTTTCTTGCAGCGCCTCATTACCTCTAACCATTCAGGAAGTACGGAGGCATGGGATCCAGAGAAACCTGTCTGTCTGGATGCAGAATTCCTGGCCCATAGAAGACAGAGGGTGATGATAGATGGAAAGCATTTACCCTGGAGCTCACTGACCAGTCGTGTTCAGCAGGCATCAGTTCCTGGAACCATGCTCTTTGTGATTTTCACAAATGACTTGGATGTGGGAGTGAAAGAGTGGGTTAGTAAGTTTGCCGATGACACAAACATTGATAGATGGTGGATAGTGTGGAGGGCTGTTGTAGGTTGCAACGGGGCATTGATATGATGAGGAGTTGGGCTGAGAGGTGGCAGAAAGAGTTCAACCTGGAAAAGTGTGAAGTGATTTATTTTAGAACGTCGAAATTGAATTCCGAATATTGGGTTAAAATAGGATTGTTGGCAGTGCGGAGTAACAGTGGGATGTTTGGTTCCACTTCTAGATCCCTCAAAGTTGCCACCCGAGCTGATAGGGTTGTTAAGAAGTAATACATTGTGTTGGCTTTCATTAGCTGGGGGATTGAGTTTCAGAGCCGTGAGGCTGTGCTACAGCTTTATGGAGCTCGGCTTAGACCACACTTCGATATTAAGTTCAGTTCTGGTCCTCTCATTACAAGGATGTGGAAGCTGTGGAGATGGTAAAAAGGAGATTTACCAGGATGTTGCCTGGACTGGAGTGCATGTCTTATGAAGAAAGGTTGAGGGAGATAAAGCTTTCCTCACTGGAGTGAAGAAGGGTGAGGGGCGACCTGGTAAAGGTGAACAAGGTAATGAGAGGCACAGACAGTGAACAGTGAACAATTTTTTTCCCATGGCAGAAATGGCTATCAGAAGGGAATATAATATTAAGGTGATTGGAAGAAGGTTAAGGGGAGATTTCAGAGAGTTTGGTTCTCCACACAGAGTGGTGGGTGCATCGAATGCACTGTAGTGGTGGTAGTAGAGTTGGATACACGAGGGACATTTAATAGACTCTTGGAAAAAGCATATGGATGATAGTGTAAAATGAAATGTATTTAGGTTAGTTTGATCTTAGAGGAGGATAAAGGTCGGCGTAACATTGAGGGCCGAAGGGCCTTGTTCTGTACTGTTTTATGTTTTACGTTCCGTCTGGAAAACTGGGTAATACGTTCTGATCAACGTAAAAGGATACGGCATCCAGGAGGAGCTAGTCAAGTAAGCTAGACAATTTACTACACGGTAGGAGACAGAACGTAGTTGGAGACATTTTGTTTTTCTGACTGGAGGTGCAGTCAGTCCATTGTTGTTTGTCATTTGGATAATTGGTTGGCTGAGAATATTAGTTTCCTGATAAATACGTTTGTGTGTGGCACTAAAATTGGTGATATACTGAAGAGTGAAGAAGGTTAACTATGTAAAAACAGGATGGACAGAACTGCTGGGATAGTGGGCTGAAGAATAGCAGATGGAGTTTAATTTGATTAATGTGACGTGTTCCATTTTGGTGAAACAAACCAGGGTGGGACTTGTACAGTTAATGTTCGGGGCTAGGTAGTGTTGTCAGTCAGTGATCCAGGGATGCAGGGACACAGCTCTTTGAAAGTGGTGTCCCAGGTAGACAGACTGGTGAAGCAGGCATTTGGGATGGTTTCCTTCATTGGTCACAGCATTGAGAGCAGGAGTTGGGATGCTATGTTTTGGTGGGCATTGGTGAGGTCACTATAAAAACGTTCTTGATCAGTAGGAGAAATACATCTGGTTCACTTACATCCTTTAGGGAAGGACATTTGACATTCTAACCTGGTCAGGCCTACATGTGACTCCAGAGCCACAACAATATGGCTGACTCGGAGCTGCCCTCTGGTTAATTAGCAGAGGGCAATGTATGCTGGTTCAGGTAGTGACACTCACAGCCCATGAATGAATAAACAAAAATACATATGTCCCTCCCTACCTTTGCAAACCCCTCCATCTGCAGCAATCTGTACTGGCTTTGTAATAGCGTTCAGGCCCTGACCACTCTCTGTAACACTCTCACCACCTCCAGCACCTTCACCTCTCCCTGTTCCTATTGTGACATTAAACCCTGATGATTATTTATTTTCCCACTGCCCCCCTCTTGCTAGCAGACAGTTCACAATCCCTGTAACACTTACTGCACAAACACTCTCTCGCTTGAGAATTGTTTGTACTTTTTGGTGATCTTCTAAGCCTGATAATCTAATATGGTCCATTTTCTCCTGAGTGAGGGACAGCAGGGAATTTCTTGCTGAGGTTTTGTCTGTTTCAATGGAATGTCCTTTTGTTGAGTGTTTTACATCGTTCTTCAAGTGTTTTCAACTGTTCGCTTACAGACACATATTTCAGTCTGTTCATCCTGTTAACTCTTGGTCAGTTTTAGATTAGATTAGATTACTAACAGTGTGGAAACAGGTCCTTCGGCCCAACAAGTCCACACTGACCCGCCGAAGCGTAACCCACCCACACCCATTCCCTTACATTTACCCCTTCGCCTAACACTTCGGGCAATTTAGCATGGCCAAATCACATAATCGGCACATTTTTGGATTGTGGGAGGAAACCGGAGCACCCGGAGGAAACCCACGCAGACATGGGGAGAATGTGCAAACTCCACACAGACAGTTGCCTGAGGCGGGTTCTCCATTCAAACCCATGTAGATGGGCGATTTTGTTTCCAGTTGTGTCTTGTCCATTCTGTGATTCATGTTAAAGCTTTATAACTATTTAAATGTCACTTTATCCCAATTTCCCGGAGGATCTCAGTGTGACATTACTCATTCACTCAGCTTCATCAGACAACAGTCACTGGGATAGTTACGTCCCTTGCCAGTTGCACAATATGTTATTCAAAGAAACACTGAGGAAAAAACAAAGTTCTTTGAACTCCTCTTCTCATGTCAGTGTGATTTTCCCAGATTATGTGAATATTGAAGTTTCCCAAAATTATCACAATGCCTTTGTTAAAAATTCCAATGAGTTCCTGTTTAATGCAGTGATGAGCAATGAAATGCTGTTCGGTGGCTAAAACTGTTCTGCTGCTTGCGTCCTTGGCAAGTAGTAGCCAGAATTTACACTCAGACTGACTCTACTTCATGATCTGAGGCCAAATACGTTCTCTGTAATGCCTTTGTTACCCATTTCTGTCAGCGTTACCCAACTATCCTTCCCATTCTGCCTTAGATCCCGCAAGATTGTGAACAATTGAATATTTATGTTCCACCTATTTTTCGTCCTGTAACCATGTCTCTCTAGGGTCTAACTACCATTTATCTCTGTGTCACAAATCCATCTACCTTATTGAAGATACTTCGTCCATTCCAAAAAAAAATAATTTACTCTTTCCCAAAACTCCTGTCACAAACCTATTCACTGATGTACAGTTTTAGTTAAACTTTTTCCATCCTGTTCCTGTCTGCTTGACTTCAGTCACATTCCCATGCTGTTCTGATGCTTCACTTTTTCTCTTTGGATTTGGAAAGCTTCTTTCACTTGAACCCTGTCCCTGCATCCTTTCTGTCAGTTTAAAGCTCTGTCCATAAACCTGCCAACATAATTACCAGCACTCCATTCTCATCATGGTTCCATTGGGTCCCAGTGCAACAAGATTGTTTTTAGTTACTTGTGGGATATGGGTGTCTCTGGCTGACCAGCCTTTCTTGTCCCCCTCCCGAGCCCTAGCTGCCTTTGAGCTGAGTAACTTGTTCGGCCATTTCAGAGGGTAATTGAGAGGCAAACACTTCGATGTGAGTATTTCGTGCAGACCACATGATGATGGGCAGATGTCCTTCTCGAAAGGACCAGTGTCTTTTTGATGAACAAAAATTATTTTAGATATCAGCAATGGTTTCATACTTATTCATGAATTGTTAATTGCAAGTGTTTTTTAAAAAATGTTGATTTAAACATCACCCATTTCTGATGGTGGGATTCAAACCTGTCTCCCCTGAACATTAGCTGAGGTTTCGGATACATGCTCTAGCAATAATACCACTCGGCCACTACCTCACCTGCTCACAGGTTGCTCATTCCTGACTATTTATACCAGTGCAAAATGAAGCAAAACCCATTCTTCCGAAACAATTGTTTGATACTGACATCTTCCAGCAGTCTGGTGATATCACTCAAGTCTCTCTCCATGTGGTATCCCTCACTGTGTGGGTCTAATTGCTGCCTCTGTCAGCATCTCTCACTCTTGCAGCTACTCCAGATCCTGAGCCAACAGAATTCCCCACTCCAGAGAGACGCAGCAGAACAGGCCAAGGATGGAGCCTGGAATTTTCCAGATCTGTGTGACTTAGTGCTATTCTCCATGTGTAACCCTCAGTGCAACAGTCTAATTTCCCATTCTGTCTATTTCTCTGTTTCCTGTAGGAATTTAGGGAGTTCCTGACTCAATAGACTTTCCAACTGCTGGGTGTCTCGTCCATAACCTCATTGAAGATGGTCGGTCAGCCAGAGAGACAAAGGGCACGGAGATCTGGATCCTTCAATAAATCCTGTAGCGAGGTAAGATCACTCACAGTGCATAGAGCGGAGAGCAATGAGAGGGCTCCAAAAATCGGCTAACAAGACATGATATACATACAGTGCTGGAGGGGGAGCACATTACGAAACACCCCAGGCTCAATCCCCACCCCTACTATAAGTTCTGTTGCACTACATCTCACTACTCTGCAACACTGTATCTGTGGCATGTCTTGTGGACCAGTGTCTTCAATAATTTGTAACTCCTATAACAATTCCTGTCTCTGTAACCTCTTCCCTTCCCGATAGTCCCACCACATATTTGAAATGTACTGCATTCCAGACTACCATCCCTATCGCTGTAACTTGCTTCAGTGTCTATCACATGCCTTACCTCGGTCGTCTCCTCCTCCAATAACTGGAGACAGAGCCAAGCATCACGGAAACGGTTCCTTCGATCTAACTAGTCCATGCTGACCAGAGTACATGAACGAGTCGTGTTTAACTGTACTTGACCCATGTCCCTTCAAACCTTCTCCTCTCAATGTACCTGCCAAATGTCTTTTACATGTTGTAATTGTACTTTTCTCTACCACTTCCCCTGGAAACACATTCCATGCTTGCACCATCCTCTGTGTGAAAAATGTTCTCCTGCAATCTCATCTAAGTCTTTCCTTTCCCATCACATATTTATGCTCTCTAGAACACAGAACACGACATTGCTGGCCTTTCGGCTCTCGATGTTGCTTCGACTTGTGGTACCAATCTGAAGCCCAAGTACTAACACTAGTCCATTCTCGTCCATATGCCTATCCAATGACCGTGTAAATGCCCTTAAAGTCGGTGAGTCCACTACTGTTGCAGGCAATGCATTCCATGCCCCGACTATTCTGAGTAAAGAACCGACCTCTGGCATCTGCCCCATATCTATTTATTAATATTAGTATCTACCTCAATTTAAACCTGTCTGCCCTCGTTCTCGGCATCGCCATCCGAGGGAAAAGGCTCTCACTGTCCAACCCATCTAACTCACTGACTATCTCATATGTCTCAATTAATTGATCTCAAACGTCTTCTCGCGAACAGAAACAGATTCAAGTCCCTCAGCCTTCCTCCTAAGACCTTCACTCCAGACTCGGTAAAATCTTAGTATCTCCTCTGAACCCTTTCCAAATCTTTCACATCCGTCCTGTAATGCAGTGATCTGAACCATAGGCAACACTCCAAATGCGACCGCACCAGTTTTGTACAACTGCAGCATTATCTCATGGTTCCGAAACTCAATCCCTGTACCAATAAAAGCTCACACGCTGAATGTCTTGTTAACAACTCTATCAACCTGGGTGGCAACTTTCAACGATCCATGCAGAGGGACACAGTGATCTCTCTGTTCATCTGCACTACCAAGATCTGCTTTACCCACATCCATCTGTTTGGTCACCTTCTCAAATACGTCAGTAAGGTTTGTGAGGCGTGACCTACCCTTCACAAAACCGTGCTGACTATCCCTCATCAAAGTATTCATCTCCAGATGATTAGAAATGGTAGCCTCTTTTACAAGCCTTTCCAACACTTTACCCAGAATCGAAGTAAGGCTCACAGGTCTATAATTACCCAGGATTGTCTCTACTCCCCTTCTTAGACAAAGGGACAACATTTGCTATCCTCCAGCCTTCTGGCACTATTTCTGTAGACAATGATGTCATAAAGTTCAAAGCCAAAGTTTCCGCAATCTCCTTCCTGGCTTACCAGCGAATCCAAGGATCAATCATATCCAGCCCAGAGGACTTACCTAATTTCGCACTTTCCAGAATTGCTTACACTTTTCCTTTTGCAGTTCAATCCCATCTCGTTATGGACCCCACTACACTGGGGTAAAGACGTCGGCTAATCAACTTACCTGCACCTTCATGATTTTCTAAACCTTTATAAGGTCACCCCTCAGCCATCTACACCCAATGGAAATGCGAAAGACAATGACACAAATATCCCTGTTTGGGTCCCTGCCAAACTTTGTCACAATTTTCTGGGATACACCTGTTCAGGATCTTGGGATTTCTCTGCATTTGTGTTCTAAGACTTCCAGCACCACCTCTTCTGTAATGGGGACTTGTTACAAGCCATCACTGTTTCTTTCCCTTTGATTCCTAGTCGTTGTCCACAGTGCGTTCTGACATGAAATGTTCATTTAAGGTCTCGCCCATCTCCTGTGGTTCTACACTTGGATAGCGTCACTGATCTTTAAGGAGCCCTATTGTCTCTCCATTTGCTTTTTTGTACTTGTGTGCTGTAGACAATTATTTGCATTCTCCTTAACCTTATCTGCCAAAGCTGTCTCATTCCCCCCTCCCCCCATGTTGCATTCCAACTTATCCGGCCTCTCCGATTGTGTCAAACGCTCCAGTATCAGTAACAGCTTTGTCAAATTTTGCTCCATTTCCAGTTTTAGGGAATGCTTCCTAGATCAGAATGGTCAGAATTCTACGCAGTACTCCAAAGCTGTGCTGACTATCCCTAATCAATCCTTGCCGTTGCAAATGTAACTCCTGTCCCACGGAATCGCTCCCAACAATGTACGCACCACTGGCATCAAACTAATTGGTGTTGATGTCCCTGGCTTTCCCTCGCAGCCTTTCCTAAATACTGGCACAACATTAGACACCCTCCAGGCTTCCAGCTCATCACCCGTGGCTGTCAGTGACAGAAAAATCTCTTTAAGGGACCACACACCTTCTTCTTGAGCTTCCCACAATATCCTGAGATATACTTGATTAGTTCCCAAGGATTTATCCATTTTATATGCATTTTAGAACCTTCAGTACCTCATGGAAGATATGACTGTTTTTTCTTTCCTGACCTCCCCAGTCTTCCTCCACAGTAAGTTCAAACGTGAAATTTTTGTTCAGGAACTCACCGATCTCCTCTGGTTCCACTCATTCGTCTTCATGGAGCCATATTCTGCCCCAGTTAATCTTCTGCTGTTAATATATTTGAAGAATCTCTTTGGATTTTCCTCAGCCTCATCTGCCAACACGTTTTGTGGTCCCGTTTGGCCCTCCTGACTTCCCTGTGAAGTGAATTACTCCACCTACAATGTTCTTCAATGGATTCTATTAATCTAGCTGGCTATATGTGACATGTGTCCCCTATGTGTTGACCAGAGCCTCAATATCCCCAGTCATCCAATGTTTCTTACTTGTGTCAGCATTGTCATTCACACTAATAGGAATATGCTAGTCCCGAACTCTCATTTTATCTCTCTTGTGAAAGCTTCCCATCTGCCTGACATCCCTTTACCTGCAAATAGCCTCAACAATCAATTGTTAAAACTCTTCACTCATAGCTTCTAGATTCAGGGAAGGCTCGTTTTGATCATTAATTAGTGGACCAGCCATGTTCTTTTCCATCGCTATTTTCAAACTCATACGATTGTGGTGACTTTGCCAAAGTGTTTCCCCACGAACACCTCAGTCCCTTTCCCTACCTTATTTCCCAAGGGGAGGTCAGTTTTTACCTCTTCCTGTAGTCTGCTCATTTACATTCTGACTGGGATAGTTTTCTAGAACACGCCTAACAAATCCCTCCCATCCAAGCTCTGAACACTCTGGCAGGCCCAGTCTAAGTTTGGAAAGTTAAAATCACTGACCATTACTCCTCTCTCATTCTTACAGATATCTGAGATCTCCCGACATATTTGCTACTCCTTTTCCCGCTGACTATTAAGGGCCTGTAGTGCAGTCATATCAATGTGATGACCAATTCTCATTTCTCATTTCCACCATTACAGCATCACTGGGCGATCCCCAGGAATATCCTCTCTAAGTGCTTCAGTGATGCTTCACTGATCAAAAACTCCACTCCCCCTCCTCTCTCACCTCCTGTTCTCTCCATCCTGTAGAATCTGTACCCTGGAACATTGAGCTGTCAGCCCTGTCCCTCCCTCAGCTGTGTTTCTGCCATACCTATGGTTTCCCAGTCCCATGTCCATGCACCAAGTTCGTCTATCTTACCTGTTGGGCCTGTTATGTTGAAATAAAGTAGTTTAATTGATCAGTTTTCCCTCATTGCCTGCTGCGCTCTTACCTGCCTTGTCTATTTAAATGACTCTCATGAAATTCTGTCCCAGCCTCAACCTTCAGACTGCATACTGAGACACACCCCCCTCACTGTGGACAACATCCTTAGCTCTCATGTCATCTGTAAACCTAATAATGATACCTTCTGCTTTCACATCCAAGGTATTAATGTACATAATAAACAGCAATGGTTCCTGCACAGTTCCCTGTGATACACCCACTGGTGAAAGAATTTCAAACACAAAACCAAACCTCCAAAAATTGTGGATCCAACTTGCCTCGAATCGCATTGGTCTGATGGACCAGCCTTCCATGTGGGACCTTGTCAAAGCCATAGTGAACCCCAAAGAATCCACATCATCTGCACTGCCCTCATCAATGCTTTTATTTGTGATTTCAAAGAAGACTCAGCTGAATTTATCAGACAGGATTTTCCTTTTTCAAATTCGTGCTGACTATCCCTAATTGTTTCCTGCCTTTCCAATTATTGATTCATTCCGTCCATCAGAATTGTTCCCAATAATTTCCCTCTCTCTGCTGTCAAACGGTCTGCTCTGTAATTACCTGGCCTATCCCTGCTGCCCTTCCTGAACTAAGGAACCACATTTGCTATCCTCCAGTCATTCGGCACTTCACCTGTGGTTAGCAAAGTATTAAATATATCCAGCAGGGCCCCAGCAATATCCTTCCTTCCCCCTCATAATAGCGTGGGATACATTTCATTGGACGCTGGGGATTTATCCACATTTATGCCTGTGAAAACATTTAATACCTACTCCATATTGATCTTAACATATTCTCGAACCTTACCATCTCAACTGAAATCCCCGGATACAATGCCTTTCTCCTGTGTGATTACAGATGGGAAGTATTAATTGAAGACCTCACCTACTTCCTCTGGCTCCATACACAGATTGTCCCCTTGGTTTCCAACAGGCTGAAGTCTTTATTGGGAATCCTCTGACTCTGACGAAAGTCACAAAATATCTTGTAGCTTTTCCTTAATAGTGTCTGCCAAGGATATTTCATGGCCATTGCTTACCCATTATTTTTAAGGACCCCTTGCCCTCTCTGTTCTTGTGAAGAGTTACACCTGTGTTTATTGAACTGCATTTCCTTGATCAAACTCACGATATCACTTGATCAGTATTCACTGGACTTTCTCCCTTTGTCATTCCCAGTTTATTAACACACTGGCCATGGATCATCACTGTATCACTTTAAAATACTCCTCTTTCCAGATATAGCCCTGACTGCAGGTAGTTCATGCCAGTCTCTGTTTGCCACATTCTGTCTCATTATAGAAGGCTCAGTTGTGAGGGGGACAGACAGGAGACTGTGTGACTGCAGAAGTGACCCCAGTATAGTGTGCTGCCTTCCGGGTACCAGGGTCAAAGATGACTCTGAGCTGTTACTGAACATTCTGAAGGTGGAGGATGAACAGCCAGAGGTTATTATGCACATCGGTCCACATGACAGAGGTAGCCAAAGGGATGGGGCCCTGTGAAATGCATATCGGGCATTAGGTCAGAAGTTAAAAAGCAGCAACTCAAGGGTAGTGAGCTCCAGATTACTCCCAGTGCCATGTGCCAGGGAGGAAAGACATAAAAAGATAATCCGGATGGATGTGTGGCTGAGGAGCTGGTGTAGGTGGCTCAGGGATTGGGATCTCTTCTCGGTTAGAGGTGACCTGTACAAGATGGGGAGGGCGACTTGGACTTGAAGCAGAGAAGCACCAGTATCAATTGGTGGGGGGGTTGCGGGTGCAGGTGGGCTGACTGGCAATGCACAAAGCCTGACTGGGAAGGCAGACAAGCTCAGAGCATGGATTGGCTCTGGATACTGGGATATTCCAGCCATAGCAGAAATATGGCTGAGAGATATAGGACACTGCTGGGCAAGGAACAGTTACATTCGAGGCTTCAATCCCACCATCTTGTGAGGGCATTTCTTTCCCCTCTGCTGTATGGTCCTCACTGAGACAACCCAGGTGGTCCCAGGTATCAATCCTGGCCCATGCTGTATTAGTGATGTCTGTAATATCCTCCATTCCCGATCATTTTCCCTCTGTTTGGAATCTCCTCTAGTCCCCACAATGCACTCTGTCTCTGTCAGGTTCTCTAACCCCTCACAACCTAATCCCTAAATGTCTCCAGTAGATACTAAATTCCTTCATCCCGGTAAACCCCGACAGCCCTGTCTCTCCCTGTAAGCCCCTCCTACCAATACTACCCTCTATGTCAATGTATTTGCCTTTAACCTCCCCATCCTTCCCTATCTGGGTAAACGTCTTCAGCTCCTCCAAGCCTTCCATGTCAGTGAAAAATTATTCACTCGATTGAGCAGTCCCGATCTGTGTAATGAGCTGAAAATGTGTTGCTGGAAAAGCGCAGCAGGTCAGGCAGCATCCAGGGAACAGGACAATCGACGTTTCGGGCATAAGCCTTTCTTCAAGAATGAGGAAATTTTTTCCAGCAAGCTAAGATAAAAGGTAGGGAGGAGGGACTGGGGGAGGGGCGTCGGAAATGTGATAGGTGGAAAGAGGTCAAGGTGAGGGTGATAGGTCAGACTGGGGTGGGGGCGGAGAGGTCGGGAAGAAGATTGCAGGTTAGGAAGGCGGTGCTGAATTCAATGGATTTGACTGAGACAGGATGGGGGGAGGGGAAATGAGGAAACAGGTGAAATCCGAGTTCATCCCTTGTGGTTGGAGGGTTCCTAGGCGGAAGATAAGGCGTTCTTCCTCCAACCGTCGTTTTGTTGTGGTCTGACGATGGAGGAGTCCAAAGACCTGCATATCCTTGGTGGAGTGGGAGGGGGAGTTGAAATGTTGAGCCACCGGGTGGTTGGGTTGGTTGGTTCGGGTGTCCCAGAGGTGTTCTCTGAAACGCTCCGCAAGTAGCCGGCCTGTCTCCACAATATAGAGGAGGCCACATCGGGTGCAGAGGATGCAATAGATAATGTGTGTGGAGGTGCAGGTGAATCTGTGGCGGATATAGAAGTTTCCATTGGGGCCTTGGAGGGAGGTGAGGGGGGAGGTGTGGGCGCAAGTCTTGCATCTCCTGCGGTTGCAGGGGAAGGTGCCAGGAGTGGAGGTTGGGTTGGTGGGGGGTGTGGATCTGACGAGGGAGTCACGGAGGGAGTGGTCTTTACGGAATGCTGATGGGGGGGGGAGGGAAATATATCCTTGGTGGTGGGGTCCGTTTGGAGGTGGCGGAAATGACGGCAGATGATGCGCTGTACATGGAGATTGGTGGGGTGGTAGGTGAGGACCAGTGGGCTGTCCTGGTGGCGGTTGGAGGGGCGGGGTTCAAGGGCGGAGGAGCGGGAAGTGGAAGAGATGCGGTGGAGGGCATCGTCGACCACGTCGGGGGGGAAATTGCGGTCCTTGAAGAAGGAGGCCATCTGGGTTGTGCGTTTTTGGAACTGGTCCTCCTGGGAGCAGATGCGGCGGAGTCGAAGGAATTGGGAGAATGGGATGGCGTTTTTACAGGGGGCAGGATGGGAGGAGGTGTCGTCCAGGTAGCTGTGGGAGTTGGTCGGTTTGTAGTAGATGTCCGTGTTGAGTCGGTCGCCTGAGATAGAAATAGAAAGGTCGAGGAAGGGGAGGGAGGAATCTGAGACTGTCCAGGTGAATTTGAGGTTGGGGTGGAAGGTGTTGGTGAAGTGGATGAACTGTTCAACCTCCTCGAGGGAGCACGAGGCGGCGCCGATACAGTCATCGATGTAGCGGAGGAAAAGGTGGGGGGTGGGGCCAGTGTAGTTGCGGAAGATGGATTGTTCCACATATCCTACGAAGAGGCAGGCATAGCTGGGGCCCATGCGGGTGCCCATGGCTACTCCTTTCGTTTGGAGGAAGTGGGAGGATTGGAAAGAGAAGTTGTTCAGGGTGAGTTCAGTCAGTCGGAGGAGGGTGTCAGTGGAAGGGTACTGGTCGGTACGGCGGGAAAGAAAGAAGCGGAGGGCTTTGAGTCCTTCGTGATGGGGGATGGAGGTGTACAGGGACTGGAAGTCCATGGTGAAAATAAGGCGTTGGGGACTGGGGAAGCGAAAATCATGGAGCAGGTGGAGGGCATGGGTGGTGTCCCGAACGTAGGTGGGGAGTTCTTGGACTAAGGGGGCAGGACGGTGTCAAGGTATGCGGAGATGAGTTCGGTGGGGCAGGAGCAGGCGGAGACAATGGGTCGGCCGGGGCAGTCAGGTTTGTGGATTTTGGGCAGGAGGTAGAAGCGGGAGGTGCGGGGTTGTGGGACTATGAGGTTGGAGGCGGTGGATGGGAGGTCCCCTGAGGTGATGAGGTTATGGATGGTCTGGGAGATGATGGTTTGGTGGTGGGTGGTGGGGTCATGGTCAAGGGGGCAGTAGGAAGAGGTATCTGCGAGCTGGCGTTTGGCCTCAGCGGTGTAGAGGTCGGTGCGCCACACTACTACCGCGCCTCCCTTGTCTGCTGGTTTGATAGTGAGGTTGGGGTTGCAACGGAGGGAGTGGAGGGCTGCGCATTCCAAGGGTGAGAGGTTGGAGTGGGTGAGAGCG
Organism: Chiloscyllium plagiosum; assembly: GCF_037043375.1. NCBI lineage: Eukaryota > Metazoa > Chordata > Chondrichthyes > Orectolobiformes > Hemiscylliidae > Chiloscyllium > Chiloscyllium plagiosum. The sequence continues at coordinate 69,257,825 of NW_028270174.1, forward strand.
GTGGGGGAGTTCAGGTGGCGGTTAATATCGCGGCGGCAGTTGGCTATGAAGAGGCGGGGTTAGGCGTGGTGACGGAAATAGGCGTGGGGGCGGGGTTAGGCACACAGTCGGAGATCGGCAAAGGGGCGGGGTTAGGCGTGGTGATGGAACACGCCGCAGGGGCGGGGTTAGGCGTGGAGACAGGTGTGGAGATCGGCGTGGGGGCGGAGACACATGCGGCGTTGTGGGCGTGTAGGTTAGTGACGTCACTGGGGGCGGAAGTGGCTGCGGCGACCACAGAGGCAGAGTTATTCCCCATAGCCGCAGAGGTCGCGAATCTGCCGGCGATTGTCTTCATGGCGATCGTGGAGGCGGTTGTCTGAGCGGCGATCGCGGAGGCGGTTGTTTGGGCGGCGATCGCGGAGGCTGCGAGGTCGGTGGGGGCGGAAGTGACGTCATCGTCGTCATCGGCGGCAGCTATTGCCGCGGGCGATGTAGCGGCCGCGTGTGTAATGGCGCCAGACTGATTTCGGAGGCCGATGGAAGATTCTGGAACAGTTGAGGAATCCGGAGTGTGGGGGTAAGTACATGAAAGTTTTTGGTACTTACTGTCTTTAATTTCCGATATGGCCAGGAAGAAGTGTTTGTTTAGTTTATGGATCCTTCTGTGGGTGAAGAACAGTGGAGGTCCTTTGCAGCTCTGTGAGAGTGTTGTCCTGAGCTGGGGCAGCTCTGTGAGAGTGTTGTCCTGAGCTGGGGCAGCTCTGTGAGAGTGTTGTCCTGAGCTGGGGCAGCTCTGTGAGAGTGTTGTCCTGAGCTGGGGCAGGTCTGTGAGAGTGTTGTCCTGAGCTGGGGAGGTCGAGTTGCAGGGAATGCGGCGCATGGCTGCAAGCGTGGAGCGAAGGATCCGGAGGGAGGTCTGTTGCTGGAGGCTTCGGATTTGTTGTAGGTACTGGTTGTCCTGGTTGGGTCCAAGTTTTGTAGGTCGGAACGTAGTCCGGAGTCCGTGCGGGATAAGTTGGTTCCGTAGGCAGGTGCTGAGGAAGGAGATATGGCTGTGGTAGCGAGTCTGTTTGAGTGTGTGGCTGAAGAGCTCCTGTGCAGAGGAGATGACCTGGGGGGTTGACGATGCCCTCCACCGCATCTCTTCCACTTCCCGCTCCTCCGCCCTTGAACCCCGCCCCTCCAACCGCCACCAGGACAGAACCCCACTGGTCCTCACCTACCACCCCACCAATCTCCATGTACAGCGCATTATCCGCCGTCATTTCCGCCACCTCCAAACAGACCCCACCACCAAGGATATATTTCCCTCCCCCCCCCTATCAGCATTCCGTAAAGACCACTCCCTCCGTGACTCCCTCGTCAGATCCACACCCCCCACCAACCCAACCTCAACTCCCGACACCTTCCCCTGCAACCGCAGGAGGTGCAAGACTTGCGCCCACACCTCCCCCCTCACCTCCCTCCAAGGCCCCAAAGGAAACTTCTATATCCGCCACAGATTCACCTGCACCTCCACACACATTATCTATTGCATCCTCTGCACCCGATGTGGCCTCCTCTATATTGGGGAGACAGGCCGGCTACTTGCGGAGCGTTTCAGAGAACACCTCTGGGACACCCGAACCAACCAACCCAACCACCCGGTGGCTCAACATTTCAATTCCCCCTCCCACTCCACCAAGGATATGCAGGTCTTTGGACTCCTCCATCGTCAGACCACAACAAAACGACGGTTGGAGGAAGAACACCTTATCTTCCGCCTAGGAACCCTCCAACCACAAGGGATGAATTCGGATTTCTCCAGTTTCCTCATTTCCCCTCCCCCCACCCTGTCTCAGTCAAATCCATCGAATTCAGCACCGCCTTCCTAACCTGCAATCTTCTTCCCGACCTCTCCGCCCCACCCCGATTTGTGTAATCCCTTGCAGATCTAAATACCTCCCTGTCTTTGTAACTATGTCAGGCTACTACCTGAGAATCTCACTATCAGTGTAATCTCCCAACGAACTCCTGACTTTAGGAACCCCCTCCACCTGATAACATCCTCCATGTCTGTTGAAACCTTCCACTTCAACCGTCTTTATCATGGAACTTAGTCTCTATAATCCTAATGATGACGATAAACTCTTCCTCTCTAAAGCGCGCTCAATCTCTGTAAACTCTGCTGGTCCCTACTCCCCTCCCTGTGCATGTAATCTGCTTAAGTCACTACATATCTTTATACCTTTAACGTCCTCCCAATGTGACTACACTATTTCTTTCCGTTACCTTCGTGAGCTTCCGTAATTCTCACTGTGACTCTCGCCATGTCCCATCCCCACATCCCTCTGTTTTTCTGAAAAGTCCTCCTTATTCTTAAAACCCTCCCTAACTATGCCTCCTGTTCCAGCCTCCACATCTCCCCCTGGAGCAGTCAAAGCTGCTCCAATAACCTCAAAGCCTCCTGGTCTTTCTAATTCCCTCTTGTTGTGAAACCCTCCCCATGTCTGTAATATATCCTGCAGTGTCGAAAGCTCTCCCTATATTTGTATGGTCCTCCAATCCCTACAACTGCCCCTGTTTTTGCAACATTATCCTGCAGCTTGAAACCTCCTGATTGCTGAACCTTCTTCAGGCTCTGCACTTTCTCTATTTCTGCTACTTTCTCCTGCTCTTAGAACACTCCCTGTCTGTATGATCCCTTGCAGTCTCTGCAGCCATCCGTATCTCAAACCACAAGCTGTCTCCACAAACCTCCCCCACACCTTTTCCTGCTTCCAGTCCCTTCAGCACCTTCTATAACTGCAAACTACCCATTTGCCAAGGCTACTCCAGTTCCTACAATGTCTGTCAGAATCTGATACCCACACTCTCTCTAATCTGCAAGTCTCTCTGTAATCTGTTAACATTTGCAGCCACCACTACTGTCCATAACTTTCTTCGGTCTTCCAGTCCCATTAAGCTTCCCATTCTTGCATTAACTAAAGCCTGTGTATCTTAGTACTGCCTAAAAACTTGCATGTCTATGTAAACTGCTCCAACCCCTCAGTATCTCCATAAACACCTGCTACTCCTAAATCCATCTCTCTTTGTATTACCTCTTCCAGTCCTGTCAAAACCCCCAATCTATGGAGCCCATTTAATCATCCTTTGTTGGGTAATCTCTTGAAGTTCCTGGCGAATTTCCCAATTTTAGCAGTTTCCCCAATCTTTATGACTCTCCAATTCCGATAAGACTCACTTTCAATACCAGCTTATCTCGTCTCAAAACCTACCTATAATCTGCTTCTTCTTCTCCAATTCTTAGACATTAATCTATTTAAATTTCACCCTGGTTCTCCCCCAACCCTCCCAACCACAGGAACGTCTTTCAGTTTGTGCAACCCTCCCCATCTGTGTAACTGTCTCTAACCCAGTAACCTGGCATTCTCCATTGCCTTCCCATCTATGAGCCTTCAGAACCTAGAAGCCTTCGAATATCTGTGAACGTCTTCCGTCACTACAACCTTCCATATCTTCTTAGGACTCTTCTCTTGGAAGAGTCTGTCCCTCTCAGTCTGCCTGCCTCACCCTATACCCATCCCTATCCCTATCTCCAGAATTTAATCCAGCTCCCTCTATCTCTGTAAATTCCTCCAATCCCAAAACCCCTTTGTCCCGCTGACATTCTTGATCAGATGTAACTCTGTTTAACTCTAACATCCTTGTGTCCCTGTAAGCCTCCCATTCTCTGTACCACCTATCCATCTGTTCAAACCCCCACTACTGAGGAATAACTCCCTGTATTCGCCATATGGCAGATGGAATGAGAGTGAATTGATATGATGGAACCGTCATTCCGGAGATGTAGCTGCAGTATGATCATCACAGGGAAGGGAATATTGAAGGATTGTTGGAATCAATGCAAAAAGGCAACAAGTTGCGAAGAAAGGATGAGGTTAATGCATTAATGAGACAGTCATATGCATCTGAAGATCAAATGTTGGAGTCTATTTGGGTGGAGCAAGCAGCAGCAACCGTTAGCAGGAATTATTTTATGGGCACCAGAAAGTGATGGTAATGTCAATATGGTTACGATCAGGACACTGAATATACTTGTATCAAGGGTAGTACCGTCACTGTGTGTGATGGTGGTCTCCATCCCGACAGGAAAACCAATGAATATCAGGGCTATAATGGATGGAATCTTGGATTGTATACGAGATGGTTTTCCATGACATCATATCAAGGAGCCATCAACAAAATTGTCTATTGTAGATCAAATGCTGTGTAATAATAAATATCTAAACATCCGAATCTAAAGGAGCTTTGTGAGCAGAGACCCACAATGTTATAATGTAGATGCTCAGTTTGAGGTAAGACCATGAGAAGTAGGAGTGAAATGAGACCATTTGGCCCATTGAGGATGCTCTGCCCTTCAATCTGATCATGGCTGATCTGATACTCTCCAACTCTACTTTCCTGCCTTTTCCACAAAGCCCTTGTTTCCCTGATTCATTAACATCTGACCATCTCTGCTGTCAATATTCTTAATGACCCTGCCTCGACAGCCCCCTCCAGTCAGGAATTCCCAGAGTCACTACCTTCTGAGTGAAGACATTCCTCCTCATCTCCATCTTAAATGGGTGAGCCCTTGATCGGATTTTATGACCTCTGGTTACAAATTCTCTTACAACTGAACCGAAGGGAAATGACAAAGATAATTATTGGAGATGAAATGAAAATTGGTGGAGATGGGGTTAACAAACAAGAATGTCCAAGGTTGCAAAGCTTTACAAATCAGTTGGAAAGATGTGCAGAGAAATGTCAAATTGCGTTTAATCTGGACAAGTGTGAGGTGATGTCAGATTCAAACGGAAATTTAGGATACTGAGGGAAGTTGATAAACAGAAAGATCTTGGTGCAAGACATTAACTCCCTGAAAATGCAACAGAAGTGTTTCAGACAGGAAAGAAAACAAATAGAACACTGGCCTTCATCGGTCACAACGTTGTGTATAGTGGTTTGCATCTGATGTTGTGATTGTATAAAACTTCTGCTTGGCCACATTTGGAGCACTGTGTGCAGTTCTCATCTCCACACAATAGGAAGGATGGGGAGGCTTTGGAGAGGGTACAAAAGGGGTTTATCAGCACGTTGCCTGTGTTAGGTTTTTCATGGTATGTTAGGTGTAAGAGGAAATTAAACAAAGTTGGATTGTTTTGCGAGAGTATCAGAGGCTGACAGGAGACCAGGTGCAAGAATATAACATACGGAGAGGGATAGATAATGTGGATAGTCAGAATCTCTTTTCCAATGTGTAAGTTTCAAATACTAGAGCGCATAAGTATAAGGTGAGAAAGAGGACGTTTAAACGAGATGTGTGTGACAAGTTTTTTTTTAATACAGAGAATGGAGGTTACCGAGGGAGGTCGTAGCAACAGAATGTGAATAAAGTTTCAAAGTGGCATTTAGACAGAAACATGAACAGGGATACGGGATATGGACCATGTGCAGGCGGATGATATGAGTTAGAATAGCATCTTTCACAGCACAGTCATGGTAGGCCGAAGGGCCTGTTGCTGTGCTGTAGTGTTCTATTTTCTAACTTCACAGCATCTGCCCGATCAGAGCCCCTCAGAATCTTGGATGGTTCATTCCATTTCTCTTTCATTATTTAAACTTCAATGGGTTCAACCTCAATCTACTCCACCTTTTCTCACTAGAAAATCCCTCCATTCCCAGGATCAGCCGAGTGACCCTTCTCTGACCTGCCTCCAATGCGACAGTATCTTTCCTTCGGGCACTCAAACTGTTCATAATATTCTAGGTATGGTCTGACTTGAACCTTGCCTAATTTTAGCGAGATCTGCCTATTTTTAGACTCCATTCCCTTTGTAATAAATGCCAGCATTTGATTTGACTTCTCTATTACCTGCTGACCTTGGAAGCTAACCTTTTTAGATTGATGAACAAGAACTCCCATAACTGAGCTGAAAATGTGTTGCTGGAACAGCGCACCAGGTCAGGCAGCATCCAGGGAACAGGAGAATCGACGTTTCGGGCATAAGCCCTTCTTCAGGAATGGTTTCCTGAAGAAGGGCTTATGCCCGAAACGTCGATTCTCCTGTTCCCTGGATGCTGCCTGACCTGCTGCGCTGTTCCAGCAACACATTTGCAGCTCTGATCTCCAGCATCTGCAGACCTCACTTTCTCCTCGAAGAACTCCCATAACCCTTTCTGCTGCCAGTCTGAAACCCAATAGTGTTAGCCTGTCATTAAGTCGGGAGCATACTAAAATTGTTAGAAATGATATTTTAAAGTACAATAACTAGCCACTTAGAAACACATTTTATAAAAGAGAATTTGTTTCTGAGCCTGTTGGATTTAATTTGTTTGTGTGAATATAAATGGCTGAATTGAATGGGTATAGAAGGGGTGTAGTGGTACGGGGGATATGGTGTCTTTGAATTATCAAAAGCCTTTACACATATTTCAATAAGGGCTAATGAGTAACTTGGTAGAGAATAGGGCCTCTGAAATGTGAATAAGTTCGCCTACGTGTGGAACCAGAAGAGGTGGGTGAAATACACATGGCACTCTTCGTCTTTTTGCAACTCTACAGTTCTATACAAGGTATTCACAAAAACGGATACCCACGCAATTTCATCAACAGATGCCTAAGAGAAAGACAACGGAACAAGGACACGCCGCAACCTAAAGGACTAGCCACACTACCATACGTCAGGAGCATTTCCGAACTGACAGCCAGACTACTGCGACCACTAGGACTCATGACAGCACACAAACCAACAGCCACTCTCAGACAACAACTCACCAGAACGAATAGGGCCTCTGAAATGTGAATAAGTTCGCCTACATGTGGAACCAGAAGAGGTGGGTGAGATATTAGACAAAATAGTGTTGTCAGTATTTACTGTGGCGAAAGATATGGAAGCTCGAGAAAATGGGGAAGTAAATAGTGATGTCTTAGAAAGAATCCTCAACAGAGAAGAGAAAGTGCTAGAATCTTAAAACAAATAAAGTTAGATCCATCCTCAGTAGCTCATTAGGTGTATCCTAGAATATTGTGGAAATCGAGGGAAGAGATTGCACTGCCCCTAACAGAAATATTTATCTTATCAACAGATGCAGTGTGGTGCCGGAAGACTGGAGGGAGGATAATGCTATTCCATCAATTAAGGGCTGCAGGGAAAAGCCAGGAATTTACAGCCCAGTGAGCCCAGTGGTGGGGAAGTTGTTGGAGGAGATTATGAGAAAAAGGTACCACATATATTAACAAAGGCAAGGGCTGATTCGAGGTGGTCAGCATGGCTTTGTGAGTGTAAAACAGTGTTTCACAAACTGGATTGACTCTTCGAGGAGGTGGCCAAGACATAGATGAAGGCAGACCAGTGAACATTGTCCAAATGTTCAGCGAAGCATTTAACATGGTTCAAAGTGATTTCAAACATCTAGTCAAGAGGAAGAAGGCAGCTTATTTCAGGTTGAGGAAACAAGGGTCAGAAAGCTTTTTCGAGGGTAACATGGAGCAGCACGATGGCCCAGTGGTTAGCACTGCTACCTCATAGCACCACGGACTCCACTTTGATTCCAGCCTCAGGCGACTGTCTGTGTGGAGTTTGTACATTCTCCCCGTGTCTCCATGGGTTCCCTCCAGGTGCTCCGGTTTCCCCCCAAATCCCAAGGATGTGCATGTCAGGTGACTCAGCCAAGATAAATTTCCCATAGTGTTCACGGATGTGTAGGTGTGGCGCATTAGTCAGGGCATTTGGAGACTAATAAGGTGGGGGAATGAGTCTGGGTGGGATACTGTTTGCAGGGTTGATATGGAGGTGTTGGGCCAAATGGCCTGTTTCCACATTGTAGGGATTCTCTGAAAATACGAGGAAGGAACTTAGGAGTTGGCTTAGGACAGCTAGAAGGGGACATGAAAAATCATTGATGGGAAGGATTAAGGAAAACCGTAAGGCAGTCTCCACTTAAGTGAGGAACAAGAGGATGGCCAGAGTGAGAGTAGGGCCTGTCAGGGATAATGGAGGGAACTAGTGCCTGAAGTCGGAGGAGGTAGGGAAGGACCTTGATGTATCATATGCCTCAGTATTCACTGCTGAGAGGGACATTTGTGAGGACAGCCTGAAACAGGCTGATATACATGAACAGGTTGCTGTTAAGAATGAGGATATGCTGAAAAATTTGTAAAAGATGAGGATAGATAAGTCCGCTGAACCAGATGGGATGTGCCCAGAGTTACTGCACGAAGCGAGGGAAGAGATTGTTGCACTTTGGCGATGACCTTTGCACCCTCACTGTTCACTGGAGTCGGACCAGATGATTGGAGAGTTGCAAATTTTATTCCCTTGTTCAGGAAATGGAATAGGGATAATCTTGGGAATTACAGACGTGTCAGTCTTATGTCTGTGGTGTGCAGATTATTGGAGAGGACTCGGAGACAGGATTTATGATTCCTTGGCAAACCATAGTTTGATTACAGATAGTCAGCATGGCTTTGTAAGGGGCTGATCATGCCGTCTAAATCTTATTGAATCTTTTGAGAATGTGACAAAACACCTTTTAGGCTCAATTCAGAAAGTACAGAGACATGGGTTGCCGTGAAACCTGTCTGTCTGGATATGGAATTAATGGCTCCCAGAAGACAGAGGGTGATGACAGATGAAAAGCATTCATCCTGGAGCTCAGTGACCAGTGTTTTTCTGCAGGGAGAGGTTCCAGGACCTCTGCTCTTTGTGAGTTTATGAATGACTTGGATGTGTGAGTGGAAGAGTGGGTTAGTAAGTTTGCCAAAGACACAAGCGTTGGTGGAGTAGTGAATAGTGTGGAGGACTGTTGTAGTTTGCAACGGGGCAATGACAGGATACAGACCTGGGCTGACAAGTGGCAGATGGAAGTCAATCTGGAAAAGTGTGACGTCATTCATTTTGAAAGATTGAATTTGAATGCAGAATACAATGTTAAAGGCAGGATCTTTGGCACTGTGGAGGAACAGAAGGATCTTGGGTAACAGGTCCAGAGATCCCTCAAAGTTTGCCATCCAAGATGATAGGCTTGTTAAGAAGGAATATATGGTGTTGGATTTCATTAGCTGGGGGATCGAGTTTTAAAGCCGCGAGGTTATACTGTAGCTGTATAGAGCCCTGGCTGGACCCCACTGATAATATTGTGTTCAGTTCTGGTCTCTTCATTACAGGATGGATTTGGAAGCTTTAGAGAGGGTAATGAGGAGATTTACCAGGATGCTGCCTGTACTGGAGGGCATGTCTTATGAAGAAAGGTTGAGGGAGCTAAGGCTTTTCTCATTGGAGTGAAGATGTGTGAGGGTGACTTGGCAGAGGTGATCAAGATGATGAGAGGCACAGAAAGAATGAATAGTGAGAAACATTTTTTACCCTGACATAAATAGCTATTACAAGGGGGTGTAATTTTAAGGGGATTAGCGAGTGGTGAAGGGGAGATTTCAGAGGTAGGTTCGTTACATACAGAGTGGTGGGCGAGTGGAATGCACTGCCAGTGGTAGCAGTAAAGTTAGATGCATTAAGGACATTTAATATATTTCTGGATAGGCACGTGTATAATAAAATGAAGGTTGTGTAGGTTAGTTTAATCTTACGTTCGGATAAAATCTTGGCATGGCATCATGGCTGAAGGGTCTGGTGTTGCATTCTTTGTATCGTATAGTAAAGTAGGTAATGAGCTCAGATCAATGTAAAAGGATATGGCATTCAGGAGGAGTGAGGGAACTGGATACAAAATTGGGCTTGATGGTAGGAGACAGAGGGTGATGGGAGACATATTGTTTTTTCTGACTGGATGCATGTGACCAGTGGTGCAGTGGGTCCCCTGTTGTTTCTGGATCAGTGGTGCTGGAAGAGCACAGCAATTCAGGCAGCATCCGAGGAGCTTCGAAATCGACGTTTCGGGCAAAAGCCCTTCATCAGGAATAAAGGCAGAGAGCCTGAAGCATGGAGAGATAAGCTAGAGGAGGGTGGGGGTGGGGATAGAGTAGCATAGAGTACAATAGGTCAATGGGGGAGGAGATGAAGGTGATAGGTCAGGGAGGAGAGGGTGGAGTGGATAGGTGGAAAAGGAGCTGGGCAGGTCGGACAAGTCCGGACAAGTCAAGGGGGACAGTGTTGCTGGAGGTTAGAAACTAGGATGAGGTAGGGGAAGGGGAAATGAGGAAGCTGTTGAAATCCACATTGATGCCCTGGGGTTGAAGTGTTCCGAGGCGGAAGATGAGGTGTTCTTCCTCCAGGCGTCTGGTGGTGAGGGAGCGGTGGTGAAGGAGGCCCAGGACCTCCATGTCTTCGGCAGAGTGGGAGGGGGAGTTGAAATGTTGAGCCACGGGGCGGTTTGGTTGATTGGTGCGGGTGTCTCGGAGATGTTCCCTAAAGCGCTCTGCTAGGAGGCGCCCAGTCTCCCCAATGTAGAGGAGACTGCATCGGGAGCAACGGATACAATAAATGATATTAGTGGATGTGCAGGTAAAACTTTGGATGTGGAAGGCTCCTTTAGGACCTTGGATGGAGGCGAGGGAGGAGGTGTGGGCACAGGTTTTACAGTTCCTGCGGTGGCAAGGGAAAGTGCCAGGATGGGAGGATGGGTCGTAGGGGGGCGCGGACCTGACCAGGTAGTCACGGAGGGAACGGTCTTTGCGGAACCATTTGGACTAATGGTTTGGATGGGAATATTGGTATCCTGGAAAGTAAGATTTTATTTTTGAGTTATACTGAAATTGGTGGTAAAGTGGACAATGAAGAATGTTTTCTGTGATTCTACAGGATGAACAGTACAGCTGGGATAGTGGGCTGAAGAATAGCAGATGGAGTTTAATTAGATAAATGTGACATGTTCCATTTTGGTGAAACAAGCAAGGGTGGGACTTGTACAGTTAATGCTTGGACCCTGGGTGGTGTGGTCAATCAGAGACCAGGGATGTAGGTACTCAGTTCTTTGAAAGTAGTGTCACAGGTAGACAGGCTGGTGAAGCAGGCGTTTGGGATGGTTACCCTCATTGGGTAGAGCATTGAGAGTAGGAGTTGGGATGTCATGTTGAATCTGTACAAAACATCGGTGAGGCCACCATAAAAACACTGTTGATCAGTAGGAAGAACTCATCTGGCTCACTTACCTGCTTTAGGGAAGGACACCTGACATTCTAACCTGGTCTGGCCTACATGTGACTCCAGACCTACAGCAATATGGCTGACTCTGAGCTGCCCTCTGGGTAATTACCAGTGGTGGCAAAGAATGCTAGTCCAGGCAGTGGCACCCACATCGCATGAATAAATAAATAAAAATACACATGGCACTCTTCGTCTTTTTGCAGCTCTGCAGTTCTGTACAAGGTATTCGCAAAAACAGATACCCACACAATTTCATCAACAGATGCCTAAGGGAAAGACAATGGAACGAGGACACGCCGCAACCCAAAGGACTGGCCACACTACCATACATCAGGAGCATTTCCGAACTGACAGCCAGACTACTGTGACCACTAGGACTCATGACAGCACACAAACCAACAGCCACTCTCAGACAACAACTCACCAGAACGAAGCACCCGATACCCAGCATGAGCAAAACCAATGTAGTGTACACAATCCCATGCCAGGACTGAACACAACACTACATAGGACAAACAGAAAGACAGCTAACGATCCATATCCATGAACACCAACTAGCCACGAAACGACACCACCAGCTATCCTTAGTAGCCACACACGCAGACGACAAGCAACATGAATTCGACTGGGACAACACTACCATTATAGGGGAAGCCAAACAGAGAACAGCCAGGGAATTCCTAGAGGCATGGCACTCATCCACAGACTATATCAACAAACACATCGACCTGGACCTAATATACCGGCAACTACAGCGGACAGCTGGAACTCACAAGCGGAAGCGGCAGAAACAGGCCACTATTAATGCCGGAGGAAACATCACAGGAGCGCTTCACAGGAGGCTCCCAAGCACTGAGAATGTCACCTAGACAGGGGACGAAACGTTTGCAACACAAATTCCCAGAGTCATACAGCACGGAAACACACACCTGTGGTCCAACTCCTCAATGCTGCCCACGTTTCCTAGACCGAACGAGTCTCATTTGCCTGCGTTTGGCCCTTTTCTCTTCAAACCTTCTCCTCTCCACGTACCTCTCCATGTTCCTGCCAAAGGGCTTTTCCATGTTGTAATTATTCTTGTTTCTCCCATGTGCCTCTGGCAGTCCATTCCGTCTATGCACCATCCTCCGTAGATAATGTTGCCCCTCAGCTCCCTCTTTAAATCTTTGCTCTCTCACCTCCCGTTGATAGCCTCTAATTTTGGACTCACTTCCCCTTGGCTATTCACCATTCTTAGGAACCGTATGGTTTTGTAAAACTTTATAACGTCACTCCGTAGCCTCCTCTGCCCAAGAGAACTATTTAGGACAATGTTACAAATATCTCCAACGTATCTAACAAAGCGCTGGACAATGACGGCAAGTCTCCTAGATGCCAATTTTTCCACCCTGTCCACCTGTAATTGTACCCCTTGGTCTCTCACTGTTCGACAACACTGGCCAGGGCCCTCCCATTAACTGTGTCATTCATCCCTGGTTTGTCTTAACAAAATCCAAAACCTGAATTAAACTCCATCTTTCATTCCCTGGTCCACTGGCCCAGTTGGTCAGAGTATTCACTGTATTCGATAACTGTATTCACTGCCCACTACACCATTAATTTGATCATCTACAAACTTACTAATAATGACTCCTATATTCTCAACCAAATCGTTTGTGTAGGTGATGCATATCAGTGGACCCAGCCCTGAACCTTATGGCACACCGCTGGTCACAAGCCTCCAGTCTGAACAACAACCCTTTCCCACCGCCCTCTGTCTCCTATTGTCAAGCCAATTTTGTATCCAGTTGGCTAGTTCCCCTTGATCCCATGTGAACTAATCTTACGAACCAGTTAACCTTGCTAAACCCTGTCAAAGACCCTGCTGACTTTAGTGTAGACAATGTATGGTCACCACTTCAACAAAAGTATCAAGTTAATGAGACCTGACTTTGTATGCACAAAGCCGTGCTGACTATCTTTCATCAATCCTTGCCTTTTCCAAATGAATGTGACTCCTGTCTGGCAGAATCACTTCTATAACTTATCCACCATTAGGCTAATTGGTCTTTAGTTCCCTGGTTTTCTATTGCAACCTTTCTTAAATAATGGAATGAAACCATATTCCTGTCATGGAGCCATAAAGCATGGAAACTGACCCTTCACTTGATACCCACCATAATCTCAAATGAAACTCATCCCAGCTGCCTGTTGCTGGCCCAAATCCCTCCAAACCATTCCTGTTCACATACTCATGCAAATGTCTTTTAAACGTTGTAATTGTACCCACATGCACCCCTTCCTCAGGAAGTTCATTCCACACTCAAACCACCCTCTGTGTAACAATTTGCCCCCATGTCTTTTTTTTAAAATCTCTCTCTTCTAACTTTAAAAATGTGATCTCTCCTCTTGAGAATCCCCCACCCTGAGGAAAAGGCACCTACCATTAAATTGATCTATATATCGCTTTTTTTTCATAAGGCAATTTTTCAATCTCACGCCTTCCATACCCAGCAACATCCTGGTTAATCTCGTCTGAACCCCTGCAACTTAATAATATCCTCCCTATAACTGGGCGGCCACAACTGGATGGAGTATTGCAGAAGAGGCCTCAGGAATGTCCATATAATCTCAACATGACGTCCCAAATCCTACACTCAATGGGCTGAGCAATAGTCAAACATGCCAAGCAGTGCCTTATCCATCCTGTGATGCAAACTTCAAGAAATATGTAACTGAACCTGGAGGTCTCTCTGCACTAAAACACTAACTGAGGCCCGAACATTAATTGTATAAGCTCTACCCGTGTTTGTTGTACTAAATGTATTAGTTGCATTTATTCAGATTCAATACCATCTACGGTTTTTCAGCCCATTTACCCATATTATCAAGGTCCCTTTGTAACCTTAGCAAACCTCCTTCACTGTCCACTATGCCACCCTCCAGCCTTCCAGCACCTCACACTTGGCTGTCAATGGTACAAATACCTTTGCTAGGGGCTCCACCATTTCTTGCCTAGCATCCCACAATGTCCTGTGATACACTTAATGAGGTCCTAGGGCTTTCCATACCTTTGTGTTTTAAAACCTCCAGCATCACCTCTTCTATAACATACACTCTTTTCAAGTCGTAGAGATGGACAGCATGGAAACAGAGCCTTCGGTCCAACTCATCCATGCTGACCAGGAGATCTAACATATCAATCCCATTTATCAGCATTTGGCCCATGTACCTCAAAACCCTTGTTATTCATATTCCCATCCAGATACCTTATAAATGTTGTCATAATATCAGTCTCTGTTACTTTCTCTCTCAGCTCATTCCATGCACGCATCACCATGTGCATGAAAAAGCTGTCGCTTCCGTCCCTTTTAAACCTTTTCCCTCTAACCTTCAACCTATGCCCTCTAGTTTTAGACTTCCCAACCCCTGGGAAAAGACCTTGAATGTTTACCCAATCCATGTCCGTCACGTTTATATAAACCTCTGTCAGGTCACCCCTCAGTCTCCGATGCTCCACGGAAAATAACCCCAGCTTATTCAGCAACAACCCTGGCAACATCTTGTAAATCTGTTATGAGCACTTTCAAGTTTCACAACATCATTCCTATAGCAGGGTGACTGGAATTGCAGAGAACTCCAATTGTGGTCTAACGTATTACTCTTGTTCCCTGAGTTCCCCAGTCTTTGTCCACAGTAACTTCTGGAGTGAAAAATTTGTTTAGGTTCTTAGTAAATATCCTGCAGTTCCACACATGAATTGCCTCATTGATATTTAAGAGCCCCAATTTTGGCCTGAGGTACTCGTTTACTTTTAATATTTTATACAATCACTTTTGGATTCTCCTTATCCTTCTCTGCCGAGGCTTTTTCGCATATCCTTTCTGCATTACTGATTTCTACCCAAAGTATATTCCTACAGTCCCTGTGATCCTCAGGGATTCCCTTGATCTAGCTGGCTTTCCCTGACATGTGCCCCCTTTTCCGTGATCAGACCCTCAATAGACAGCCAGCATTTCCAAATGCTGTCAACATTGACCTACATACAAACAGGAACATGTTGGCGCTGAACGCTAAAATTTTCTCACTTTTAAAATATTCTCACTTTCCAGACTTCCCTTTCCCTGCAAATACATTCCCCAGTCACATTTTGAAAGTTCCTGGCTAATTCTATCAAGATTGGACTGGCCCCGTTTTATAAACTGAACTTGTGGATCAGGCCTGTCCTTTTCCAGAGCTATTTGTAAACTCTTAGAACTGTCGTCACTTTAGTAAAATGCGTTCCCACTAACACCTCAGTCCTTTTCCCGATCTTGTTTCCCAAGGAGTGGTCGGGTTTTGTCCCTTTCTCTTTTCAGGCCGTTTACATATTCACTGGGAGTGTTCTGGAACACAATTACCAAATTCCTCCCTTGCAAACACTGAACACTGGCAATCCCAGTCTAAGTTTGGAAAGTTTAAAAACATCCCTAAAATTACAGCCCTATTATTATGATTGATATTGGAGATCTCCCGACATATTTGTTCCTCAATCTGCCACTGGTTATTCGGGGTTAGTAGGACAATCGTATCAAAGTGATGACACGTTCTTATTTCTGAGTTCCACGTAGCTTCATTGGGCGATCCCACTGGAATATCATCTCTAAGTACTGCTGTGATGATTCATGCAATCAAAACCCACCACCACCACGCGTCCTGTCTCGCCTCCCCTTCGATGCTTCCTGTCGCATCTCCACCTTGAAACAATGAGCTGCCAGCCCTGTCCCTCCCTCAGCTGTGTTTCTGTAATCACTATAATATCCCAGTCCCATGTTCCAATCCATGCCCTGAATTCATCTTCCTTAGCTGTCAGGCTCCTTGCAATGAAAGAAATGCAGTTTATTCATCAGTTTCCTCCCATTCCCTGTTATGTTCTTGCCTGCCTTGTCTTTTGAAATCACGCTCTTTAACTTGTGTACCAGCCTCAATCTTCGTTCTGACCTGACAACTGTTTAAGGTCCAATACTTTGCCATACTAGTTTATATCCTCTCAAGCAGCTCTAGTAATTTACCCCATCAGGATATGGGTCACCTTCCCGCTCCCAGTTCAGGTGCCTTCCCCACCCTGTCTACCTGTGCTGACCTCTTCAGGGATCAATGGACTTATCCATCAAGGTCCCTCTGTTCCTAAGTACGCCGCAAGGACTGACCATTCATTATGTATGTCCGTTGCTTATTATACCTCCCACAAGTTATTACCTCACATTGATCAGAAATAAGCTCTGCTCAGATTATCATCTGATTGACATCGGACTGCAGCCTGAGACCATCCCCTCACTGTGGACAATACCCTCACCTTTCATGGCATCTGCAAACCGACTAATGACACCTTCCGCTTTCACAGCCACGTCATTAATGTACATCATAAACAACAGTGGTTCCTGCACAAATCCCTGTGGTACACCCGCTGGTGAAAGAATTTCAAACACAAAGACGTCTATCCGCTAATTTTACATCCAATTTGCCAACCTGCCTTGGATCCCAATGGCTCTTTACCTTTGGATCAGCCTTCCATGACGGACCTTGTCAAAGGCCTTATTCAAGTCCATGTAACCCACATCATCTGCACTGCCCTCATCAATATTCTTAGACACCACTTCAAAAACTGAATTCCTCAGACAGTATCTTCCTCTACTTAATCAGTGATGAGCTGAAAATGTGTTGCTGGAACAGCGCAGCAGATCAGGTAGCATCCAGGGATCAGGAGAATCGACGTTTCGGGCATAAGCCATTCCTCAGGCTTATGCCCGAAACGTCGATTCTCCTGATCCCTGGATGCTGCCTGACCTGCTGTGCTGTTCCAGCAACACATTTTCAGCTCTGATCTCCAGCATCTGCAGACCTCACTTTCTCCTCAATCAGTGATGACTAAGCTGAGTTGATCACTGCCTTTTCAAGTGTTGATTCATCCTCAGAATTGTTCCCAATAAGTTCCCTCCCGCTGCTGTCAGACTCCCTGTTCTGTAATTACCTTGTCTATCCCTGCTGCCCTTCCTGAACAAAGGAACCACACGAGCGATCCTCCAGTCATTCGGCACTTCATCTGTGGCCAGATCCGCCAGGGCCCCAGCAATCTCCTCCCTTACCTCCCATAGCAGCCTGGGATACATTTCATTGGGCACTGGGGATTATCTCCAACTTTACGCCAAAGAAAACATTTAATATCTCCTCGTTATTGATGGTACCATGTTATAGAACCTCACCATCCAAAATGAAGTCCCCGGCTACAATGTTTTTCTCCTGTGTAAATACAGATGGGAAGTATTCATTGAAGACCTCAACTACTTCGTCTGGCTCCATGCACAGATTGTCCCTTTGGTTTCTAACAGGCCCCACTCTTTAGCTGGGAATCCTCTTCCTCTCACTATACTCATGAAATACCTTGTGACCTTTCCTTAACAGTATTTTAATGAGGATATTTCATGGCCATTCTTTGCTACTCATTTTTAAGGACCCCCTTGCACTCTTGATACTTTTGAAGAGCTTCGCCTGTTTCCATCATTCTGTACCTCCTTTATCCAGCTCACATATCGCTTGACCAGTATTCGCTCTTCTGGGACCACACTGACCCTGAATTCTCACTGTATCACTTTAACATTTTTCCTCTTTCCGAATGTGAACGTAACTGCAAATAGTTCCTCCCAGTCTGTGTTTGCCAGACCCTGTCTCCTGATAGTGATAATGCCCAGTGACAGTGATATTATAACGATTAGGGGGCTTCCCAAAATTTGGCCTCTTCACTTCTGCACTATTCGTTTTCCAAAATGACTTTGAAACCTCGTGTTATGACAACCATCGTCAAAACATTACAAAAATCCTTTTGTTTGCCATCTTGTCCAGCACCTACAGCCCATTCTGTCTGTAACATCCAGCCCTTACTGACCTCCCCACCTGTGTACCTTCCTCCAGCCTCTGCAGCACATGATGTCACTGTAACTTTCTCCAGTCCCCACGGCACTCCTCCATCCTGACCTACAGTCCCCCATTACCTTTAACCCAACACCATCCATTTCACCTCCCTGTCTGTACAGAGTCCTTCAGTTCTGTAGCGTTTCCTGCCAACTCTCCCTTTGTATAACGTTCTGAAGCCACTTGAACCGTCCCAATATCTGTAACCTTGCCCTCTCTTTCCATACCTCTCTGTCTCTGTAACAAACTCCCTTCTCTACAATGTTCCTTACCTCTGACTACCTCCAGTCAGTACTAACCTTTCCAGATCTCGAACATCCTGCAGCCACTAAAATCATTACAACCTCCTCTCAATTGTTGAAACAACTTTCATTCACACAACTGCCTCTGTCTATAACCTCAGCCAGTCCATAGAATCCTTGCTAACTCTGGAACCTCACCCAGTGTGTACAACTCTGAGTAGTACTAACTTCATTCAGTCTTCCCAACCGTCCCTACCTCTAATTGCCTGGAGATTCCACAGCCCTCCCTATTGCGTTAACCTCCTTCAGTTCCTCTCATTGACACCATCTATGTAACCTTGTCCTATTCCTGACTATATATTCCTCCTTTTCCAATAAACCCTTGTGAACTTTGGAACCTGGTTTAATGTCTGCAGTGCTCTGTATAATCAGACACAGGGATGGCTCAGTGGTTAACACACAGCCTCACTACGCCTGGGACCTGCCTTCGATTCCAGCCTTGGGCAACTGTCTGTGTGGATTTTGCATGTTCTCCCTCCGACTGTGTGGGTTTTCTCGGGCTCTTTGGTTTCATCCCACAGTCCAAACGTTGCATGATCAGTGGATTGACTATCATAAAGTGTGGTTTAGGTGAGTTAACCATGAGAAATGCAGTGTTTAATGGATAGATAGAGGGGTGGGTCTGGGTCAGATGCTCTTCAGAGGTTTGGAATGGACTGGTTGGGCCGAATGGCCTGGTTCCTAGCTGTGGAGATTCTATTCAGATTTTTGTCCAGTCCTGCCAACCATCCCTGTCTCTTGAACCTTGCCTCATTCCCAGTATTCTCAACACTGTAATCTCCTCCAGTCTCTAAGACACTCCTTTCCGATGTAAACTTCTCCAGTCCTTACAAAGATCGATATGTCTGTCACCTCTACCTGTTTTTAGAACCCTCCCTATAACTATTGCCATTTGTTACACCACTCCCAATCACTGTTCCCTCCTGAAACTCCCATGAACATTCATATCTCTGAAACTCATTTGGACTGTCTCAACTTCCCTTTGACAGTTATGTGCTGAGACTTGCTCTATATCAGTGACGTAATTAAGTCTTGGTATCCCTCATTATTGTAACATCCCTCCAGTCTTACAGCCCTGAGGGTCTGTAGAAGCTCTTTTCAACCGGACAGTCATCTCTGTGTCTGCAATCTCCTCCACTCCCCATAATACATTCTCTCTGAGCTCCTCTGTAGTCAATGAAACATTCCATAACACTGTCTTTATCAGTGTAACCTTCACCAAAACACAACCTTCCCTATCTGCGTAAATCCCTACACCAGTCCCTATCCCTCCGTCTAACGGTATAACCGTCCATGTCTGTGTATTTACCTTCAGTCCCTACATCCCTCCCTATATGCGTAAAAATCTTCGCCATGCATTTTTGCTTCACTCCCTTCAACGGTCCCTGTCAGTGTAATCTCTTCCAGACCTGAAAACTCTCCCTCTCTTTCACTTTCTCAGGCCACACAATCCTCACTATCTGTAATCTACTCCTATCTGAGAAACCTCCCTCTGTAAACTGCTCCAACTCTTCAACTCTCCATAAGCTCTTACAGCCCTCCTTATCTACAAATCCTCTTGCAGTCCCTTAAACACCAACAGTCTGTGGATACCCGACCACTATCTCTATCTGAGTAATCCTCTCAGGTCTCTGCAGCACTCCTGATCTGTAGAACTCACTTCAATGCCTGTGACTCTCCCAATCAAGTTTCTACAAAACCCACTATCTATTTAACACCCCCACTGTCAATATTAGCTCATTCACTGTCTCCACCATCTACCCATCTCCATTACCTTTTCCAGCTCTTATACCCCCATCTGTGTAAACATCACCCTCCTCTACAACCTCCTCCTGTTAGTGCTGTGCTCCCTTATCTGTGAAACTGTCTCCAACCAAACTTCCTGCACCAATCTCTGAAAAATATTCCAGATTCCATATCCTCCATGTCTAAACAACCTGCAGAATCTAAGCCTTCCTGTATCTATAACCATCTTCAGTCATGACTCCCCTGCATAACTCTGTTTGTTCGTCCAATCAATACAAACATCTTTATCTCTGTAATCTGCTCAGCTCCCTAAAACGCTCCCTGTCTGTGATCCAGCCCTGTCCTACAAACATCCGTATCCCTGTAAACGTCTCCATCCCTCCCAAATTTCCAAACTTCATGAACCCCTGTCATCCCTGTAGCTCTCCACATTTCTGTAACCTCCTGTGGCTCAAAGGTCCTCCCACCCTGTGAAACCACCTCCCCTACCCACATCCCTCCCACTCTGGGTCCTCTGCTCCAGATCAGACCATTGCTGCCTCTGTAAAAACCTCCACTTCTGAAAACTTTTCCCATTTATGTAACCTCATTCAGACCCCATACACTCCAGCTTCCTGCATCCTCTTCCTGGCATTGCAAACAAAACCACGTGTTTATGTAATATCCACCAGTGCTTATACCCTCCCCAACTCAGTAACCTTTTGCAGTCCTAACAAAACACCTAAACTGTGAAACCTCTTAATTCCCTACAGTCCTCCCTCCCACCTCAAATGCCTTCATCACCATGCAACCTCATAATTACTGAAGCCTCATTTTGAAACTGCAAACCTCCTAGTGTCTGCAAAATCATCCTGTCCTGATATTCGTCCCTATCTCTGTAACCCCCGCCACCCTCCAGTGCCCTTCTGGGGAACATGGCAGAGGAGGGAAGATTTGTGGAGTGCGGGCCATGTTACGGAGGTAGAATCCTGGGAATTCAGACTTGGTCGAATGTCTGTGGTGTGCAGATTATTGGAGAGGACTCTAAAGACAGGATTTATGACTACTTGGAAAACCATAGTTAAATTAGAGACAGTCAGCATGGGTTTGTGAGGGGCAGGTCATGCCTCACAAACCTTATTGAATCCTTTGAGGATATGGCAGAATACGTTGATGGCCCATTCAGAAAATGAGGAGGCATGGGAAACATGGAAATCTAAGAAGGGCTTATGCCCGAAACGTCGATTTTCCTGTTCCCTGGATGCTGCCTGACCTGCTGCGCTTTTCCAGCAACACATTTTCAGCTCTGATCTCCAGCATCTGCAGACTTCACTTTCTCCTCATGGAAATCTATCTGTCTGGATACAGGATTGGATGGCCCCGAGAAGACAGAGTATGGCAACAGATGGACAGTATTGAGCCTGAAGCTCAGTGACCTGTGGTGTTCTGTAACAGTTGGCTCTGGGACCCTGCTCTTTGTGATTTTTATAAATGACGTGCATGTGGGTGTTTGAGAGTGGGTTAGTAAGTTTGTCAATGAAGGTTGGTGAAGTAGTGGGTAATGTGGAGGGCTGTTGTTGGTTGCAATGGGATATTGACAGGACGCAGAGCTGGGCTGGAAGTGGCACATGGAGTTCAATCTGGAAAAGTGTGAAGTGATTCATTCTGGAAGGTTGCATTTGAATGCAGAATACAGGGTGAAAGGCAGAATACTTGGTAGTGTGGAAGAGCAGAGAGATCATGGGGTCCGTGTCCATAGATCCTTCAAAGTTGCCACGCACATTGATAAGGTTGTTAAAAAGGCATATGTTGTGTTGGCTTTCCTGAGCAAGTGGATTGATTTTAAGAGCCATGAGGTTTTACTGCATCTTTATAGCAGCCTAGTGAGACCACACTTGGAATATTGTGTTCAGTTCTGGTCCCCTCTTTACAGGAAGGATGTGCAAGTTTTAGAGAGCGTACACAGGAGATTTATCAGGATGCTGCCTGGAATGGAGGGCATTTCTTATGAAGAAAGGTTGAGGGAGCTAAGGCTTTGCTCATTGGAGTGAAGAAAGGGGCGCAGCGACTTGGTAGTGCTGAACAAGATGATGAGAGGCACAGAGAGAGTGAATAGTGAGAGTAATGGTTGTTACAACGGGGTATAATTTTAAGGTCAATGGAGGATGGATAAAAGGATAGAGAATGGTATGTGGTTGGAATGCATTGACAACGGTAGTAGTAAAATTAGATGCTTTCGGGACATTTCATAGACTCTTCGGTAGGCACACGAATGATAGTAAAATGACTGGTATGTAGATTAGTTTGATCTTACAGTTGGATAAAAGGTTGGCATGGCATCATGGCCGAAGGGTCCTGTGCTGTACTGTTCTGTGTTCTACGTTCCGTATGGTAAAGTGGGTAATAAGCTCAGATCAGTGTAAACAAATATGGCATTCTGGAGGAGCTAGTCACCTGGATACAAAATTGCCTTGATGGTAGGAGACAGAGGGTGATGGCAAACATGTTGTTTTTCTGAGTGGAGTCATGTGACCAGCGGTGTAGTGGGCCCACTGCTGTTTGTCATTTGGATAAATGGTTTGGATGGGAATATTGGTTTCCGGGTAAGTAAGCTTCTTGGGTGACACTGACATTGGTGGTAAAGTGGTTAGTGGAGAAAGTTATCTATGATACAACAGGATGAACAGTACTGCTGGGATTGTGGGCTGAAGAATAGCAGGTTGAGTTTAATTATATATATGTGAGGTGTTCCATTTTGGCGAAACAAACCAGGGTGGGACTTGTACAGTTAATGTCAGGCCCTGGGTAGTGTTGTCAATCAGTGACGTAGGGACGCAGGTACACAGTTCTTTGAAAGTTGTGTCACAAGTAAACAGGCTGGTGTTTGGGATGCTTACCTTCATTGGGCAGAGCATTGAGAGTAAGAGTTGGGATGTCATGTTGTATCTGTACAAGACATTGGGAAGGCCACCATAAAAGCATTGCTGATCAGTAGGAAGAACTCATATGGTTAACCTACCTGCTTTAGGCAAGGACATCAAATATTCTAACCTGGTCTGGCCAACATTTGACTCCAGACCCACAGCAATATGGCTGACTCTGAGGAGCCCTCTGGGTAATTAGCAGTGGGGTCAAAGAATGTTAGTCCAGGCAGTGACAACCACATCTCATGAATGAATAAATAAAAATACATATGTCTCTCCCTACCTCTGCAAACCCCTCCAGCTGCAGCAATCCGTACTGGCTTTGTAACACCGTTCAGGCCCTGACCACTCTCTGTAACCCTCACCACCTCCAGCACCTTCCCCTTCCCTGTTCCTGACGTGTCATTAAACCCTGACAATGATTCCCCTTCCCACTGCCCCCATCCTGCTAGCAAACACTTTGCAATCCCTTTAACTCTTATTCCTAAAACCCTCTCTTACTTCAGGATTTTAAATAGTTTTTGATGATCTTCTCAACCTCATACTCGACTTTGTCCTGAGTGAGGGACAGGTGTGAGTTTCTTGTTGAGGTTTTGTCTGTTTCAGTGGAATGTCCTTTTCTTGAATGGTTTACACTGTTCCTTCAACTGTTTTCCACTGTTCATTTACACACACGTTTCAGTCTTTTTAGCCTATTTACCTTGGTCAGTTTTCCTCTTAAACTCATGTAATTGCCTATTTTTGTTTTTAATTGTAGCTTGTCCTTTCTGTGATTCACTTTTAACATTTTATATTGCTTTAAACTGCACTTTATCACAATTTCCCGGAGGATCTCTCCAGGTGACATTACTCATTCACTAAGTTTCATCACACAACGGTCGATCTGACATTGTACAACTGGCTAGGGCTGTAACTATGTGTTATTCAAAGAAAAACTGAAAACAATTGTCCAAACTCCCCTTCCAATATCACTGTTGTCAGTGTAATTGTCCCAGATTATACGAATTTTGAAGTTTCACTGAATTGTCATTATGCCTTTATTAAAAATTCCAATGAGTTTCTGTTTAATGCAGCGATGAACAATGAAATGCTGTTTGGTGGTCGAAAACTGTTCTGCTGCTTGTGACCTTGGCAAGTAGTAGCCAGAATTTACATTCGGACTGACTCTACGTCATGATCTGCGGCCAAATGCTTTCTCTGTAATGCCTTTGGTATCCATTATTGATAGCGATGTCCATTTTTGCCTGAAATTCCGCAAGGTTGCAAATAATTGAATATTTATGCCGACCTTTTGTTCACCCTGTAACCACGTCACCCTGGTGTCTAACTCTCTTTTATCTCTGTCACAACTCCATCTACCTTATTGCAGAGACTTTGTCCATTCCAAATAAAAACATAATATACGTTTCCTACAATTTCCTGTCACAAACCGATTCCCAGATGTACAGTTTTAGTTAAACTCTGTCCCTGCCTATTCCTTTCTACTTATCTTCAGCCACATCCCCATGTTGTTCCGATGCTTCTATTCTATTTGGATTGGAAAGCTCCTTTCACCTGAAACCTGTCCCTGCATTCGCTCTGTCAGTTTGAAGCCCTGTCCATAAGCCTACTAACATGATTGGTCACGACACTGGTTCCAGCATGGTTCCAGTGGGACCATCCTAATGGATTATATTTTAAATCAGGTATGGGGTGTGGGTTTCTCTGGCTGACCAGCCTTTCTTGCCCACCCCTAGCTGCCCTTGAGCTGAGTAACTTGCTCGGCCATTTCAGAGGGTAATTGAAAGGCAATCACTTTGCTGTGAGTAAGTCATGCAGACCACGTCAGGATGGGAAGATGTCCCTAAGTGTCTTTTTGATGAACAAACGCTATTTTGGATGTCAGCAATAGTTTTGTACTTATTAATGGATTGTTAATTGCAATTTTTAAAATGTATGGACTGCAAATTCCACCACTTCTGATGGTGGGATTCAAACCTGTCTCCAGTGAACATTGGGTGATGTTTTGGATATGCTCTAGCAATAATACCACTAGGCCATTACTTCACCTGCTCAAAGGTTGTTCATTGCTGAGCACTGATACCAGTGCATCAGGAACCTAAACCTATTCTTCTGACATAACTGTTTCATTACGAAATCTTTCTGCACTCTGCTGATATCACTCAGTCTCTCTCCATGTGGTATCCCTCACTGTGAGGGTCTAAGTGCTGCCTCTGTCAGGGTGTCTCTCGCTTTTGCAGCTACTCCAGATCCTGAGCTAACAGAATCCTCCAATCCAGAGAGACGCAACAGCACAGGCCAGGGATGTATACTGGGATTTTCTAGATCTCTCTGGGACTCGGTGCCATTCTCCCTGTGTAACCCTCACTGCATCAGTCTAATTTCCAATTCTGTCTATTTCTCTGCCTCCTGTCAGTAGTCAGGAATTTCCTGACTCAGTAGACTTCCCAACTACGGGTGTCTCGTCCATCACCACATTGAACATGGTTGTTCAGCCAGAGGGACAAAGGGCAGGGAGACCTGGAGTCTTCAATAAATCCTTCAGTGAGGTAAGATCACTCACAGTGCACAGAGCAGGGAGCAATGAGAGAGTTCCAAATATCGGCTAACAAAAGATGACATAGATACAGTGCTGGAGGGGGAAGAGAGTACAGACACACCCCAGGCTCAGTCACTGCCCCTACTGTCAGTTCTGTTGTTCTGAGACTCACTACTCCGCAACACTATCTGTGGCAAGTCTTGCGGAAGAGCGTCTTCAATTATTTTTAACTCCAATAACATTTCCTGTCCCTGTAACCTCCTCCTTTCCCAATAGTCCCTCCACATATTTGAAACGTACTGCATTCCAGACTAAAATCCCTATATCTGTAACTTTCTTCAGTGTCTACAACATGCTTTATCTCGGTAGTCTCCTCCTCCAATAACTGGAGGTAGAGCCATGCTGCACAGAAACGGTTCTTTGGTCCAACTAGTCCACGCTGTCCAGAGTCCCTGAACGAGTCGCATTTCCCTGCATTTAATCCATATCCCTTCAAACCATCTCCTCTCCATGTACCTGCCCAAATGTTTTTCCCAAGTTCTTATTATACTTTTCTCTACCACGTCCCCTGGAAGCTCATTCTATACCTGCACCATCCTCTGTTTGGAAAATTTTCTCCTCCAAACCCTTTTAAGTTTGTTTTTTCTCTCCCATCTTATAATTATGTCCTCTAGGACACAGAACATACAACATGGCAGCGCGGTACAGGCCCTTCGGCCCTCAATGTTGCGCCAACCTGTGGAATCAATCTGAAGTCCATCTAACCTTCCCTTATCCATTCTCAACCACATGCCAATCCAACGACCGTTTAAATGCCCTTAAAGTTGGCGAGTCTACTACTGTTGCAGGCCTTGCATTCCATTCCGTGACTATTCTGAGTACCACTGACAACTGTCCCATATCAATTAATTAATAATAATATTAAGATCTACCTCAATGTAAAGCTATCTCCCCTCATGCTAGGCATCGCCATCCGAGGGAAAAGGCTCTCACTGTCCAACCCATCCCACCCTCTGATTATCTTGTATGTCTCAATCAATTGGCCTCAAATGTCTTCTCTTGAACAAAAACAGATTCAAGTCCCTCAGCCTTCGTCATAACTGGAGGTTATGAACCCCTTCCCTCCGTACCAGGTAACATCCTAGTAAATCTCCTTGGAACCCTTTCCAAATCTTTCACATCTTTCATCTAATGCGGTGATCTGAACCAGAGGCAACTCTCCAGATGTGGCTGCACCAGAGTTCTGTACAACTGCAGCATTATCTCATGGTTCTGAAACTACATCCCTGTACCAATAAAAGCTCACATGCTGAATGCCTTCTTAACAACCCTATCAACCTGGGTGGCAACTTTCAAGAATCTATATACATGGACACAGTGATCCTCTGCTCATCTGCACGACCAAGATCTGCTTTACCTACATCGACCTGTTTGGTCACCTCAAAGAAGTCAATAAGGTTTGTGAGGCATGACCTACCCTTCACAAAACCGTGCTGACTATCCATCATCAACTTATTCATCTCCAGATGATTATAAATGCTAGCTTTTACACGCCTTCCCAACACTTTACCCAGAATCAAAGTAAGGCTCACAGGTCTATAATTACCAGGGTTGTCTCTATTCCCTTTCATGGACAAGGGGACAACATTTGTTGTCCTCCAGCCTTCTGGCACTATTCCCATAGAAAATGGGCGACATAAAGATCAAAGCCAAAGTCTCAGCAAACTCCTTCCTGGCTTCCTAGTGAAGCCAAGGATAAATCCTTACTGGCCCAATGGACTTACCGATTTTCACACTTTCCAGAATTGCTAACACCTTCTCTTTCTGCAGTTCAATCCCATCTAGTCATGGACCCCATTACCCTGGGGTAAAGACATTGGCTAATCAACTTACCTGTGCCCTTCATGGTTTTCTAAACCTTTATAAGGTCACCCCTCAGCCACGTACACCCAATGGAAATGCGAAAGACAATGATATAAATATTTCTGCTCGTATCCCTGCCACTACGTTGTCACAATATTCTGGGATACATTTGTTCAGGATCGAGGGCTTTCTCTACATTTGTGTTCTAAGACCTCCAGCACCACCTCTTCTGAAATGGGGACTCTTTACAAGCCATCACTGTTTCTTCCCTTTGTTTCCTAGTCTTTGTCCGCAGTATGTCCTGACATGAAATGCTCATTTAGGCCCTCGCCCATCTCATGTGTGTCTACACCTGGATGGCCTCACTGATCTTTGAGGAGCCCTAGTGTCTGTCCAGTTGTTTTTGTGTAGTTGTATGCTGTAGAAAATTATTTGCATTCTCCTTAGCCTTATCTGCTAAATCTATCTCATCCCCCCCATGTTGCTTTCCAGCATATTCAGCCTCTCCGATTCTGTCAAACCCTCCAGTATCAGTAACATCTTCTTCACTATTTGCTCCATTTACAGTTTCAGGAAATGCTTCTTCAATCAGGATGATCAGAATTCTATGGAGTACTCCAAAGCTGCGCTGACTATCCCTAATCAATCCTTGCCGTTGCAAATGCATGTAACTCCTGTCCCGTAGAATCGCTTCCAACAATGTACGCACCACTGACATCAAGCTAATTGGTGTTTATCTCCCTTGCTTTCCCTCGCAGTCTTTTCTAAATACTGGCACAACATTAGCCACCCTCCAGGCTCCCTGCCCATCACCCGTGGCTGCCAGTGATAGAAAAAAATCTCTTTATGGGACCCATAATTTCTTCCTGAGCTTCACACAATATCCTGGGATATGCTTGATTAGTTCCCATGGAATTGTCTCCCTTATATGCATTTAAAAACCTCCAGTACCTCCTGTTATGTGGGGTCTTCTGAAGACATCACAGTTTAATTCCCTGACATCCCCTGTCTTTCTCCACAGTAAGTTCAAACATGATATTTTTGGTTAGGATCTCACCCATCTCCTGTGATTCCACACTTGGATTGCCCCATTCATCTTCAAGGAGCCATACTCTGCCCCTAGTTAATCTTCTGTTGTTAATATACTTGTAGAATCTCTTTGGATTTTCCTCAGCCTGATCTGCAAGCGCTTTTTGTGGTCCCCTTTATGCCCTCCTGATTGCGCTCTTAAGTGAAATCCGAATTATAATCCGAATATATTCAATCTCTCCTCATTGCTAGTGCCCTCTATACCAGGCAACTTCCTGGTGAACATTCTCTGCACCCTCTCCAAAGCATGCACATCATTTTGGTAATGTGGCGACCAGAACTGTATGTAATATTCTAAATGTGACCGAATCAAAGACCTAGACAACTGTAATGTGACCTGCCAACTTTTGTACGCGATACCCCTTCGAATAAAGGAAAACATGCCATATTCCACCGTGACCAATTTACTGTCCTGCGTTGCCACATTTAAGGAACAATGGGCCTGAATACGCAGATCTCTCTGTACATCAATTTTCCCCAGGACTTTTCCATTTCCTGTATAGCTCACTTTCCAATTAGATCATCCGAAATGCATCACCTCACATTTGTCCGGAATAAACTCCATCTGCCATTTCCCAGCCCGCCTCTCCAATCTATCTATATTCTGCTGTATTCTCTAACAATCCCCTTCTCTATCTGCTACTCCACCAATCTTAGTGTCACCTGCAACCTGCTAATCAAGGAACCAATACCTTTCACCAAATCATTGATATGTATCACAAGCAGCAGTGGTCCCAGCACGGATCCCTGTGGAACACCACTGGTCACAGGTCTCCATTTTGAGAAATTCATTTTGCAATCATTCATGTGTCTATCTAAATATACTTAAATGTCTCTATTATATCTGTCTCTAATATCAACACTGGCAATACATTCCACCCACCCACCACACTCTGTGTAAAGAAGCTACCTCTGGCATCTCCCCTCAACCTTCCTCCAATTACCTTACAGTTTTGCCTCCTAGTTATAGCCATTTTCGCACTGGGAAAAATCTCAGGCCACCCACCCTATGTCTGCCTCTCATAATCTCGTACCTCTATCAAGTCAATTCTCATCCTTTTTCATTCCAAAATGAAAAGCCCTGGCTCCCTCAACCTTACTTCGTTAGACCTCCCCTCCAGACCAGGCAACATCCTGATAAGTCTCCTCTGCAACCTCTCCAAAACTTACACATTTTTCCTGTAATGAGGCAACCAGAACTGAACACAATATTCTAATTGTAGTCTAACCACAGGATGTATCGAGCTGCAACATAACCTCACAGCTCTTAAACTCACGGCCCCT
The DNA here is from genome assembly GCF_037043375.1 of Chiloscyllium plagiosum. Classification (NCBI taxonomy): domain Eukaryota; kingdom Metazoa; phylum Chordata; class Chondrichthyes; order Orectolobiformes; family Hemiscylliidae; genus Chiloscyllium; species Chiloscyllium plagiosum. Next base: position 69,287,586 of record NW_028270174.1, read on the forward strand.
GCAAACGAAAGCCAACATATCATTGGCTTTCTTAACAACCCTAACAACTTGGTTAGCAACTGTGAAGGATCCCTGGACATTGACCCAAGATTTTTCTGTTACTCCTCACTGTCAAGAATCCTGTATTAACGCTGTAAAAGTTTTCTGCAGAATCCTTCAAACGTAAACCCTCCCTATTTTGGTATTTTCCTCCAGTCCCTACTACACTCTTAAACTGTGAAACCTCTTCCAGTCCCTACTATCCTCCTTTGCTCTGCAACCTCTGTAAGCATGTAGTTGTAGTTGTGTGGTTTAGGCGATGGGTTAGAAATCCATTGGGGCTTGCCCACACAGGTTCAAATTCTGCACAACATGGCGGTGGGGTTGATCGGTGCCAGTGTCCGGAGGTGTTCTCTAACCTGCTCTGTGAGAAGGTGTCCCATGTCCTCAGTGTACAGGAGATGAGGAGACTGGGCGTCTTCTCACAGCGCACTTCACAAAAAGTCTCCAGGATACCTGAAAATCAACCCAATGACCAGTTGCCAAACATTTCAACTCCCCCACCCACTCTGCCAAGAACATGCAGGTCCTGGGCCTCCTCCAACCGCCACTCTCTCACCACCCGATGCCTGGAGGAAGAACGCCTTTTCTTTTGCCTTGGGACCCTTCAACCTCATGGCATCAATGTGGACTTCACCAGTTTCCTCATTTCCCCTTCCCCACTTACCGCAGTTCCAACCTTCCAGCTCAGCACCACCCTCATGACCTGTCCCATCTGTCAATCTTCCTTCCCACCAATCTGCTCCACCCTCCACTTTGACCTAGAACTCTTACCACATCTCCAAATACCTATTGCACTCCCAGTACCTTCACCCCAATCCCACGTCCTCCCATTTATCTCTCCACCCCCGAGGCTCCCAGCCTCATTCCTGATGCAGGGCTCCAGTCCGAAACATCGACTTTCCTGCTGCTCGGATGCTGCCTTGACCTGCTGTGCTTTTCCAGTACTACACTCTCAATTCTGATCGCCAGCAGCTGCAGACCTCAATGTCTCCTGTTTATCAGATGGGTCAATGGAGTGAGGAATGGAAGATGGAGATTAATTTCGATAAATGTGAGGTGCTTCATTTTGGAAAAGCAAATCCTCACATGACTTATACACTGAATGGTAAGGTCCTAGGGAGTGTTGCTGAACAAAGAGACCTTGGAGTGCAGATTCATAGTTCCTTGATAGTGGAGTCGCAGGTAGATAAGATAGTGATGAAGGCGTTTTGTATGCTTTCCTTTATTGGTCATAGTATCGAGCATAAGAGTTGGGAGGTCATCTTGCGGTTGTACAGGACACTTGTTTGGCCACTGTTGGAATATTGCGTGCAACTCTGGTCTCATTCCTATCGGAAGGATGTTGTGAAACTTCAAAGGGTTCAGAAAAGATTTACAAGGATGTTGCCAGGGTTGGAGGACTTGAGCTACAACGAGAGGCTGAATCGACTGGGGCTGTTTTCCGTGGAGTGTCAGAGGTTGAGGGGTGGCCTTATAGAGATTTATAAAGTCAGGAGGGGCATGGATAGGATAAACAGACAAGGTCGCTTCCCTGGGATGGGGGAGTCCAGAACGAGAGGGCATAACTTCAGGGCGGAGAGATTAAAAATTTGAAAGGGACCTACGGGGCAACCTTTTCACGCAGACGGTGCTGTGTGTACGGAATCAACTGCCAGAGGAAGTGGTGGAGGCAAGTAAACTTATAGCATTTAAAAGACATCTGGATGGCTATATGAATAGGAAGGAATTAGTGGGATAAGTGCCGGTAAATGGAACTAGAATGGTTATGATATCTGGTTGGCGTGGACGAATTGGACCGAGGGGTCTGTTTCTCTGCTGTACATCTCTATCACTCTATGACTCTATTTGTTTTTCCACTGTTCATTTACAGCCTGACATTTCAGTCTGTTTCCTCTGTTTACCTTGGTCAGTTCTCCTCTCACACTCATGTAATTGGCTTTCTTTCTGACGCTCGGGTGTGCTTTATGGTCATTTGAAAACTTAGTAATCTCTTTGAATTCCACTATATTGCAATCTCCTGGGGAATCTCTGTGTTACATCACACCTTCACTCAGCTTCATCACTCAACGGTCAATCTGAGATCAGGATATCCCTAGCCATCTGCACAATATGTTATTCAAAGAAACACTGACAAAAAGAACATTCAAAGAGCAGCTCTGATAATATCACTCTTGTCAGTGTGACTGTCCCAGATCATGCAAAGATTGAAGTCTCCTAAAACTATCATCAAGCCTTTGTTACAAATTCCAATGAATTCCTGTTTAATGCAGGGAGGAACAATGAAATGCGTCTAGGCAGCCGAAAACAAAAGTTCTTCTGCTTGGATCTGTGACACATGGGACCCAGAATTCACATTCAGGCTAATTCAGCCACATCATCTGAGGCCAAATGCTTTCTCTGTAATGCCCTTGTTATTGATTACTGTCAGGGTTACCCATCCTGTACTCCCATTCTGCCTGAGATCCCACAAGGTTGTGGACCATTGTATATTTACGTTCCACCTTTTGTTAACCCTGTAACCACATCTCTCTGCTGACTAAATCCCATTTTTCTCTCTCTGCCACAAGTCTATTATCTTATTGCAGATACTTTGGCAATTCCAAAAAATATATATATAATTTATTCTTTCCCACAATGTCCTGTCGCAAACCAATTCACTGACGTACAGTTTTAGTTAAACTCTGTCCCATCCTGTTCCTTTCTGCTTGTCTTCAGTCACATTCCCATGCTGTTCTGATGTGTCACCTTTTCTCTTTGGATTTGGAAAGCTCCTTTCACCTGAACCTTGTGCCTGCATCCTCCATGTTAGCTTAAAGCCCTGTCCATAAACCTACCAACATGATTGGCAAAGACGCTGGTCCCAACGATGTTGTTTTTAATTCACTCGTAGGATTTTGCTGTCTCTGGCTGCCCAGCATTTCATGCCCACCCCCGAGCTGCCCTTGAGCTGAGTGCCTTGCTAGACTAATACAAACGGCAGTTTAAAGTCAACTCCATTGTTCTGCATCTGGAGTCATATGTAGGTCAGAGCAGCTGCCTACCACTGATTTCCTTCCTGAACGAATATTGAGCATTCAGATGCTTTCCCTGCCACTGGCATTAAATTCTGGATGAACAGGCTAGTGAGAGTAATGTTAAGCCATCGCCTGGCCCACTCATAGCTCCCTCATCCCTGAGCACTGATCTCAGTGCACCGTGAATCAAACCCCTTCTTCGTGACCGTGGTTTGATCCTGACACCTTCCAGCAATCTGGTGCTATCATTCAGTATCTCTCCATGTGATATCTGTCATTGTAAGGGTCTAATTGCTGCCGGTGACTGCAGCTTTTGTAGTTACTCCAGATCCTGAGCCAACAGAATTCTGCACTCCAGGGAGACAAAGCAACGCAGGCCAGGGATGAATACTGGGATTTTCCAGATCTCTGTGGGACTCAGCGCCATTCTCTATGTGTAACCCTCACTGTATCAGTCTATTTTCCCATTCGGTCTACTTCTCTGTCTCCTGCATATATTCAGGACATTCTTGACTCAATAAACTTCCCAACTGCTGGGTGTTTCATCCATCATCTCATTGCACACAGATGGTCAGCCAGAGGGCAGGGAGATCTGGAGTCTTCAATAAATCCTGCAGCGAGATCAGATCACTCACAATGAACAGAACAGAGCGAATTTAAGGGATCAAAATTTGGTCCGGAAGACCTGACACAGATACAATGCTGAAGGGTGAACACAGATCATGAAGGTCCCAGACTCAATCTCCAGTCTCTTGATAACTTTCAGCACTGCAGTTCAGAGACTTCCTATGGCAATATAGGAAGCTCAGTTATCAATCCTGGCCCGTGCTGCCTTAGTGAGCATCAGGACAACATAGGGGAAAGAAGGCCTCCTTAAGGTGGTATTGAAATCTGGGATCTTTCTGTTCCCTATTCCCCCTCTCACAGCGTCTCTTGTCATGTGATAGAGTCATACAGCAAGGAAACACACCTTTTGGTCCATCTCATCTGCACCAGTGTCTTGAAGGTTGTAATTGCCAGAAAAGTTCCTATTTCTGTAACCCCCACCCCTCCCATTATCCTGCTGTATATTTGAAACCTACTCCAATGCTGACGACTCTCCCTATTTGTAAATTGCTCCAGTCTTGATAACATGCCCATCTCAATAATCCCATCCTGCACTCAGTACAATAATCCCATCCTGCACTCAGTACAATAATCCCATCCTGCACTCAGTAAAATAATCCCATCCTGCACTCAGTAAAATAATCCCATCCTGCACTCAGTACAATAATCTCTATTTCTGTAGTTTTCCACAATAACTACAGTCCATCCTGTCTCTGTAAAATCCTCCAGCCCGGACCAAAATACTCCCCTATGTACCTTCCTCAAGCTCCAAGAGAACATGATATGACTGTAACCTTCTGCAGGCCCAATCCCATTCCTGTCTCCTGGCCTACAGCTCTACACGACCTCTGTAACCATCTCCCATGCCTACCGACCTTCTTATCTGTGTAAACACCTCCAGACCCTTTTCCAACAGAAACAATACTCCCCATCTCTGTGCGCTCCTCCCTGCACCTCAAGCACTCTCTCTTTGTGTAGCTCTGCAGTTTAGGGTGCCATGGTAGTTCAGTGGTGAGTACTGCTGCCTCACAGTGCCAGAGGCCCAGGTTCGATTCCGGTCTTGGGGGACTGTCTGCATGGAGTTAGCACATTCTCTCTGTGTCAGCATGGGTTTCCCCCAGGTGTCCCATTTTCCTCCCACAGTCTGAAGATGTGCAGATCAGGGGAATGGGCCATTCTAAACTGCCCAGAACGTTAGGTGCATCATTCAGAGGAAAGTGGGTCTGGGTGGATTACTCTTTGGAGAGTTGGTGTGGACTTGTTGGTCTGAGGTGCCGTTTCCATACTGTAGGGAATCTAATAAAATCTAAACTGCGTTCCATATTACTGACCCTACAAATATCCCTCTCGGAATTAAACATCCCAGTCTCTGTAAACTCCGACAGTTGCAACATCCCTCCTTATTCGTGTAACCTGAAACCCTCTCAAAATGTGGAGACCCCACAATCCTCCCTATTTTTGTAATCCTCTCAGGTCCCTGCATTTCTCCCAATCTGTAGAACCCAATCCAATGTTTGTGATTCTCCCAATCCAGTTCCTACAAGAGTCACTATCTGTGTAACATTCTCCCGTCACTATCAGCCACCCTATCAATGAAAGCTCCTCGAGTATCTCCATCCATCTAATTTTTTCCATAACCTTCTCCAGCTCTTGTAGCTTTATCTGAGTAAATATCACCCTCATCTATAACCCTCCCTACGGCAGGAACCTTTCCACAGATTCATCACCCTCTGGCTGAATAAATTCATAGAACATAGAACATAGAACATAGAAGAATACAGCGCAGTACAGGCCCTTTGGCCCTCGATGTTGCGCCGATCCAAGCCCACCTAACCTATACTAACCCACTGTCCTCCATATACCTATCCAAAGCCCGCTTAAATGCCCATAAAGAGGGAGAGTCCACCACTGCTACTGGCAGGGCATTCCATGAACTTACGACTCGCTGAGTGAAGAACCTACCCCTAACTTCAGTCCTATATCTACCCCCCCTTAATTTAAAGCTATGCCCCCTTGTAATACCCGACTCCATACGTGGGAAAAGGTTCACACTGTCAACCCTATCTAACCCCCAATCATCTTGTACACCTCAATCAAGTCACCCCTAAACCTTCTTTTCTCTAATGAAAACAGCCCCAAGTGTCTCAGTCTTTCCTCATACGATCTTCCTTCCATACCAGGCAACATCCTGGTAAACCTCCTCTGCACCCGTTCCAGTGCCTCCACATCCTTCCTATAGTATGGCGACCAAAACTGCACACAATATTCCAGATGCGGCCGCACCAGAGTCTTATACAACTGCATCATGACCTCAGGACTCCGGAACTCAATTCCTCTACCAATAAAAGCCAGTACGCCATATGCCTTCCTCACCGCACTATTTACCTGGGTGGCAACTTTCAGAGATCTGTGTACATGGACACCAAGATCCCTCTACTCATCCACACTACCAAGTATCCGACCATTAGCCCAGTACCCCATCTTTTTGTTATTCTTCCCAAAGTGAATCACCTCACACTTAGCTACATTGAATTCCATTTGCCACCTTTCTGCCCAGCTCTGCAGCTTCTCTATATCCTGCTGTAACCTGCCACATCCTTCCTCACTGTCAACAACTCCTCCGACTTTCGTATCATCCGCAAACTTGCTCACCCAACCTTCTAACCCCTCTTCCAGGTCATTTATAAAAATGACAAACAGCAATGGTCCCAAAACAGATCCTTGCGGAACATCGCTAGTGACGGCACTCCATGAAGAAACTTTGCCATCAACTACTACCCTCTGTCTTCTTCCAGCCAGCCAATTCCTAATCCAAACCTCCAACTCACCCTCAATGCCATATCTCCGTATTTTCTGCAGTAGCCTACCATGGGGAACCTTATCAAACGCCTTACTAAAATCCATATATACCACATCTACCGCTTTCCCCTCATCAACCTCCTTCGTCACCTTTTCAAAGAATTCAATAAGGTTTGTGAGGCACGACCTGCCCTTCACAAAACCATGCTGACTATCCTTGATCACATTATTCCTATCCAGATGTGCATAAATCCTATCCCTTACAATTCTCTCTAAGACTTTGCCCACAACAGAAGTGAGACTCACCGGCCTATAGTTACTAGGGTTATCCCTACTCCCCTTTTTGAACAAGGGAACCACATTTGCTATCCTCCAGTCTTCTGGCACTACTCCAGTAGACAAAGAGGACATAAAAATCAAGGCCAATGGCTCTGCAATCTCCTCCCTTGCTTCCCAGAGAATCCTAGGATAAATGCCATCAGGCCCAGGGGACTTATCTATTTTCACCTTTTCCAGGATTTCCAACACCTCTTCTCTACATACCTCAAAGCCATCCATTCTACTTATTTGTGACTCAGTATTCACATCGACGACAATGCCCTGTTCCTGAGTAAATACTGAAGAAAAGTATTCATTCAGTGTCTCCCCAATCTCTTCCGCCTCCACACGCAACTTCCCACTACTATCCTTGACTGGACCTATTCCTACCCTAGTCATTCTTTTATTCCTAACATACCTATAGAAAGCCTTCACATCTCCATTCTAAAGAGTCGTTCCTTCACTCCGAAGCTGTGCCCTTGGCCCCTAGTCTCTCTGCTTAGTGAAAACATCTCCCCACCCCCGTCCACTCCATCCAGGCCCCTCAGTATACTGAAAGTTTGAATGAAATCCTGCCACCGCCGCCTCTGAAACTTCATCAAGTACAGACTCAGAGACTTCACCAGCTTCTCATATGACAAACATTTCATCGTGGGCTCTTTCTTGTAAAACTAGTTCTTGTACTCCTTCACATCCTTTATCCAGACTGTTAAGGGATAAGATGTACAGCGTGGTCCCAACACTGCCCCCTGCTGAATTCCCCTCACCAGCTCCCATCGTGTAAACGACCCCTTTATACCTGCTCTGTCTTCTGCTAATCAGCCAATCCTCTACCCATGCCAAGCATGTTGTTCTGAAATTGAAATTTCATTTCACAAACCCTGCTGGATTTGTTTTCCTGTCTGGCTGTAAACAAGCAGAGTAGATAAAAGGGAGGAATGGTTTGTCGGCATTTTCAGAAACCTTTCAACAAGGTCCCACTGAAGAGGTGGATAAGCAAAGTTGGCAAATGTGGGATTGGAGGGAACGCACTGGCATGAATAATTCTTCAACCGAAAACTAAGCGTGAATAAATGGACTAGTGCTTGACCCCTAACTATTCACAAAGGGATTCGATGCATTTCATGGATGGATAAAATCTACTGCTTCCATGTTTGTTGCTGACACAGAACGAGATGGGAATGTGGATTGCATGGAGGAAGCAAAGGGGACATGAACAGTCCATGAGCTTCCCGTGTACAAATTCATTGATGGGATGTGGCCATACTTGCTCGGCCATCATTACCTTTCCATTTGTAATTCCCTGGAGAAGGTGGTGGTAAGCTGCCTTCTTCACCCACTGAATCTTTTAGGTGCAGGAACAGATAGATTGCTCGGAGGATGGAGCGTGGCTTGGAGGGCACATTGGAAATGCTGGTGTTGACGTGCACCTGGAGCTCCTGTCCTTCCCGGGTATAGTTGTTCCGGGTTTGTGAAGGGCTGTTGAAAGGGCCTTCCTGAGTGACCTCAGTGCTGCTTGTAGATATTTTATTTATTTATTCACTTGTGGTCATGAGCATTGCTGGATGTATTGTTGATTGGGAGTTGTCCCTGAGCTGCCTTCCTGAGCCACTGCACCAGCCGTTTGAACTGTTGTTATCTGTGTACCCTCCAGCAGGCGCTACAGCACTCCTCACCTCTGTAACTGCGTACAAATAATGCAGCTCTTCCTTTATATGTGACATCCTTCTCTGCTGACAACTCTTATTGTTCATCAGAATGTCTCAGCACTTCCATTCCCATCTGTGCGAGTGATCTCTAAAATTTCTTTATTCTTCTTTACACTTCTGATCATCTATAACCTCTTCCTTTCTAAATTTGTAACCCCTCAGTATTTGTGTCTCTCCATATAACTGTATTTAATGACAGCACACGTTCCCTTCCTTTAATCTCTGTGAATTACAGCGGCTGGTTGTGCTAAATTGGTACTTTTCATCCTCCTTATCCATCTTGGCTCTTCCAGCCCCTGCAATCCCACTAATTTGCAAAACTCCCATTCTCCGTGCCTCCTTATGTCCTGAGGGTCCTTTTTATTTTATTAGATTACTTACAGTGTTGAAATAGGCCTAACAAGTCCACACCAACCCTCTGAAGAGCAACCCACCCAGACCCATTCCCCAACATTTACCCCTTCACCTAACACTACGGGCAATTTAGCATGGCCAATTCACCTAACCTGCACATCTTTCGACTGTGGGAGGAAACCCACGCAGACACGGGGAGAATGTACAAACTCCACATAGACAGTTGTCCGAGACTGGAATTGAACTATGGTCTCTGGCACTGTGAGGAAGCAGTGCTAACCACTGTGCCACCGAGAAACAGTCAGGGAATAAAATAATATCCTGGTGTCTCCTTCCCAATTCAGTTTTCCGGTTTGGAAGCTGATGAAGGTGCTGGCTGCTCAGGGGAGGGCAGTCGGTGCCATGTCTGTGGTACCACAAGCAGCCTGACTGTACAGCAGGGGAAGGAGAAGGAAGGAGGAGCAATATTCACAGGGGAGTCAGGAAAGTGAAGAAGATGTCAGCGTGTCTGTAATTCCAGGATAGTGGCGTTAAGCATGTCACGGTGTCTGTAGGACATTCGTCTGTGAAGCAGTGAGCAGTCAAAGGTCATATCCATGTTGGTAGGGATGACATGGGTAGGAAGGGTGAAGTGGTCTGGGAGTCAGACCTTTTGGAGCTAGGTGGATGGTTAGCAGACAGGGCCTCAAATGTAGCAATCCCTGGAACACCCCCCGCTGCCATGTACAAGTGAGACCAGAACTCAGAGAGTTTTAGGTAGATGAGAGTGTGACTGGAACGATGGTGCAGCAGGAAGGGCTTCGGCTTCCTAGGACATTGGGACTGGTTCTGGGGAAAGCAGAAACTGTACAAGCTGAATGGGCTAACGTGACAGAGCTGGGACTGAATTTCTTACGGGGTGTTTGGGAGGAATTGAAAATAACTTGGTGTGTTTAGGATCCTAAAAGGAATATTAGAGAAGACTACCAGGATTCTCAAAATAAGGGGACATGCAGTTGGTACTAATTTACAACAACAAGTTTATCAGTGGGAGATGGAGTAAGAAAGAGAGCCTTAATCTGAGGTACTCTGCATGGACATGAATGGAGTGTGCGGAGTTCCAGATGCAGATTGGTGTGTGGAAATCTGATGTACTGATCACTGAAAGCTGGCTCAATGAATGGCAGGACTGGTGTTAAATATTGCTGGGTATAAATGATTCCAAAATTATAGAAGGGAAGGGAAAGGCTGAATTTAGAAGTATTGGTTATGATTAGCGTTAGTTAAGGAGCCCAAGAGAAACAGGATCCGTCCAAGGACAGAATGAATTTGGTGCAGCTACAGAACAAAAGGTATACAATTACACTGTGAGGTACAGTCTGTCAGCAAGCAACCAAAGAAATGATGGAGAATAAATATGCAGGGTCATTTGAGAGCGATGACAATACTACAGATTAGTTATACTGAGAAACTTAATTTATCCCGATATTGACTGGGTTACTGGTGCGCAGGGTCATGAGGGGCCAGTATCCCTGGATTACATCGAGGAGACCACACTTCAAGAGTATGTGTCCAGCCCAAGAGAGCATGTACTGTTGGACCTCGTGCTTTGGAAAGAGGTGGACCAAGTGGATCCAGTGTCAGTAGGGGATGGTTTTGGGGCGCAGCGATCATTTTATTATAATGTTCAGGATGATGATGGAGAATCATCATGCAAATATGCAATAATTGTGACTGAGAAACATTAGTTGACTGATGGCAGCCTTTAATCGGGCAAGAATGAAGCTGGGAACTTTTCAACAAGGCCAATGAAATGGTAGCTTTAAATAGTGGGAACCAGGTCAGATTGAGATGGGGCTGCAGTGTGACCATGACTGAGATCTGAATAATCAAAGGTTTCCGCAGTTCTACAGGAAGGATAAATAGGCCAACACAGTGAAGTAGCATTGTTTATAAAGGGTGGGGTCAGTATTATTGTGATGCTAATCAATTTACACACTGCTCCTCCCTGCCCTCTCCCCTCATCCCTGCGTATTGATTCTATCAGATATTGGTAAACTTTGAAAACTTCAGAAAATAGCAGTATAGAGAAGATCACTCTATCCACTGTCATCATTGGACAAGATGTAACATTGTTATTTAAAGTCCTAGTTCTGTCTCCCCGGATACTATAGGACTTCAGCTGCAGATCCCGGCACCTTTTTAAAATGGTTTGAGAGTTTCTGCTTCTACTCCGCTTCCATGTGTGCCTCCCAGATCCCAACCATACTCTGGGTGAAATAACAACTTTCCTCACCACTTTTCTGATATTTCAGCCAATTATATTAAATATTCACCACTGGTAAAGCAGTTTACCAAAAGGAACAAGATGCTATTTCCCTCTGTACCCAGGCCCCTGACAGCATGTGCACCCCAATCAAATCTCCTCTCAGCATCCTCCGTTCATGTCTTTCCTCAGAACTGGAGGAGAAAGTGAGGACTGCAGATGCTGGAGATCAGAAAAAAATCCTGAGGAAGGGCTTATGCCCGAAACGTCAATTCTCCCGTTCCTTGGATGCTGCCTGACCTGCTGCGCTTTTCCAGCAACAAATTTTCAGCTCTTTCCTCAGAACTGCACTTCCACTGTCACAGGGTAACGAATCTCCTCTGTACTCTCTCCAGTCCAATTCCATCCTTCCATGTGATGGGGTGACCAGAACTGCACCCCATCCCCAAGCTGTGACTGAACTCATTATTTATGCATTTCCAGCATAAGCTTCCTGCTCTGAAATTCTGCACTTTGGCAGATAGAGGAAATGATACCATTTGCTACATTAACGAGATTATTGATGTTTCCAGGTACCTTCGTTTATCCGCCACACAGACTATGCTCTCATTTATTGTCCATTCCTCTCTATTGTTGATGTCCCCAAATGCCTTGCCTTACACTTCTCTGAGTTGTTTGCTCCATTCACCAGGACCCCATAGTTTCTGTTTTTAAACAGTGTGCCATGGGATCTCTCATTAAATCCAAGTAAGTCACATGCAGTTCCAAGTTACTGCCTCAAACCAATACACTCATTTTAATTACATACGATCTTCCTTGAACAAATCCAGACGAACTGTCCTGGAGTCACTGGGACTTCCTCAGTGACCGTTTATCCACTGTCTCGGAATTCCAGCCTCGACCTATTCAGTCAGTCCCTTGCTCCACATTAAACAAAGTTGCGGTATTAGCCGTTCTCCAGGCCTCCAGCACCATCCCTGCATCCAGTGAGGATTGGATAATGTAGGTAACTATAAGGCAGGGGATTTTCCCGGCTCCTTTTAACAGTCTGGAACATTGTGTTATCCCTTTTTAAGGATTTGAATCTCCTTTGTAATTCTCCGCTCCAAGTTTGTTGCTCCCAATGTTTCACACTGCATCCCTACTTTGATTCAGACAGACAGAGGCCTAAACCATCTTACGATTTAGTCAAGTCTCATTGTAGTCATGTTTTATGGAGGGTTTCTCTCCACAAGGTGAAGTGCATTTTCTCATGATACCATCCCCAATCTGCCTCATTAACCACCCTCCCTGCACACGTGGTTATCTTCTCAACTGACACTAACACGATGATCTTCCCCTTCGCCATAACAGCTGCCAACTGCCTGGATATCCCAGAATGCACCGGCCTCCCTGCTCCAGGGGCCATTACTAAAAAGGCATTACACTCTTAGATTGTCAATCTGAAATGGCCCAGGAGATAGCAGAGGGGGTAAAACTGGGGCTTCACTTTGTGGACAAGCCCATGAGGTTCTGGTGGATGGTATGGTGCACGAGAGGGACATTATCTTCCCACAGGATTGGCAGGGGAGGCCATGGCACCAGACCCTGCCAGCTTGATCCGAGGCTTACCCCTGGGTCAGTGAGGTGCCAGCCTTCTGAGTGAATGTCCAGCAGTGTAGGAAGGAGGTCAATGACCTTCTGTACTCCACCAGGATAAGTGCCACCATCTGCACTTTGTGAGCTCACCCTCACTCTATCTCTGTTACTGCACCCACCTCCCACCAAGGCTCATGTTCGCCCACTCTCACTGAATGCAGAACCTTCTCTTCGTCTTTCTCTAACCGCTTCTCTGTCCCTCTGCCCAACTCTGCCTGGTGTCTGTGCTGTCTACTCACTAACTCAGGACACCTCGCCACCTTTTCCCCAGCTGTCCCAGCACTAACAGCTGTACCAACCTTTTCCATCTCCTTCAATAACACTTGTTAATTTTCACATTCCAGAAGGAACCGTTCCACAATAGGAGGGAAATACCCAAGAGACGCATTGGTCTCACTAACATTCAGCTCCTTGTCCTCTCACAGGGGGAGAGTCCTGAGCCCAACAACCACGAGAGGCTGACTGACCGTGTCCAAGCTCCCGGACTGGGACCTGAGACTCCACCTGACTGACTGTGCTGGGCACCGTGACTGACTGTGGACAATGATATTAAGCTTCCTGCTTTTGTGTCTGTGCTAAACACCAAGACAATACAGCAGGCAGGTGAATATTGTGTTCAGTTCTGGTTGCCTCATTACAGGAAAAATGTGTAAGTTTTGGAGAGGTTGCAGAGGAGACTTATCAGGATGTTGCCTGGTCTGGAGGGGAGGTCTAACGAAGTAAGGTTGAGGGAGCCAGGGCTTTTCATTTTGGAATGAAAAAGGATGAGAATTGACTTGATAGAGGTACGAGATTATGAGAGGCAGACATAGGGTGGGTGGCCTGAGATTTTTCCCAGTGCGAAAATGGCTATAACTAGGAGGCAAAACTGTAAGGTAATTGGAGGAAGGTTGAGGGGAGATGCCAGAGGTAGCTTCTTTACACAGAGTGTGGTGGGTGGGTGGAATGTATTGCCAGTGTTGATATTAGAGACAGATATAATAGAGACATTTAAGTATATTTAGATAGACACATGAATGATTGCAAAATGAATTTCTCAAAATGGAGACCTGTGACCAGTGGTGTTCCACAGGGATCCGTGCTGGGACCACTGCTGCTTGTGATACATATCAATGATTTGGTGAAAGGTATTGGTTCCTTGATTAGCAGGGGTAAGACTGCAAGACAATAATTCTGTCAGCATTCAAGTCAGCTCAAAGTGAGTGTGTACAGACACAGAGTGAGCGGCCCAGAGGGACAGCCCATGAGCTGAGTGTGTGTATTCCTGAGCACAGTGTCCTTGCAGCAGCATTGAAATGAGAGTTGTCAGTGCACCCTGAGCTGCAGCATTGAAGTACAGAAGTGTATTGTCAGTGGGTTGGAGATGTGCCGGGATGGCATGGTGAGGCTGGCATGTGACAGATACCAGCATTGGAGGGTGTGGAGTACATGTAGCTTCTATCAGTGCAGTGTCCCCTGAGATGTTGATGTCCAAGATAGAAGGCCGTAGGAGAGTGGGGCGAGATGGAGTCACCAGTTACCAGCTCGAACTTTCATGTCAAATTCTCCATATTCCCCACAGTGGGAGGCAGGATATGAAACTGCAAGTTTTTGAGGAGAGATCCACTGAATGTGGCCGTTGATCATCAATAATAATTCAGTCAACATCTTGCCACTCGCGCACTCAAATCTTGTTTTAAAGAGCAGTCCAGCATAGGAACAGGCCCTTCAGCCCAGCAAGCCCACACTGACACATGATGCCGTTCTAAAGTTAAAAAGAAAGTTTTTGCTCCGACACCCTCTATGTCATTCTGTTCCCTACTTACTCATATTTGTGCCAAGATCCCTCTGAAACCTTGCTATATTAGCTTCTTCTCCTCTATCAATGCATTCCAGGCACTTGCACATTCTATCTGCAAAAGCAAAAATAAACCTTGCCGATCATATCTCCCGAACTTTCTCCCTTTTACCTAAAACCTATGGTGCTGAGTAATTGATATTTCTACTTTGAGAAAAAAGCTTCTAACTGTATTTCTATCTATGCCTCTGATAATTTTGTAAATATTTATCAGGTAGCCCCATAACCAGTGATGCCCAGTTGGAAACAAACCATGTATGTTCAATTTCTCCTTCTGGCTAATATCCTCCAAACCAGACAACATCCTGGTAAAATGTTTCCATACCCTCTCCAACACTTCCACATCGTTCTGCTGGTGTGGCAACCAGTACTGTACACAATATTCTAAATGTGCCCGAAGTAAGCTTCTCTACAGCGGGAATATGGCCTGCTAATTTTCATACTGCATGCTCCGATGCCTGTCTGCAAGTTTGCCATCAGTCTTCTTGATCACTCTATCCACCCGTGTTGCCACTTTCAGGGAACTGAGGAGCTGTACACCTAGATCCCTTTGGATATTGATGCGGCCAGTAGTTTTTCCATCCACTTTATACTTCT
The DNA here is from genome assembly GCF_037043375.1 of Chiloscyllium plagiosum. NCBI lineage: Eukaryota > Metazoa > Chordata > Chondrichthyes > Orectolobiformes > Hemiscylliidae > Chiloscyllium > Chiloscyllium plagiosum. Next base: position 69,302,745 of record NW_028270174.1, read on the forward strand.
CTCCTGCATTAGACCTTCTAAAATGCATCAAGTCACAATTGTCCAGATAAAGTTACATCTGCGTTTTCTCTGTCCAAGTCTGCAGCTGACCTATATCCTGCTGTATTCTCTGGCAATCATCCTCACAATCTGCAACTCCGTGAAAATATTTTCAGATCTCCAGTCACAAAAAACACTGTTCCGCCACGACTCTGTCTTTTATGACCAAGCAGTTCTCTGTCCATCTCACTAACTGACAGCTGATCCCATTTCACTTCACCTTCTGTATGAGCCTGCCATAAGGAACCATATCAAAGGCCTTGCTAAGGTCCAATCGGCCAACATTTAGCCCCATGCCCTCATCAATCAATTTTGTCACTTCCTCAAAATAATCAATCAAGTTTGTGAGACAGGATCTTCCCACACAACTACATTGACTGTTGCGAGTAAGTCCATACTAGAGTACTGTTGGAGTTGCACTCATTCAGACAAGCGAATATTCCATCATATTCCTGACTTGAACCTTGGAGATTAGATTAGATTCCCTACAGTGTGGAAACAGGCCCATCAGCCCAACCAGTCCACACCAACCCTTTGAAGAGTAACCCACGCAGACCCATTCCCCTGCCCTATATTTACTCCTGACTAATGCATCTAACACTATGGGCAATTTAGCATGGCAAATTCACCTGAACTGCACATCTTTGGACTGTGGGAGAAAACTGGAGCACCCGGAGGAAACCCACGCAGACAAGGGAGGAATGTGCAAACTCCACACAGACAGTCACCAAGGCCGGAATGGAACCTAGGACTTTGGTGTTGTGAGGCAGCAGTGCTAAGCACTGAGCACTTGATAGTTACTGTACAGTGGGAGGTATGTTGGACCATGATGGTTCCTGTACAGTGGGAGGTATGTCGGACCGTGATGGTTACTGTACAGTGGGGGCTTTGTCGGGCCGTGATGGTTACTGCACAGTGGGAGGTATGTCGGGTGTGATGTTTACTGTACAGTGGGAGGTATGTTGGGCCGCGATGGTTCCTGTACAGTGGGAGGTATGTTGGGCCGTGATGGTTACTGTACAGTGGGAGGTATGTCGGGCCGTGATGGTTACTGTACAGTGGGAGGTATGTCGGGCCGTGATGGTTACTGTACAGTGGGAGGTATGTTGGGCCGCGATGGTTCCTGTACAGTGGGAGGTACGCCAGGCTGTGACTGTTACTGTACAGTGGAAGGTATGTCGGGTCGTGATGGCTACTGTACAGTGGAAGGTATGTCGGGTGTGAGGTTGCAGACTGAGTTGTACAGAGTACGATTCTGCTGCTGCTGATGGCCCATTGCACCTCATGGATGCATCATCATTTGTTGCTCAATCTGTTTAAGGTCTGTCCCAGTAGAAACCCGTATCATGGTGAGGTGGGTCTGAAAGATGTAAAGATAGCCCTTGCTTCCCCATAATGACCGTGCAGTGACCTATTCTTACCGATATATGAAATGGAGAGGAGTATCTGCAGTAGGTAGATCGGTGATGATGTGGTCAATGATATGTTTCCCTTTTACTGATTCCCTTATAATCTGCCACAGAGCAGTCTCGCAGCCACAGGATCCAGCATCAATGCTGAACACTGTATTGATTTTGTACCAAGGAGCTACCCCCTCCGCCTGGTAACAATGATCTATAAACAACCATGGCTTGCAAGTATATCCCTTCTGGTATGCCACCTCAACTCTGTAATTCTGCACCTTGGACCCGATCCTGAATGAAGGTGTTATAAAGATGATGGGCTCCTGCAGCACATGGCCTCTTACATTGAATCCATCATAAAGCATATCCAGTGTTTGTTAGCCCCAACAATGTCAGTATCCAAACAGAATTGTACAGCTCCATTGATGGCCAGTATGATCCCAGCCCAATGACCTTGTGTGTGACTTGAGCTGGAAATCTCTGTGTAAATGTTTGCAGCATTGTTCTAACCATTAACAGCAAAGTCTTTTTACTGAAGTTTCGATAGCCTTTCATAATACCAACTTTTAGATTGCCCAATAAGCATAATATTCACCCATGTATTCAGTTCACTTTTATAACAGCAATATGATGAAAACAGTGCCCAACTCACAGTAAGGAGCATTGAAATGATGAGTCTCATTACCGCACCCAAGACCAAATTATGATTAAATACAAGGACTTTGAAAATATACTGTTATTTTCCCTTTTATTAATATTGTGAACTCACAGTCGACTCTCCTGCTCCTCAGCGGCTACATGAATGGCTGTGTTTGTTTTTCAGCACCGCACTTTTTGACTCTGATCTCCAGCATCTGCAGTCCTCACTTTCTCCCTGCTAATATTCACTCATAATCATTTTCATGGCAACAATATCACTGTGTGTTTAAACATGTTACAGTCAGATATGAGTACATTTTGAATTGCTTCTGTCTTTCTCAGAGCTCAGTAATATGGGATGTGAATGGCAGTGTCTGTGTGATGCTTGGTGTGTAGGCCATGCCTCTGAGAGACTGACAGATTGTTTAAACAGCACATCCCTTCAGCTGTTTCCAACAAACAGGTTATTGCCTGGACACTAACAGCCTGAGCTCACAAAATCCAAAGCACAGTGTCCAACATTGGGCAGGTCTGGACAATATTTTCATTTTGATTTATTCATAGAATATGATTGGGCCAGCATTTATTGTCCATCCCTTGTTGCCATTGAGAAGGTGAGGGTGAGTTGCCACATTGAACCACTGCAGTCGATGTGCTGTAATTAGACTTACAATACTTTGAGGATCTGACTAGAAACGTTGATGAGGGTCGAGCTGTGGATGTGGTGTATTTGGACTTCAGCAAGGCATTTGATAAGGTTCCCCATGGAAGGTTCATTCAGAAGGTCAGGAGGAGTGGGATACAGGGGAACTTAGCTGTCTGGATACAGAATTGGCTGTCCAACAGAAGACAGTGAGTTGTAATAGAAGGAAAACATTCTGCCTCGAATTGAGTGGTGTTCCACAGGGCTCTGTCCTTGGGCCTCCACTGTTTGTAATTTTTATTAATGATTTGGATGAGGGGATTGAAGGATGGGTCAGCAAGATTACAGAAGACACAAAGGTTGGAGGTTTCACTAACTGTATAGAGGGTTGTTGTAGGCTACAGCGGGACATTGATAGGATGCAGAAATGGGCTGAGAGGTGTCAGATGGAGTTCAACCTGGATAATTGTGAGGTGATGCATTTTGGAAGTTCGAATTTGAAAGCTGAGTACAGGATTAAGGATAGGATTCTTGGCAGTGTGGAAGAACAGACGGATCTTGGTGTGCAGATACATAGATCCCTTAAAATGGCCACCCAAGTGGACATGGTTGTTAAGAAAGCATACAGTGTTTTGGCTTTCATTAATAGGGTGATTGAGTTTAAGAGTCATGAGATATTGTTGCAGCTCTAAAACTTTGTTTAGACTGCACTTGGAATACTGCGTCCAATTCTGGTCGCCCAATTATAGGAAATATGTGGATGCTTTGGAGAGGTTCAGAGGAGGTTTACCAGGATTGGAGGGCTTATCTTATGAAGAGAGGTTGACTGAGCTCGGACTTTTTTCATTGGAGAAAAGGAGGAGGAGATGCAAGCTAATTGAGGTACACAAGATAATGAGAGGCATAGATAGAGTCGATAGCAAGAGAGACTATTTCCCAGGGCAGAACAGGCTAACACAAGGGGTCATAGTTTTAAGCTTGTTGGAGGAAAGTATAGCGGGGATGTCAGAGGTGGGTTCTTTACACAGAGAGTTGTGAGAGCATGGAATGTGTTGCCAGCAGCAGTTGTGGAAGCAATGTCATTGGGGATATTTAACAGACTGCTGGACATGCATATGGTCACAGAACTTTGAGGGTGCATACATGAGGATCAATGGTTGGCACAACATCGTGGGCTGAAGGGCCTGTTCTGTGCTGTACTGTTCTATGTTCTATGTTGTAATACCATTAGGGAGGCAACTTGAAACAGTGACACTGAAGGAATGGCAATATACTTCCCAATCAGGATGGTGGGTGACTTGGAACAGAATGCGAACATGATGATGACCCATGTGTCTGTGTCCCTTGTCCTTCTTCACAATCATGGTTTCAGAGATACGCTGTAAGAAACCTTGTTAAATATCTGCAGGGCATCGTGTCGATGGCAGGTCTTGCTGCTCTTGAGTGTCAGTGTATGAGGGGTGAAGCTGCATTCGCAGACAAATGGGGAGCAGGCGGGTATTTCATCGTACACACATTCAATGTGTGTCTTATAGATGGTGTGCAGGCTTTTGCAAATCATGATGTATGTTATTTCTGCAGGATTACTAGCCCTTGAAATACTCTTGTAGCCAATTAATTTATATGCGTCAAAGTGTGACGCTGGAAAAGCACAACAGGTCAGTCAGTATCTGAGATACAGGAGAGTCGAAGTTTTTCCGTAAGCCCTTCACAGAAATGGGTAATGAAATTATATGGTCAGTCCAGTTCTGGTTAACGGTAAGCCCCGGGATATTGGTCATTGGGAGTTCAGTGATGGTGCTGATATTGAACTTTAGAGGATATGATTCCATTTTCAATTATTAGAGGTAGTCGTTGTCTGGCATGTGTGCAATGGAATGGTACTTGTCACTGTTAAGCACACACCTTCATATTCCCAAGTCCTGGTTGCATTTGGATAAGGATTGCTTCAGTATCAGAGTAAATCACAAATAGTGTTGAATATTGTTCAATCATTGGTAAACATCCCCAATTGTGACTTCACTTGAGTAGGGATGGTCATTTATGAAGCAGCTAAAAATTATTGGGCCTAGGGCAGAGAGCACTCTTACAGCTCACTGATGTTGTCCCTCTCTCTGCGCTAGGAAGCTGGTTTCTAGTTCCACCTGCTCCAGACGTGTTTAGCAACATATCTGAATGCAATATTACAATATCTACCATGTGGAGCTGAGTGATGACTTGGTTAGTTGGACAGCTGGCTTGTAATGCAGATTAATACTAACAGTATGAGTTCAATTCCTGCACTGACTGAGGTGTCTGAAAAGGGCTGTCCTACTCGAACTCTCTCTCACTTGAGGCATGATGACTGTCCAGTTAATCTACCGCCAGCCGTCTTTGTCGAACGAGAGAGCAGCACTATCATCCTGTTAGGGCATGGTGCCCTAACTTTCGATTTCTGATCTACAGGCTTACCCAGAAACCCCTCCCCTGGGAAACTGCGGCAGAGCTGAGATGGTTGCTCTCCACCACCCTCAGCCACCTTCCTTTGTACCAGGTGTAACTTCTGCCAGTGCAGACAATTCCTATTTGCTCCAGGTTTGCCGTTAATCCTGGATACAACATTTGGTCAAATGCAGTTATGATCATGTTAAAAGTGCAGTCACTGTCACCTCACCTCTCGAATTCAGCTGTGTTCTCTTGTTATACATCGTTTAGCTGAAGATTGCCATCTGGAGGAGACAAAATTTGACCAACCCATCGATATTTCTGTCTGAACGTTGTTGTGCAAGTTTCAGCCTTAGCTTTCCTATTATTGTGCTGGGCTCTTCAATCTTCGAGGAAGGTGGTATTTTTGGATCCTCCTTCTCCAGTGAATTGTGTGATTGTCCACAACCACTCACCCAGACTGTATATGATTGGATTGCAGAGATAATTGGTGATTCATTGGTTAGATCTGTGTATCATTTGCTATTTATACCATTTGATGAGTAAGGGGCCCAATTTAGTAACTTAATCATTCTGAGATGTATTTAGTGCTACTATAGGCAGGCCTTCCTGTATTCTCCATTTAACAAGGGTGTATCCCTGAGTTGATGGTCAGGATAAAGTGGAGCACATGTCAGGCAGTGATAGTGAAAATTATAGCTGGAAATGTGTTGCTGGAAAAGCGCAGCAGGTCAGGCAGCATCCAGGGAACAGGAGAATCGACGTTTCGGGCATAAGCCCTTCTTCAGGAATGAAGAAGGGCTTATGCCCGAAACGTCGATTCTCCTGTTCCCTGGATGCTGCCTGACCTGCTGCGCTTTTCCAGCAACACATGTCCAGCTCTGATCTCCAGCATCTGCAGACCTCACTTTCTCCTCCTAGTGAAAATTATACTGGAGTACAATTCTGCTGCTGTTGGTAATGACCCGAATCACCTCACACAGGCCAGTGCAAAATTCCAAAATCTATTGGAAATCTGCCATGTTTAGCGCAGTGATGGTATCACAAATATACAGGGGGTCTACACGATATAAAAGTGGAAATTTGTCTCCAGAAATACTGTGTGTGGTAGTCACCATTCCCAATACGGTCATCGAACAATGTGTCTGCAGCCAGTAGGTTGGTGAGGATGAGGTCAAGATTGTTTCTACCTGTCAGTCGTTCCCCCCGACCCTGTGCAGATGCAGTGAAGCAGTTATGTCCTTTTGGACCCTACACCTCGATCAGCAATTCTGCTGCTGTGCCCCTCTTGGTGTTGGTTTTGAAATGGCGCATCCAGTATACATTCTCCAGCTCTGTCACTCTCTCAGTGCTTCCTCCAAGTGTTGCTCAATGTAGAGGGACACTGATCCGCCAGCTGAGAAGGGGTGTCAGCAGGAGGTTTCCATATTAGTGTTTGATCTGACACTGTGAGGCTGAGAGAAGTGAATCAGCAGGAGGTTTCCGTGTCAGGCTTTGATATGACCCCATGAGGTTTTATCATGTCACATTGTTGCTTGAGCAGTCTGGAGGATATCTCTCTCAATTCTGCCATAAGCTCCAAGGCATTAGGAAGGAGGAGTTTGCATGGTCTACAGGGCCTTTTATTTTTATTACTGCCAGCAGAAGGGCCTCTCCTGTGGGTATGACACTGACTCTTTGGCTCTTGTGACGTCCCCACGTCCTCACTATCTCTTTTTAAACTCCTCCAAACTCTATACCCCTCCCTATCTGTAACATCTTCCAAACCCTACACCCTTCACTATCTCACTAAACACCTACAAACCCTACACCCCTCCCAGTCTCTCTAGTCGACTCCAGCCTCAAACCCGTCCTATCCCTGTAACTTCCTTCAAACCTTATCCTTTCCCCATCTCTAATGTCCTCCAAATGCTATGCCTCCCTATCTCTGTAACTTCCTCCAAACCCTCCCTACCTCTCTGTACACCTCCAAACTCTACACCCCTCCCTATCTCTATCACCTACTCCAGCCCCATAACATTCCCTCTCTCTGCAAACTCCTCCAAACCCAGATCCTTCCTCATCTCTCTAACCTCATCCAAACCCTACTCCTCTCCCTAGCTCTCTCACCTCCTCCAAACCCAGATCCCTCCCTATCTCTCTAACCTCCTCCAAACCCTACACCCCTCCTTATCTCTCTCACCTACTCCAACCCCATAACACTCCCTATCTCTGCAAAGTCCGCCAAACCCATATCCTTCCTTATCTCTCTAAACTCGTCCAAAGCCTACTCCACTCCCTAGCTCTCTTATCTCCTCCAAACAAAGATCCCTCCCTATCTCTCTAACCTCCCCCAAACCCTGTCCCCCTCCCTATATCTCTGACATCCTCCAAATCCTACAACCATCCCTGTCTCTCTAAACTCCTCTAAATCTGACATCCCTCCTTACCTCTCTAACCTACACCCTCCCTATCTCTCCAATACTCTCCATCTCCTTCACACCTGCCTATCGCTGCAACCTACTCTAAACCCAGATCCCTCCCTATCTCTCTAATCACCTCCAAAGACTACACACCTTCCTATCTCTCTAACCTCCTTCAAATTCAACACTACTCTCCATCTCTGTAATATTTTCCAACTCCTTCACCTCTCTCTAACTCTGCAACCTTCTCCAAACTCAAATCCCTTCTTATCTCTCTAACCACGTCCAAAATTTGCACCCCTCGTTATCTCTCTCACCACCTCCAAACCCTACATCCCTCCCTATTTCTCTAACCTCCTCCATCATCTACATATCTCCCTTTATCTGTGACTTACTTCAGCCCCTACAACCGACATATCTCTCTAAGCTGCTCTCAAATATACCCTTTCGCTGTAATCTTGTCCAGCCACTCCCATTCTCGATCTTTGTAAACCTCACCCAACCACGAGACTCTCATGGTCTCTGTAACCTCCTCCAGCATTTCCATACCGCCCCATAATTCTGGCATTCTCTAGTCCTCTACCTTTTATTATGTATATAACCTCCATAAACTCGTTTAGTTTAGTGAGGGAAAGGGATAGGTACATGCCACAGGGCAAGAGTTATCAATGGGGGAAGAGCAATTGTAACGTGATTAAGCAGGACTTATGATGCATAGAATGGATAGAAAAATGCAGGGGATGGGGATAATCGAAATATGAAGCTGATTTAAAGAGCAGACATCGCGTGTCCTTAAATAGCATGCCCCTATCAGGAAGGGAGGAAGTGATAATGTAAGGGTGAACTGTGGTTTACTACAGAAATTACATCTGTTGTTAAGAAGAAGAAGGAGACTTATGTGACGATGAGACGATGGAGAGTTACAGATTAGCTACGAAGGATTTAAAGAGAGAGTTAAGAATAGCAAACAGAGGACATGAGTAGTCTTTATCAAATCGAATAAAGGAGAATCCTACAGCTTTGTATAGATACGTTAGGAAATCAAGGATAACTAGGGTAGGGATAGAGCCAGTCAAAGACAGAAGTGGGAAGTTGAGTGTGGATTCTGTGGAGATCGGAGAGGTGCTAAACGAACATTTTTCATTGGTTTTCACTGAAGGATAGGAGAATATTATGGAGAAGAATGAGATGCGAGATATTTGACGAGAAAGGATCGAGGTTGGTAAGGAAGAGGTGTTATCAATTCGAGAAGGAGTGAAAGTGAAAATGTCCCCTGAGCTGTATGGGATTTACTTGAGCATTCTCTGAGGTGCTAGGGAGGAGTTGTTGAAGCCTTTGACTTTGAGTCTTCATTGTCTACAGGTTTAGTACCAGAGGACTAGAGGATTGCCAATGTTTGCCCATGGTCAAGAAGGGCAGTACAGATGACACAGGCAATTACAGACCAGTTGGCCAAATGTGTGTGTAGGAAATATTTTGGAGAGGATTATAAGAGATAGGATTTATAATCATCGAGCAAGCAACAATTTGATTGCAAATAGTCAACATGGTCATGTCTCTCAAACCTCATTGAGGTTTTGAGAAGGTGGCAAGCATGTGTAAGAGGGTAAGGCAGTTAATGTGGTGTACATGGACCCCAGTAAAGCCTTTGATAAGGTTCCACATGGTAGGCTGTTGGAGAAAATGCAGAGGCATGGGATTGAGGGTGATTTAGCAGTTTGGATTAGAAACTGGTTTTCTATAAAAGGCAGCGAGAGGTGGTTGATGGAAAATATTTGGCATGGAGTCCAGTAACTATGGTGAGCCACAAGGATCTGCTTTGGGACCACTACTGTCATTTTTATAAAGACTTAGATGCAGGCATAGGTGGATGGGTTAGTAAGTCCAAAGATGACACTAAAATCGGAGGAGTAGTGAACAGTGTGGAAATATTTTGTGGGTTGAAGAGGCACTTGGTCAAACTGCAGAATTGGGCTGACAGTTGGCAAATGGAGTTTCAATGCAGCTAAATATGAGACGATTCCTTTTGGGAAGAATACTAGGAAGGCGGGATACTTGGTCAATGGAAAGATTCTTGGTAATGTGGATGTGCAGATGGATCTTGGTTTCCATGTACATAGATCCCTGGAAGTTGCTACCTAGGTTGATTGTACTGTTAAGAAGTCAAACGGAGTGTTAGGTTTTATTGGTAGAGGTATTGAGTTCTGGAGCCGTATTGTCAAGCTGCAACTGTGCAAAATGCTAGTGCGGCCACACTTGGAATATTGTATGCAGTTCTGGTCGCCCCATTACAGGAAGGGAATGGAAGCATTGGAAAAGGTGCAGTGGAGATTTACCAGGATGTTGCCTGGTCTGGAGGGAAGGTCTTATAAGGAAAGGCTGAGAAACTTGGGTCTGTTCCCATTGGAGAGAAGAAGGCTAAGGGGGGATTTAATGGAGACATACAATGTGATCAGAAGATTAGATGGGGTAGACAGTTAAAGCCTTTGTCCTCAGATGATGACATTAGCTTGTACGAAGCGGCATAGCTACAAGACTGATGTCAGAGGCAGGTTCGTTACTCAGAGAGTGGTAAGAGCATGGAATGCCTTGCCTGCCAATGTACTTAACTCAGCCACGTTAGGGGGAATTATACAATCCTTGGATAAGCACATGGATGATGATGGAACAGTGTCGGGGGATTGGCGTAGCTTAGTTCACAGGTCAGTGCAACATCGAGGGGAAAATGGCATGCTCTGCGCTGTATTGTTCTATGTTCTATAAACCCTTACATCTTCCCCACTTCAGTAACTACACGCAGTCACTGCAGCCCTTTTCATCTCTGTACCCCCTCCACCCACTTCATTCTTCTCTATCTACGTAAATTCCTCCAGCCGCTCTTCACCTCCCCACCTCTGTGATCTTCATTCATCATCGGCGGTCTTCCTGACCTCTGTCTCCTCCTCCAGCCTCTCCACACCTCTCTATCGCTGACATCCTCCAACATCTAAACCTATTCGTATCTGCATAACCTCCACCAACACATACATCTTCCAGCCCTTCACCCCTACTGATCTCTGCAATCTTTTGCAGCATCATCAGTCCTTCCTATCACTGTAGCTTCCTTCAGCGGGTATATCCTTCCATATCTCTGGACCCACTCTAGTAATTACATACTACCCTCTCGCTATAAACATCACAAGCTCCTCCATTCCTCCCTGCCTTTGGAAAAACTTACAGCCCCCACAGCCTTCTCTAATTTTGTAAAGTCTTCTAGCACACACACCCCTCCGTATCTCGGTAATCTCTCTGTTCTATTGCAGCTTCCGCTCATCTGTAACACCCTCCTGAACCTATACCTCCATGTCACTGTAACTGTATCTTACCTGGAGCTCATCCATATCGCTGTGAACTTTGAGATGGCGAATACTACATACTCGCCATTGACATGCATCCACAATCTTTGAGATGGCGAATACTACATACTCTGATACCCATTGAGGGATATAATTTCACACCATCTTAGTCCCAGATAAGTTGCCCCTTATCCTGAGATCCTGTCATCATGTTTTGGATTCCCAGACCCACAGAAATAATTTCTCAGCATCGGCCCTATAAAGCTCTTTCCACTCAGAAGCTTTTGCTCCTCAAACAAATCACTTCTCCATTTCCTGAGACTCAAGAAAAATCGATTAACTCTATTCACAAATGCAGCAAGGGACACTCAGATGCCAAACAGTGAAACATTTGTGTATTATTCACTGATAGGTATCAGGCATTGCTGGGTGGCCATCATTTATTGCACATATACTGTTGTTCTGGACAAGGTGGTTGTGTGCTGCCCATGCAGCAGGACCACCCACAATAATGTTAGGGAATAAAAGGCGGAATATTCATCAAGTGACACCCACGAGACTGCGATATATCCAGTCAGGATGGTCATTGAGGTCATGTACAACTTGCAGGGTTAGTCTTTCCGTAGATCTGTTGCCCTTACTAGTTCAGATGATCAAGGCTTGAAAGGTGCTGTTGAATGGACTTTGATAAATGTCTGCAATGTATCTTGTAGCTGGTACACACTACCTCCATTGAGGGTTGATGGTGGAAGTAGTGAATGTTGTGGATGTTGTGGCAATCGTGCTAGACTACATATGTACCCTTTGATATACATGGGCAGCATAGCTGTTCTAGATATGGTCTTAGCTACATTTTGGCAATACGACTTCAATTTGTTACAATCAGTGTCTCAAAGTAATTTATTTGAACAATTATCTGCTGAAATGAGTTTGTAATTGGCTGCATGGTCGCCGTTCCATTGCAATGTGGAACACAATACGATCAGGACAGGATGAGGTTGTTGAAACCTTTGTGCCTGATCCACAATTTAAGGAGATTATAACTGATTTTTCTTTAACTCCTTTTATGTCTTTGGCCCAAATCTGTCACGACCCTTCCTTCGCATAAGGGTTTCTCTCTCAGATATTCAGGTGTAAACAAAGAACGAAACAATACCAACCAAAAGAGATAGCAAGATGGGTGTTGAGTGGATAACCTGAAATGTAGGCTGTAGAGGGACAATTTGAACGATGGGGTAATGTCGTTCTCTCATTGCCTTTGCTTCTGTTGCGAATAGTTTCTTCGACAAAGACAGTTGTTCAGCTTTTCAAAGTAAAAAATAGATTGTGGTTGGCATGCGTCAAGGAGGTTGCATAGTAAAAGTGGGAAATTGGGTGGAGGTAATAATGCTCATTTGAAGGGCCAGTGAGGTCAGTATAGGCTTCCTTCACTTGAACAAAACTATAATTATGAATGATCTCGGATGGATTAAGTATTCATGAAAAGACAGGAAACAGAGTGAAGAATTTACAGTTAATTTTTGTGTGGGAATGTGTGCTGTGAGGAAGATGTAAATATTTATGAATATTGAACGGGCCTCCACATGGGCAACGTCATTGCAAATGACATATGATACAGAAACGTGAATTTATCCACTTTATTGGAGAAATTAATAGACATTATATTTCATAAGTTGTAAAACGTTGACAAGTACAGATATAAATAAAACCCAAAGTGTCCTTGTCAATGCGCTGCTGATGTCTAACTAACAGGTGCAGCAGGCTATTTGGAAAGACAGTGGAATGAGAACCTTTATTGTAAGAGGATGTAAGCACAAGGGGAGGGACGTCTTGCTTCAGTTGGAGAGGAACTTGGTCAGACTGCACCCGGAGGACTCTGTGCAGTTTTGGTTCTTTCTCTCAGTAACTATTTTATTGCCATAGAGAGAGGAAAAGGAAGGTTCAATAAGCTTCTACCAAGGACAATGTTATCAAAGGTGTCCATGAGAAACTTGGCCTTTGTTCTCTGGTGTTTCAAGGAATGAAAATTATTTTCATTGGAAGTTACAGAACACTGATTAGATTCCTACTTCTAACTAATTTCTGGCTATTCGTGTACCATTTATAAATTCAGTTGTATTCCGAACTGTGTCTGACTCCAATGGGAGACAGATTGATGTTCTCACAAACACAGGAGTAGTAGCAGACTGGATACCACAAGGCATAGGGGCAGCAATATGCCCAGCAGATCTCCGAGTATGTTCTGCCTTACTGTTCAATGATGTTAGTTCTGATAGTTCTCAACTCCACTTTCCTGCATTTTCCCCTGCTCCTATGATTCACTGACTAAATATTCCTCTTTTTGCCCAGTAGTTTTGATGGGCTGAATGACTTCCCCATAATCTTGTGAACCCAGGTTGAGGTACTGAATGAGCTTTTTTCTCTGTTTCTAGGGAAATGCGTAGTGTCTGTTACGTGAATGTTTGCTAGACTTTAACAGCACAAGTTTGAATGTTGCCTATGTCTTGTTGCTCATGGACACAAATGGCTTCAGAATCTAAGTGCTGAAATTTTTATCTGAACATTGTGTAGTCTTCAGTGCATATCCCCAATTCGGATTGGTGTGAACTCAATTGGCTGAATGGCCTGCTTCCACACTGCAAGAATTCCCCGCTGACCAACTGCAGATGCCTGGGCTGAGGGAGATACCCTGAGAATCTCCTGCAGACATTCCCCACGGTTGAGATGATTGATGCCCACCGATAATAATCACCTTCCCTTGTGCTGCGAATAACTCCGAGCAGTGGAGAGGGCACAATCGATTCTCATCCATGCGAGTTTGCTCAGGCTCCTTGATGCCTTCCTCAGTCTAATACTGCCTTGAGTACAGGGCCAGTCTCTCTTACCTGAGCGGCTGTGTTCCCTCTTTTATTCATATCAACAGGTCATGGTGTAGAAGCAGAGAATGGTTTCTTCAAACAGAAGGAAGTGATTGTCAGGACTTTTCTTACACAGAGAGTTAAGGGAGCTAGATCACTAATAGGGACCAGTGGTGTCCTGCAGGGATCGGTTGTGGGACCACTGCTCATTGTGATTTTTATAAATGATTTGGATGAGGAAATGGAAAGGTGGTTTAGTAAGTTTGCCGATGATGTGAAGATTTGTGGAGTGGTACATAATGTGGAGGGCTGTTGTCGGTTGCAATGGGGCATTCACAGGATGCAGAATTGGGCTGAGAACTGGCAGATGGATTTCAACCTGGAAAAGTGTGAAGTGATTCTGTTTGCAAGCTCGAATGTGAATGCAGAATACAGGGTTAAAGTCGGGATTGTTGGTAGTGTGGAGGAACAGATGGATCTTGGGATCCATGTCCATAGATTCCTTACGTTTGCTACCCAAATTGTGATAGGGTTGTTAAGAAGGCATTTCGTACTTCAGTTTCCATTAGCAGGGGATTGAGATTAAGAGCCGTGAGGTAATGCTGCAGCTCTATAGCGCTTTGGCTAGACCACACTTGGAATATTGTGTTCAGTTCTGGTCACTTCATTCTAGGAAGGATAAGGAAGCTTTAGAGAGGGTGCAGAGGGAACTTACCAGGATGCTGACTGGACTAGAGATCAGGTCTTATGAAGAAAGGTTGAGGGAGCTATGGCCTTTCTAATTGGAGTGAAGCAGAATGAGAGGTGATTGGATACAGGTGTACAAGATGATGAGAGGCATAGATAGAGTGAATAGCCCCCAGAGAGATTCTTCTCCCAGCAGAAATGTCTATAACGAGGGAACGAGGGTACATAATTTTAAGATGATTGGAGGAAGGTTTTGGGGAGATGTCAGAGTTCGAATCTTTACACAGAGAGTGTTTGTGCATTAAAGATAATGCACGAAAGTATATCGATGAGTCTGATCTTAGAGTCGGAGAAAAGATCAGCAGAGCCTCGAGGACCGAACGGCCTGTACTGTGCTGTACTGTCCTATATTCTCTGATCTACAAAAGTATTTAACGAGACTTTAGATCGATTTTTACCAGTCAGGGTGTTGAGTGCTATGAAGAATTAGGCATGAAAGACGACTTGAGACCAAGAGAAGATCAGCCATGATCTTACTGAAGGGCAAGGCAATCTTGAGGGGTGGGGTAGGGAGCGAACGACTTGCTTCTGTTTCTACGTTCTCACATTCTATTATTGGAATGTTACAGGGTGTTATTTTCCTGGAAGTTTGGTTATTGAATGTTATAGTCAGGGAGTCCAGAGGATTTTCTGACCATCTCTGGGTGATGTGTCCGAGCTGTATTCACAGTAAACCTGGTTTGATAACGTGACCAACAAATGGAACACATTTTGCAGAATGGGGAATCTCTGTAAAGAGAGATGAGGGGCCTCTTTGATACCCAGTCTGGGTTTTCCAATTACATTTTTCAAATCACCTAAACCGTGTGGGAAAGTATTGAGGGACTGAATAGTTTCCTCTGTTTCTGTGCACGAGGTGATAGCAGTACGTAGCCTCCCAGTGCTCTTGTCTAGCAGGTTTCAGGGGCTAAATGGAACACAGAAACATGGGACTGAAGAAAAATAGCTGGTCATTACACACTGTGAGACTTCTCCACCAGGCACTAAGATTGTGGCTGTTCAGGTTGTGGTCTCAGCCCCACATTCCTGTCTGTATCCAATTATCCATGACTCACTTTATCCATGGACAAATACTTAACTAATGCATCTTTGAATAAATGTAAACAAAGAAGCACCACAATCTTTTGGGGAAGAGAATTTCCGCTCGAAAGGCCTTTAGAAATTTTCCTAATCCATCTTAACGAATCAGAGAGTCAGACACCACGGAAACAGACATTTTTGTCCAAATTGTCCATGCTGACCAGACATCCTAATTTGATATAGTCCCATTTGCCAGCATTTTGCCAATATACATCTGAACCATTCTTATTTGTGTATCTATCCAGATATATTTTCAATGTCTAATTATACCCGCTTCCATGGAAGCTCATGTTCTCTGAGATAATCTTCCTCACTGTCCACTGCACCACATTTTGCTGTTATCGGTAAACTTACTAATCATGCCTCTGATAATCACATCCAAGTTGTGTATATACATGATGAAAACCAGCAAGCTCAACACTGATTCTTTCAGCACACCACTGTCCACAGGCCTCCAGTCTGGAAAATAATCCGTTACCTTCAAGACAATTTTGCATCCAATTGGTTAAATTTCCCTGGATTCCATGGGACCTAACTGCTTTAAATTTTCATTTTAATGCTGTAACTCATTTAGTTTAGCTGATCTAAACATATTTCCATAATCACATATTTACTATTGTTTTGTTTCAACTATCTGATGAAACAACGTCTTTGCCAATGTCACTTCAGCTTCCTCGTCTTTACATTTTTGATCTCTCCTGTTTCAGCTGGTGACATTGGGACCTTGTTACCCCACAATCAGGAAAGATTCCAGGATAAGGTTCTTGCGTTGCTACAGTTGCCTGTGACTCCACTGGCTTTTCAACCAGAGCAGGCAGCACTTCTACCGATGAATCGTCTATATACTTTACAAGGACAAATTGTATTCCTGGAGCTGAAAGTTTGTCCAATACTCCCACCACAATTTCTTGACACTTTACTGGACACTCCATCCCCGCTTTACATAATTATGTGCTTTTTGTCTCACATGAATTCACTTTAGCAGTACCTTTTATGGAAATACTTCTTCAGGAATACACACCTTTGCATCTTTCAGCATCACAGACTGAGAGGATCCTGTGTCTCTTAATAGTGTATCCTCTTTATCTGCTTCTCCTGACCTATGTGAATGCACTTTCCCCTCGCAGGTATATTTTATAAGCAGATCTGGCATTTCCTCCTTGACCATCCTCAGATCAACTTGTACACTCTGATGCAGCTTCCTAGCCTCCACTGCGCTTTCTGTTACTGCTCCAATAAAACTCCCAGGCTTATCCTGTTTTCTTTCATCTGTTTTCTTTTCCCTAGCCCACCAACAGAGTGATTGCCTGTGACCTAATTGATTGCAACGAAAACATCGGAGCTTTTTTGCTTCTTTGTCCCCTTCAAGGGTTTCCTTTTTACGCTGTGGTAAGTTATCCTTCGGATCTTCACTGAGATCTCCATATTCATTTCCATGTGAGGATTTCTCTATCCCTCATGAACTGAAATTGATTCGGGGAGCCAAAATGTGTTTTATGGAACAATTCATTATCATCTACCTCTTCAGCTGCTAACCTTGCTGTTTTCACTCTCTGCTCTTACACAAGAGTTTGCACTACTTCAGGCAATGAATCTTTGAATTCCTCTCTAAGTGCACCATAGATTTGCTTGATTTTTAAAGTTCTTATCCATTTATCAAAATTACTTTCTTTGACCCTTTCAAACTCAATATCAGTTTAACTAGGGTCACTCGTAAGATTCCTGAAATGTTATCTATAGGCTTCTGGCACAAGCTCATATGCACTTTCTTCATCTCCTCATACTCCCTAGATCTCTCCTCTGATATTGTTGCAGATACCTCATTAGCTCTACCAAGTTTCATTTGGATCATCAAAACCCACGTGGCCACTAGCCACTGCAATTGTTTCGCCACTTTTCCAAATGAAATGAAAACGATTTCTATATCCTATTCATCAAATTTAGGCAAGGTGTGAATATACTTAAAAAGTATCTCACCAGGCTTTTGACTAGCATGGGTTTGCTAATCCTCATGCTGTTCCTCACTAAGATTACATTCAGCCTCCATCGTTTTCAGCTGAATTTCCACTCTCAGTGTCCACCTCTGAAGCTCAAACGCTCTCTCTTTTTGTTTCTCT
Organism: Chiloscyllium plagiosum; assembly: GCF_037043375.1. Taxonomy (NCBI): domain Eukaryota; kingdom Metazoa; phylum Chordata; class Chondrichthyes; order Orectolobiformes; family Hemiscylliidae; genus Chiloscyllium; species Chiloscyllium plagiosum. Next base: position 69,320,432 of record NW_028270174.1, read on the forward strand.
CCAGCTAAAGCCATTCGTTTTTTTTTCTCTTTCCTGGATAAACCAATTTGTTCTCTTTGTTTCTCTTTTAATTTTAGTCGTATTGAAAACTGCTTCATTTCTGCTTTTGACTCAAGCTGCTTTATTTGCGATTGAAGTTTAGCCATTTCTACAGACCCCATTGGAGTTTCCAGCAAATTGGAATGCTGAACTATTGCTGCAATCATCTCATCTTTCCTCACATTAGGAGGTAGCTTCAACTCTAGCTTGTCTACTAATTCCCGCAGCTTGGACTTATGTGCATTTTGTGAAACTCCCAAGGTTGATTCTCCCATCTCCAAAACATCTTTTGTGACTGTAGGAGTTATTGCTATCTGTAGCTCTGTTTACACACCAAATCCACACACGAACAAAGAGACACTAACACCTGCCACTCGTTGTCTTAATTCCGCAAAGTCCCCCCAAACTGTTATGGACCATGCCCGACCCCTCAAAACATTTTAAAGCAGGTAGACCAGACGTAATTTTGGTATTTGTTGAAGATTTGTGGAAAGTGGGTATTCACAGAGTGAATTAGCTGGTCAGACTGCTTAGTTTTAAACAAAAAAGACTTTATTCACCAAATTATGGAATGAAGCACATGCATTGAAACTAGAACCCAACTAACTTATCATATCCAACCGAGTGGCTATCCCGAGTTTAGGATATTGTTCCAAAATACTTGCAACAATCCCAATAAACAAACGCTTTATCACAAACAGTAAATCTGATACAAAAAGCTTACAGGTTATGAGGTCGGAAGGACAGAAGGAAGGGGAGAGTGTCCAATTTCCATAGTCACTCTGACTCAACTAACCCCCAAACTGAACCAATCTGCCCAGCTAGAGAGTTGGCCATGTCCTCTTGATTATACAAGTTTTTATTTAAAAACTTTAAAGCGTTCTGCCTGATTAGGTATAAACAAAAGGACCCCGAATAAACCTTTCAAAAGTCAGACATATTGGAGTCTTAGGTCGTTTAGAACTTCTCTGAAGAAGAAAAATCAAGGATAACATAACCTTGTAAAAAGTCCGGCTTTGTGACAACATGCCACATTTGGCTTTGGACTGAATTCAAACAATGAAGTCAATAAAGTGTGTTAACGTGCTTGTGAGTTTATATAAAAAAGTGCTGAAGCACATTGAGTGTTGGAGATACAAAAGTGCTTCATTAGATCAATTAAAGAAATGCCCAGGCATATCCACATTTCCTGTGTATTGGAGTGCAAATATATCCACTGTAATTATATTGGCTGGTGCCTGTTCTAGTCGAGGAGAGATTGGCACGGTAACAACATCTAGATTGTGGTTTTTGAGGTGACAGTATTGCAAATGGACAACGGAGCAGAATCGTCGAGCTTGGGATAAGAAAACATCCACTATTCTCTCTCACAACTAACGTCACGAGAGCAATTGATGATTTGACCAATAGTCAGAGATGCCAACAATCAATCCAGTCCAATTGTCTTTGTGAATTGAAGGAACCATACTGAAAGGTGTTAACTGGATCTGTTTGTTCAGTGACTGTAATTGATGCCGGACTCCATGGATTCTAAAGATGCTACTGGATGGTATCCCTCTCCTGTTAGTAAGGGGCTTCTTGCAATGCTTTATGCTATTATAACAGCAGATGCATCACTTCCAACGCTCACAGGGATCAGCAGCTGCAGAGACAGGAAAAGGAGAGATAAACATCTGAGAATAGACTGGAATGATCCATTACTTGATCAGAATCTGAGAACATTAGACTGGAAAGCTGCAACAATGGACAGGAGATTATCCTCGGGTCTTTTTTCTTTCCTGGTCCAGGTCAACATTACCATATCAGATATTAGGTGCACTGATGATTATCCAGGCGGGTTACTATCCTATCCTCGCTATTGTTGGTGTTCCTGGTAAGTTTCTTCATCTCTGTCCATTTATTAATCTCTTTAACCATGGCAAACTTCTTTGCTATTTCTGTTATCTATATATGACAAAGACGGAAACTATTGTCTTCAGTTTCAAATGCAAATTCCATTCAATCCCCACAAATTTCAGAACCGCCCACAACACCGCCCTCACAAGCATCTGAGAACGAGACTGTTCAGAATACCGAAGTACCTTTTTTCCCTGAATTCATTTATGTCTCGGTATTCTGTCCATTACCAAACCTATCCACTACCCGCTCGATTATATCCCCAGGCACCATCTTGGTATTAATGTTGACGCTTAATAAATCATTATTTATGCCTTGGTAAAGTTCAGACGTTATGGTTCCACCTCTCCTCTAAGCACACTTTCAGTTGCAAATATTTTGATCACAACCTTGTTCTTGTCTCTAAAGTAACTTAATGACAGGAACACTCTCTCAGAGCAGTAATGTCTGAAGAAATATAATTCAGAGGCACAGATTATTGCACAGAAAGACACTCTTCCACATCCTAACACAGATGACGTCAGAAAGTAAATTCAAATGACAGGAATTGGAAATAAAAGCAAATTTTACGAATAACAACCACAACATCTCCAGCATTTTGTCGATGCGTTTATCTATTTCACTGATGTCCTTTGGTAAAGAAAACTAGCGTTATTACCTGATCTGGCTTAAGACTGATATCAGACCCACAGCAATGTGCTTGGTTCCGTACTGCCTGAAAGAATGACCACACAGTAAAAGGCATTTGGTAAGGTGAACAATGCTGCCCCTGTCAGCGATGCAGACATTCCAAGTAATAACAAAATTAAAGATTAAATACAACAAAGAATGATGCAATAGTTCAGAAACAATAAACAAAAAATGCCAGAGAAACTGAGCAGATTTAGCAGCCTCGGGTCAAGAGAAAAACAGAATTGGCAATTTGATTCTAATGACCATAGTTCAAAACTGAACACAGTTGGGAAGTAGTGTGATTGATGATGGTTACTGCGACATCTGTTATGAAAGGGCAAAGGACTGAGTTGAATAGATGGAAAGATAGAGAGAAAGAAGCAAACAAAGGGATTGTTGATGATTAGCTGGGATGGAAATTAAAAATGAGATTAATCTTATTTATTTTTCTCCTGTTCCCATATTTCTGAAAATCATGACCATGTAAGGTGTACATCAAAGTCCCTGTTTAAAGTGATTTATGTAGATTTTTCTCTCTTCCCTGAATGTGATCATCTCCCTTTATTCATTAGTGGGATGCTGGGCCAGGATTTAATTCCCTTTCCCCATTGTTCTTGAGAAGGTGTTGGTGAGCTGCCTTCCTGACCCACTGCAGTCCGTGGGCTGTAAGTATTCAGTGCTGAGATCTAAGCTTTTCATTTCTTTGAGGCTTTGAAGTGAGTGATATAACCGTGTGGCTGGCTTGGCCATTTCAAACTGCAACTCAAAGTTAACCAGATTGCTGTGGATCTGGAGTCACATGTAAGCCCGACAAGGTGAAGATGGTAGATCTTCATCCCTGAAGGGCATAAGGGTGCCGTAGGACAATCGACAATGGTTTCATTGTTTCATTTGATTCTTAACTCCTGATATTTTATTGAATTCAAATTCCAACATATGACGTGATGTGATTCAGATCCGGGTCTGATTCCTTGGATTAATATTCCGGAGATAAAACAGCTAGGCCATCACCTCCTCAGCATCACCAATCAACTCGAATGGCAACAGTGGTGTTGTTGTTGGTGTGACTTTGTTTCATAAGGCTAATAAATGATTTGGCAAAATATACCATCCTTCTCTTTTTGTATTTACGAGAAGGCGAGATGATGGGAAATGCTCTTTGTGAAATGGAGCTGGATGTCCATGGGCATGAGTCACTAACAGAATTCATACAGAACAGCCGGGTGCTGGCAGGTGGGATTAGATTAGGTTGGGATATCAGGTCGACATGGATGGGTTGGACAGAAGTGTCTGTTTCCATGCTGTACACCTCTATGACTCTATGACTCAGCAAGTAATCAGCACAATAAATGAGTAGTGTCCTTCATTGCAAAATGATTAAAGTATAAGTGTGAAGACTTCGTCCTGCAGTTGTAGAGTGTTCTTGAGACAGTATTTCTCTCATTTATAATGAATGATCTCCTTGCTACAGAGAGACAGTGTAATGGAGATTCACCAGACTAATCCCTGCGGTGATGGTACCATGAGGAGAGTGTCAAGGAAATGAATGTTTAATCTGTAACACTATAAAAAGAATAAAAAGTGATTGCATTAACCCTTGAGCATTATGAATCACCACTCATTATTTCCAAAACAAAACATTGATAGCATTAAATATAACATGCTTTCCGTGATACATGTCTTCACATTTGGACAAATACATAGATCGGAAAGATTTAGCAGGTTATAGACCAGGCGCAGAGAAATGGAGTTAGCATGGATGGACATTTTGGTCAGGATGAACTAGTTTGGGCTAAAGGGCCTGTCTCCTTGCTATAGGATTCTGTGACTCTATGATCATTTACAGAGTTCCGTAGATCTCCCATGTTGGTTGAGAGAGAGCTGCAGGTTCTGAATGAACTCTCAAGGTCTCGATGTGCAGTTGGTGTGTGACCCTGCACTGAACGTCATGTTTTTCACAACCTGTCAGCAGCCGCCCTCTGACAGCGTTCGGCATTCCCACCAGATTCTGACCTCCATACAGGACACTATCCTGTCTTCTCTGTCACTAACCAATCTTTTTTTTTGCTAAAAGCTGTTCATTGGCTCAAGGAGACTCTGTCCTTGATGTTTTCGGAGGGACAATAAACGGGACGGGCTCCGATCAGTCTGGTTTTGTACAGACACGAAAAGGATTTTCAGAGGCCTTTTATTTATATGTAAACAGATGAAACTTCGGGCCAAAGTAGTTATGCTTTAGAAGTGACCTGTATAATGATTGGGGAGTGGTCAGCTCTTTTATCTGAGCTAGCTGAGTTGAGCTGAGCTAAGCAGTTTTCAGTTGAGTCTTGAACTGGAAGTTCAACAGGTTAGAATAGTAATGGCTCTTTCAGCCATTACTGGCTGAACGCCAAACGTTTCCTGGGTGTGCATGCAGTGACTTTGGAAATTTTACAAAAATTGAATAAGACCAAGTTGCAAGAATTAGCAGAGAAGCTGGAATTGAAACTGACTGCTTCTGTGAGGAAAGGAGAGATAATTACAGCAGTGGCTCGTCAATTAAACTTTCTGGAGAAACCATCAGAATCTATAGAGATGACAAGAATTCAGTTGCAAATGAAGCAGCTTGAGTTAGCTGCGAGAGATAAGGAAAGGGCAGCATAAATGAAACATTTGAGTTACGATTAATCGCAGAAGAGAGGGAAAAAGAGGGAGCAACTGAACAGAAAGAGAGAAAAAAGAAAGAATGGCAAAAGTGAGAGCAGCAGGAGAGAGAGAAAGAGAGAGCTTTTGAATAGCAAAACTGATATTTGAAAAGGAAAGTCAGTGTAAAAGGCTGGAGATAACGGCTGAGGGTAGGTATAGTAAGGAAGTCAGTGAGGATGAGCAAGTCTTGGTCGTCAGAAGTCTAGTGAGAAACAGTTTGAGCACGTTCAAGTATTGCCTAAATTTGATAACAAGAATGTGATGCCTTTTTCATCTCATTTGAAAAGGTGACTAAATAAATGCAGTGGCCAGAGGCAATGTGGACTTTGTTGATCCAAAGGAAACTTATAGGTAGGACTGGTGAGGTATTCACATCCCTATCAGAGGAGGTATCTGGTGAGTATGAAGAGGTAAAAAAAAAGCCATTTTGTCTGCATAGAGCTTGTTCCAGTAGGCTATAGACAATGTTTCAGGAATCTAAGGAAGCATCGTGGTCACACCTACATTGAGTTTGAAAGGATCAAACAGACTAATTTCGATAGTTGGATACGAGCTTTAAAAATCAAACAAAACTATGATGACCTTAGAGAGATTAGTATTTGAAAGATTTCAAAAAATCACTGTCTGAAGTAGTGCAAACTCGTGTGGAAGAGCAGAGAGTGTAAACAGTAAGGTTTGCAGCTGAAGTGGCTGTTGATTATGAACTGGTCCATAGACTTGGTTTAGCTTTCAGATACAGTTGCAGTCTATAAGAGATACAAACTGAGCAAAGAGATATCCTCACGTGCAAAGGGAAAGGAAAATCTCAGTGAAGATCATAAAGATAATTTACCACGGTAAAAAAGAAAACCTTGAGGGGGACAAAGTAGTTTAAAATACTCTGGTGTTTTCATTGTAATAAAGTGGGCTACACAAAATCATAGTGTTGGTCGGCTGGGAGAAAACCAGATGTAGGATAACCACACAAGCCTGGACGTTTTGTTGGACTCGTAACAAAACGCACAAGGGAAGATAGACAACTGCCTCAGAGTGTACAAGGTGTTCAGAGGATGAGCCAGATCTGCTTATAAAATCTACATGAAAGGGTAAAGTTTATTTGCATAGGCCAGAAGTAATTTTGTAAGGGGGTTCCAATATTAATTGGCATAGGATCTTTTCAGTCTGTAATGCTGAGGGATGAGGATATATGCACTTTTGAGAGACTATTGCCAGAAAATGTGCTTGTAACAGGAATTCATGATGAGACAAAAAGTTCTCAGTTATGTAAAGTTACGCTAAAGTGTCCCGAGAAGTGTAGATAATGTTTGGTAGGAGTGCTGGACAAATTCTCAGCTCCAGGAATAAAATTTGTCCTTGCAAATGATATAGCTGATTCACCGGTAGGCGTGCTGCCTTCTCTAGTTGAAAAGCCAGTGGAAATGAAAGCAACTGAAAACCTGGAGAATGTTTCTCCAGAAATTTTCCCTGATTGAATGATCACAAGATCACAAATGCACTGATTGAAGCAGGATATAGGCTCAGATAAGGAAGCTGACGTAGAGTTATCCAAAAGTTGTTTTGGATCAGTTAAGTCGAACAGAGAAGGAGCAAGTAGGAAAACATGCAAGTATTTCTAGCTCTGCTAAGCGCATTGATTTGCAGCAGAAAATGAGGAGTTACATGAGTTCTGTCAAAAGGTATTTAGCAAGAAAGAGAATGATTGCATTCCTGTGTGTTATTATTTAACAAATGATGTCTTAATGCGGAGATCAGCACACATTGAAGCAGATCAGACGTGGGCAGAAATTCATCAAATTGTTTTGCCTGTTGGGTATAGAAAGGAGATGCTGCGAGTGGCATATGAGCTACCACTTGGAGATCATTTCGGGGACAGGACAATACAGGCTGAAGTACAAAGATATTTTCACTGGCCTGTACTACACAAAGATGTAGTTGAATTTTGCCAGATGTCTCAAACATACACAGGCAATAATAAGACCTGCAATTTCAATACATATTCCAGCATTTGAGGAACCTTTCAGAAGAGTCTTGATAGATTGTGTCGGCCCCTACCTCAAACACAAAGTGGGAATAAGTATTTATTAGCAATAACGGATGCGTCGACTAGATTTACAGAGGCAATCCCATTATGCAGCATCACAGCTAAAAAAGTTGTAGAAAAAATTTACTTAATGTTTTTACTAGATACGGACTACCAATAGAGATCCAGACAGATCAAACCTCACATCTGAACTATTCAAGGAGGTGATGGATAACTTGGGAATAAAGCAATTCAAATCTACTGCATACTATTCGGAATCACAGCGAGCATGACAGAGATGGCATCAAAAACTGAAGACCATGTTGAAGGTTTAAGGTCAGGAATATCCAAATGATTGTGAAAAGGAAATTCCTTTTGAACTATTTGTGATCAGAGACGCACAGAATGAATTGAACAAATTCAGTCTATTTGAATTAATTTGTAGGCATGAAGTAAAAAGACCATTAACATTGGTTTAGGAGATATTAATAAGTCAGAATTCAGAGACCACCCATTTCGACGATGTGTCAAATTTTAGGGAATGATTAAATAGAGCTGCGGAGTTGGGTAGACAGCATTTAAAAGTATCGGAGCATACAATTAAACAGGAAGTGTATCAGAAATCAAAAATTCACAATTTGTACAATTGGTACCATACATTAGGAGCATCTCGGAACTGACTGCCAGACTACTGAGACCCCTAGGACTCATAATGGCACACAAACCAACAGCCACGCTCAGACAACAACTCACCAGAACAAAGGACCCGATACCCAACATGAGCAAGACGAATGTAGTGTACAAAATACCATGCAAGGACTGCACAAAACACTATATAGGACAAACAGGAAGACAGCTAACAATCCGCATACATGAACATCAACTAGCCACGAAACGACACGACCAGCTATCCTTAGTAGCCACATACGCAGACAACAAGCAACATGAATTCGACTGGGACAACACTACTATCATAGGGCAAGCCAGACAGAGAACAGCCAGGGAATTCCTAGAAGCATGGCATTCATCCACAAACTCCATCAACAAACACATCGACCTGGACCCAATATACCAACCACTACAGCGGACAGCTGAAACTGACAACCGGAAGCGGCAGGGACAGACCACTATAAACACCGGAGGAAACATCAAAGAAGCGCTTCGCAGGAGGCTCCCAAGCACTGATGATGTCGCCTAGCCAGGGGACAAAACGTTTGCAACAAAAACTTCCAGCTCGGCGAACAGATCTGGTGGTTTTTAGTCACTCATGGAAGGAACATTTAGAGCATTTATCGGCTTTGTGCGATCAACTTCAGAAGCCAGACTTGGTGGTAAACCTAGCTAAAAGTAATTTTTTGAAATCCTAAGTCACGTTCCTGGGTCACGTTATTGGACATGGACAAATTGCCCCATGAGATACGAAAACGAAAGTTGTTGGGGAATGTTTCACACCGTCGACAAAAAGAAATACGCAGTACGACGTTCCTGTGATTGACTGGATTTTACCGAAAATTTGTGCCAAACTTTAAGCAGTGCGGCTGCTCCACTCATCAAATTCTCAAGGGCAAGAACTCTCAGTGGACAGAGGACTGTCAAAAGGCATTTTACAGCCTAAAGACTGTGTTAACACTGCCCCCAGTATTAGCTACACTAGATTACACGAAGCCTTTCAAGGTGGCTATCGTTGCCAGTGATGTGGGTATTGGTCCTATGTTCCTGCAGGAGGATGATAAGGGAATAGAAAGACCTACCAGGTATTTTTCTGGGAAGTCGAACGTTCATCCACAGAAATGTTCAACGGTGGAGAAAGAGACTTTAAAGTTGGTGTTGGCATTACACCAGAACAGTGTTTATATTACCAGCAATGCATCTGAGACAATCGTGTACTCTGATCACAACACATTGACATTTGTGGAAAATATTAAGGACAAAAATATCAGACTGTTTATATGGAGCTTGTTGCTGCTGCCATTCAATCTGACAACTGTGCATGTGGCAGGTCGCGAAAATGTGAAAGCTGATGAGTTATTGAGAGTCGAATGAGATACGGAGGTGTTCAATGGTGGGTGTACCGCGGCCTGAATTTGCATGGGTTTGTGCATGTTTGAATGTTTACAGTTAGTATAGTGTATATCTCTGTTTTGAGACTACAACTGGGTTTGAAGGGTTAAAATGCAGCCATCTTTTAGCACTGATGGTTTTTTTTTTTAAGTGGGGCAGACATGTCACAAAGCTAGTCCCTTTTTTGTCGAAAAGCTGTTCCTTGGCTCAAGGAGACTCTGCCCTTGTGTTTTTCAGAGGGACAATAAAACGGGGCCAAGCTCAGATCAGTCTGGTTTGGTACAGAGATGAAAAATGTTTTCAAAGGCCTTTTGTTTATATGTAAATAAATGAGACTTCAGGCCAAAGTGGTCATGCTTTATAAGTGGCCAGTATAATGAACGGAGAGTGATGAGCTATTTTAGCTGAACTAGCTGAGCTGAGCTGAGCAGTTTGCAGTTGAGTCTTGAACTGGGAAGTTCAACTGGGAGCTATGTGGAAATTCTCTCTCTTTTCTGACCTTCAACTTCAACCTGGCAGTATGTATTCCATTTATATTGGTTTATATTGGGAGTTTGCTTATTGGGACAGTTGTGTATATTTGGAACAGCATAATTAAGTCTAGCTGAATTGGTTTAATTCTGTCGTGATCCTTTATTCTGTTCATGGTGTTGCATTGCGTAATTTTATGAATAAAGCTTTTGTCTGTTTTAAAATCTAGTAGTCAACCTAGGTAAATTACTCCGGCTAATTTTCATTGTACACTTAACGAAACAAATTGCAAAGGTATCCTCTGGGCTGCCTGCTTAAAAATGTTTTAATTAGTCTAGCCTAGCCCATAACATCGCGGAGAGAAGATGCCTCCTTGGTACTTGGCACAAACCAATCACTTTCCCTCCTCATGATCAGCTAATCACGTTAACATAACACGTGTGGACCATTAGCAATGGAGCCAGGAGGAACAACATGGAGTAGTCTGTCTGTGCAGTCTGTGCCTCATAGGTTTGTCGTGTTGCTGCAACAATGACATCCTCCTATTTCAGTCTAACAGTTTGGAGGGGCTGAATGGCCTCTTCTGTTCATGTGTCAGTGTCTCGATGAACTTAATGTCTTCCTCCTGACCCAAGGGCAGAGGTTCAAGGACTTCAGTGGGCAACCCTTGGTTGCTGCCTACCAGCACGTTGTGCTGACTAGACTCTATCTTCCTGAGTTATAGGAGACAAACAGAAGGCTGGAAGAACACAGCAAGGCAGGCAGCATCATGAGCTGGGAAAGTCAACAGTTCAGGTATAACCATTCTTCAGAACTGGGTTGCGGTGTAGGGGGAGCTGCAGATAAATAGAGAAGGGAGTGGGGTGGGGAGATCAGGAGGATGGTGAGTTACGGCTATGTGGACACAAGTAGTAGGTGCAACCTGGTTGGGCAAGGGGAGGGATGAATCCGGTTGGGATCTGAAAGGTAGGGCTGTTAGGTGGAATGGAAGACCTCCCATTCACTTCCTATTTCAATTCTCTTTCCCAATCCCTTTCCGACATAGTCATCCTTGGCCTCCTCCATTGCCACAATGAACCAAACCAGAATTTGGAGGAACAAGATCTCATCTGTCACCTGTGCAGCCCGCACCCCGGGGACACAACATTGAATTCTTCAATTTCAAATAAACTCCCTTCCAGTCCCCCGACTCCCTTCCCAAGCCCTCCCCTCCCTTCCATTCCTCTGAGCAACCTTTTGTCCAGCCACCAACTGGATTCAGCGCTCCCATCAACAACTTGCTGATACACTTTGTCTGTGTTCACTTATCCCCACCTCACCACTCTGCCTCCTCATCCCTCACCCGCTACTTTATCTATAGCCCCCATTACTCCCATCCACAGCCCTGACGATGGGTTATATCCAAGGCTTTCACTTCTCAAAGTCTTGATGCTGCCTTGTTTATTCTGTTCTTCCAGCTTCCTGCGTATATATTTTGGATTCCAACACCTGCTTTTATTTTAAATTGTCTTCTTGTGTAATAGGCAGGAGGGAGTGAACGGATTGTGCGTCTTGTTATCCAATAGATCTGATGGGCTGAATGGCTTCCTTATATTATTGTGAAACTAGCTAGAGTTGCTGAAGAGGTTCCTCTTTAACCGTGGAAATGTTTAGTGGCCAGCAGTGCTTTTGATTAATGTTATCTATACATTAACAGCACAAGCTTGAATGTTGTTCAGATTTGATACTTTAGTATATTAGGAGGCGACTCATTGTTCTGAACTTTGTATAATCTTCAAAGAACATCCCCACCCATGAACGTATGACAGAGGGAAAGACATTGATGAAGCAGCTGAAGATGTTTGTGCCAAAGAAGCTCCTCTGAGGATTGCCCACAGAGATATCCAGGGACTGGTAGGATTGATGTCCACCAGCCCCATTGTGCTCTGAATGATTCAACCAGCGGGGTGTTTACAACTGATGCCCATCAAGTTCAATTTTGTTCAGTCTCCTTGATATCTGGCTCAATCAAATTCTGCCATGATATCAGGCCAGTCACTTCACGTTGTGTTCATATCTTCTATCCGTGTCAATAGGCCAAAGTATATGTGTGGGGAGTGGTTTCTTCTCTCAGGGAATAGTGATGGTTGGGGCCAGACAGTTAGGGGAGGCTAGATCACTGAAATGTTTGGGGGTTGCGAGTGGATGTCAATGGGTTTTGACCCGTCAGAGAGTCGCCGGCTACAAAAAAGTGGGGCATGTAAGAGAAATTGCAGCCGAGTGCAAATCAGCCCTGACTTACTGAATGGAAGGGCAGGTCTGAGGGGATATGTAGTTTGGTTTTATTCCATAGTCCAGTCATTTTGTGGCCTCTTCCATTCCCTGTGTTACTGACTTCAAGTAGCTGAATAGATTGATCCTATTGTTGTGCAACTGGATACTGGTGCTGCATGATCTGGGTACAGTTTTATAGGGCCGAGGGGCTTATTGGCCTCCTCCTGTAATTCTATATATCAGGCTCCAGGGGCTCAAAATCATCATTCTGTTCTGGTGTAATTGAAATCCATAACGACTAAATCTATCGCCCGTGGAGAAAGTGAGCATGGCAGTTGCTGGAGATCATTGTCGAAAAGTGTGGCACTGGAAAAACACGGCAGGTCAGGCAGCATCAGAGGAACAGGAGAATCGATGTTTTGGACGTTCCTGATGAAGGGCTTGTGTCCAAAACAGATTCTCCTGCCCCTCGAATACTGCCTGACCTGCTGTGCTTTTCCAACACCATATGTTTTGAAGTCTACTGTCCCACCAAGTCAATCTTCTTGGTCACTTCATCCAATTACATTAAGAGAATTGTCAGGCACAAACTTCCTCGCACAAAGCCACACTTACTGTTCCTAATCAAAGCCTGACTTTCTAAATGCATGTAAATCTTATCCCTCAGAACCTCCTCAAGTAACTTTCCTACCACGGATGTTCAACCTACTGGTCTAAATTTCCAAGGCTTTTTTTGTTCAGTTCTTCTTGGATAAGGGCACAACATTTGCTATCCTCCAGTCTTCCAGGACATTACCTGTGGTTACTGATGATCAACATTATAAGCCAGGGTCCCCGCAAATTCTTCTGGAGCCCCTTGAGGTGTTCTTGGATATATCGGGTAAGGACCATGAGATTTATCCACTTTCAAACATTCTAGTACATCCAAAATCTCCTTTACTATGATTTGGATTGTCCCCAAGATATCACCACTAACTTCTTCAAGTTCTCAAGTAAACATGTTTTTCTCCACGGTAAACATAGAATAGAAATATTCTTTGAGGACTTCACCCATTTCTTGTAGTTCCACACATACCTGTCCACATTGGTCTTCGAGGGATCCTATTTTCTATCCAGTTATTGATTTTTCTTTTAATATATTTAAAGTACCTTTTTGGATTCATCCTAATCTTCTCATCCAGGGCTCTTTCTTGCCCCCTTTTCACCCTACTGATTTCCTTTTTCAGCAAAATTCTGCATCTCTTATATAGCTCCAGGGATTCCCTTGATCCCAGCTGCCTGGACCTGAGCCAAGCCCCAAGTTCGAACATGAACCTGTGGACCAGTTTTGTCCCTCTCCATAACTATATGAAAACTAATAGAACTATGGTTACTGGTCCCAAAGTGCTCCCCCACTATTAACTCAGTCACCTGTCCTGCCCTATTTCCTAAGAAAATTTCGAGTTTTGTCCCTTCCCGAGTAGTACACTCTATATACTGCTTCGGAAACTTTCCTGACGCATTTAACAAATTCTACCTCATCAAATCCCTTAACTCTCTAGCTGTTTCAATCTGTATTAAAAAAAATAAAATCCCCTATTATGATAACACTATTGCTCCTGCAGGTCTCCCCTCTCTCCCTGCATATTTGTTAATCTCATCCCTGTTGACTCATTGGGGGCCGGAATTACAACCCCAATCACCACACCATTCCATTCCTGTTTCTTAACTCCACCCACAAAGCCCCACTGGGTGATCCATCAGTTATTTTATTTCTGATTACTGCTGTGGTTCTCCCCTTAATCAGCAATGCAACTCCCCATCCCCTCCTTCCACCATCTCTGTCTCACCTAAGCACCTGTTCCCTAGCACATTAAGATGTCAGTCCTATCCATCACTTAGCCATAATTCTGTAATGGCTATAATATCACAGTCCCACCTACCTATCCATGCCCTGAGTTCATCGGAATTATCTGTCAGGCCTCTTGCATTGAAACAGATGCAATTTATTCCAACAGGCATTACTTTCCCTCTGTCGTTTTCCAGCCTAACCTTACTATTTCTGATTACCGTATCTCCTTCCACTTGCCTCCCTACTCTTGAGGATACGACCACCTGCCAATCTAGTTTAAACCCTCCCTTGTAACCCTCACAAAACTGGCCGCCAAGATAGTGGTATCCCCTCCAGTGCATGTCTCGGACGGTAATCTCCCTCTCAGGAGATTATCACTGTCAACGTTTTTTTATAAATGCTTCTCCTAGCTCTCTGTAATCACGTTGCAGGACCTCGTCCCTATTTCTACGGGTATCATTTGTGCCAACGAGCATAATGATTTCTGGCTGCTCACCGTCCCCCTTCAGAATGTTCTGCAGCCACTTGGAGACAGCCTGGACCCTAGCACCTGGGAGATAGCCCACTATCCTGGATTCCCGTTTGCTACCACAGAATCTCTGATCTGTCGCAATAACAATCGAACCTCCTATCTTTAATGTCCTGTACACCTTTACCCTTTCCCGCTGTGCCCCAGAGCCAGTGGTAATACCACCAACTTGGCTACTGCTACTTTCCCCTGAACGGTCATCACCCCCAACAATCCAAAATGGTCTACTTGTTTTCGAGGGGAATGGCCACAGGGGATTCCTGCACTCCCTTTGCAATTCCTGATGGTCGCCCATCTACTCTCTGCCTGGAACATGACAGGAAGCAAGGAACGGCCTGTTGGATTAAATTGTGTTTATTTAAATACAACAGGACTGACAGATAAGGCTAATGAACTCAGGGCGATGGAATATTAGTCATTAAAGAAACATCAATAGGGGCGTGTCTATGAATTTGTCAGTATTTCGGATGACCCTGAGTGCATCCTAGATTAGATTACCTACAGTGTGTAAACAGGCCCTTCGGTCCAACAAGTCCGCACCGACCCACCGAAGAGCAGCCCACCCTGACCCACTCCCCTACATGCAATATTACGGGTCATTTAGCATGACCAATTCACCTAGCCTGCACATCTTTGGACTGTGGGAGGAAACCGCAGCACCCAGAGGAAACCCATGCAGACACGGGGACTATGTACAAACTCCACACAGACAGTTGCCCGAGGCAGGATTTGAACTCTGGTTGCTGCTGCTCTGAGGCAGCAGTGCTCCTGGGAGACCGTGTTAGGGAGGGATGCTGGGCGGCACGGTCGCTCATGGGTTAGCACTGCTGCCTCAGAGCACCAGCGATCAGAGTTCAAATCCTGCCTCGGGCAACTGTCTGTGTGGAGTTTCCTGTGATTTCCCGGTAACACTTGTATAAAAATCTGTCTGTCTCGGCCTTGAAGGTATTTAATGATCCAGCCTCAACACTCCTCCGAATTTTCTACAATTGTTTCCCTCTCACTGATGTGAGACTTGGTCTTTAATCTGGTGATTTGCCGACTCTATCTTCCATAAAATTCCAATTCTTCCTCAACTCCTGTATCAATTTGCTCAAGGGTCTAACGGTCACTCTCACTGAATCCAGGAACCGCTTCTCCAAACTAAAGACCCATTCGTAGGATGTGTTTAACATATTCTCTGGCTCTGTGAACAGGCTGCCCCCTTAGTCCCTAACACTCCCATTCTTTCCTGCGTTACCTTCTTCCCCTTAAAAAAAAATGACTTTGGATTCTTGCTAATCTTACCTGCTAATGTTTTATCAAGCCTCCTTCTGCTCTTCCACTAATTTTTTTTAGGTTTAGCCCTTCGCTTTCTATATTCTTTTAGGACCTTCATTGACCTGCTCATTGGTACCTGTTTTAAGCTTCTCTTTCCTTTTTCATCCTATTCTGAATTTGTGTCCACATCTGAGGTTCTCTGGCCTTGTTTTCCTAAATTTTATCTTCGGTGTAACATGCTGGACCGACACTGCCATCAATTCAATTTTAATCAACTGATCCCCCAACCCCCGCCCCACCTTGTTCTGCTACAGTTTCACCCAGAAGTAACTGCACTTTGGCCACATCCTGTCATTTGTTTCCATAAAACCTGTCTCCCCAATGCAAAAAGCTCTTATTTTTCTAACATTTTTGGGGTCATTTCCTTAGCAAAGTCTAAATGTGTGATATCACATTCACTGGTCCTATACTGCACTCTCACTTCTGCCTGGAACAGCTGACTGGCTTCGTTCCCCACAGTGAGGCCCAGCACTGCACTGCCCATTGTTGCATCTGCTCTATGTTGATATAAGAAGCTGTCTGGAATAAATGTCAAAATAACTGCCCCCACTTAAAAAGTTATCACTGACCTAATGAATATTTGGAATAGACATGTCTGAATGTAATTATTCTATTATTGTTTTTACACACCTCAATAACTTGGTTATATACCCGCTTCCATACTTTCCTTTATCTGTGGGTCTTTAATATATCCCTAGCAGTCTTTCTGTCATAGTTTTGATCCTGAGCTGTAACAACCAAGCCTCATTAGAAGATCATTTCAAGATGTCGTCCCTTCTTACGCCAGTGACTGACTCCATCATAAATAAGGCAACACCATTTCTTTTTTTACCCGCTCTCCTGTCCTGACTATAGTTCTGGTACCACAGAATTATGAGTTGTCAGCCTCAATATCCCTCAAACACATCTCCGTAATGGGAAAAAATGTCCTGATAAGGTTGTTCAGGAGGTGTTTGATGTGTTCATTAGCCGAGGGTTTGAGTTTTAGAGCTGCGAGGTTATGCTGCTACTCTATGGATCCCTGGTGAGTCCACACTTAGAATATTGTGATTAGTTCTGGTTGCCTCGTTATAGGAACGATGTGGAAGTTTTGGTGAGGGTGCTGAGGAGATTTATCAAGATACTGCTTGGACTAGAGGGCATGTCTTACAAAGACAATTCGAGGGAACTCGGGTGTTTTCCTCATTGGAACGACGAAGAATGGAAAGTGACTTGACAGGGGTGTTCAAGATGATGAGTGACATAGATAGAGAGGACAGCCAGAGACTTTCTCCCCGGGTGGAAATGGTTCTCGAGGGGTATGATTGGTAATTGGAGGAAGGTTTAAGGGAGATGTCAGAGGGAGCTTTTTTACCCAAAGAGTGGTGGGTGTGTGCAATGAACAGCCAGCAGTTGAAGTAAAGTCAGCTATATTAGGGATATTGAGATGGATAGGCAAATTAATGTTAGTATAATGAAAGGTATGTAGGTTAGTCTGATCTTAGAGTAGGATAAAAGGACGACAGAATGTCAAAGGCCGAAGGGCCTGCACAGTGCTGCACTGTTCTACACTGTTCTATGTTTCCAGTTTCACCCAGCTTGAGGATTCCCATCAGTTGTTTAACGTGTGAGGGAGTGATGTGTGTGAATCAGGAAGGTTTGGAGGGATGTAAGGCCAAAACCTCCAGTTATGGTATACATTGTTACAGTCACCTGAAAGCCAGTATAATATGTGTGGTTACTTGGACCAGACAGAATCCGCCAAGTTCAGTTATTAATGTGATTTTTGGTTTGCCGTTTGCTGCTGGTTACTTCACATAAATTTTACTGTGTGATCCATGTAGTAATCTCTGACCATTCACAAAGATGTACAATTTTATTTTGATACTGGAGAATGCGAAGGTGACATTTATTGGATATGGATTGACAGGTCTCTTTGTGAGACACAAGGCACTGCAATAGATTATCAACTTGTGAACGTCTTCACCCATGTCTGATCGGGGTGCAGATGCATGGAGTCTGGGAGGCAGGTCAGGTTTCATCACCATAGGTAACTTGTATGGTGTGATTCTGGCTCTCCATGTCAACACGTCTGCTCTCTGGGCCAGGCTCTGACTGAAGATGAATTTTAAAATTTGGTTGATGGTCAGCCATTAGTATCTAATTCTGGACAACATTTGTACCGACACTGAGACCAGTGATAGTCTGTTGACGGGTTCTCCCCCTGCCTAAGGAGGATTCCAAATTCTTTGCTTTGAAGTAATGTTTGACTGACTGCCCTGAACCAGGTTAGAAGCTCTTTGCGCAGATTTTGGAACATGCCACTGAGTCTCTCTGTATCACAGGCAGCTGTGAGGTCCAATAACACTGTAAATGATTTCAGATCTATTGGAAGCAATTTTCAGCGTATCTCATTGCAAGGTGGTGAGTTCACTGACCAGAACAATAATCGGATGTTTGCTATATTTCATGAATTGGGCAAAAATAAGCTGTGAATGATAATCATTCAACTGAACGATAATCTCTTAAATCAATTATTTGATTCTATATTTATGGAACTAAAATAGAAACTCCTGTCAAGATTTTCTAATACAGAAATAAAGTATGTATATTTTCTTTTATCGAAGAAAGAACATAACTCTCGTGGTAATCAAAATTAGATATTCAATGTCAGGATTCAAAGCAATGTTTTGCCACTCCAATAATTTTAAAGTGGTTGGCTTCTGAGTGATTACATGTTCAGAGTGAGCAAACGATTGAACATACAAATAGAATTAGCGTTCTTATACATTTTAAATAAACAATCAGTTTTATTTCTCACTGAAATGTGCGATGTTCAGCTACTTGCCAACAATATAAAAATGGCAATAATTCAACATGGACTGTGAATATTAAACTAAATAAATTATTTGTGTTATCAAATTTTAGTGAATAATAATTTGAAAACTTCCAATTTTCAGAATGAATGATGTTTAATATGAAATGTTGAGAGTGAAAAAAAAACAACGAACATAATATAGTGACAGTGAAAAGTCAGAGCTTTCCAAAGGTTTTTGTGACAAGCAATGATATATTTGTTTTAGTAATTGGAAAACAACATGTAAAATATTCATGTTCTGAGTAATAATTAGACTTCATAATGAAGCTGACCTTGCAATACTTGCATTTTAAATGCTTATGCTGCACCAAATAATCAGATATTTACGACCATTTACATAGTGAAATAATTGGATACTGACTTTTATTCACAGCTGGCACATGATAGAGTACAAAACTTTAAAGTACAGGAGGAAGCCATTGGCCATTATGTATGAATCAGCTCCAAATATGTCTCCCAAGCACCCCTCATTTGCCAGACCTCCCTCTGTTGCCCGTTACATTAATAATTTCCAAATATATATCCAGTTCTCTTTTGAATCTTCATCCACAACTTGCCCAGCCAGACAATTCCAATTCGTAACGACTCTCGAAATAAAGACCTTTTTCCTTATTTCACTCCTAGCTGTTTTGCTGACAACCTTGAAATTAGAATTCCTTGATGCTGTAATGCCAACTAATAGAGTATTCTTTTTCTACTCTGCAACTTTTTTCATACTTTTGAGCACCGCAATAAATTCACATCTTTGTCTGTTCTGCTCCTGGAACTTGCGGAACTTGCCGGCTACTTGCGGAGGGTTTCAGAGAACACCTCTGGGACACCCGGACCAACCAACCCAACCACCCTGTAGCTCAACATTTCAATTCCCCCTCCCACTCCACCAAGGATATGCAGGTCTTTGGACTCCTCCATCGTCAGACCACAACAAAACGACGGTTGGAGGAAGAACGCCTCATCTTCCGGCTAGGAACCCTCCAACCACAAGGGATGAACTCGGATTTCACCAGTTTCCTCATTTCCCCTCCCCCCACCCTGTCTCAGTCAAATCCATCAAATTCAGCACCGCCTTCCTAACCTGAGATCTTCTTCCCGACCTCTCCGCCCTCACCCCAGTCTGACCTATCACCCTCACCTTGACCTCTTTCCACCTATCACATTTCCGACGCCCCTCCCCCAAGTCCCTCCTCCCTACCTTTTATCTTAGCCTGCTGGACAAACTTTCCTCATTCCTGAAGAAGGGCTTATGCCCGAAACGTCGATTCTCCTGTTCCCTGGATGCTGCCTGACCTGCTGCGCTTTTCCAGCAACACATTTCCAGCTCTGACCTCCAGCATCTGCAGACCTTACTTTCTCCTCCTGGAACAATAAGCCTTGCAAGAACTGTAACAAACACTACATGGAAATCTAGCAGAAAACTAGTCTCCAGGATATATGAACATCAACTAGCCACAAAAGACATGACCCCAACACTAATTTCTTACGTACTGATGAGGAAGTACGCCACTTGGACTAGGTCTGCATATCCATCCTAGGACAGGCCAAACAGAGACAAGCACAACAATTCCTAACTGGAACTATATCAACAAACACATCAATTTTGACTCCATCTACCATCCTCTGAGAAAAAGGGCATGAAATGACATAATAGACACAGGAAATTACATTACCAACTCAAGGAAACCGAAACATTTAAATAGAAAGTGGTAGATAACACCAGCACTTCACTGGAGGCTAACTTACTGAGTACAGTCAATAGAACAAACCAGGAACTGCCATTAGCTATTACTTCAGAATATATCAGAGTGCTCATGGCTGCCACCACATAGAATCATTGAATGAAAATGTGAGCCTGCACCACCAAGTGCATATCCAAAGGCTTTTTAAAAGTTTGTGATATTATTTGCTCAATCACCCGCCTAGGAAATGCATTCCAGACACATGTCACCAGGGGCCGAACGGCGGCTTAGGGGTCGTGGGCGGCACGGTGGCACAGTGGTTAGCACTGCTGCCTCACAGCGCCAGTAGACCCGGGTTCAATTCCCGCCTCAGGCGACTGACTGTGTGGAGTTTGCACATTCTCCCCGTGTCTGCGTGGGTTTCCTCCGGGTGCTCCGGTTTCCTCCCACACTCCAAAAATGTGCAGATTAGGTGAATTGGCCATGCTAAATTGCCTGTAGTGTTAGGTGCAGGGGTAAATGTAGGGGAATGGGTCTGGGTGGGTGCGCTTCGGCGGGTCGGTGTGGACTTGTTTGGCCAAAGGGCCTATTTCCACACTGTAAAAGTAATCTAATCTAATGTAATCTAATCTTAGTGGCTAGCATCCTGCCTTAGAGCGCTGGGGACCCAGGTTTGATTCCAGCCTCAGGTGACTGCCTGTATGGATTTTGCACATTGTCCGAATGGGTTTCCTCTAGGTACTCCGGTTTCCTCCCACAATCCAAAGATGTTCAGGTTAGGTGAATTGGCCATGCTAAATTGCACAAAGTGTTCGGGATGTGTAGGTTAGGTGCATTCGTCAGGGGTAAATATAAGAGGAACATGTTTGGGTGGGTTACGCTTTGGAGGGTCAGTGTGGATTTGTTGGGCTGAAGGGTCTGTTTCCACACATTGGAACTTTATATTTTATGTCTGTGCCACCTTCTCAGTTCAGTACAGACTCCACAAACCCTCTCTCAATCCCTTGCCTTTCACTTTAAGTATGTTTCCCTTTGTTTTTGACCTTTCAAGTAAGAGAAACAGCTGCTGTCTGTTCATCCTCTCCATACCCCTTATGCTCTGAACACCTGTACCAGGTTTCCTCCTCAACGTTCCCTGCTGCAAAGAAAAAAGGAGCAATTTTAGCTCTCGCCCTTCAAAATTTGAGTACTTACTTGTCTTGTTAGTTCAGATGTGCATCATCTCACATTTATCAGTGTTAAACTTCATCTGCCATTAATCTGGACATAGAAATCATCTGTTTATATCATCCTGTAGCCTAACTCTTTCCTCCTCACTGTGAAGATCCCAGCTAATCTTTGTGTCATCCCCAGCATTAGTTATCATTCCACTGCCACCCATCTTCCACATTCTCACCATCATCATTTATGAATGTCACAAACAAACCTTGATTTCCTTTTTATTCTCCACATGTTATTCACAAAGGAATAATTAAGAATTCTAGTCTCTTGTTGTTCTTATTTTGAGGAATTTACAGAGTGATGTATTTAACACCTATTATGAGTGTGCTGCAAATACCATTTTCGACACAAAGTTAAATTCAGCTTTTACACGCTGTCCCTCAGCATGTCTTATTCATAAAGCTTGTAACTAATTTAGGTTGAACTATGGTTTGGCACCTTGCATTGGAACATTAGGCTTTTGTGTGGCACTGTCCTTTGTAACAATAGTCAGAACTTAAAAAATTTTGCATCTGCAGGATGGACACAGATTCATTGCTTGTATCAGTTAATGTGATGAGGATAAATATTCAATTAAATTCTCTGTTATGGACAAACTGAAGGACAACAAATCATATTCTCATGTCTACCTTGAATTGGAAGCAAATACATACTGTTAAAAAAATTTAAAATGTTGAGACACAACACCAGGGGAGAAAAAAACACGTAACCTGCATTTTATGGAGATACAAAACCACAGAGCGAATGTACAATCTGATAAAGAATCAAGTGATAGAAGAAGAAGTACATCAAACCTTAATTTTCAATGGAATCAGATCCCAATTTTCCTGAACAGTGGTGGTTTTCACCCAACCTCACTTTTCCAAAACCAAGCTTTACCCAGTCATTAAAAACTTCATTAGCCATTCTTCCTCCCCTTCCTCCTCTTTCTTTACAGTCCTACTTCCCTTGCACGACCCCTTCTGCTGCCACATACTCTTCCACTGATGATATCTCTTCACACCCTTCTGCCACTCCCACTGTAAGTTACACCAGTTCCCTAGTTACTCCCACTTCTACTGGCCATCCCTTACCCCTTTTTGCTTTCCAACTGGAGTGATGGGAGCTCCTGGCTTCTGTGCTGCTATTGGTCATCAGTGAATGATGAGATTGAGATGATCAATGCCAAATGTCTACTCGTGTATGTCTGTCATTGTCCAATGCACCATGAATATGGTGGGTTTTCTCCCCATACAGCGTGGAATGTTTTTTTCTGTCTCTCTGTCACAGTGCTTAACCAAACAGCCTCATCCCAAATAGGAAACACCTCTCCTCAGAATCAGACGTCCATGCGTCTGTTTGTCCTTAAATGTTGCGAGGACAGTGACCACATTGTTCAATAAGCCGTGTTCTATCCTTTTTCTCTTTAGTATTTTAACTGATTTTCCAATGTCAGTTGAGGTGAGATCAGAGGAACTTCCCTTGCCATCAAAGTAGCATTTGACTCTGTAGCATCATTCGCCCTCAGCAAACTGTGGTTAATGGAAATCAGAGGAAATCCTGTGCTAGTAATTTCCTCAATGAACAATGACACCTTCCTCAGAGCTAATGGGAATGACAAGTAAACTCTGCCCTTGCTAGTGCCTTCCTAAACCATGGATGGATTTGTCTTATTACTAACATCAAGATACATTCAGTTTTCACAGTTTGGTCTAAAGTCTCAGAAAAGTAAGACCTTGCTGGTTGATTGTCACCCCAATGAAATCAGAGTATTACAATAAGATAACGATTCCGATTATTTTCAATCAGTTACTTTCTGAGGACTGATCGTGCGATGTCGCTGCCACAGCGATCAACATTTTCTCTTCCCAACAGCATCACATCACATTTGCTCAAGGCTGCCCTATTCCCCAATTTTACTTCATTCTCTAGCTCATAAGTTAGAGATGCCTATGAGCCTCTGGACCCTGCCACCCCACCATACCCTGCGCTCTGAGTCCATCCCCTCCCCAAAGCCCACCTCCTGAAGTGTATTCACCATCCCTCCTAACCTTCCACGCTCTAATGCAGAATGTTCTGTACTCAGCAAAGGTCTCAGCTTTATCCCTCTGTGCCCCACTTTAATGAATTTCAGGAACGACATAATGTTGAACTCCTCTTCCACCATCTTCTCCTCGGTGTCCATTCCTTCCCCATCCTCTCCATACCCCTCATCCGATAGACCCTTCACCCAGCTCCAACACTCTCCCTCAACCTGGATCCATTCCTCTGCCGTTTACTTGAATTCAGTCTGTTCAATGAGAACGCTCCATGGGAGTTTGGTTGTCTTAAGTTCTCTGTATCCCCCTCAGCCTATCCAATCTATCACCCTCTGAACAGATTGTATGCTGTATGCTTCGATCCAACCCTGACTATGTTACTCAGCCTGTGCCGATAAGGGTGGTGCTGCTGTAGTCTGGTGGACTCACATCTACATTTCAGAGGCTGAGTGCCAGCTCTCAGATACCTCCACATATCACCTGCTGGTCCATA
Organism: Chiloscyllium plagiosum; assembly: GCF_037043375.1. Classification (NCBI taxonomy): domain Eukaryota; kingdom Metazoa; phylum Chordata; class Chondrichthyes; order Orectolobiformes; family Hemiscylliidae; genus Chiloscyllium; species Chiloscyllium plagiosum. The sequence goes on from NW_028270174.1 coordinate 69,344,474, forward strand.
ACCCTACCATAGCACATCAGGCTATTTTATTAACTAAATCTGACCACATTTTATCTGGAGATTCCCAGCCACTCGCCCCCCTCCCCCACCACTCACCCCCACCTAACAGTCCTGAAGCTGATGGTCTTCTGATAGCAGAGTTCGCTTTTATCTCCTCCTGATAATCCACAAACAGAACTGCCTGGGCAGACCCATTGCTTCAGCCTGCTCCTGCCAAGCAGAGGGGGTGCATGGATACACACGCGGGCCCAAGTTATACCTGTTCCTTCATGAGGTACGTAGACCATTCCTTGTTCCAGTTCTATTCCAGTTCTGTTCCACAACTCTTTCTCCGATATGTAGATTATATCATCGCTGCTGCTCCTCTCTCTTGTCCAGAAATAGAAAAGATTATCCTTTCCAATTTGTACATTTCCCTCACTTTCACCTGGTCTACCTCTGACTCCTCCCTTCCTTTCCTCGACATCTCTGCTTCTATTTCTGGGGATAGACCGGTCACTGATATCCAGTATTAACCCACCGACTCCCACAGCTACCTGGAGTATACATCCTCACACCCTGTTTCCTGCAAAAACTCTATTCCATTCTCCCAGTTCCTTCGTCTCCACCACATTGCTTCTAATGATGTCAACTTTAAAAATTTGGCCTCTGAAATGTCCACCTTCTTCCTCAACCGATAACTCTTCAGCACTGTTATTGACAGGGCTCTCAAACAGTTCCGACCCACCTCCTGCACTTCTACCCTCAGCCTCTTTCTTCCCTGCTGCAACAGCGTTCGAGTTCCCCTTGTCCTTACCTACCATCCCACCAGCACTCACATGCAGAAGATCATCAATCTGCATTCCCCCACCTCCAGCGAGATGCCACCACCAGACACAAATTTGCCTCCTTTCCTTTTTCCGCCTTCCGAAGCGACCAATCCTCCAGGATACCCTGGTCCGCTCGTTATTCACTGCTCAAACCTCCCCCCCCCACCATCTCCCCCAGCCCCCACCACAGGTACACTTCACTTTTCCCTGTTGGAGTTGTTACACTTTCCCATTTACCTCCTCCCTCGTCACTAACCAAGGGCCAAACATACCTCCCAGATGAAGCAGCATCCTATCAACATTTCCCACAATCCGGTCTACTACATTTGCTGCTCACATTGTGATCTGCTCTCCACTGGGGAAACTAAAGGTAGACTGGATGACTCCTTCTCAGAATATCAAAGCTGTACCTATGCAAAAGACCCTGAGTTTGCAGTTGCCTGCCAGTTTAATATCCCATCCTGTTGCCTGGCCAATATCTCTGTTCCAGGCTTGCTGCAGTGTTCCAGGATATTTCAGCGCAAGCTGGAAGAACAACACTCATTTTCCGCTGGTGGACCCTGCAGCCAATCAGCCTCAACATAACGTTCAAAATTTTAGGACTGAATTCCTCAATGCCTCTACCTATACACCAGGCCGAGTTCTCGCGTGGCCTTCCATTACTCACCCCCTATTGTTAGCTGCTAACAGTCTCCATTAACAGCTATTCACTCTCTGCTGTATATTAATCAACATTTTCAGGGCTACCATCCGTTCTGAGGAAGGGCCACTGAACTAGAAACGTTAACTCTGATTTCTCTGCACAGAAGCTGCAGACCTTTTGCAGCAACTTCGGTTTTTGTTTTAACAATGTCTCACAATGTTTTTGTATCACAATGCAATACGTCATGGATAGTTAGAGCTCTGTCAAACATAGGAACTGTAATTTCTCATTTAATGTCCATAAACAAATATTTGAAATTCAACAGAGATAGCAGTTTTGCTTATGTCGTACTGATCAGTCAATTTGCCACAGTTCAGAAAGAAAAAAGAAATCGATAGAGGGATCTCAGCCGGTCTGGCACCATCTGAGCAGAGATACACAGAATTACCTTTGATTCCACTTTGACTTTTTCAGAACAGTGTCACATCATATTCGATATGTTAACTCTGTTTCTCCCTGCAGATACTTCCTTATCTGTTGCGCTTCTACCATCATTTTCTATTTGTATTTCATGTTTCCGTATCACTATATTTTATGTTTCTTGACAGGGCTACATGCTGAATTTGGGTTACATACGGACAATGTAGTCCTTTCCTGTTCCTATTATAGTGGGTGTGTCTGTGACAAATGTGCTACAGCCAAAATCTGTTTCTTCCTTAAGATTCAAAGGAAAAAAGAATATTTTTCTGATTACCCTGTAAATCTCAGGAACTCCACTTTGTTTGAAAAGAAATTTTAGAGGCAGCTGAAATTTCATGAGATATCAGGAATAGATTATTGATGGTGGAGCACTCTGTGTCCTTCGTTGAACTAGCTTGTCTACCCCCTCTCCAAAGGCTTTGATTACATATCACAGAATTATTTACAGCAAAAGTGGGGGAAACTCAGCCCATTGTCTCTTCCAGCTTGGAATGACAATATCTCTATTGTTAGTCTCCTGTACTGTCCCCATAGCCCTCCACATTTTGTTATCAGTGTCTGCCAGATATGAACAAAATGATCAAACTCAACCAAAAAATGTAAACAGAACTTAGTGGGCATGCTCAGCAGGTCTGGCAGTATCTGCAAAGAGAAATCAAAGTTAATGTTTCTGGTCCAGTGATCCTACTCAATCTGTATTCCCAATGATTAAATGGTGTGTATATGAAATATGGTTCACTTTATTACATTTAAAATTATCCTGCTTAGTTCACATTGTCATTCAGTATTGCATCTCCCAAATGTTGGCTATTTCCTTGTTGTGCATTAGATTTAATTCTGTCTGTCAGAAAGAGTGATGATGACTGGGGAATATCATTGAACTTCCCATGTAGTCTCCACAGCCACTGCCCCCATTCCACCCTATCTCCCAGCCAATAACATGTTCATTCGAACATGACTTACTAATTCATAAGTCTAAATGAATAAGTTCATTGTAATTATCACTTTTGGTTTTGGGCTGAGGCCAAAATGCGTAAAATATGGTTTACAGTAAATTTGTATATACAATTTACTGAAGAATATTCTCTATGGAAGTTTCAAAGTTGCCTTATTAGAGCAGGGAGAGGAACATTCAGAGAAGTCCACACTTCCTGTCTATGTTCAGAGCAACTGTGCCCAGTGAGGGTGTGTTGGCTGGCGTTTGTTCCTGTGGAGGAGAGATCCACACAGAAACAACATCCTGACTGTGATTCTTTTTTGGGGGTGGAGGGATTTGGGGAGAGATGGTTACAGTATAGTAAACGGACAACAAAGCAGAATCATCTAGCTTATGAAAAGATAACATCCATCATTCGCCCTCACAACTGACATCACTAGAGCAATTGGTGATGGGAGATGTGACCAATAGCCAGCAATGCCAACATGTCGTCCAGTCCAGTTATTTTGTGAACTGAATGTGCTGTATTGAAAGCTGGGACTGTTTTCTCAGTGACTGTGATTGATGTCAGTCTCCATGCAATGTTACTGTGTCACTGGAGGGTTTCCCTCTCCTATTGTTGAGGAGCTTCATTCAGTGTGCTATCCCAGTGTGGTAGCAGATACATCAGCTCCAACACTAACAGAGATCAACAGCTGTGTAGACAGAGAGAGGACAGATCTGAATCTGAGAATAGCGGACTGGAAGATTACAACAGTGGAGAGGAGGTTTTTCTTGAGTCTTTTCAAGATTTCCCCCTATTGGGAATTTCTACCATATCATATATTCACGGTGCTGATGATTATTGTGGACAGGGTGAAGTGTGTGCTACTACCCTATTCTTGCTACTGTTGGTGTTCTCTACCTCTGTCCATTCATTAATCCCACAAGCAAGTTTGAAATTCGTTGCAATTTCTGTTACCTATATTTGTCAGAGAAAGAAACTATTGTCTTCAGTTTCAATTGCAGTCTCCATTCATTACCCATGAATTGCAGACCACTCCCTCACAAACATCTGCAAACAAAACTGTGCACAACCTCAAGATCCCTTTTTGCCCTGAACTGATTTATGTCTCCTGTTTTCTCTGCCACCAAACCTGTCCACTCCCAGCTCCTAATATCCCTTATCTTCATCTCTGTGTCAGTGCTGTTGTTGATCAAACCATTGCCTACACTTTGGTAAAAATCAGACTTGATGTTTCAAACTCTCTGCTGACCACTTTTCCAATTACAAATATTTCAATCATAAAATTGTTCTTGTCTCGGAAGTTACTTCATGTTTAGGACATTGTATGAATGTAGGAATGTCGCTGGATGTAATTCAGAAGCAAAGTTTATTAAAGGAAAGATATTATTTCAAGTGATTTGTTTCAAGTCCACCACAGCTGATGACAAAACTTAAATAAAAATGATAAGAATTGGATTAAAAGTGAATTTCACAAAAAACAACCATAAAAGCAACATTTTGTCTGAAAAACCTTCCTGTCTCACTGATCACCTTCGGTAAAGAAAACTAATGTTATTACCTGGTCTGAGTCATTTGAGACTTCAGACCCATGACGATGCGTTTTACATTATATTGGCTTGTGAAATGGCCTCAGAGTCAGGGCAATTAATGATGGTCACCAAATGCTGCCCTTGGCAGAGATGCCAACATCCCACGAAATAATAAAATTGAAAGTGAAATTAAATAAAGGATGATTCTGAAAATCTGACATTATACAAGGAAATTGAAAGAAACGAATAGAAAGTGCTGGGGATCTTTCCAGAAATGACAGCAGGTGGAAAGGGGTGTGTTTAATACCATTGACAGGGAAGTCTTTTTTGAAGGGAAGGAGGAATAAATAGAGAAAGAGAGATATAGAAGAAAAAGAGCAAACAAAGAGAATGATGATCAGCTGGGCTGGAAATAAAATGTGAGATTCACCTCATTTATTTTTCGCCATTCCCATTTTCCTGAATTTCACGTGCATGTACATACAGGTATTCCCCGCTTTTCAAAAGTTCACTTTTCGCCACTTCCCATTCTGAATGAACTACATTAGGACCTTGTTTCGCTAACCAAAAGAAATCCGCACAGGATTTTCACTTTTACGAAGAAAGGCGAATTTTTTTCCCATATAAATTAGTGCTACTGCACTTTACATCATATGAGCTTCCGAACGGTTTCGTCGGAACACTCTACTTACAGATAGCGAGGAAACCTGTATATATCTAAGATCATGTTTAATGCGATTTGATTCCCCCTGTCTGTCTTCCCTGAGTGTGGTCATCTTCTTATATTTGTTAATGGGATATGGGTATCTCTGACTGGGCCAGCATTAGTTCATTTTCACAGTTGCCTTTGAGAAGACCTTGAGCCATTGCAGGCCACGTGATTTATCTGATTTGATTTGATTTATTTTAGTCAAATATACAATGGAAAGGTTTGTTTTACGAGGAGTGCAGGCACATGATAGTAAACAGGAAAACAGAGATCGTGGGGTACTTAGCCAGGAAGAAGCTGTTACTGAACCAGCTGTCATGTGTTTTCAAGCTTCTGTATCTTTTAGCATGATGGCAGAAGTTGTGGGAGATCTTTACAGGCATGAGATGGGTCTTTGGTAATGTTAGAACTAAGAAACTTCCAGGACAGGAACAGGTCATTCGGCAGTCAAAGCCTGCGCCGATCCAGTTCATCCATCTAAATCTGTCGCCTATTTTCTAAGCGTCTGTATCCCTTTGCTCCCTGCCCTTTCATGTGTCTTTCTGGAAAAATCTTAAATGGAGCACCACTGGTCACAGTTCTCCATTTTGAGAAACTGCCTTCCTCTACTTCGCTCTGTACCCTGTTGCCCAGCCGGTTCTTTATCCATTTAGCTAGCACACCCTGGACACCATGTAACTTCACTTTCTCCATAACCCAACCATGGGAAAACTTATCAAAAGTCTTCCTGAAGTCCATGTACATGACATCTACAGCCCCTCCCTCATCAATCAACTTTGTCACTTCCTCAAAGAATTCTATTAATGGGTAAGACATGACCTTCCCTGCACATAACCATCTTGCCTATCACTGATAAGACCATTTTCATCCAAATGAGAATCGATCCTATCCCTCAGTATCTTCTCTCGCAGCTCCCAAACCCTGATGACAGGCTCACTGGTCTATAATTAACTGGATTATTCATGCTACCCTTCTTAAACAACTACTTTCCAGTCCTCCGGGACCTCAGTTAAGTTCAAGGATGCTACAAAGATATCTGTTAATGCCCCAACTATTTCCGTTCTTCCTTCCCTCAGTAATCTGGGATAGCAGTGGAGCTTCTCATCAAAAGGAAGAAGGTAGCTTACATAAGGTGGAGGAAGCTAGGCTCAAGATCAGCTCTAAAGGATTACAGGCAGGCGAGGAAGGAGCTCAAAAATGGTCTGAGGAGAGCCAGGAGAGGGCACGAGAAAGGCATGGCAGAACGGATTAGGGAGAGAACAAAGGCATTTTTCACTTATGTGAGGAATAACAGAATGGTCAAAGAAAGAGTAGGGCCGATCAGGTATACCACATAGGGAACTTCTGTGTGGAGTTTGAGGAGGTAGGGGAAGCCCTAAATGAGCTTTTAGCTTCTGTCTTTACGAAAGAAACTAACTTTGTAGTGAATGAAACCTTTGAAGAGCAGGTGTGCATGCTGAAATTGATAGAGATAGAGGAAGCTGATGTGCTGAAAATTCTGTCAAACATTAAGATTGGCAAGTCGCCAGGCCCGGACCAGATTTGTCCTCGGCTGCTTTGGGAAACGAGAAATGCAATTGCTTCGCCACTTGCGAAGATCATTGCATCCTCGCTCTCCACTGGAGTCATACCTGAGGATGGAGAGAGGCAAATGTAATTCCTCTCTTCAATAAAGGAAATAGGGAAATCCCTGGCAATTACAGACCAGTAAGTTTCATGTCTGTCGTCTGCAAGGTATTAGAAAAGGATTCTGAGGGATATGACTTATGACCATCTGGAAGAGCATGACTTGATTAAATATAGTCAACACGGCTTTGTGAGGAGCAGGTCATGCCTCACAAACCTTATCGAGTTCTTTGAGGATGTTATAGAAACGTTGATGAGGGTCGAGCTGTGGACGTGGTGTATATGGACTTCAGCAAGGCATTTGATAAGGTTCCCCATGGTAGGCTCATCCAGAAGGTCAGGAGGAATGGGATACAGGGGAACTTAGCTGTCTGGATACAGAATTGACTGGCCAACAGAAGTCAGCGAGTGGTAGTAGAAGGAACATATTCTGCCTGGAAGTCAGTGGGTGAGTGGTGTTCCACAGGGCTCTGTCCTTGAGCCTCTACTGTTTGTAATTTTTATGAATGACTTGGATGAGGGGATTGAAGGCTGGGTCAGCAAGTTTGCAGACGACACAAAGGTTGGAAGTGTCATTGACAGTATAGAGGGCTGTTGTAGGCTGCAGCGTGACATTGACAGGATGCAGAGATGGGCTGAGAGGTGGCAGATGGAGTTCAACCTGGATAAATGCGAGGTGATGCATTTTGGAAGGTCGATTTTGAAAACTGAGTACAGGATTAAGGATACGATTCTTGGCAGTGTGGAGGAACAGAGGGATCTTGGTGTGCAGGTACATAGATTCCTTAAAATGGCCAAGTGGACAGGGTTGTTAAGAAAGCAGATGGCGTTTTGGCTTTCAGTAACAGGGGGATTGAGGCGAAGAGTCGTGAGATCTTGTTGCAGCTCTATAAAACTTTGGTTAGAACGCACTTGGAATACTGTGTCCAGTTCTGGTCGCCCTATTATAGGAAATATGTGGATGCTTTGGAGAGGTTTCAGAGGAGGTTTACCAGGATGCTGCCTGGACTGGAGGGCTTATTTTATGAAGAAAGGCTGACTGAGCTCGGACTTTTTTCTTTGGAGAAAAGGAGGAGGTGAGGGGACCTAATTGAGGTATACAAGATAATGAGAGGCATAGATAGAGTCGATAGGCAGAGACTATTTCCCAGGGCAGAAATGACTAACACGAGGGGTCATAGTTTTAAGCTGGTTGGAGGAAAGTATAGAGGGGATTTCAGAGGCTGGTTCTTTACACAGAGAGTTGTGAGAGCATGGAATGCGTTGCCAGCAGCAGTTGTGGAAGCAAGGTCATTGGGGACATTTAAGATACTACTGGACATGCGTATGGTCACAGAAATTTGAGGGTGCGTACATGAGGATCAATGGTCGGCACAACATCGTGGGCTGGAGGACCTGTTCTGTGCTGTATTGTTCTATGTTCTATGTTCTCGATGTTGGTAGCCTTTCTGCGGCAATGAGCTGTGTAAATAGAGTGAATGGTTGGGAGATTGTCTGTGCACCCAACCTTTTGTAGTTTCTTATGGTCCGGGGCAGAGCGATGCTATATGAAGCCGTGACGCACCTAGACAGTATGCTACCAATGGTGTATCTGTCAATGTAGTGCATGCTGAATTTCCTGAGCCACCTGAGAAAGAAGAGGCGTTGTTGAACCTTTTAGACTGTCACACCTATGCAGGAAGACCAGGGTATATTGTCAGTTATTGTCACTCCGATGGAGTTGATCCTCTGCACTTCCTCAACCATTGCTGTAGATGACGGCGTGTTCCTTTCCTTTCTTTCTGAAGTCAATGATCAGTTCCTTACTATTGCCAAATTTCAGGGAGAGGTTATTATCAATCCTCCATCTCCTTTCTGTATTCTGACTCGTTGTTTGATATCCCTCCTGACTTCGTGATGTCATCAGCGAACATGTAGCTGGCGTTGTTTGGAATTTGACAACAGAGCCGTGTGTGTACAGGGCGTACAGTAGGGGGCTGAGGACACAGCCGTGTGTGTACAGGGAGTACAGTCGGGGGCTGAGGACACAGCCGGGTGTGTATAGGGAGTACAGTCGGGGCTGAGGACACAGCCGTGTGTGTACATGGAGTACAGTCGTGGGCTGAGGACACAGCCGTGGGTATGCAGGGAGTATAGTAGGGGGCTGAGGATACTGCTATAGGTGCACGGAGAGTACTATAGGGGGCTGAGAACACATCCTCCAGGAATTCCAGAGTTTTATTGTGGAGAATGTGCAGATACCTATCTTCACAGATTGTGGTCTGTGTGTCAGAAACCAGGGTATCCAGTTGCAGAGGGTGGAGCCGTGATCAAGGTCACGGAGTATTGAGATCAGCGTGGAAGGGATAATGATGTTGAAGGTGGTGCTGTCGTCAATGACCAGGATTCTGGTGTCGGCATCCTTGGGATGAGTGCAGGGCAGGTATATGGCATCCGTTGTGGACCCTTTACATCAATTGGCACATTTTCGGACAACAGGTCAGGCTGGCAGAGTGAAGGTGGTGTGGGCCATAACCAGCGTTGCAGAGCACGTCATGTTTATTGAGGTCATAGCCACTGGGCGGTAGTCATTAAGGAATGTTGCACGTGCTTTCTCACTTGCAAGGATGATGGTGGTCTTCTGGAAGCAGGTTGGGATTTCGGCTTCAGGAGGGTGAGGCTGAAGTTGTTTGTAAATACCTCTGCCAGTTGGGCCTCACAGGATCTGAGTGCTCAGCCGAGAACACTCTCCAGGCCTGTCGCTTTCCTTGACTTGACCTGCAGGAAGACATCATGTTTGCAGTGGTGACAGCGGGCACAGGTACATCCGAGGCTGTCAGGGCAGGTTTCATGCTGGCAGTCACAAGTCATTCATAATAGACATTCCCTCCACCACCACCCTCAGTCATCATCAACACACAGTGACATTGGTTGTTGTGAGCACCACACCGTTAGTGTTGAGACAGAGTGACATCATTAGATTGGTATTGTGCGCCATCAAGTCCTTTGTCACCATAACGGGGTAATTCACAACAATTTGGGGGCAGTGTGTGCTCCTACTGGGTGTCAGTGGTGCAGGGAGTGAAGATGTTACAGGTATAATTCCAGTCAACTCACTGCTTGAACCTGAATGGAGTCAACCACCTTGAGTGCTGTGCCTTTTCAATGGTGGACAGTCCTTAGGGAGTCAGGAAGTGCCATTTACATGAACCACCTGAGGAAAGGTTGAGGCACTTGGGGCTGTTTTAATTGGAGAATAGAAGTTTTAGGGATGACTTGATAGAGGTGCACAAGATGATTAGGCGTTTAGATAGGCTTGACCATGAGAACCCTTTTCCACTTATGGAGTCAGCTATTACGAAGGGGCATAGCTTTAAATTAAGGGGTGGTAGGTATAGGACAGATGTTAGGGGTAGAATCTTTACATAGAGAGTCGTGAGTTCATGGAATGCCCTGTAAATATCAGTGGTGGACTCTCCCTCTTTATGGGCATTTAAACGGGCATTGGATAGGCATATGGAGGATAGTGGGCTAGTTTAGGTTCGGTGGGCTTGGATCGGCACAACATCGAGGGCCGAAGGGCCTGTACTGCACTGTATTTTTCTATATTCTATGTTCTAAAGGACGTGAGGGCGTTTTTGTTAAGTTTGGAGATGATAGTGATTGTTGGATGGGCAGGCGATATTCATGAAATGGGAAGGCTGCAGAAAAGCGTGGACAGTTTAGGGCTGTGGGCAAACTCGTGGCTGATGGAATACAATACGGGAAGGTGGGAGATTATGCACTTTGGTGGGCGGACTAGAGGCAGACACTACGTTCTAATAGGATCCATTAAATCTGAAACACAAAAGGATTTTGAAGCACTCGTCCTCTGTTCTGGTTATTGTGCAGGTTCAGTTGGCAGTTAGGAAGCAAACGCAATGTTAGCATTCATTTCAAGGGAGCTAGAATACAAGAGAGGAGACATAATGCTGAGAATGTAATGGGCTATGGTCAGACGGCATTTGGAATATTGGGAGTTATTTTGGGCACTATCTCTGGGGAAAGATCAGCTGGTGTTGGCGGTGATCCATCCTGGGGATGGTGGCTTGTCATGAGCGGCAGTCTGTGTACTCGATGGAATTTAGAAGAATGGGAGGCGAGGTATCTGATAGAAACTGATTGATTACTGCAAAGATTGATACAGTGTATAGAAGATATGTTCAGTAGTCATAGCAACTATGACAAAACGGCAGTTTCACAGAGAAGGAATGGGCTGAATGGCCTCAATCTATAGCAATATCTCATGCTCTTATGGTCATGTTGTCTATTATTCAGGCAGAATTGTAAGTCTCTGAGCAGCTCTTGTAACCCTTGTATTTGTATGTTGATTTGACTTCACGATCTGTTCAATGGTAACCCCTGTGATATGGACGATGGGAGGATTCAATGTCGGCCAGTAGTCCATTAAACGTTGAATATAAACAGCTATGTGTGAGTCTAATCTGGCAGGAATACACTGTCTCTCAAATTATTGCCATTTTCAGTCTGGCATTTTCGAAGGATCGATCCTGCTATGCTAATGTTGCTGAATTTAACAAAACAGTTGGAATTTATCACAATACACAGTAACAATAAGTCGTCGAACACTGAACACCCATCTAATAATAGAAACGTCGATAATGTTCGATATAAGAAATACTGCTTTCCTGTTCATGTTCAAATCAGATAACCTATCCCATCGAGATGCTCAACTGGAACTATTTAAAAAAAATCTTTTTTTTGATGCGTGAATCGCTGTATGGGCACACCATACTTGTCCGTCCCTCATTGCCCCCTTGAGAAAGTGGTGTTGAGCTGCCTTCTTGAACCGCTGCAGTCCACCTGCTGTGTGTTGACTCACAATGCTATGAAGGAGGGAATTCCGGGGTTATTACCAGTAACAGTGAAGGAACGGAGATATATTTCCACATAAGGATGTTGATTGGTTTGGAAGGGAATTTATAGGTGGTGGCATTCCCATAAGTATGCTGGCCTTGTCATTCTAATGTAAGTGTTCGTGGGATTGGAAGATGCTGTCTGAGGATCTTTGGGGAATTTCTGCATTGTGTCTTGTACATAGTACACACTTCTGTTACTGAGCGACGGTGGTGGAGGGAGTGAATGCTTGTGGATGTGATGCCAATCAAATAGACTGTTTTGTCCTGGATGGTGTCAAGCTTCTTTTGCCTTGTTGGGTCTGCACTCATTCAAGCAAGTGGGAGAATTCCATCTCATTCCTGACTTGTGACTTTTAGATGATCGACAGGCATTAGGAAGTCTGGAGGTGAGTTACTCGCGCAGTATTCTGCTCTTACATTTATGTGGTCAGTCGAGTTGAGTTTCTAATCAATTATAACCCCCAGGATATTGATAGTGGGGAACTGAGTGATGATAATGCTGCAAATACTAAGTTGTGATATTGTTTCTTATTGGTGATGGTCATTGTCTGGCATCTGTGTGGTGCAAATGTTTCTTGCCACTTGTAAGCCCAAGCATGGAGAGGGACAGATCTTGTTGCATTTTGGCATGGACTGCTTCCGTATCTGAGCATTTGTGAATGGTGCGGAACATTGTGCAGTCATTGTAGAATATCCCCACGTCTAACATTATGATGGAGGGAAGGTCATTGATAAAGCAGCTGAAGATGCTTTGATCTAGGATTCATCCGGAGAGTCACTGAAGGTGTTGTCATGTGTGGTGATGAAATGTCTGATAATGAAACTTCCAGTTCAGCGAGCTAACCTACATCCATGTTATCCTGAGGGACTACTGCAGAGATGTTCTGGAGCTGAGATGACTGACTTCCAACAACAATGAACATCTTCCTATCTGTCAGGTATGACTCCAATAATGGAGTATTTTCCCGCAATACCGTTTTTGCTCGGGTTTCGTGAAGCCACGTTTGAATGAATGTAGTCTTGATGTCAAGGTTGGGAATTCAGCTCTTTCTTCTGTGTTTGAACCAAGGCTGTAATGAGGTCAGGAGTTGAGTGTCACTGGTGGAACCCAAACTGGGTGTCACTGAGCAGGTATTGCTGAGCAGGTGCTGGCTTGATAGCACTGTTGATGTCCCCTTCCATCACTTTACTGACAATGGGGAGTAGACTGATGACGTGGTATTTGGCAGGGTTGACTTTGTCCTGCTTTTTATGTACAGAACACACTTGAGCAGTTTTTCTTTTCCCATTGTTGGTTAGTAACCATACTGAAACAGCTCGGCTAAGGGAGCGGGAAGTTCTGGAGCACAAGCCTTCAGGACTATTGTCAGCATGTTAATAGGGGCCCATAGCCTTTGCTGTATCCAGTGCCTTCAACCATTTCTTGATATCAGTCAATTGAATTTGTAATGATGGAGAACACTAGAGGAGACCGAAGTGGGTCATCCACTCGAAACTTCTGAGTGAAGAATTCTTCAGCCTTATCTTTTGCACTGATGTGCTGAGCTCCTCCATCATTGAGGTTGGGGATATTTGTGGAGCCTCCTGCTCCAGTGAGTTGTTTAATCGTCCGCCACCATCCACGATCAGATTCGTAGGACTGCAGAGCTTAAATCTGATGTGTTGGTTTTGGGATCACTTAGCTCTGCTTGTCCCTTGCATTTTATGCTATTTGGAATGCAAATAGTTCTGTTTCGAAGTTTCAGCAGATTAATATTTTATCTTCATGTATGCCTGGTTCTGCTCCTGGCTTGCCCTCCTGCACTCTCTTTTGAACCAGGTTTAATCATCTTGCTTGATGGTAATTGTTGAGTGGGGGATATGCTGGGTATATGAGATTACGGTTACAGGGACTCCCAGAGCATCGACCTCCCGACTTTATCGCACTGAGCTGCCTCCCGTGCTAGATCGGTCCTGCCTTTGGGACAGGACATACCCCCGGATGGTGATGGTGCTGTCTGGGTTATATCTGTAAGGTAAAATTCCGTGAGTATGCCTATGTCAAGCTGTTGCTTGATTGGTCTGTAAAACAGTTGTCCCAATTTTGGCACGAGTACTCATTGTTAGTAAGGAGGACTTTGCAGGTTCGACAATAATGTTTCTAACGTTCACTTTTCCGGTATCCAGGTCAATACATCCGGTTTCATTTCTTTGAGATTTTGCAGCACATCTGACTGACTCGCTATACCATTTCAGAGGGCGATTGAGAGTCAATCACATTGCTCTGGGTCTGGAGTCAACGGTCGGCCAGTCCAGATGAGGAATGGAAAATCAGGATATCAGTGAACCAGATGGATTTTTCTGACAATCGGCAACGATTTCATTCTCATAGGCAGAATCTTAATTCCAGGGATATTTTTAAATTATTGAATTGAATTGCCACCATCTGCAGTGGCAGGATTCGAACCTGGATCCACAGAACAGGTGCTGATTTTCTGGATTAATAATCTCGCGGTAATACCATGTTGTACTCAACTGTTATTCATTGTGTTGTCCTGTTTTGCTATTATTGTTATGTTATTGTGGAACCTCATCCTTCAGTAAATCCTGATTGAAATGCACGGTGATGAAAGTCATCCCGACTGCTCGAATTCCATTCAGTCTGTTTTGTTTGAATAGAGATGTCAAGACAGCTGCACTTCAGAGAAGAACATGAATGGATAATGGTAATTGTGCACTGTACCTGTCACCAGACCAGTGCGTCTGTCCAGACACCGAAAGTACTTATTGTGGGTTAGAGAACCGCGGAATTATTATAGCACAAATGGGAGTCAGACAGCCCATCGTGGGGTCACAATCTAGTCAACGGCACAATTGGAGCGAGAGAGAGTATGTGGAGATAAATTGTGTGAGAGAGAAATAAACAGAGAGAAAGAAAGAGAAGAGAGATAAACTGAGAGAGAATAGAAAGGGGAATGATTAACTGAGTGGGAGATGAAGAGGTGTTAGATGAGGGTGAAGTTAAATAGATCAAAAGACAGCATGAAGGTGGATAAATATGGACAGACAGAAGTTAGAAGTTATATTTAGAAATACCTCTGGACTGCAAGCCCTTTGTCTCAGTATCATAAACTGTGAGCAGTGTGCTGGTACTGGCTGTCAGCCCAGATCACTTGTTCCCAATAATATTACAGAGCTAAGTTACTAACAGCTAAACAAAATCCATTCGGCCAATAGATTAGTATCACAGAGAAGTTGGACTTTTAAAAATAGACTATTCCAAGACCAGCAGGAAATGATGACAGTCCCCACTGTGTGCGAGACTGGTCCAGAGAATCTCAGTCAGGTGGATCACTGACTGTCGTGGAAATTAAACTGACTGGAATCAGATGCTAACAAGAGCAAAGAAAAAGCTTTATTTTTACCTACTGCAGTTGGCCGATGCACTTGGCAAAAACGCCTTGTGTAAGGGCACTGAACATAATTAACGTATTCCTTTTATGCCCTTCTTATCACACGCTCAAGGACAAGGGCTGGGAAACATTCGAGTTCTTATTTTCTCATCCCCTTGCCGTGGACATAACTGTCTTTATGTTTTCCTTCGCTTTTTCTGCTGAATTCGACTGCTCGCCAGCCAGGTTGAATGTTTAAAAAATTCAGCAAAGACAAGCTGTCTCTTCGACTGCAGAATTCAGCAAAGTGTTTGCAACGTTCGGAAAACTTTTAAATTTAGCATAGCATTCGCTTTCAGATTTCATACAAAATGTTAATTTTGTTAATTTCCCCTTACATTTCCCATTTTTGTCATTTTATGGCAACAAGGACAAAGAAAACAGAGCCAGAATTAAAAAAAAGAAATGTACAAAACAACATTAAAAAAAAACAGAGCCAGATATCTTTCCATCAGCGACCTTAACAGCTGCCCGTGTTGTAAGGAGCACTTCAAACGGTCCCAGTCACCTGTTCGCCTTCTCGCTTTTCCTCCTGAGGTTTTTAACCACTATCCAGTCTCCAGATCGTGCAACTTCCCCGCTGCTGATTGGGGTAGTGTTGCTTTCACTTGATTCGATGCTTGACACAAAAGTGTAGAGAACTTTACACAGTAACAAAAAATCTCATCCTCACAAAGGTCTGTTATCTGTCTTACCTTAGGTCATGGGCCCATTCCTGTAATTGGTGGCCTACCAAACAAAATCTCAAACTGGCTAAGATTAGCTCTTCCTCTCCTCGTAGATCTTATATACGTTAGCAAAACTTTGTTCATGTCAACCCTAGTTCCTCACAACATTTCGTCCATTTATATGTTTTAGGGTAGCATTTTCTTTTTCCACTGCCTCACCGCTCGCTGGGTGGTAGGCACAGTGTTGTTTCATATTTATTCCCAAATAATCACGGATCTGCTGCAAGGCATTATTGACAAATGGTGTTGCATTGTCACTACAAAGGCTTTCAGGGATGTCCCATCTTGGAATTATTTCAATTAGAAAAGCCGAGGCATGGCATCCTGTTTTGACGTGGGAAATGCTTCCAACCATTTGGAAAACATATCAACTATAATCAGACAATATATGTTCCCTCCGCTGGGAGTTAGTTCAAAGAAATCCATCTGTAAATGCTCAAAGTGTCTTTGGGATTGGGGGCGTGCTGCCTGTCTCGTCTGTAATCCCCTCCCCACATTATTAGTGGCACAGATAACACATCGTTCACAATATTTCTGGGATTAATGCGTAAATCCCTTAGTGTATCAGTGTGCCGAAATCCTGTTGTACATCTCCCGTTTTGACACATGGTCCTTACTGTGTGTCAGTTTGGCGTAGAATGGAAATAATGATTGTGGTAGACAGGCTTTACCATTAGGGCCACAACACACCCCTTTATTCATGCTGCACACTGCCCTTGTCCACTTACGCTTCTCCTCCAGCATTGCCTGTGACTGTAATTCCCGTACGTCTGCTGTTGGGGTGCAAATCTTTGTCATGCACATGTCAAACTGATTACTTCGCAGCTGCTGGGCTGCCGTCCTTGCTGCTGTGTCTGCCTTCGCATTGCCTTAAGAAATAGAATCGTTATTTTTTGTGGAGGCTTCACATTTACATA
The DNA here is from genome assembly GCF_037043375.1 of Chiloscyllium plagiosum. Taxonomy (NCBI): domain Eukaryota; kingdom Metazoa; phylum Chordata; class Chondrichthyes; order Orectolobiformes; family Hemiscylliidae; genus Chiloscyllium; species Chiloscyllium plagiosum. The sequence continues at coordinate 69,361,188 of NW_028270174.1, forward strand.
CATAAATTGATTTGGGCAGTAGCACCACTTCCAGGAGGTCAGAAATCAGACCACGGTGTGTGATGGGCTTTCCAGTGGAGGTCAAGAAGCCCCTGTGTTTCCATAGGGTTCCAAAGTCATGTACAAACCCGAATGCATATCTGCTGTCGGTGTAAATATTCACTGGCCTTCCCTCAGCCAATTTACATGCCTCAGTCAAGGCAAATGCTGAGAAAGGAATGATCCCACTTTGACTACCTCTTGAGTAGTCATTACAGCATATGCAACACATTTCTGGCCTGTCTCCCTGCTCCTGAATGTTGACCCATCCACAAAAGCCTCCATTTCCGGATTCTGAAGTGGAGAATCCTGCAAGTCTGGTCTAGGGCTGCAAATTTCATTAGTTACAGCAACACACTCATGTGGGTCTCCGTCTCCTTCTTTGGGGAGAAGGCTAGCAGGGTAAAGGAAGTAACATCTCTTTATTGTAATGTCAGGCGTCTCCAATAATACAGTGTTATATCTGAGCCAACGTGCTGATGACGTGTGTGCTGTCTTTTACTCGGAAAGCAGTAAGGATACTACATGTGGGACCAGTAGGGTTAATTCACCATAATGACTATATCCCTGAATGCTACAACAGCCTTTTCAGATGCGGCCATGGTTTGCAAGCATTTAGGCCATCCTGCCGCTATGGGGTCTAGTTTAACTGAAAAACTAGCCGCAATCGTTCCCCGATAAGCCTGCAACCAGGCAGAGTCATGCAGTCACGCTTCTCATCTACCGTTTGTACAAAAGGCTTGTTTGGATTCGGAATCCCCAATGTAGGTGTAGTCTGTGCTGCTATCAAGCAATCATCTATACACTGCAGAAGCGCTGACCCCAGGGTTAAAACAAAAGTCTCCAGAATCCTGCATAGAGCCTCATTGTATATGGTGGGGGACTCACAGCAACCTTTACAAAGTCATGTGAAGTTGTATGATTTCTCTTTGAATAAAAAAAATCAAATCAGAATTGACTATCTAGTGCACTTAAAAAGGTATTTGCTAAATCCACAGAATACCCGTTTACTGTCCGGTGGAATTTGATCTAATATAGTACAGGAGTTAGGAACATTTGAGGCGCGCGGAACAACAGAGTTATTGCCTGAAAAGGGGGATTCAAAGATTGGAGTAATTCCTGCTATAGCCTCAAGTTTTAACGGGTATTCTGCTCTGCAGCGGTGCCGTAAATCTCTCTCGTAGCACAACTCCTGATGCACCCATTGAGTTCAGGAACCTTCCACTCAACTTTATTGGCGTTGACTCTTTGAACTGACTTGATTTAATGACTGAATATGCTGCCCCTGTGTCTACTAAAAAAAGTAACTGGTGTACTGTCCACATATAACATAGAGGTAGGCATCGACTTATAGGCATCGTTGTTATAATGGACGTATTGTCCACACTTTGCAATCGCAGTGCTCAATATCGAGGTGGGACACGTCTCAGGGCCAATAAGGTTAGTCGAAGAGATTAGCATAAGCGAGTCTTCATTGCCAAGCATAAAGGAAAGAGGCTTGCCTGTTCCTTGTGGGCTGCCGACCTCGAACTCAGTCTTCCCCTGCCAGTCACACTGCTGCCTAGCCTCCAGGGCCGAGTGAGCCTGTCTGTGCGGGCACTGTCACGCCCAGTGGTCCATTGCTCCACAAACTAAGCATCCGCCAGATCGACCTCTGCCAGCACTTCTTCTGCAACCCCTTCCTCAACCTTCCCCTCTGCCTCTCTCTTTTCCCGCAGCATATCCCTCCAATGGCTGGATGACCATTTGCATCAAAGTAAGCTGTGCTTTATGCTCTTGCTGTCCATCTTTAGTTTCCACCTATCCTTCTCCTGGGTAAGCAATTTTTCAGCATGTCTCACATTTTGTTCTATCAAATTCAGTTTTCCCGTGTCCCAGGTAATATATGTGCCTTTTACCTTTTTCACTATTTCGTCCTTCATTCCATTGATGAAGATGTTCCTCAGGTGTTCCTCATACGCCGTGATTTCTGCCATTATGTCGTCGGGTGGTCTCAGTCCACTATGGATGTTATGGACTTCAGTGAGGCTCGGAAGGTACTGGGACACTGTCTCACCTTCTCCTTGTTTACACATTGCAGTTTTGGTCATATCCATTCGCACTGGGAATGCCTCCCTACAGGCGATTGCCAGCGCTGAAACAAAAGCACTAAAGTCTCCATTTTCTTCCGCTTGTGGGTCGGTTGATCTGGCATGGACATTTATGGCTGGCCAGTTATACATGCTTTTGGTGACATCAGCACAAAGCTTTCATCCCAAGAGGCGTCTCATCGTATGCAATGTGGGACGGAGGTTGGTACAGAACTTCGTGACTTCTTCGGTGAACTTATTCCCTCCAATCTTACGTGGATCAGGCAACTGCCCAGAGGCACGTCCGAAATCTTTAATGGTCCATGTTCAGTGGACCCACACTGGGCACCCTTCTGATACCTGCAACATCAACCATTGGTGCTTGCAGAACTACCTGGTAAGATGATCATAAGCCAATACTCTCACCGCCTGACTCATCATCCGTCAAGGGGTGATCGCGGACAGACTCTGGATACCTTCCTGTCGTGGACTGGGCATCCTTCTTTTGGCCTTCTTCCTTCAGTTGGTTGGCTTTGGCATGCCATCGGTAATTCAGCAGACCCTGAGGCTGCGGTCGCTAACTTGGGATCTTCACCAGGCAGATCTTGGAGGGCTATTCGTCTCGGAGGGTAGCCATCTATATCAGGATCTGAAACAGACTTAAGGCACTGTTCAGCTTCGTTAGGTTGTTTTCTGCACACGTCTGCATGTGCTCTAGTGTTTGTACGTATATTTGATATGTCTTTTACTAGAGATTTCCTTTCACTGATATCAGCCTCAGCCTTCCACATATTATAAGCACTCCAATTCCTAGGTTCTATTTTCCTCTTCCGTTTCTCCTACTGTCTCTCCTCCAACCGTGACCTCAGTATTTCCAATTGCCTTTTACTAAAATCACATTCCTTGATCCACAATTCTAACTGCTTTACAGACGCTGGGCTGTAATTACTTAACATATATTGTATTGTTGGTTGGCCATTCCAAGTCCTCTGTTAACCTTCTTTTTGTTTGGTCTTGCTGAAGCCCATTTTCCGCGTTACTGGAAAAGTGTTCAGCTCTCTCGCGGTGCCGTTATCTTTTCCATTTAACTTGCCTTTACCTCTGGAGGTCTCCTCTCGCATTGGGCACGTCCGCCACAATGCCTTGTTTTTTTTGTAAACCAAGAAACCACGTACACGGTATGTCTTTGGCGAGTCAAACTCAACCTGTGTTGATTCCAAGTCTAAAGCCACCCTTAGCCTGCTGTCTCTTAACTACTTTAGAGACGGCAATTCTTTCCCTTGAGTTTTGCTCGAATACCGTGCGAGAGTTTACTGAACCTTCTTCCTGATTAATTTATTCTCTTAGAATGAGTCCCTACATAGGATTATTAAAGCGACGGCTCTTACCCCAACACTATTCCATTCAAACCCCCAGCTATGGCGCAATCCACAGACTCCCAGTCCTCTCACGCAAAGGGGACACTTCAGTGCTCAAGATGATATGAAGGACCATCAAGGCGCTGCCACCTGCACCTCCTAGGAATCTTCAGAATCTTAGCTAAACGCGGGATATTGGACGAGCCCCCATGTTTACTGTCATGGAAATTAAACTGACTGAACTCAGAAGCTATCAAGAGCAAAGAAAAAGCTTTATTTTTCACCACTGCAGGGAACCAATACACTTGGCAAAAAAACGCTTTGTGTAAGGACCCGGAACAAAATTCATATATTCCTGTAAACTATTCTTATCACACGATCAAGAATAAGGGCTGGGAAACATTCGAGTTCTTATTTTCTCATTCCTTTGCCGTGGAAATAACTGTCTCTATGTTATTCTTTTCTGCTGAATTCGACTGCTCGCCAGACCAGGTTGAGTGTTTACAATGTTCAGTAAAGACAAGCTGTCTCCTCGACTGCAGAATTCAGCAAACTATTAGCAAAGTTCAGAAAAGTTTGAAATTTAGCATAGCATTCTCTTTCAGGTTTCTTAGAAAATGTTAATTTTGTTAATTTTCCATTACACTGACGGAGGGGAAATCAGGATCTCAGCTGTGGATCAAATAATGATTGATAAATATTTCACACCACTTCCATAGTTTTGTAATCCACATTTTAATTTATATAGCTCCATATCAGGAGTGCATTTTAACAACCTATCCCTTTGTCGTGTGCATATTTCGGTCTGTATAGAAAATCATTTATTTCCTGTATTTTGTATTGCATAAATGTATTTCATTAATGTTGTCTCTGTTAATATCTCATTGTCGATGTATCCTTGAATCTGTTCTTTGTATGAGTTATAAAGAGCACAGTTCTAATGCTAGTGATTGGGGAACATCATTGTTCCTCCGCCCAGACTGAACAGCCATGTCCCCGAATCCTCTCCACCTTCTTTCTTTTCCCCAATGTCATAACCACAATGTAAATGAAGTCCAGTAAGTGATACACCGTCACAGTTTCTTAGCATCGATAACATCAACAACATGACCCACACCAGCCCTCTCTGATTCTGGAATAACAATCTGAATATTGCAATGATTGATCTGTAGTTACAGGATGTGTTTCTCCATGTAAGAGCAGAGAAGTATGTTTATGTTCTGTTAAACTTCTGGCATCATTTCCATACCCAAGGCAGACTGAATGATTACACGCAAACAATCTTCCATCTTCAACAGTCCTTCCTTCAGTCACACTCAAATATCACACCCAGAATGCACTAATGTTCAAAGTTATTTTGAATTTTAATGAAATAGTATTGAATTGAAAGGGATTAACTGAGCTGTTTATTCAGCAATTGTGATTATGTCAGTCTCCATGGATCCTATGCGTCTCTCTCTTCTATGAATAAGGAATGCTTTCAGTGTTTTATCCCATCGTATGAGCGTGAGCATCACCCACACCAGTAACAGGGAACCGCTGCTTCAGAGAGAGGCTGAGGAGAGATCAGAAACTGATAGCATTAGACTGGAATGTTCCAACACTGGATCAGAATCTGTGAACATGAGACTGAAATTCAAACTTTGTGAGAAGATTTGTAGCTCGGGTGCTCGTTGTTGTGGTTCTGTTCACCGAGCTGGGAATTTGTGTTGCAGACGTTTCGTCCCTGTCTAGGTGACATCCTCAGTGCTTGGAAGCCTCCTGTGAAGCGCTTCTGTGATGTTTCTTCCGGCATTCATAGTGATTTGTATCTGCCGCTTCCGGTTGTCAGTTCCAGCTGTCCGGTGTTCCAGTGGTCGGTGTATTGGGTCCAGGTCGATGTGCTTATTGATTGGATGATTGCCATGCCTCTAGGAATTCCCTGGCTGTTCTCTGTTTGGCTTGTCCTATAATAGTCGTGTTGTCCCAGTCGAATTCATGTTGCTTGTCATCTGCGTGTGTGGCTACTAACGATAGCTGGTCGTGTCGTTTCGTGGCTAGTTGGTGTTCATGGATGCGGATCGTTAGCTGTCTTCCTGTTTGTCCTATGTAGTGCTTTGTGCAGTTCTTGCATGGGATTTTGTACACTACATTGGTTTTGCTCATGCTGGGTATCGGGTCCTTCTTTCTGGTGAGTTGTTGTCTGAGGATGGCTGTTGATTTGCGTGCTGTTATGAGTCCTAGTGGTCGCAGTAGTCTGGCTGTCACTGGTCGACTGGGACAACACTATTATTGTAGGACAGAAGCGCTTCACAGGAGGCTTTTTTCCTTACTCCCTTGTTAAAAAGGGGTGTCACGTTAGTGTGTTTCCAGTGCACTGGGATCGTTCCTTATTTAACTGGTTCTTGCAAGATAAACACGATTGCCTCCACTCCTTCTTCAGCTATCTCCCTTATAACACTGGAATGTGGTCCATCTGGTCAAGGTTATTTAACCACCTTCGTGTTATTCAATTTTTATTCTGTCATGTTCTCAATAGTCGTGGCCATCACACTCAGCTCTGGCCCCTCAATCTCTTGAATGTTTTAGGAATTACTCGTGTCTTCCACCGTGAAAGCTGATGCAAAGTATTTATTCAGTTCCTTGACCATTTTCTCGTTCCCCACTGCTATCCCTCCAGTATCATTTTCCAGTGGTCCATTGTTCACTTTTGCCGCTCTTTTGTACTTTATATATCGGAAGAATTTGTTACAGTCTTCTTTTACATTACTGGCTAGCTTACCCCCATATTTAATAATCTCCCTCCTTATTTTGTTTTGTTTGCACTCTATTTTGTCTTTGTAAGTTTCCCAATCCTCAGGTTTCCCACTGCACGATGCCACATTATATCCTTTATCTTTTGCTTTTATGCTATACCTGATTTCCTGTCATTGCTGTTGCACTACCTTTCCTGCTGGGCCCGGCTCCCAGTCAATTATACCCAGCTCCTCCCTCATGTCTCTGTAATTGTCTTTATTCAGCTGTAATACTTCTGATTCTAACTTCTCCATCTGAAATTGCAGAGTAAATTCAATCATGTTATGATCATTGCCTCCTATGATTTCCTTCACCTTAAGCTTCCCTCATCTACTCTGCCGACACAAGTTGCTCCAAGAAGCCATCTCTTCGACATTCCACAAATTACTTTTCTTGTGAAGCACTACCAACCTGAATTGCCAGTCAACCTGCATTATGAAATACCACATGGTCACTGCAATTTTACCTTTCCTTCAGATCTTTCCACCTCTTGGTGTGTCTTGCACCCCAACTCCCTGTACATACTGCATTTTTTCACCTTTTTGATTCCTCAATTCTACCGACACAGATTCTACACCATCTGACCTTACTTTATTTCTTATTATTGATCATTAACTCAATTCCATTCTTAATAATGAGACAACTCTATCTCTCTGCCCACATGCCTATTCTTTCGGCAGGATGAATATCCTTGAATATTCAGCTCCCAATCCTGATCCTGTTGCAGCGATATCACTGTAAAGCCCACTATGTCGTACAAGCTAATTTGTGCATGAGTCACAAGCGTGTTTACCTTATTCCTTATACTGCATGCATTCTGATATAGTAGTTCAATCCTGTATTACCCGTCGCTCTTCTTATTATTTGTTTGTCCAGTCGTTGGTACCTACACTGACACTGATCACCGAATCATTCCCCTCCCGCTCCAAGTTCTGCAACCCAGATGAGATATCCCAAACCCGAGCACCAGGTAGACAACCCAAGCTTCAGGACTTTCAATCCTGATCATGGAGAACAGTATCTATGCCTCTAACTATGCTATCCCCAATTTTCCATCATTGGGCTGCATGGTGACACGGCAATGCTGCGTCACAGTGCTGGGGACTCGGATTCAATTCCAATCTCTGGGTCCTGTCTGTATGGACTTTGTACATTCCTCTGGGGTCTGAATTGGGAACATTAACTCTTTTCTCTCTCCACAGTACGTCTCTGTGTTTTCTACCATCTAGAGTATTTTTGTTTTTGTTCGATGGAGAAATGCAGCAAATGTGACAGGTTTTTGTAAAAGCAGTCGTGCTTCGCGGGTTCCTCTGGGTGTTTAGGAATCTTGCCCGGCCATTTGTGTGAGTGCAGTGTCCCTGGCTACCCACTCCATCTCTTTCAGTCCCTCAGTCCATCGTCACTACATGCAGTCTTTCCTTGTGCCACCCCTGCGACTCCCCACACCCCATTGCCTGCCTTCACAGGACTGTGCACACAACGACACTGGGAACTTTCTGACCCACTGGGGATGCTAGGTAAAGATGCTGCCATTGAAAGGAACATAATAAGTAGAATCCATTTGAATAGCAAAGCTGAGTAAACAGGTTGAATGCCATCCATCTGGTCTGACATTTTCTAATCTTCTGTTTATCCTCGTTCATCTGCAAACAGATGGTCAATATGTATGCCTTGTCAAATACGCTTGGTGGCGGGGATAGATATCAGATCCTCTGGTCATTGGACTGATTCAGTGGTCTCACTTTCCTGACGTCGCACTTTTTTTTATTATCAAGTCTATCTACTTTAAAGAAAATGCCTTGATGGAGTTGTGCTGAAAGGATATTTGAATTTTGGAGACATTAGAATATGTCACGTGTGAGTGAGATTAGAAATAGGAAGATAACACAATTAACTGCACTGCCAAAGAGCTAGTAGGGGAGGCAGCACTTCTGATATGTGATCATTGGGATTCCCGGGACGGTAGGACCTACACACAAGAAGGACGGGTTGAACCTGATTTGGCAGCAATCTCCAATATGTGAATCATTGGGATTCCCGGATGGGTAGGACCGACACAAGAAGGACAGGACAGACCTGAACTGGCAGCAATCTCCTGGCAGGCAGGTTTGTCATTGTCCCTTAGGAGGGTTTAAACTAGTGTGTGGCGGCGATGGGTGGGGGTGGGGAGGGTGGGGGTCAGGGAAAGGGGCGTGGGGAACGACAGCAGTAGGTCCACAGGAACAGTGACTGAGGAGAGTTGTAGATTAATATCAGTACAGCTAAGACCAACTGCAAGCAGGCAGAGTTACTGAACACAGTGGACCTGGCAGTCTGAAGTGTGCTGATGTTAATGTGAGGAGTCTGTTTGTTTGGACAGATATTTCGAGATCCCTGCATGTCAGAAAACAGGAAGAGATAATGGTTAATTGTCCGATGTGTCCTTCAGTGGATCAGCTTGTCTCTCCAGGCACCTAAAGTGTTTACTTTGGGTCAGTGAAATTCATAATTAATACAGCACAGAGGAGGCCAATCAGCCCACCATGCGTCCACGAGCTCTACAACTTGACCACTTGAAAATAAAGAGAATGATCGGAGATAGGCTGAGAGGGATAGAGAGGAATAAACAGAGAGAAAGAAAGTGAACTGAGATAAACAGAGTGGCGAGAAAACGGAACAACAGAATGAGTGAGAGCAACGGATGTCAGATGAGTGTGAAGTAATCAGGAGGCAGCATGAGGAGAAATACACAGAAATTTCATTTCTAAACTCCGAGAGACTGCAAACGCTTTGTCTGGTGCCATTCCCCGTGATACTGGCTGTCATCCCAGATCATTTACCGCCAATGACATCACGGAGCTGAGTTGCTGACAGCTAATCAGAATCCAATAGACCAATAGATTGGCTCCAGAGAGAAGGTGGATTAATTTAATTATTCTGGGCCAACATCAACTTGCAACCCCTCTCGACACTGTGTGAGAGACAGGGCGAGAGAATCTCCGTGATGGGGATTACTGACAGACGGGAAATCAGGATCTCAGCTGCGGGTCAAATAATGATTGACAACGTTTGCACATCACTTCCATGGTTTTGTAATTCACATTTCAATTTATATAGCACCACATAGTAAGTGTATTTTAACAACTTTGTCTCTTTGTAGTTTTCATATTTTGGTATGTACACAAAAGTTTATTTTGCCCCTGTGTTTTGTGTTGAATAAATCAATTTTATTACGGAGGAAGAAAAGATCTGTTCCGATGGGACAGTCATCATTTGAACCGTGCTGGGACTAAAGTCCAAGTGAATCCTAACTAGGACTGTAGAACATAGATTTAAACTGATTAGGAGTGTGTGTGTGTGCAGGGTGGGGGTTCAGTTACAGGGTTTAATTAGAAAAGCCGAATTAAAAGAGGAGGTAAGAGTACAGAACTCAGGAGAGGTTACTAAAATCTCCAGCACAGACAGAAATAGGATAGAGCATCTGGGAATGTTTAACGATCAAACTTCAAGCAAACTGGTCAAATGAATGGCATGACAGAAGGTACAGTTAATACAGGACTGACCATATTATATCTGAATACATGCTGTACAAGGAATAAGGAAAATCAGCTTGTGGCACAGATTGAAATCGGCAGGTATGAGGTGATGGGCATCACGGAGAAGTGGCTGCAAGGGGATCAGGATATTTAAGGACATTTATCCTATTGAAAAGAGAGGCAAGTGGGCAGAGGGAGTGAATATGCATTATTAGTAAGAAATGAAATTAAACCAATAGGAAGAAAGGAAGTAAGGTCAGATAGAGTAGAATCTGCGTGGGTGGAACTGAGGAACCACAAACCACAGTTGGAGTCTTGTACAGGGCTCCAAAGAATAGTCAGGAACTGGGGCAGAAGATACACCAGGGGATAGAAAAGATGTGTAGGAAAGGCAAAATACAGTGATCGTGGGTGATTTCGATATGCAGGCAGACTGGGAAAATCAGGTTGGTAGTGGATCGCAAGGAAAGAAATTACAGGAATGTCTATGCGATGTCTTTTTTTTGCAGAAGCTTGTGGTAGAGCCCACTCGGGAAAGACGATACTGGATCTAATGAGGCAGGCTAGATAAGAAAGCTTAAGGTGAAGGGAAACTTCGGAAGCAGTGATCAGAACATGTTTGAATGTATTCTGCAATTTGAGAGAGAGAAGATATAATCAGAGGTAAGAGTATTTCAGCTGAATAAAGGCAACTACAGAGGCATAAGGGAGAAACTGGGTAGGATTGACCGGGAGAGGGGTCCAGCAGGAAAGGCAGGGGAACAGCAATGGCAGGAGATTCCAAGATTAATTCAGAAGACACTGCAGAGATTCATGCTGAGGAATAGAGGCATGGTACAGGAAGGACGAGGCAACTAGGGCTGACAAGGGAAGTCAGGGATTGCATAGAAGCAAAAGGACAAGTATATAATGTGGTGAAGGGCAGTGGGACACTAGAGAATTGGGAAACTTACAATGATCAACAGAAGGTAAGATAAAAAAAAACGGAGGGAGAATATTAAATGTCGGGGTAAGCTAACCAGTAATATAAAGGAGACTATAAGAGGTTCATTAGATAGATAAAGTGCAAAAGAGAGATAAAAATGAATATGGGCCACTGGAAAATGATGCTGGAGAGACAGTAGTGGGAAACAAAGAAACGAATGAGGAACTTCGCATCCGTCTTCATGGTGGAAGATGTGAGTAATTTCCCAAAAAATGAACAGAGTGAGAGGGCAGAGCTGAGTATGGTGGCTATCATCAAGAAGAACATGTTAGAAAACTGAATGGCCTGAATGTGGATAAATAATCTGGACCAGGTGGACTTCACCCCAGCATTGTAAGGGAGATAGCTGAAGAGGTAGTGCAAGCGTAACTGGTAATCTTTCAGGAATGACTAAAATCAGGAAAAGGCCAAATGGCTGGAAAATGTCTAACATGACACTCCGTTTAATAAGGGAGTTAGGCAGAAGATGGAAAATTACAGACTGATTAGCCTAACGTTAGTTCTGGGTAACATCCTGGAATCCATCTGAAGGATTGGACTTCTGAATACTTGGAGGTCTTTGGTAAAGTAGGACAGAGTCAGCATGGTCAAGGGGAGATCTGGCCTGACAAACCTGCTAGAATACATTGATTGAGTAACGAGCAGATTAGACCAAGGAGAACCAATAGATGTTATCCACTTGTTCCTGAAGAATCCTTTGACAAGGTGCCACACAGAAGACTACTGAGAAAGATAAGGGCCCATGGTGTTAGAGGCAAGCTGCTAGTATGGATAGAAGTATGGATAGAAGCACGGCTGTCTGACAGAAAGCAGAGAGTAGGGATAAAAGGGTCCTTCTCAGGATGGCAGACAGAGACAAGTGGTGTTCCACAAGATTCAGTGTTGGGACCACAACTATTCATTTTGTGCATTAATGATTTACATGAAGGAACTGAGGGGATTCTAGCTGAGCTTTTCAAACAGTGCAAAAATAGATAGAGGGACAGGTAGCATTGAAGCGGTGATTTAGCTGCAGGAGGGTGCTCTAGCGCATCTCCTCAACTTCCCACACCTCCGCCCTTGAACTCCACTCTTCCAAACGACAACAAGCACCCCTCTGGTGCTCGCCTTCCATCCCATCAACCTCAGGATACAACGCATCATCCTCAGACATTTCCGCCACTAAGAGTCAGACTCCACCACCTGAGATTTACTTCCCTCCCAACCCCTATCAGCAGTCTGTGGAGACCATTCCCTTCACAACTCCCTCGTGAGGTTCATGCCCCCCACCCCCACCAAGCCACCTTCCACTCCTGACACCTTCTTTGCCACTACAAGAGGTATGAAACCTGTGTCAACACCTCCCTCCTCATCTCCATCCAAGGCTCCAAACGATCTTTCTACATCAGGCAAAGAACATCCTATGATTCCAAACACTTCACCTACTCTGTCTATTGCTCCTGGTCTCCTCTCCATTGGGGAGACAGGACATCAACTTTCAGACGGTTCAGGGAACACTCTCAGACACACACACCCAACAACCCCACTTCCCTGTGCTTGAATACTTCAACTCTCCCTCCCACTGCACCAAAGACTTGTAAGTTTTTGGCCTCATCCAGCCAAATTCTAGCCAGCAGTCGTCTGGAGGAAAAATTCATCATCTTCCACCTTGGGACCCTCTAACCACACGGTATCAAGGGCAATTTCACTAGTTTCCTCATCAGCCTTCCTGCCACCTTATCCCAGAACTAACCCTTCAACTCAGCACCACCCTGTTTAAATGAACTACCTGTCCATCTTCCTTCCCATCTATCCACTTCACCTTCCACTGTGACTTATCACTATCACCACCCATCTTCATCTAGCTATCGCCTTCCAGCCCCAGCCCCTCTCATTTATCTCTCAGCCCCATTTCACCCACCCCCCTCATTCCTGATGAAGACTTTATGCCTGAAACGTAGAATCTCCTGCTCCTCGGATGCTGCCTGACTGGCTGTGCATTTGTAGCACCACATGTTTTGCCTCTGATCTCCAGCATCTGCGGTCTTCACTTTCTCCTGCTGAAGGATTTTCACAGGTTTGGGGAGTGCGCAAAGAAGTGGGAGGTGGAGTATAACGTGGGAAAGTGTGACGTCATGCACTTTGCCAGGAAGAATACAGGCATGAGGAATAGCGAGCAAGTTCAGAAGTCTGAAGTGCAAAAAGACGAGGGAGTTCTAGTCCAGGAGTCTCGAAAGGTAAGCTTCCAGGTTGTCAGTAGTTAGGAAGGCAAATACAATTATGGGATTTATTTCAAGAGGGCTTGAATATAAATGCAGGGATGTACTTCTGAAACTCTATAAGGCTTCGGTCAGGGCACATCTAGATGATAGTGCACAGTTTTGGGTCCCATATCTCAGTAAGGATGTACTGGCCCTGGAACGTTTTCCAAGGAGATTCACGAGAATAGTCCCAGGAATGAAAAGTTTAACATATGAAGAACATCTGAGGGCTCAGCATCTATATTTAATAGAATTCAGAAAGATACTGGGAGGTCTAATTGAAACTTACAGAATATTGTAATGACCTGGACAGAGTTGATATTGGAAATTAATTTCCAATGGTAGGAGAGACGAGGTCTCGAGGGGACAGTGTAAAGAGGAGACCGTCTAGAACAAAGGTAAGGTGGAACCTCTTCAGCCAGAGACTGGTGAATCTATGGAATTCTCTGCTACAGAAAGCTGTCGAGGCAAGGTCATTGAGTATATTTAAGAGTGAGACAGATAAGTTCTTGATTGCAAAATTGATCAAGGGTTACAGATAGAAAGCGAGAGAATGAGGATGAGAAGTTTAACAGCCATTATTGAATGGTGGAGCAGGTTCAATGCGCTGAATGGACAAATTTCTGCTCCAATGTCTTCTGGTTGCTTGGTTCATATTGGCTCTCCTCATTCCTCATTGGAGATGTATCCTGGAATTTATCTTCATATGATTTATAAAGAGTAACATTCCAATACAGATGACTGGGAAATATCATGTTCCCTCCCTCCAGTCTCAGCAGCCACGTCTCCAATATTATAATCACACTGCAATTGAAATCCAGTGAATGATACTTAATCACATTTGATTAACATCGACAACATTAACAGCAAGACCCTCACCTGCCCTCCCTGATCTTTTGAATAACCATCTGAATTGTGTGACACATCATATTCTCTGTTAACATATCCATGCCATTTGTCTGTGGTAACTCATGTTGTTGTAGGCACATTTTCCTGTCTGATTATGGACTAGAAAAGTTCCCTCCATATTTTACTGACATTATAATCACTGATCAGTAGTTACAGACTTTATATTTCTATTTATAAACGGAGAAACAGTTTATGTTCTGACAATCCTTTGACATTACTCCCATATCCAAGGTAGATTGAATGATTGTATACAATCAAGCTTCCATCTCCAATATTCCTTCCTTTAGTCACCCCCATATATCTCATCCCAAATGTGTAAATTTTAAACGTTGTTTTGATTTTTAATAAAATGAATATTGAAATGAAAGAGGTTAACTGGAGCTATTTGTTCAGTGACTGTGATTAATATCAATCTCTGTGGATCCTAATTATCCCAGTGGAGAGTTTGCGTCATTGAATGATAAATGGGCTCTGTAAATGTGTTATCCCATAGTGTGAGTACGAGCATCACTGACAGCACTAACAGGGAGCATCAGCTCGAGTGAGAGGGGGTGAAGAGATCAGAATCTGCGAACATTAGACTGGAATGTTACAATACTTGTTCAAAATCTGAGGACCTAGAATTGGATTGTTCCAACAATGGATCAGAATCAGAGAACATTAGACGGGAATGGTACAACAATGGGCAGGAGTTTATACTCGGGTCTTTACTATGTTTCTCGGAATCGGATAACATTAACATTGCGGATCAAGTGTATCCTTTGGATTATTCAAGGTGGTTACTATCCCATCCTCGCGATAGTTGGTGTTCCTGGTAAGTCATTATATTTGTCTACTAAACCGGGTTGATCTCAATTTCTGCTCATGATATATACATTTTAGAAAGTGGAAGTCAATGTCTTCAGTTCCAAACAAACATTCCTTTCCTTATAAATTATAACTAACAAACTACTATTTATAAATTACTCACTGATATGCGAGATGGAACCAGACTGTTCTCAAACTCCATAATTCATTTTGAACTTCACAAATATACATCTCCATGTCCTCCCCACCCACCAATCGTGTCCAATACCACCATCATTGTATCGCAGTCTCGTCCTCAGTCTCAGTGCAACGTCTGAATAAACCATGATTTGTGACTTTGTACAATCTGGATGCAACAGTTTTAAGTTTAGTGACATGTCCGTCACTAAATAATTGCTCTTGATGATGTTTAACTTGTTCTCTGCACAAATGGGAAGACAGTTTATGATGGTCAAGCCGTTGACTCAAAATTTAGAACAACAGAATATCTCATGAAGGAAATTGGTGGAATTTAAACGCAACCATTATCATTTGTTATAAAAACCCATCTGCTTGCCTCATGTCCTTTAGGGAAGTCAATGTGTCATGCTTCTCTCGTCAGGTTTCTGTGTGACTTCTGCGATGAACATGTGGGTGTACTGTACCTTTAAGAGAATTACATGCCAGCAATAACTACCTGACAGCATCATGTGCTCTGAAAAATAGATATAATGTAACCTTTGGTTGAAAAACTCGATTAGCTCATTGTCTTGAGCCAAAAACAAATTCAGCAAAACACTTTAAATTATACCCCAAAATACCCACCTCTAATCAAGTTTGAATTTAGTGTATTGACAATCGTAAAGGCCAATGACACAGTCGAATGGTTTGGGGGTACAAGACCGTGGAAAATTGTACAGTTGAGAGGAGAACTACCATACTACTAGCATGCAAAGACTGCCTGAAAAATAGCTCTCTTAAGGGTACTTTTATTGATTAGCAACTGGTGCAGCAGAATCCCCAAGAAGAAAAGAAAACAGGAATATGGTGAAGAATTGAAAGCTTCCTGGTTTTGAGGTTAGAAGTTTTGCTTTGTAAATCTTCATTCGCCATATTATCAGACTAATATTGTGGAGGGGGAAGGTAAAAGATAGTTTAGAGGAAGAAGTTGTAAACAATAGTTCGTTTATTATTCTCTGTTATACTTTAAGAATAAAGTTGTTAATTTTTGCTTTTAATAGTTTTGGACTCTAGAATTATCACACATTACTGCATGGGATAAATCTTTTCTCTGTTTCTGGTTTTAATTAAGCAGGAGAATTGCTCCTGTGTTGTGACACTACAAACCCCCAGCAATGTGTTTAACTCTTTACTGTCCTGTGGAATAGTTGAACCAGCCATTCAGTTCACGATCAGCATAACATATTGGCCTCACCAGGGCTGCATACATTCTGTGAGAGAAGATCAAAAGTAAACATAGCTCCCTTCCTCTGCCTCTTTCACGTATTCTTACAGCTCATTTCTATTCAGGTAAGTGACCATCCCCTAGTTTGGGTGTATTCAATCTCATCGAAGTTCTCCCCGAGAGTGTTGCATATCTCAATAGGCAGCGCTGGTGCTGGCTTTATTGATGCTGACGTACGGATGTAAGGGACTTATGAATTCCATGACAGACGTAGTGCATAGAGAAGAAATGGCCTTTTTTTGGCACAGGAAAGAAATGGCGATGTCTAAGTGAGAGAAAAGGATTATTGCGATCATTCCTGAGAGTGTTTTTGAGGCAGTTTTTGGGGTACTGTGGATAGACTTTCTCTGAAGTTTCACTGGACTGATCCCTGAGATAATGGCACCATGAGCAGTGAGTGAAGCTCAGTGAGAGAATAAGGGGTAATTGCATTGAACCTTAAGGGAGATGGACAATCACTCATGATGTTCTAAATAGGCACTGATACAGAGATGAATTCCATGGCATTTTTGTCACTCGGGTTACATGATTCTCGATAGTTTAAGAGCCTTTGCGAACGTTCCTCCCAACTGCACGCACTCCCTATTTTGATTGAGACAGAGAGAAAGAGAGAGAGGTTCAGGCTTTTGAATAAACTCTCCAAATATTAATACAGTTCAATTGGTGTGTAATCCTACAGTGAATGTCATGTTATCCATAATACCGACAGGAGCCACAAGACCTTCATTATAAAAGAGTTAACTCTTCCTTGCAACATCTGACCTCAATGGAGAACATGGGTGTGTCTTATCAGAGATGGAAGATGCCTCGTTGAGGCTTGACACAAAATATTTGGCTTCCCTCCTCACTGCCAGCAAATCGTGTTAAAGTAGCAAACGTTCTACAAATAGTGGAGCCAACATTAACACCATAGAGCCCTCTATCAGTGCAGTCTCAGTTTCATTGATTTGTCATGTTGGACTATCAATGACAACCTCCTTTTCCTATATAAGTGTCTCGAGGGACTGTTTAGCTTCCTCTTCGTCTCATGGAGAGGAGAAAGAGAGGTCTGCAGATGCTGGAGATCAGAGCTGAAAATGTGTTGCTGGAAAAGCGCAGCAGGTCAGGCAGCATCCAGGGAACAGGAGAATCGACGTTTCGGGCATAAGCCCTCCTGAAGAAGGGCTTATGCCCGAAACGTCGATTCCCCTGTTCCCTGGATGCTGCCTGACCTGCTGCGCTTTTCCAGACACACATTTTCAACTCCTGGTCTCATGCAAAAGGTTTAAGGGTCTGATTGGGCTCTGCCTGCTCCTGTTTAACAGCTCGGTGAACTGTCAGACCCCTTCTCTTCCTGTGGAACAGGCAGGAGGATTGAATGGGCTGTCCCTATTCTTGTTCAGTAGTTTGCTGAATGGCTTCCACATATCCGTGTGTAACCAACTTTAGATGGTGAGTGAGGTCCTCTTTGAACTGTAGAAATGCGCAGTGTCTAGCCGTGCTGTTACATGAATGTTACCGGCACTTAAACAGCTCAAAACGGAATGTTGCCCGCGTCTTGCTGCACATGGACACAGAATGGTTGATGAGGGACAAAATGCTCTGAGCATTGTGTGATCTTCAGTCCTCATCCCAACTTCAGATCTTATGATGGGGAAAAACATTGATGGAGCAGCTGAAGATGTTTGTGCTGAGGAGGTTAACCTGAGGATCTCCTGCAGAGATGTACCGGAACTGAGAGGACTGTTGGCCACTGACTACAAGCATCTTTCTTTGTGCTCTGAAAGACCCAGACAAGTGGGAACTTACACCTCATTCCCTTTCAGCTCAAGTAATTAGGTGGCCCCGATGCCATCCTCAGTAAAATACTGCCTTGATATCAAAGCCATTCACTCTTTTCTGAGCCCCTGTATTCACCTCTTGTTCATCTCAATAGGTGACGGTGTATGTGTGGGGACTGTTTTCCTCTCACGGAGGTTAATCACTGTTAGAAATTATCTGGGCTAGAGAGTTATTGGAGCTACATCACTGAAAGTATTTAAGGAGGATGTTGATGGATTTTTGACCTGTCAGAGAACGAAGGGGTGTGACGAATTGGCATTAAAGAGGAGTTAAAGTCAGCAGTAGATCAGCCATGATTGTATACAATGGCTTGATCTTCCGAATACCGATCCTGATCCTTCTGTCCTCATACTCTGTAATTACAAAGTTAATGGTTGTAATTTTCCTGAACGTTCTGTTATTGAATGTTGCAATTAGAGAGAGTAAAGTATTTTGTGAGTCATCTCTGAGTGAGGTATGTGGGCTGTATTCACAGGGAATCTGGGTCAATAATATGACCAACAAACTGAAGCACTAGTTGCAGAAAAGAAACACTCTGGAAAGAGACCAGAGGCATCTTTCGAACCCAGCCTCTATTTTCCAAAAACATTTTCCAACTCACACTAAACCGTGCGAGATAGTCTAGAGGGAATGAATGATATCCTGTGTTACCGTAAATCAGGTATTTGGAGGAAGTGGCCTCGATCTGCTCCTTGCATGAACGTTGAGGGGTTGAATGGAACATCGGAACGTACGGCTGAGCAGCAGGAGTGGGCCACTTTTTCACCGTTCTACCATGCACAAAGATTGTGGTCTCAACAGCACTTTTCTGTCTGTATACTATTTTCCTAAATTCACTTGCCTGTCAAATGTCACCAAAGACAACTTTGAATAAATGTAAACATCCAGGCACCACATAAGTCTGGGGAAAGGAATTACACTTGAACAGCCCTTTGAGAATATCTCATTTGTGTTCCATGCAAAGTTGGAGGGTCACTGTTTCCTTTTTCAGTCCCATTCCTCCACTGGTTACACCAATCTTAAATGCAACCAGTTTAGTGATGTGGCCAATGATATAGGTCTCAGAGTAGGTAATTCTCGTGAGAAATGTGAGACAGAGAAATTTGAACTCATAACAAATGTTAAAATGATGGAGTGCCCCAAATGTTATTCTGCCTTTGAAGTTATTCTGCTCACACAATGTACTGGTCGTGGGATTTCTTTCTAGAACAGTTGGATTTGGCTGAATATCCTTTGTTTCAGGCAGTGGAGAGATTCCAATGAATCCTCACCAGGAATACTTCACAAGTGGTAAAGATAACTCTGGGATTTTCTGGTCTCACACTTTGTTATCGGGCGGAACAAAGTAAGAGAGAGGAATCAATTGGCTGCTGCATCTCAGCCAGGGAACATTTTTCTCCCTCTCTGTATTGGAACATGCAATAATGTCAACTGAACATCAAACTGGGCCGTGTGTGCTCTCCTGGAACATTCTCTGGAAAACTTGATTATAGATTATATGCAAGTGCGTCATTCTTTTCAATCGCAAAAAATGTCCCCACTTTTTAATTTAAGGACATGTCTCTGTGGACTTGTAAATATCGGTAGATGTCGTCATGGTATGTGTGTTAATATCAATACATCTTTTTCTTAAAATATATTCAAGAAATAATACACATCCAGTTGATGCACTTTTCAGAAAGTCAATGATGGTTCAATACTATTTCTTAGCTAAGATCGAAACTGATAATCCCCCAGAACAAAAGGTCAGCATTCCAGGAATGAGTAAAGGGAAACCTCTTTGAAAATCTTCGATAAGAACTATCTCCTTTCATTTTTTTTTCAGGAGATCAAAACTGCACACAATGCATCAGGTGTCGTCTCAGCAACGCCCCGTGCAGATGCAGTTAAACATTTCTGCGATTGATCCTGATACCTTTTTGCCAAAATCAGCATCATTCCATTTACCTCCCGATTCACTTGCTGCATCTGCAGACTGACTTCATATGATTCATGTACCAAAAACATGGAAATCGCCTGTATCACAGAGTTCTGCAATTTCTCTCCATTTAAATTGATTACCATTGTTTCATCCTTCATGCCAAAATAATCAACTTTGTGTTATTTCTGCTGAAGGTTTGCTCACTAACCTTCCCTGTCTATATCACATTGTAGACTCACTACCTCCATTTGACGACACATTGAATGGCCATCTTGGTGTACAAGCTAACTAAGCTCCAAACCATTCCCTCCCCTTCCTCCAGATTTTTGATACAGATTATTGATCATTGATGACCCCACAGTGACCTCTGAGGCACTCCATCAATTACAGCTTTACAACCTGAAAATAAACATTTGTGTCTATTCTCTATTTCCTGTTAGCGACACATTCCCTGTTCTTGTGTAGCCATTCAGGCAGTTTGAAAGGCCTCCTCCTGGGCTGTGTAATGTACTAAATGAACCTAATTATTTCATTCTATATTCCTGTTTAATTCCTTTGAGGGGCAGAATCGTCTCCTCTTGTCTCATTGTAACGATCCTCTCTGACTGAATGGGGTGGTCCCCAACCCTGTAACAGCATCGAGGGCTGGAATGAGGGAACAACACATGGGTTAGGGACAGAATATATCTCTGTAACAGCCTCAAAGTGTCGATTGAGGGAACAACACATGGCGTAGGGACAGAAGTTGTCCATTCGGCTGCACCATTCAGAATGTTCATGGCTGATCCGAGTTTGTCTGACCATCCATTTCCTGTCTCTTTCCTACAAACACTGAACCTTCTGTCCAACAAAACTCAGTCAAGCTGAGCCTTGTAAATCTTCAATAACCAAGTCTTTACTGATCCCTGAGGATGAGGACACCACAGGTAGCACAACACTAAAGTGAAAGAGACGTCCTTATTTCATTGTGGGTCTGTTATTTTAAAACTGTCTTAATTGAACAACAAGTCACCACCTCTTTTCAGACAGAAGGACAGAATAATTAGAAATAAAGATGAACCAAACCGGACCCACATTCCCACTGACCCTTTCCAATCAAATATGTATCACACCCAGCCTCTGCTGATTGCTCAGGAAGAGAATGCCTTTGTCGTATCTACTATGTTCAGGTGTTTCTTCATGTCATGTACAGCAAATCGAATTGCTGGAAGACGAGCATCTGTGAGTCTGTGGACATCATGATGAATGTGTGTTGGATCATCCACTCAATACATCTGGCTGAGTGTAGTGCAGACACCACACCCTTGACTTTTTTTCACTGCTGTATAAAGTTTGTTCCAATATTTAGGATGAGGATATTTCTGGAGTCCTCTCCTCCAATAAATTGTTTAATACTCCATCGACATTTATGCTTGGATTTAACAGGACGACAGAGCTTAGGTCCGATCTGTTAGTCTGGGGATCACTTCCCCCTCTCCATCAGAATTTAATTCTGCTATTTGGATTGCAACCAGTCACGTGAGGTAGCTTTAATCGGTTGTCAACAGGTTTAGGTGCACGTGATTCCGACCTTGGCATCAGCCCTGTATTCAGTGACCTAACCTGGTTCTGATGCGGTAACACTTCCATTTTCATAATATCATTGTGCTGAGGGCATCTCCCTGGTGTCACGCCTCCAATTTGTTACTTTAACTCATTCCATTTAAGGTAATAATCTAAATCGTTTCGTTTCCACAATGTCAACTTCTGTATTTGAAGTGAATGTATTTCCCTCTGTTTTTCTCCCTGACCATGATTCAATGCTCTGTAGTGTCAGTGACGCCAGTTCTTTGCAGTTTCAGAGTCAACTTGTGCACCATGCATTATTGTTCAGTCCCCAGTGTACGGCTCTCCATGTTAGACAGGATGTTTGAGCATCTTTGACATCTTTGTTTTGAAATTGTCCAAAAACAGAAATTGCTGAAGAAATTACTGAAAATGTTGCAGCATCTTCTGGAGTGAAAGCAGAGTTAAACTTTCAGGTCCAGTGACACTTTACAAAGCTCCCAGTTTCTCCAGCAGTTTTTGTATTTTTATTTCCAGTATCCATAGTTATTTGTTTTAGTAAAAATTTGTTCTGTGCCTATTCATTTCTGGAGAAAATCAACATGTCTGTCAGCATCGACGACAATGGTCTTTTCACAGCAGAGAGCGGCGCGAGCTGGGCGGAAGTGAACTTAGAGCGCAGAGCTGGTCGGGAAGGTAAGGGAATGATATTTAAGAACTTACCTCGACGCCAACGGTCTTTTCACAGCAGAGAGTTGCGCGAGCTGGGCGGAAGTGAAGTTGGAGCGCAGAGCTGGTCGGGAAGGTAAGTGATTGATATTTGCGTGGGTGTGTTCCAGAACCCAGTCCACACAAAGTAGGGCCTCCCTCCCATCCTCCTCCTCTAACCTAACTTTAAAGTCCACAGGTAAGCTACTCAGTGTTCTTGTTTTGGAGACTAAGTGCAGAGTAATGGCAGCGCAGGCAGTGGAATGTTCCTCCTGCAGGATGTTTGAGGTAGGGGTGACCATCGATATTCCTGCCGACTTCATCTGCAGGAAATGCAGACAGCTCCTGCTCCTCACAGAACGCGTTAGGGAACTGGAACTGGAGTTGGAAGAACTGAGGATTATTCGAGAGACTGAGAGGGTGATAGATAGAAGCTACAGGGACATAGCTACGCCAGAGAACAGAGGTAGCTGGGTAACAGTTAGAGGTGGGAAGGGGAGGAAGCAGACAGTGTAGGGATCCCCTGTGGTCGTTCCCCTCAACAATAAGTATACAGCGTTGGATACTGTTGGGGGGGTGTGCAGTCTAGCAGGGGTAAGCTGCAGTGACCGGGTCTCTGGCATGAGATTCAGCTCTGAGGCTCAGAAGGGAAAGGGGGAGAGGTGGAGAGCGCTAGTTATAAGAGACTCTACAGTTAGAGGGATTGACAGGCGGTTCTGTGGACATGGGCGAGACTCTCGGATGGTTTGTTGCCTCCCGGGTGCCAGGGTCCGAGACGTCTCGAACCGTGTCTTCAGAATCCTTAAGGGGGAGGGTGTGCAGCCAGAAGTCTTGGTACACGTTGGCACCAACGACATAGGTAGGAAGAGGGGTGGGGAGGTCATTCAGGAGCTCAGAGAGTTAGGCTGGAAGCTAAAAGCTAGGACGGACAGAGTCGTCATCTCTGGGTTGTTGCCCGTGCCACGTGACAGTGAGGCAAGGAATAGGGAGAGAGAGCAGTTGAACACGTGGCTGCAAGGATGGTGCAGGAGGGAGGGCTTCAGGTATTTGGACAATTGGACTGCATTCTGGGGAAGGTGGGACCTGTACAAAAAGGACGGGTTGCACCTGAACCAGAAGGGCACCAATATCCTGGGAGGTAGGTTTGCTAGCACTCTTCGGGGGGTTTAAACTAATTTGGCAGGGGGATGGGAATCTGGACTTGTAGTCCAGCAAGTAGGTTAGCTGTTTTTCAGGATGTCCAAGAATGTAGGGATGCTGTGGAGAAGGTAGCACTGACAGGGACAGTGACTTGCGGACACAGAGATGGGCTCAAGTGTGTATACTTTAACGCAAGGAGTATCAGAAATAAGGTAGGTGAACTTAAAGTGTGGATCGGTACCTATGACTATGATGTTGTGGCCATCATGGAAACATGGATAGAAGACGGACCGGAATAGTTGTTGGAGTTCCTGGTTACAGATGTTTCAGTAAGATTAGGGAGGGTGGTAAAAAAGTAGGGGGAGTGTTGCATTGCTAATTAGAAATGGTATAACGGCTGCAGAAAGGGAGCTTGAGGGGGATCTGCCTTTAGAGGTAGTATTGGCTGAAGTCAGAAATAGAAAAAGGAGCAGTCACCTTATTGGGTGTTTACTATAGGCCCCCCAATACCAGCAGAGATGTGGAGAAACAGATTGGGAAACAGATGTTGGAAAGGTGCAGAAGCCACAGGGTAGTAGTCATGGGCGATTTCAACTTCCCAAATATTGATTGGAAGTTCATTAGATCAAGTAGATTGGATGGGGCGGTATTTGTGCAGTGTATCTAGGTAGCTTTTTAACTCAGTATGTAGATTGTCCGACCAGAGGGGAGGCCATATTGGATTTGGTACTTGGTAACGAACCGGGACAAGTGATGGGCTTGTTAGCGGGTGAACAGTTTGGTGATGGTGACCACAATTCTGTGACTTTCACCTTCGTTATGGAGAGAGATAGGTGCGTGCAACAGCGTAGCTTTTACAATTGGGGAAGGGTAAATACGATGCTGTAAGACAGTATCTAGAACATAGAACAATACAGCACAGAACAGGCCCTTTGGCCCACGATGTTGTGCCGAACATTTGTCCTAGCTTAAGCACCCATCCATGTACCTATCCAATTGCCAGTTAAAGTTCGCCAATGATTCTGACTCTGCCACTCCCACAGGCAGCGCATTCCATGCCCCCACCACACTCTGGGTAAAGAACCTACCCCTGACATCTCCCCTATACCTTCCAGCCTTCACCTTAAATTTGTGTCCCCTTGTAACACTCTGTTGTACCCGGGGAAAATGTTTCTGACTGTCTACTCTATCTATTCCTCTGATCATCTTATAAACCTCTATCAAGACTCCCCTCATCCTTCGCCGTTCCAATGAGAAAAAGCCTAACACTCTCAACCTATCCCCGTACGACCTATTCTCCATTCAAGGCAACATCCTGGTAAATCTTCTCTGCACCCTCTCCAAAGCTTCCACATCTTTCCTAAAGTGAGGCGACCAGAACTGCACACGGTACTCCAAATGTGGCCTAACCAAAGTCCTGTACAGCTGTAACATCACTTCACCACTCTTGAATTCAATCCCTCTGCTCATGAACGCTAATACACCATAGCAAGCTCTATTCACCTGAGTGGCAACTTTCAAAGATCTATGAACATTGACCCCAAGATCCCTCTGCTCCTCCACCTTACTAAGAACCCTGCCGATAATCCTGTATTCCGCATTCTTATTTGTCCTTCCAAAATGGACAACCTCACACTTGGCAGGGTTGAACTCCATCTGCCACTCCTCAGCCCAGCTCTGAATCATATCTAAGTCCCTTTACAGCCGACAACAGCCCTCCTCACTATCCACAACTCCACCAATCTTCGTATCATTTGCAAATTTACTGACCCACCCTTCGACTCTTCCAAGTCATTAATAAAAATTACAAACAGCAGAGTATCCAGAACTGATCCCTGCGCAACTCCACTTGTAACTGGGCTCCTGGCTGAATATTTACCATCTACCACCACTCTCTGACTTCGACCGGTTAGCCAGTTTTCTATCCAACTGGCCAAATTTCCCTCTATCCCATGCCTCCCGACCTTCCGCATAAGCCTACCATGGGGAACCTTGTCAAATGCCTTATTGAAATCCATGTGTACTACATCCACTGCTCTACCCTCATCCACATGCTTGGTCACCTCCTCAAAGAATTCAATAAGACTTGTAAGGCAAGACCTACCCTTCACAAATCCGTGCTGGCTGTCCCTAATCAAGCAGTGTCTTTCCAGATACTCATAAATCCTATCCCTCAGTACCCTTTCCATTACTTTGCCTACCACCGAAGTAAGACTAACTGGCCTGTAATTATGGCCAAGAATCTGACCATAGGGGACGTGCCAGAGAACTGGAGAACTGCTAATACGATTGCACTTCACAGTAAGAGTGGGAGAGATAGTCCAGGTGACTATAGACGAACGAGTATTAGATCACTGTTAAGGAAACTACTGGAGAAAATAGTGAAGGAAAAAATTGAACTCCAATCAGAGTCGCAAGGTTTGATCAGGGCTAATTATCATGACTTTATCAGAAGGAAGTCGCATCTAATGGATTTGATTGAATTAGTTTGAGAGGTCGATTGTTTAGCTTTGGAGGAAGGCATTTGACAAATTTCCAGCTGGGAAACTGAGAAATAATGTAAAATCTCACAATATGAAGGATAACCTGACAAAATACAAGGAAAATTTTCTTAGTGGCAGCAGGCAGAGGGTGGTGGGAGAAGGTTGTTTTTGTGACTAGAGACCAGTGTCCCCTGGTGTACCACAGGGATCAGTGCTATGTCCCTTATTGTTTGTGTTATTCATAAAAAAAAGATGCGAATGTGGAGGGGGCTAGGTGGAGAGTGGGGGAGGTGTGACAAGTAAGTGTATGTTTGACATAAAGATTGACCGGTTGGTTTGCAGTGAGATGGAAGGCCTTAAGTTAAAGGAAAATGCAGATGATTGGTCAGATGGGCAGATCAATGGCAGATGGAATGTAACCCTGATAAATATGAGGTAATGCACTTTGGCAGAAGGAACCAGACAGGGGAGGACTCAATGAATGGCAGCACACTGGGAAGCTCAGATTGTGCTTCTCCATACATCTTTGAATGTGACTGGACAGGTTAATGAACTAGTTAAGAATTAGACCTTGGGTGTAGCGTTTCCAAATCAGCGCGTAGATTATAAGAGCAATACAGGGCTTTGGTTCGGCTAAAATGGAGTACTGTATGTAGCTCTGGGAGCCACATTCCAGGAAGGATGTGATTGTACTGGAGAGGGTGCAGAGGTGATTCACCAGGATGTTCCCTGGGATGGAGCATATCAGCTATGGAGAGAGGCTGGTTAAGCTCGGATTGTTTACTTTGGAGCAGAGAAAGTTGAGGGGTCCGAGATTCAGGAGGATAAGATTATAAGCGACACGGACAAGGTAGATAGACAGCAGCTGTTCCTTTTAGTCAGAGGGTCAAGAACAAAGGAGTACACTTTTAAAGTGAAGAGTTTGAGGTTCAGAGAGGATTTAAATATTTTTCCACCTCGAGGATGTGGGGTTCTGGGATTACTTCCTGAGAGGGGAATTATCACAGGTAACCTCAGAATCGTTAAAAAGTACTTGGACGAGCACTTGGAAGTGTCATAACATTCCAGGCTATGGGCCTGGTGTAGGAAAGTGGGACTAATATAGTTCGTGCTGTATTTCTGTTGGCACAGAGTCTATGCTCCTGTGAGTGTATGGTGTGGAAGGTCAATTGTTGAGCAGTTTAAAGCAGGAATTGATGGTTTTCTGAAGAGTATATTCAAAAGGGTTAAAAGAGCAAACTGTAATAGCTTGTTAAATTATGTCAATTCAAGAAATATGACAAAACAAGTGCAGTTACCTTACAGTTTGAACCAGAGAATAGAGAATGGGAAACAGGGAAATGGCAGAACTATGAAGCCACTACTTCAGTTCTATCTTCACAGAACTTTCAAACAATACTAGGAAAACCAAGTCTGGTGTGGGAAAATGATAGAGTATATTGAACATAGAGCATAGTAAGTAAATGCTTTAGAAGAAATTATTGTGGCTGAAAGTAATGGTCATAGGCAACACTAACGTAGATTTATGAAATGGGAATTATGTTTGAGAAACAAACTGGAAGACAAATGAAAGAGAAGCAATGGATGTAAAACATCCATTGATTTTTAGAAAGGTTTTGGGAAAGCTCCAAGCCAAATTTGCAAAATCAAATCTGAGTGGATTGAGGGCTAATATATGGCTATGTTTCTAGAATGGGACAGCTGGAAGGAAACGGTGAATAGAAATAGACAGACTCGTCAAGCAACAGCCTGACATTGTCTGTAAGGTATGATTCTGTGAGTATGACTATATCCCAGACACCCCAGTACCTACGCCGAATATCTCCTGTCTCATCAGTAGCACGAACACAGCAGACGTGGCAGCACAGTGGGATACAGTTGGAAGGGAATTGCTCTTGGAGTCCTCAACAGTGACTCCATATTCCATGAAGTCTCATGGCATTAGTTTGCATATGCTGATTACCATGTACCAGCCTCTCTGAACTGATGAATCAGTACTCCTCCATGATGACCAACACTTGGAGGAAGCACTGAGGGTAGCACGGATGCAAGATCTACTCTGGGTGGGGAATTTCAATGTTCACCACCAAGAGTATCTCAGCTATAGCATTACTGATCGAGCTGGCCAGGCCCCAAAGGATATAACTGCTCGACTGGTTCTTCAGCAGATGGGGAAGGAACCAACAAGAGGAAAATACATACTGACCGCAGACTTACTAATACTGCCAGTTGCAGAAGTATCTGTCCATGACATTATCGGTAAGAGAGACCACCGCATAGTCATTGTGGAGACAAAGTCACACCTGCACATTGAGAATAACCTCCACCATTTTGGGTGGTACTATCACGGTGCTAAATAGGACAGACTTTGAACAGATCTAGCAGCTCAAATCTGGATGTCCATAAGGTGTTGTGGGTCATCAATAGCAGTGGAATTGTACTCCCGCATAACCTCATGGCCTGGCATATCTCTCTCACAACAATTACCATCAATCCAGAGGATCAACATTGGTTCAGTGGAGTGTGCAGGAGGGCAGGAGCAGCACAAGGAATACCTGACAATGAGGTGTCAGCCTGGTGAAGCCACCAAAGAGGACTACTTCTGCACCAGCATAAGCAGTAAGTGATAGACAGATCTAAGTGATCCCACAAGCAAAGGAACAGATCTAAGCTCTGCAGTCCTATCACATCGAGCCGAGAAACGTTGGGGACAATTAAACAATTCACCGGATGAAGAGATTCCACAAATAACCCCTTCCTACATGATGGAAGAGCCCAGCACTTCAGTGTATAAGATAAGGCTGATGCATTCGCAACAATCTTCAGTCAGAAGTGCTGAGTGGATGATCCATCTCAGCCCCCTCCAGTGGTCCTCAGCAATTCAGTTACCAGTCATCAGCCAATTCGATTCAGTCCATGCGATATCCTGAAACGATTGGAGATACTGGATACTCCAAAAGGTGGATAATCTGACACTATTATGGCAATAGTACTGAAAACTTGTGCTCCATAACTTGCCACACCCCTAGCCAAGCTGTTTCAATACAGTTACAACAATGGCTTTTCCTGATTATGTGGGAAATTACCCCAAGTATCTCCTGCATATAAAAAGCAGAACAAATCCAATCCGGCCAATTACCACCCCATCAGTCTACTCTCGATCATCAGTAAGGTGGTGGAAGGTCTCAGTGCTTTTAAGCA
Organism: Chiloscyllium plagiosum; assembly: GCF_037043375.1. Taxonomy (NCBI): domain Eukaryota; kingdom Metazoa; phylum Chordata; class Chondrichthyes; order Orectolobiformes; family Hemiscylliidae; genus Chiloscyllium; species Chiloscyllium plagiosum. The sequence continues at coordinate 69,390,148 of NW_028270174.1, forward strand.
GCAACTTGCTCAGCAATACCCTGGTCAACGCTCAGTTTGAGCTCCACCAGGGCCACTCAGCTCCTGACCTCAGTACCGTGGTTCAAACATGGACAAAAGAGCTGAATTCCAGAGGTGGGGTGAGAGCAATAGCCCTTTAAATCAAGGCTGCATTCGACTATGTGTGGCATCAAGGGGCCTATGCAACACTGGAATCAATGGGTATCAGGGGCAAACTCCCTGCTGGTTAGAATCATACCTGACACGTAGGAAGGTGGTCATGGTTGATAAAGATCAGTCAACTCAGCTCCAAATCTGTAGGAGTCCCTCGAGGGGTGGCAGAAAACTTCTTTAGGGCTACTTCATCAATGACCTTCCCTCCATTTTAAGGTCAGCAGTGGAGATGTTCGCCAATGATTGTACAATGTTCTGCAACATTTGTGGCTCCTCAGATACTGAAGCAGTTCATGTTCAAATGCAACAAGATCTGGACAGTATCCAGGCTAACAAGTGGCAAGTAATATTCCGGCCACACGAATGCCAGACCATGACCATCACCAATAAAATATAATTTAACCTGCCCCTTGGCATTCAATGGTGTTACTATCAGTGAATCCCCCAGTATCAGATTCCTGGTGGGTAATCATTGCTCACAAACTCACTGGTCTCGCCACATGAACACAGTAACTATAAGAGCAGGTCAGAAGCTACGAATATTGCGGCGAGTAACTCACATCCTGACTTCCAAAAGTCTGTCCATCATCTACAATGAATAAGTCAGAAGTGTGATAGAAGAGTCGCAATTTACCTGGATGAGTGCAGCCCCAACAACACTCAAGAAGCTTTATACCATCCAGGAGAAAGCAGCCAGTTTGACTTTCCCTTCATCCACAATGGTCCACCATCAACCCTCAGCAGGAGCAGCAGTGTTTTACTATCTACATGCTGCAATCAAATGATTCACCAAAGATCCTCAGAGACCATCTTCCCAACTCCCATGTCTATCTAGAAGGACAAGGGCCACAGATGTATGGGAATACCATCATCTTCAGGTTCCCTCCAAGGCATTCACCATCCTGACTTGGAAATATATCACCGCCCCTTCACAGTCACTGGGTCAGAATCTTGGGATTCCCTCCCTAATGGCATTGGAGGCCAACCACAGCAGGTGGACTGCAGCGTTCAACAAGTCAGCTCACCACCACCTTCTCAAGGGCAACTAGGGACAAGCAATAAATGCAGGCCCAGCCAGTGACTCCGAGATTCACGAAATAAATAAATAGAAATTAACAGAGGAAGGTTGCTGAGGTGTCACAGGGATCAGTGCTTGGGACCCAGGTGTTCACAATGCCCTTTAAACATTTGGTTGCTGGAATCAGATACAATATATCCCAGCCTACTGACAGCACTAATGGATGTGGGATTGTGAGTGGGTGAGGAGGACGTAAAAAAAGCATCGAGAAGACTAAGACAAGTGGAGTGAATGGGTAAATACGTGACAGATGGAGAACAATGTGGATAGGGGTGATGGTGTGCCCTTTGGTGGAAACGATAAATTGGCAGCCTACCATTTGAAAGGGATTGGTTGAAGCATGTTAATCTACAAAGGGACGTATGATCCTTTCTGTTGTTTCCCTCTGCATAAACCTCTGAGGCCCATGCAGCGCAGTGAGGTCTGCAACCAGAAGTCAATACTGGGCATGGCATTGGGCACGCTGCCCAGTGTACACAGACCCACCAAGTGGGGAGCTGTAACACTGAAAAGGATCTGCATCTCCCTGTACCCCAGTCGCTGAAAGCAATATTGCAGAAAAAGAAAGCAGTTAGGAAGATAAATGGTGTGATGACTTTCATTTCAGGGGGATTTGAGTCCAGGTGAAAAGGTGACTTACTGCAGCTGTACAGGGCCTTGGTGAGATATCATCTCGAACATTGTGCAGCATTATGTGCAGTTTTGGTCTCCTTATCTAATAAAGGATAAGCCTGACATTGAGGGAGAGCAGTGAAGGATGACCAGACTGATCTCTCGGATGACGGGCTTGTTGTGGGAGTAGAGTTTGGGGAGACTGGGCCAGTATTCCATGGGCTTTAGGAAAATGAGTAGATATCTCAGTGAAATATACAAAACTCTGACGGGGTGAGTCAGATTGGAAGTAGGGATGATAATTCCCCTGGCTGGGATGTCTGAAACAAGGGGCCACAGTATTAGGTACAGGCAGTCACTCTGCATTGAGATGAGAATAAATGTCTGCACTCACTGACTGGTGAACATGGAGAATTTTCTCGCACTTGGAAACCAATACACTGATTATAAATAAGGATTTAGAGACAGAAAAGGGATGGTGGGAGAGCAGGAGTACGGTGTGGAAATGAAGGACCAACCATCATTAGAGTGAATTGGGTAGCAAACTCGATGGACCAAACGTACTACTGCTCTTCCTATTTTATAGCTTCCCAAGGTTATTCACATTAACGGATATGTACATCGTGTGGGATAAGTGCACTGAGGAGATGTTTTCCATGAACTAGAATGGGGGAGGCTCAATGTGTTGTATGACCTACTCCTTTCCCGCTGTTTCTGTGCAGTCTATAGGAAATGTTGTCACAAGCTCTCAGATGTTAGGAAGGGGGTCTCTGCAGGGTCGACAGGACTGTGTTCTCATTCCCTTTTCCGACACTGATGCTGAAGCCGGGTGCTCTGTCCGGTTTCATCCTTTCAGACCTTGGAGTAGTTTGATACAAATGATTGCCCTTGATTGGCCGTTTCAGAGATCATTGAAATTTTTATCACATGTCAGGGTCGTTGGAGTCACTATTAGGCCAGCCCAGGAAATCATGGGAGATTCACTTCCTAAAAGTACATTGGAGAAGGAAATTCTGTTTACAATCCAAATTGGCTTCAAGGTCACTGTTACTGACGCCAGATTTTAGATCTCGATAATTTATTAATTGTTTTTAACTTCCACGAGCTGCCAGAGCATTAGCCTGGTCTAGATTAGTAATCCAGTGACATTTCCACAACAGCACCATCTCCACATGGGGACCTGTCGGAAACCACACTGAACAGCTCATTTCTGTTCTGCTTGACATCTCTGTCAAAAAGAACTCCCACCAATTTGACTGTCGTGATGGGACTGAGGTGTGGTAATTGTTTAGATTGTAATTATTCCCTTCTTCGGGGATGGGACTTAGCTGAGTAATTTTCCACATTGCCAGGGAGATGTCAGAGTTGGAGCTGGAATGAAACAGCTTCCCCAGGGACACGGCTTGTTGTGCAGCAAAAGTCTTCAGTCCTATTGCAGGAATGGGGTCAGGGCCCATTGCCTTTGTCGTATCGACTCTGTTCAGCTGTTTCTTCATCTCACGGGCAGCAAGTCAAATTGGTTGAAGACAGGCATCTATGATTTCGTGGGCATCATGATGAGGGTGAGGTGGAATATCGACTCAACACTCCTGGCAGAGGCTGGTGCAGATAAAACATCCGTCTCTTTTATACTGATGTGTAGGTCTGTTCCATTATTCCGGATGGGGATATTTGTGGAGCCCTCTCCTCCAGTCATTTGTTTAATCGTCCATCACTATTTATGAGTGAACGTGACAGGACTGCAGGGCTTCGATCAGATCTGTTGGTCATGTCTGGTAGCATTACTGAGTTAGCATCAGGTTAAAGTTCATGTGATTTTTTAATTCAAATGTTTAATTCACCTGAATCCTTTTCTTTAGGAAATACCATCTTGTGTTTAAAGTGAATGTGTTTAAAGTGAATGTGTTTCCTCTGTTTCTCTCCCTGACCATGATTAAGAGCTCTGTCGTGTCAGTGATGCCAGCCTTACGTAGTTTCAGAGCCAATGAATTCATTGGATTCCCAATCATCTTCACCGCATTGTATGTTTCCTCTTTTCGTTTGATGCCTTATCACTCATGGCTGCCTTGTCCTCCCATGAGTATGTTTCATCATCTTGGGGTTGAATTGTTGGTATTATCTTCCCAATTATCCCCACAAACTCCTGCTATTGCTGCTCCGTGGTCTTTCCTGCTCAGCCTCCCTTCCAATTAACTCTGGCCAGCTACACCCGCATGTGGTTATAATTACGCAATGTAACTACAAAGACATTACATCTTGAGGAGAGAGTTAGATATAAACTGAAAGAAGGAGTTTTGAGAGATGGGACACGAAGAATAATTGGTGGACTTCTTAACTAGATACAAAAGAAGAACGAGAGAGAGGATATAGATATGGAGATGTGGAAAATGAGGCAACCACATTATCGAAAGTAGGAGATGAACATCCCCCAATGTTTTGGCAATGCCTGTGTGCTGTGGTCCTTTGTACAGTGCATGTACAACAGAGTAATATGTTCAAATGCTGAGTCTGATGCCAGAATATTTATCTCCAATAATATGACAAACACTAGCGTTGGGAAGAACCCAACAGGCCAATATATTGAAGTCCCGGTAGAAAGGGAATTAACTGAAATAAGTTGAGACACCAGAATGACGAATTTAGAGCACACATCCTAGTAAGAATGAGAGAGTAGAGTTGGGAATCTCAGAAAAGGAGGGAACGTTGAGAGGATCAAATCATGTTTTAATGATTTATCAATTTTATACATCATATGCATCATTTTTCGTTACATGTGTCTCTGTTGTTCATTTACAATGTGTTATGCACATGTGAAAAATCCTACTTATCTGCACACACACATTGATTAAACAGTGAATATAAAATCACTTTTCCACCATTGAAAGTGTCCTGTTGTCACATTACCAGGATACATGAACGCCAACTGGCCAACAAAAGACATGTTCCATTATCATTATGTTCTATACATACATACAAAGAAGTGCACCACTTTGACTGGGACAAAGCATACACACATGCAAAGGCACTGAAGGACCTTCTTGGAGGAATGGCATTCTAACCAGAAGTCCATGAATAAACGCATCAATTTAGATCCTGTCTACATTCTCTTGTTAAAATAACCGGAAATGACATCACCCACTTTAAGAAACCAAGATCTATAAATAGAGAGGCGGGACATACCACCAGAGTTTCAGCGGAGACTCTCATTGATGATATCACCTAGTCATGGTGATGAAACCTCTGAAAAAAAAACCTTCAAGCTCAGTGAGCTAACTTGCATACATATAAACTGTTATTTTTATTTTATTAATGAAATTTGGGAGTTCTCTGTCACCAACGTTTTAACTGATTATGAGGTGAGGTGAGCTTTTCTGGGTGTGTGATTTTAATTAACAAAGGGATTCTACATTGATGTCATAGCAGTTTGGGGCCTTGCCGTATGGATTTGGACAGATTTGAACAGATTTGGGGTACAAAAGGTCCCAGCAAATTCCAGCACGTGGCAATTAATGACCTGGATCTTCACATAAAACCAGTGGGAAAATTTGTTTATTTTTGTTAACTTGTGGCTGGTTAAATTAAAAGTGAGAGAAATGGCTTTTAACATTACTAAAGAGGTTCCCAAATTTTCCAAGGAAGTTTAGAAAGACAGAAGGAGGACATTTTTTAGAATTAGTAAATAGGTTGGAATTGGGTTTAACCAGGGACAAAAGGGAAGCTGAAATTGTAATGGAGTTGGTCAAACACTTTGATGTATCAGAGAAACAGGCAACTGCAGTAGAGTTAAAAAAACTAAAATTGCAAATGTGGCAACTGGAGTTAGAAGATAATAAAGGGATGGAAACAGAGAGAGAAGAAAGAGAAAGAGAAGAAAAAGAAAGAGAGAGAGGATTTGAAATTCAGAAATTGTGAATTAGACAAGAAAGTTAAATTAACAGGATGGAGATGAAGGGAGAACAAGGGATGTATAAAACAATGTTAATAACTTGCCATATTTCGGTGAGAAAAATGTCAAAACCTGTTTTATTTCATTTGAAAAAATGGCTAGGCAGATGACGTGTTCAGTGAACTTGCGGGTAATGCTATTTCAGACTAAGCTGGTGGGCACAGCTGGTGAGGCATATGCAGCGCTGTCAGATGAGGGGTCAAGAGATTATCAAGATGCCAAATTGGCTTTTTTGATTGATTATGAATTGGTACTAGAAGCATATGGACAGAAGTTCAGAAAAATAGAGACGGAACCAGGTCAGATTTATATTGAGTTTGAAAGAATTAACCACAGTCATTTTGATAGGTGGATGCTGGCCTTAAAAATGGATAAGACCTGTGAGGCTTGAAGGGAGATTAATCTTTTGCAGAAGTTAAAAGACTCACTTCCAGAGGTAGTAAGAATCCATGTGAATGTGCAGAAAGTTCAAGAAGTGCGAAGCGCGGCAGAAATGGCATGTAAATATGCATTGGGGCATGAGATGATGTTTAGATTCTGGCAGGATTTTCATCCTGTGAGGGATAGAAATTGGGAGAAGGGAAGATAACAAATTACAAAGCGAACAGTAGCGCACAATAGTTTACCACAGGTGAAAAAAGAAGCCCATGGGGGCTGAAAGGTGGTGAAAGGCCTCAGCTGTTCTTATTATAAGGGTGTGGAACACATAAAATTACACTGCTGATGGTTTAAGAAGGGCACGGGGTAAAAGTTGTTTTCACTGCAGTAAGTTGGGACACACCGTGCTGGGCATTGAAGGAAGACACTTTGGGGAAAGATGTGGTAGAAGAGGCTAAGCCCAGTGGCATTAGTGAAACTGGTAAAAGAGACCCCAAGTGGAGCCGAGGAGCTGCAGGAGATTGCACAGCCTAGGCAAGGGCTGGGTCTGGAGGCAGTGCCTGATCTCTCTAAAGAATTCGCCTCTGTAGATAAAGTTTACTCAGAAAGAACAGAGGGAGAAGGACAAGAAGTTATAATTTTGTGAGATACGGGATCTGCTCAGTCTCTAAAGGTTGAGAAGTGAGGCTCCCGAAAAGCACAACAGATTCAGGCAGCATCCGCATAGCAGAACAATCGAATATCAGGCAGAAACCCATCGTCAGGAGTGTGGTGGGCGGACAAGGGGGCTGAAAGATAAATACGAGGGTAGTAGCTGGGTTGGTGGGAGGGTCACTGGGAAGGCAATAAGAAGATGTAGGGGGACTGTTAGTGATATGTCGGTGGGGAGGGTGGAGTTGATAGGTAGGAAGGAAGATGGCCAGTTAGGGCATTTCAAGAGGGCAGTGCTAGGTTGAATGGTTGGATCTGGGAGAGGGTGGTGGAGGGGAGATTTGGAATTTGGTGAAGTCAAAATTGATGCTGTACAGTTTGAGGGTTCCAGCTGTTTTACCACCGATGGGTGTTCTATCACCCTCCTGTCCGACCTATCGCCATCACACCCCATCTGCATCTACCTATCGCCTTCCAAGCTCCGTTTCACCCAGCTCCACCCACACCCTCCAATTTATTTCTCAACCTCCTTCCCCCTCCCTTACCCCCCACTTTTCTGATGAAGGATTTATCCCTGGAACGTCAATTCTCCTGCCCCTCGGATGCTGCCGACGAGTTATGCTTTTCCAACCGCACACTTTTCAACTCTAGCCTCCAGCATCTGCAGTCCTCACTTTCTCTCACCCTCTAATAGTAAGATATGGAAGTATTTTCACTCTTTCTGGCATGTTATTCAAGAGCATGATAATTTGTGGAATGGGGACAGAAATTAAGCATTCCCTTGTGTAACATCAGGATGGAGTGCCAAATCAAGATTGGGGAAGTAACAGTGAGAGTGAGTGACAGGGTGTCAATTCCAGGATTACAGTTTGTTCTTGGGAAACATTTAGCAGAATCCAAGGTGGGAGAGGCTTTCCTTGTGGTGGAGAAGCCAAAGGAAAACTTTGGAATTGGTGAGTTAAAAGAAAATTACCCAGGATTTTTTTCCAGACTGTATCGTAACAAGATCCCACTGTCATAAGTTACAGCAGGAAGAAAAAACGAACGAAAAGACAAATGGGTTGATGCCCAGTGAACTGACACCCTGTTTGATGTAACGGTGCAGAAAAAACCTGAACAAGCAGAGGATCAGGCAGAGGTGTTTAGTCCAGAAAGGCTAATAGACTTACAACAGATATATACACACACATACACATGCACACACACAGAAAAGGAATATATTGCCGAAAGTTATTAACTTAAAGATAGAATCCTAAAATTAAAATGGAGACCTCGATATGTTACTGCAGAAGGGAAATAGGCCAAAGTGTACCAGATTGTGTTAGCAGTAAAGTACAGTGTTACGGGTAGCTCATAAACTAACTGCAGGCTGTCACTTAGGTGTACAGAAGACTCAGGCTAAGGTACAGAAGCAATTCTAGTAGCCTGGAATGCACAAGGACATGGTTAATTTTTGTTGTACGTGACATACACACCAAATCTTAGGTAAGTCACAGGCAGTAATAAAACCATCACTTTTGTAGCCAATTCCTGCATTCGAAGAACATTTCACGTGGGTTATGATTAATTGTGTATCGCCCCTTTCTAAAATAAAAGTGGAAAACAATATTTGCTGATCACAATGGATATGCCTTCCAGATTTCCAGTGGCAATTCCATTACGGAATGTTAAGCCAAAAAGGGAGGTGAAGGAGTTGGTAGCTTTCTTTACTCACTGTGGACTGCCCAGAGAGATTCAGTCAGACCAAGGGTCTCGTTTTACTGCTCAGCTATTTAAGGAAGTCATATAGCACTTTAAATCAAGGGCGTCCCATCATGAATCTCAGGGAGCCTTGGAAAGTTAGCATTAGACACTTAAGACCATGTTAACAACGTATTGTTAGGATTACCCGAATGATTGGGATAAAGGTGTCCCATTAAATTGTTTGCTATTGGAGATGCCCCAAATCAATCTACTCACTTTACTTCCATTGAGTTAATATTCATACATCAATTGAGAGGTCCTTTGAAATTAATTAAATATAAATTGACAGGACCGAAGTCGGAAATCTCACACTTGGATTATGTGTGTGGGTGAAGGAGAGAGTGAATGGAGAAGGTGAGTTAGCTAAACAGTATCTGAAGAACACAACATAGAGTGAAGCAGTTGGCAGATAAAAACTCTGAAACTTTGAAGATTTAACATGGGGATGACGTATTAGTATTGCCACCAGTGGTAAGAAATCCCTTCAAAACCTGGTTTAGTGGCCCCTTTCAAATTAAAAAACAAATGTGGAGTCAGTTAAACTATCTAGTAAAGATACCGGAGATGACAAAAAACTTTATCGAAATTTCATATGGATGAATAATGCACCAGCCACATTTAAGACACAGGAACAGAGTTGTGGCCATATGAACAAATTGTGCAGCTTATCTGTATGATGTAGTGATCTTTAGCAAGTGATTGAAAGCTCACATGATACAGTTGGCAGAGCATGATGAACGATTACACGAAGCAAACTTGGTAATAAACTTAAAGAAAACAGAATTCAGGAAGGCAGAGGTGACGTTGTTGGGACATTACATTGGACATGGAAGGTTGACCCCATGGAACACAAAGACGAAGGGCTTTGAGGAATTTCCACGACCATCCTCGAAGAAAGAGGATTTTTGGAACTGAGTGGATTCTATCGGAAGTTTGCTCCAAACTTCAGCATCGTACTCGCACCACTGATGTACTTCCTAAAGAAGAACATAGAATTGTTGTGGACGGAACAATGCCAAGAGGCATTTGAGAATTTTAAAACAGGATTAATCACCACACCAGTTTTAGCTACAACAAATATTTTGAAACACTTTGAAAAATTATGTTTGATGTTCGGGATATAGGGTTCGGAAATGTATTGACACAAAAAGATGATGATGGAATTGAGTAACCAATTGGCTACTTGTCGAAAAAATAGATATTCACCAGAAAAAAAAATACAAAATCTCCATTATTGAACAAGAATGATTAAGTGTCACACTGGCCTGAAAATATTTTAATGTGTATATGACAAACAAATTGTCGGAGATGGTTGTGGACAATGACAAATCTCTCGCATTTTTTGGAATATTTAAAGACCAGAGTATGAGACGATTTCATTGGAGTCTTACCTTACCGACTTTAAACTTACAAAATGTACATGCTGTGGCTCCTACAATATGATAGCAGATGTGTTTTCACGGTTTAAAGGAAAAAGTGTAGATAAGATTTGACTTATTCCAGTGTTATATTGGTGTGCAGAATTAATATGAATGATATAACTGAGATTAATACTTTTGTGTTTCATAAAATTGGGATTAAGAATTAGAGGAAAAGAAATGTAGCCATCAGTTCATTCTGATGGTTCATTTTATTTTCTGAAGCGGGGAGATGTTATGAAGGCAAAAACATGTATGGGGACTTTAAGACAGGACGGCATTTGCTGAATAAAAATTAAAGCCACAGATGCCAGCTAAAGGTCACTCTGTTCCTCATGTCACAATTCGCTGGGAAATGGATACCTGAGTTTTGGTTGCTGTTTTGATAGCCATTCAAATACAACGAAAGTGTTTAAATAACGCTCAGGATACCAGAAGCCAACAGAATTTGAATATTATTGTTTGGACACCTGGAAAGCAATCCGATATTGAGAATTATTATATCATGGGGAGTATATAAACCCAGCATTTTGAACACTGAAGGGAGAGCTACTGCCATCCAACAGCAGAGGAACTGCTGTAGAGCAGGAGTGCTAACTGGCCATCTCAAACACTCTCTATCAAAGATACATGTTCATGTAAACCTACTTGCAATTTAAAAAAAATGACCCAGTGAGATCAGCAGCTGAAAGAGTGAACACAGCTGGGAAGATAGAGACTTTATGGTCTTGAGATTGTAATGTTTAATATGTGAGTTGTTGGAACAACATATTTTTACAGAGTTGGAGTCAGATAGTAAGTAGTTAAGAAAAGAGGGACTTATATTTGTGAATAGTGGTTGTTTAGTGTTCACTATTCTAGTTAAGAAACTAACTTGTTAATTTTTGTTGAAATAGTGGAATGTAGGAGACCTGTGTAGCTCATATTTTAACAGATTATGAGGTGAGGCGAGCATTTCTGGGTGTTTGGTTTTAATTCACAGAGGGGCTGGACTCCACCTTGTAAATGTCCATCCACGCTAACCCCATTTCCATGAAGTTGGCCCATATCCTTCCAGTCCTTTCCTATCCACATATTTATCCAAATGTTTTTGAAATGTTGCTAATGTACCGCCCTCAACCACATCTGCTGGCACCTCATCCACATAACAGCCCTCTGTGTAACGAAGTGCCCCCTCAGGTTCCCTTTTATTGCTTCCCCTTTAACCTTAAACTGATCCCCTCTAATCCTCGATTCTCTACACCTTGGAAAAAGACTGAGAGCATTAACCCTATTCATATCTTATACAGCTCTATAAGGTCCCCCCTCAGTCTCCGACACGCTAAAGAAAAGGTCCTAGCTTGTCTAACCTCTCCCTATAACTCAGACCATTGGGTCCTGGCAACGTCTTTGTCCATTTCTTCTGCACTCTTTCTAATTTAATAACATCCTCCCTATAACAAGGTGACAAAACTGAACACAATACTTCAAGTGCGGCCTTACCAAAGTCCTGTGTAACTGCAAAATAAGTTCCAAATATCTACACTCAATATCCTGCTTGATGAAGGCCAATGTACCACAAGCCTTCTTCACTGCCCTGTCTACCTGTGACTCCACTCTTAGAGAACCGTGCACCTGAACACCAAGGGACCTCTGCCCATGTACCCCTTACGGCCCTCCCATGCACCATGGAACTCCTACCTTGATTTAAGTTTCCAAAATGCAAGACCTCACGCTTCTATATTAAATTCCATTTACCATTTCTCGGCCCACTTCCCCAACTGCCGAAGGTCCTGTTACAATTTCTGATAAACTTCCTCACTGATCATGCTCCCCATTACTTTAGTGTCATCTGCAAACTTATAATCATACCTTGTACATTCTCAACCAAATCATAGATAACAAGCAGCAATGGACCAAGCCTCCAGTCTGACAAGCATCCTTCCACTAAGCCCTCTGCTTCCTACCATCAAGCCAACTGTGTATCCAATTGGCCAGTTCCCTCAGCATTCTATGTGATGTAACCTTCCTGAGCAGCCTGCCATGTGGAAACTTATCAGGGGCCTTACTGAAATCCATAGAGACTACGTCTATCACTCTGCCCTCATCAAACTTCCTGGTCACTTCATCAAAGGATTCTAAGAAATTTGGGAAGCATGATTTCTCACTCACAAGTCTATGCTTACCGGTCTGAATCAAACCCTGTGTAAGTAATGGATGCAGTCAATGGTATGCTGTCCTTCATTGTAAGATGATTCAAGTACATAAGTAAAGCCAGCTTCCTGCTGTTGTAGAGCCTTGCTGAGAGAGTATTTGGGGCACTCTGTACAGATTGGATCTCCTTTATAAGGAATGATCTCCTTACCACATACACGGTTAATGGTAAAATGAGGATAGAGTGAATAAGCTGAGTATTTAATCTGTCGAGCTGTGAGTGACGAAGAAATGGTGATGCTGAAGCATGAGGAGTGGCAGGGGTCACTTACTTCCAAAAGAGACATTGATAGGGTGAGAAATTCCATACTTTTACCAAGATTGATTGGTTTGATTTATTGCCACGTGTACCTCAATACAGGGAAACACTTTATTTATGAGCAGTGGAGAGAGATCATAGTACGCATGACCAGACAGATCATAGGGTGGAAATAGGATTGGGCAGAGTAAGGCATACAGAATACACTGCACAAGACAAGCACTCGCCAAGATCAACATGAACACAGTTAGCATTATTTGAACTTAGAATCTAATGTGGATTTCCTAATAGTTTATATGCCTTAATTAACTCTCCCCACGTTATTATGCAGTCGGCGTGTGAACCCGGACTGAACGCCATGTTATTCACAATCCCCAACAGCAGCCACAATACCTTCCATCTGAAACAAGTAACCATTCCCACCAGCTTTTGCCCTGCATAGAGAACACCAGGATGATTTCTCAGAGATGGAAGGTCTGAGATTTCACACAAGACATATAGCTTCCCTCCTCACCACTAGAAAACCACGTTGAAGTCCCACCTATGTATCATGAGCAACGGAGCTAGGAGGAACAACGTGGAGCAGTCTGTCTGTGCAGCCTCTGCTTCAATTGTTCATCATGTTGGAGCATCAATTAGGAGATACCTAAGACTGCCGGTGCTGGAGATCAGAGTAGAGCGTTGATTGCTGGAAAAGCACAGCAGTTCAGGAAGCATCCGAGGAGCAGGAGAATCTACGTATTGGCATAAGACATTCATCAGGAATCAGCATAAATTACCTCATTCTGCCCCCCCCCCCCCCCCCGTGTCAGTGCATTGAGGTGGGAATGGCCTCCTTCTGTTCCTGTATAAGTAACTCAAGGGACTGACTTGCTTCAAACTCGTCCGATTGGACAGGGCCAAGGGCCTGACTGGTTACCCCTGTTCCTGTTAGACAGCTCATTGTACTGACTAGTGTGACAATGATTAGATTAGATTAGATTACTTACAGTGTGGAAACAGGCCCTTCGGCCCAACAAGTCCACACCGACCCGACGAAGCGCAACCCACCCATACCCCTACATTTACCCCTTATTACCCAACACTAAGGGCAATTTAGCATGGCCAATTCACCTAACCTGCACATCTTTGGACTGTGGGAGGAAACCGGAGCACCCGGAGGAAACCCACGCAGACACGGGGAGAACGTGCAAACTCCACACAGTCAGTCGCCTGAGTCGGGAATTGAACCTGGGTCTCTGGCGCTGTGAGGCAGCAGTGCTAACCACTGTGCCACCGTGCCACCCAGCTTCAGCTTTAAGAGGTTATTTTTTCCTGGTTTCTTTTAAGAGAGAGATTGAACGATCGTTACCAAGCTGGCTAGTAAAGACCACTTGTGTAACAGCTAGGGAGGCCTTGGGTTTGTTTTAATGCAGCTTGAATGTGTGTGGCCAGTTCTCACAGATTAGGATCTTTGGGTTTTGGTTTCTCAGTAACATCAGAAACTATTGTGGTCTCCACAGAGTTGGAAGCTTCAGTGAAGGTTTTCTGGCTGCTACTCTCTCTGAAATTTCTCTTGATGCTGTTTTTAATTCCTGGATTGGAGAGATGTTTGTGACAATCTGTGTCTGAATATTTCTTTTTGCCAAGGGCTGTGTTTATGGGATTTTCCTAGATTGGAACAGTTCATCAGTCGTAGTTCTTATATCTAGTATTCTGTTAACTTGTCCAATAGAATTATATTATTCTAAATTCCTCTTTCTTTGGTTTCATTTTCTCTTCCGTGTTTAAGTAGATGGCGTTTTGCTTCACACCGAGTAGTTTGACCAGTCACATTGTATCTGGGACAGACACTTTATATTTCCTTTAAAATAAGAATACATTAGAGTCTCGGCTGCTGCCTTCAAATATTTTCGAGGGGCTCTCGTGTGGTCCATCACATTAGACTCCTTCTCTTCTTGAATAATAGGCTGGAGGCACTGAATGGGCTGTACCTGTTCTTCTCCAATAGTGTCAATGGGCTGAATGGCTTCCTCATATTCCTGTGAAAACAGTATGAGATGCTGAATGAACTCTTGTTTTACTGTGGCAATGTGCAGTGTCAGGCAGTGCTGTGACATGAATGTTACAGACACTTTAACAGCATAAGTCTCAATGGAGTCTGGATCCTGCTGCACACGGACAGAGACCAGTTCAGGAGCTGACGGGGAACATTGTGGAATCTTCAGTGACCATCCCCACTTCTGATCTTATGGTGGGGAGGGTGGGGGCTGGGAGATATTGATGAAGCAGCTGAAGATGTTTGTGAAGGAGAAGCTACCCTGAGGATCTCCCACAGAGGTGATCAAGGACGGAGATGAAGAACATCTTCTTTTGTGCCATGTTTGACTCCAAACACTGGAGAGGTTACTCTGATTCCCATTAAGTCCAGTTTTGTTAAGCTCCTTTATGTCAACAGAAGTCAACCACAGCCTTGATATCGGACCCAGTCATTTTTACCTGAACCCTTGTGTCAACTTCTTTTGTTCATATCAATAGGCCATGATATAGGAGCATCAAGTGTTTTCTTCAAACAGGTAGTATTAAATGTCAGGATTTCTCTTCTCAAGAGTGTTGGGGGAGCTAGATGACTGAACGTATTTGAAGGGGAGGTAGATGGATATTGACCTGTCAGAGAGGTGAGCGCTATGAAGAATTGGGTATGACAAAGAATTTGACAGCAAGAGCAGATCAGTCATGATCTTATGAAGGGCAAAGCAGGCTTGGGGAGTAAATGACCTGCCCCTGTTTCTGATGTTGTCACATTCTGTTATTGGAAAGTTAGTGGGTGTTATTTTCGTGAATGTTCTGTTATTGAATGTTGCAGACAGGGAGCCCAGAGGATTTTGTGAGCCATCTCTGGGTGCGGTATGGGGGCTGTATTCACAGTGAATCTGGGTCTACAACATGACCAACAAATAAAGCACAAGTTGCAGAGAGGGGAAGCTCTGAAAGGGAGATGAGGGGCCTCTTTCATACCCAGCCTGGTTTTCCAATTACATTTCCCAAATCACCTCAAAGCGTGTGGGACAGTCTTGAAGGGCCTACTTTGACCCTTCTCCACCAGGCACTCAGACTGTGGCCTCAGCTCCACTTTCTTGTCTGTATCCCATTATGCGTGACTCACTTCTCTGTCAAATATTTAACTAACGCAGCTTTCAATCAATGTGAACATAGAGACACGATGACCTTCCAGTGAAGAGAATTCCGACTTGAAAGGTCCTTTCAGAATTATTCCTCATCCCTCTTATAGAATCAGAGAATCATGCAGAACGGAAACAGACCCATTAGTCCAATCTGTTCACTCTGATCAGATATCAAATCTGATTTAGTCCCATTTGCCAGCATTTGGCCAATATTCCTCCTGTGATTGTACCCGCCTTGACCACTTCCTCTGACAGCACTTTCTGTAAACACACCACTCTCTGTGTGAAACATTTACCTTCAGATCCCTTATAAATCATTTGCTCTCTCCTCTTCAACCTATGCTCTCTTGTTCAGGATTCCCCTATCCTGGGGAGCAGAACATGGCTGTTCAGAATATCCGTGCCCCTGATGATTTTATAAACCTCTAAAATGTTACCCCTCAACCTCTGACACTCCAGGGGGGAACACTGCAACGTAATCAGCCTCACCCTACAGCTCAAACCTTCAGTCCTGGGACATTCGTGTAAGTCATTTCTGCAGAAAACCGCGTTGTACACAATATTCTTAAAGTGGCCTCACCAACATCCTGTACAGATACAACATGCCACTACAATCCCTATACTCAATGCTCTGACTGATTAAGGCAAATGTGCCAAATGTGTTCAGCACCACTCTGTCTACCTGCGACTCCACTTTCAAGGAACAAAATACCTGCATCGCTCGGTCCCTTTGTTCCACAACACTCCCCAGGACCTTATCATTAAGTGTATAATTTCTGCCTTGATTTGCGTTCCCAAAATGCAAAACCTCGTATTTATCAAAATTAAACTTCATCTGTCAGTCCTTGCCCTTTTGTCCCATCTAATTGTGGTCTCATTTTACTCTGAGATAATCTAATGCACCACCTTTCTGATGTAATCTGTAAATTTACTAATTATGGCCCCAATATTCACATCTAAATCCTTTACATAAATGATGAAATGCAATGTACTCAGCACTGATTCTTGCAGCACACTGCTGCTCACAAGCCTCCAGTCTGGAAAACATCCTTCTCCCTTCAAGTCAATTGTGACTAGCTTCCTCTGTATCCCATGTGACTGAAACTTACTATCTACCTACCAATAAGAATGAAATACTAGCTATGAAGAGAGGCTGAGTAGGTTAGGTTTATTTTCTGTAGAAAAAGGAGGGGGACCTGATTGAGGTTTGCAAAATCATGGAGGGTATAGACAGGGTGGACAGAGACAGGCTTTTTTCTGAGGGTGAAGGATTCAATAACGAGAGGTCGTGCTTTCAAAGTGGGAGATGGAATGTTTAAGGGTGATACGCGCGGTAAGTCCTTCTCACAGAGGATGGTGGGCATTTGGAACGCGTTGCTCGCAGAGGTGGTAGAGGCAGGCACCGCAGATTCATTTAAGATGCGTCTGGACAGATGCAGGAGAAGGTGGGGAGCAGAGGGAGACAGATGCGTAGGAATTGACCGACAGATTTAGACAGTACATTTGGATCGGCTAAGGCTTGGAGGGAGAAGGGCCTGTTCCTGGGCTGTAAATTTTCTTTGCTCTTTGTTCTTTAAATGAACACCGTGCTGAAGTCCATATAGACAATGTCTACCAAACTGCCTTCATCAATCTTCTTTGTCACCTCTTCATAAAACTCAACCAAATTAAGGAGACATGATTTCCCATGTAGAAAGCCACGTTGTCTATTCTGATCAGCCCTTGCCTTCCCAAATGTATGTAAATGCTATCCGTCAGAATCCCCTCCATCAACTTACCCACCACTGACATCAGGCTCACCGGTCTAGAGTTCCCCGGCTTTTTGGGTCACCGTTTCCTTTTCTAGTCCCACTCCTCCACTGGTCACAACAAATGTAAAATGTAACCAGTTTGGTGATATGGCCGATGATGTCGGTCTCAGGTTGGGTCAGGGTCAGTTTCAGGAACAGATCAGGCTAGTTTCTTTAATTTGTTGAAACAACACGTTTATGATCCAGAGCAATGTTACTCAAACTATGATGGAAAAATGAATGGCAAACTGTTTGGGTATTGCAAATATATAATCAATATTTCCCTTTCTAAAAACACACACACACACACACACACACACCCACGCACACACACACACACAAACAAAATCTCTGCAATTTTAACTTGAAAGAACTTTGTCCAGGTATTAGTGTAACTCATGACAAAATGAAAAATTGAGAGATTGTCCAAAATGTGAATCTGCTTCTGAAGATATTCTACTTGCAATGGGATTTCATCCTGGAACAGTTAGATTTGGCTGAATTCCCTTTGCTTTAGGCAGTGAGTTGATTCCATTGAATTCTGGTTAAGGATCACCCAAAGGGTTGCACGGTGGTTAGCACCGCTGCCTCACAGCACCAGGGACTTGGGTTCGATTCCAGCCCCGGGCGACTATCTGTGCAGAGTTTGCACATTCTCCACTTTTCTGTGTGAGCTTCTAATGGGTGGTCTAGTTTCCTCCCACATCTCAATAAGTGTAGGTTAGCTGGATTGGTCTTGCTAAATTATCCATAGTGTTCAGGGATTTATAGGTTAGCTGCATTAGTCAGGGGTGAATGTTGGGGAACGGGTCTGGGAAGGTTACTCTTTGGAAGTTTGGTATGGACTTGTTGGGCTGAAGGGCCTCTTTCCACACTGCAGGAATTCTATAAAAACCAAGAATGGTAACGATGACTTTAGAGTTTGTTTTAGCTCGCACACATTGCTGTGACGAAGAATAATGAAGGAGAGAGAGTTCAATACGTCATTCCTTCTCGGGCAGATTATATTTTCTCCCTCTCTGAGCTGAATCACACAGTAATGTCATCCTCTCCTAAACTGGAACATGTGAGGTCTCCTTGTACATTGTCCAAACTATGTCTCCATCACATTCCCTGTTCCATGTAGGTGCGTCATTGCTGCTGTCATGCATAGAGCCATACACTTAGTAGAAAATGGTCTCGGTCAATTTGAAATATGTTTACATGGTCATGCATCATTAAAAAATAAAATGTTCAATTTATTCAAAATACCTGTGTTAAAATGAATGTATTTTTAAAGAAATACAGAAATTGCTGGAAAAGCTCGGCAGGTCTGTCAGTACCCAGATGCCTTTTACATGCTGCAGTTGTACCAGCCTCCATCACTTCCTCTGGAAACTCATTCCATACGCATACCACCCGCTGTGTGAAAAGGCCTTTTCAAAACCTTTCCCCTCTCACTTTGAACCAATGCCCTCTAGTTTTGAACGCCCCTAACCTGGGGGAAAACCGTAACTACTCACCCTATCTATGATCATTCTGATTTTATAAACCTTTACTGCTGCGAAATGTGACTCCAATCAACACGAATAGCTGTGCTTTCAATTATCCCGGGCCTAAATTCTAAAATTCAATACTGACACGTCTTCCTTCTCCATCAAATCACTATTCTAAATCCATTTTAATCAGTTTGTTCAGATGTATCATGAGACACTTCTGTGGGCTTTACACCAAGACCTTTGTGCTCGGAGGTAGGGACACTAGCATCACTGGGCAATACCCATAAAGCTATAATATTATTCTCCTGTGTGTTTGCTCATCAGCATGTTCTGACATGCTGTGACATACCTCTGCAACAGGCACGACTTGAATTCAGAACTTCGAGCTCAGAGCTAGGGACACTACCACACATGTTCAGGAATTGGAATCAAATCCAGAGCTCTGACTCAGAGACAGGGACACTACCCACCACACGACATACCCAGATTTTGGGTCATATTTGAGTGCCTGCTTTCAGCTCGGTGTGGATTTATTATAATCAGGTTACCATTACTGAACTCCACAAAACACTTTGTATTGTTAAACAAATGCAAAATATTTGTCTCAACTGTAGGATATTGAGTGTACGTACTGTGCCATCAAAATTAACTATGAACATCTTTAATCGCTATTATCTGTAGCCTGCAATATTAGGGAAAGAAATCCTGCAGACACACTCTGCACAATGAAGGATCTCAAATAGATATTTATTACTGAACACCAGAGACGGAGAAAGAGCATAATTGCTTGCCCCAAAGCACCGATCACTATTACCCAACTCTCACGTGCGACGGCCCTCTTCCTAAAACCATGAAATGATACCAGGCCGCTGATTAATGTCCAGTCTCTCCTCCCCACTGACTGTGTCTGCAATCTGTCCCTCCTTCCCCTAAACACGCAAGGCAAACCAAGCTCAGGGTCTTTGTGAAAATCAAGGCTGGAGTGTGCAGGCCTCCTGGAGAGGGATGGGCATTTTAAAATTGAAGGGGGAGGGGGCAGTAGTATCACACACTGGGCTGAGCGGTCGCAGATGGAATTTAGTTTGGATTCATGCGAGGAATTGGATTTGGTAAATCAAACAAGAACAGGACATATATAGTTAAAAGTAGGGTCTTTGGCAGTGTTGCAGAACAGAGACCTAGGCCATCAGGTACAACTCTTTAAAATTTGCATCTCAGACAGATAGTGTGATTAAGAAGGTATTTAGCACACTTGTCTTCATTGGTCAGACCTTTGAGTATCAGAATTGGGACGTCATGTTCAGGTTATACAGGACATTGATAAGACTTCGTCTGGAATACTGTGTCCAGTCTGGTCACTCTGCCCACTCATTCCATAGGCACACCACTCTCTGTGTGAAAAAGCTATCCCTTAGCTTGCTTTTAAATGTTTCCCCTCTCACCTTAAAACTATGTCCTCTAGTTTTGGACTCCCCTAACTTAGAAAATACCTGGTCTATTCATTTGATATTGTTGACCTTGATATTATTAAGCTGCATAGGGTTCAGAAGAGATTGACCTGGATATTGTTGGGAATGGAAGGAGTGAGTATTAAGGAGAGGCTGAATAGGCTGAGACGTTTTTTACTGGAGAGTATGAGATTTAGGGGTTACTTTACAGAAGTTTATAAAAGCATGAGGAGTACAGATAAGCTGAAGGGCGGATGTCTTTTCCAGAGAGTTGGGGATTCAAAACTGAGGGATATTTTAAGGTGCGAGGAAAAAGATATACAAAAGTCATGAGAGTGGGGTAATAAATTTAGACAGAATCTGGCTTGTGTGTGGAATGAACTTCCAGAAGATGTGGTGAAAGCAGGGACAGTTACACCGTTCAAATGACATTTAGATCAGTTAGAGCTAGACACAGTATTCCAGAAGATGTCTCACCAATGTCCAGTAAATTCTCAACATGACATTTAGAGCCCTGGCTGTATACGAGCACAGATTGTTGATGATATCAGGACATGTGCGGAGACCAGTAACTATCACAGATTTGTTTCAGAATCTGAGCTGTTTACAGGGGGAGGTGTAGGAGGGACCCGCCGTGCTCCCTTCCTGGGAGGTGGTGGTGACGATGTGTTATGAGCTCACCCTCCTGTAACTAAAACAATGGGGATTCCATTTGTACCAGCTCGACACAAAAGGGAGATGGCATCAGGGCCACGGCTTCTAAGTTGTGCCAGGGGGGAATGGAGCTGCCAGTGGGTTTAAAGTGAGAATTGCCATTCACTATACATTGCTCCTTACTCGGTCGGTGGGACGTGGATGTTTCAGAATCTGCACACGAGAATTCCCGGTCCTCTGCAGCTCAAACCAGGGTCCGACCCACATGGCGTGGGTAGGGGGTGAGGGAACGGATATCTGGCACTGCACCATCCGGCTTGGCCTTTTAGAACATAGAACAGTACAGCACAGAACAGGCCCTTCAGCCAACGATGTTGTGCCGACCACTGATCCTCATGTATGCACCTTCAAATTTTGGTGACCGTATGCATGTCCAGCAGTCTCTTAAATTCCCCAAAGACCCTGCTTCAACAACTGCTGCTGGCAATGCATTCCATGCTCTCACAACTCTCTGTGTAAAGAACCCGCCTCTGACATCCCCTCGATACTTTCTTCTAACCAACTTAAAACTATGACCCCTCGTTTTAGCCATTTCTGCCCTGGGAAATAGTCTCTGGCTATCGACTCTATCTATGCGTCTCATTATCTTGTATACCTCAATTAGGTCCCCTCCTCTCCTCCTTTTCTCCAATGAAGAATGTCCAAGCTCAGTCAACCTCTCTTCATAAGATAAGCCCTCCAGTCCAGGTAGCATCCTAGTAAACCTCCTCTGAAACTTCTCGAAAGCATCCACATCTTTCCTATAATAGGGCGACTAGAACTGGACGCAGTATTCCAAGTGCGGTCTAACCAAAGTTTTATAGAGCTGCAAAAAGATCTCACGACTCTTAAATTCAATAACCCGGTTAATGAAAGCCAAAATACCATATGCTTTCTTAACAATCCTGTCCATTTGGGTGGCAATTTTAAGGGATCTATGTATCTGCACACCAAGATCCCTCTGTTCCTCCACACTGACAAGAATCCTATCCTTAATCCTGTACTCAGATTTCAAATTCGACGTTCCAAAATCCATCACCTCGCATTTATCCAGGTTGAACTCCACCTGCCACCTGTCAGCCCATCTCTGCATCCTTTCAATGTCCCTCTACAGCCTACAACAGCCCTCTATACTGTCAACGACACATCCAACCTTTGTGTCGTCTGCAAACTTGCTGACCCATCCTTCAATCCCCTCATCCAAGTAATTAATAAAAAATACAAACAGTAGAGACCCAAGGACAGAACCCTGTGGAACACCGCTCACCACAGACTGCCAGGCAGAATATTTTCCTTCTAATACCACTTGCTGTCTTCTGTAGGACAGGCAATTCTGTATCCAGCTAAGTTTCCCTGTATCCCATTCCTCCTGACATTCTGAATGAGCCTACCATGGGGATCCTTATCAAATGCCTTGCTGAAGTCCATATACACCACATCCACAGCTCGACCTTCATCAACATTTCTAGTCACATCCTCAAAAAACTTGATAAGGTTTGTGAGGCATGACCTGCCCCTCACAAAGCCGTGTTGACAGCATTTAATCAAGCAGTCCAGTTGCTCTTCCAGTTGGTCATAAATCCTATCCCTGAGAATCCTTTCTAACACCTTGCAGATGACAGACGTGAGACTGACTGGTCTGTAATTGCCGGGGATTTCCCTAATTCCTTTCTTGAAGAGAGGAATCACATTTGCCTCTCTCCAGTCCTCAGGTACGATTCCAGTGGAGAGCGGGGATGTAAAGATCTTCGCAAGTGGCGAAGCAATTGCATTTCTCGTTTCCCAAAGTAGCCGACGACAAATGTGGTCCAGGCCTGTCGACTTGTCAATCTTAATGTTTGACAAAACTTTCAGCACATCAGCCTCCTCCATCTCTATCCATTCCAGCCAGCAGTCCTGCTCTTCAAAGTTTTCATTCATTACAAAATTCGTTTCTTTCGTGAAGACAGATGCAAAAAACTAATTTATGGCTTCCCCTACCTCCTCAGACTCCACACGCAAATTCCCTATGCTCTCCCTGATCGGCCCTACTCTTTCTTTGACCATTCTCTTATTCCTCACGTACGTGTAAAATGCCTTTGTGTTCACCCTAATCCGTTCTGCCAAGTCTTTCTCGTGCCCCCTCCTGGCTCTCCTCAGACCATTTTTGAGCTCCTTCTCGCCTGCGTGTAGTTCTCTAGAGCTGAGTTTGACCCTAGCTTCCTCCACCTTATGTAAGCTACCTTCTTCCTTTTGACGAGAAGCTCCACCGCTCTCGTCATCCAAGTTTCCTTTATCTTACCACTTGCCTGTCTCAGAGGAACATATTTATTCATCACTTGCAACAACTGTACCTTAAACAGTCTCCACATGTCTATAGTGCCTTTACCATGGAACAATTGCTCCCAGTCATTGCTTCCTAACTCATGTCTAATCGGATCATAGTTTCCTCTTCCCCAATTAAATATCCTCCCATTTTGCCTAATCCTCTCCTTCTCCATAGCATTGTAGAATGTGAGGCAGTTGTGGTCCCTATCACCAAAATGCTCTCCCACCGCAAGATCTGAGACCTGCCCCGGCTTGTTTCCGAGCACCAAGTCTAGAATGGCCTCTCCCCTCGTCGGTCTGTCAACGTACTGAGTTAGGAAACACTCCTGAACACACCTTACAAAATCAGCTCCATTCAAATCTTCTGCTCGAAGGAGATTCCAATCAATATTGGGAACGTTAAAGTCACCCATGACAACAACCCTACTACGTCCACGCTTTTCCAAAATCTGCCGACCTATGCTCTCTTCCATCTCCCTGCTGCTATTGGGTGGCCTGTAGTAGACCCCTAAAGAGGTTACTGCTCCCTTGCTGTTCCTAATTTCTACCCATATAGAGTCAGTAGGCAGATCTTCCTCGACAATGGAAGTTTCTATAGCTGTGATACCGTCTCTGATTAGTAGTGCTGCACCCCCTCCTCTTTTCCCCCCTCCCTATTGTTTTTAAATGCTCTAAATCCTGGAACATCCAGCAACCATTCCTGCCCCTGAGAAACCCATGTCTCTGTTATGGCCACAACATCATAGCACCAGGTACTGATCCATGCTCTAAGTTCATCACTTTTATTCCTGATACTCCTTGCGTTAAAGCAAACACACTTTAACTGATCCCTTGGTTCCTTTCCAGGAAACTCCTTCCCACTGGCTGGTCTACCTCTTGCTATTGCCTCATCCACATCAACTCTCACCTCTGGTATACAGCTCAGGTTTCCACCCCCCTGCCATACTAGTTTAAACCCTCTCGAACTACTCGAGCAAACCTTCCACCCAGGACATTGGTCCCCTTCCAGTTCAGATGGAACCCATCCTTCTTGTACAGGTCCCACCTTCCCCTTGTTTGTATGTACCCTTGTTTTTTTACCCTTTGACTAATGGGAACAGCTGTTGTTCTGCCCATTCTGTGTCACTCTGCCCATACCTCTCATGCTTTTATACACTTCTGTTAGTTTCACCCTCACCCTTCTCTGCTCCAAAAGCAAATCTAGCCTATCTTCATGGTTTGAGTTCTCTCTTGTCTTTTTACATCTTCCAAAGTGCAGCATCTCACATATTTCAGTGTTACTTATTATCAGCCATTGATCTGGCCATCTGACAATCCGTTTGTACCCTCCTGTACCTAAGACATTCATGATCACTGTGATGCACCCGGTTAATCATTGTGTCTTCCATAAAATTGTTTATCATCCTCCAAATCCCCACCATCTCCCACATTCTTATCATCAATATTTATGAATTTCAGAAACAACCTTTGATTTTCTTCCTGTTCCACAGATGTTGTTGCAGAATTGAGAATTCAGTCTCTTATTTTTTCTATTTTGGTGAATTTACAGTGTGAATCAGTTGTGGTCTTTTGTGAGGGAGCCACAAATAGTATTTTGGGTGTGGAGAGGAATTCTGCTTTAATACCCCGCCCCTCCGCATGTATTATTCATAAGGCTTAGAAATCATCAACTTTGGACTAGCTTTTGGCACCTTGCCCTGCAAACTTTCCATTTGATGTGGGCCTGGAGCTTATTCTTTACAATATTCGCTGCAGTAGTCAGAGCTGAAAGATCTTTTTCATCTGCAGGATGGACACAGGCTCATTCATTAATTGTTTGAAAGAGCTAAAGCAATGATGATAGAGGTTGATTTAAATTCTGGATTATAAACACACTACAGAAGATCAATTCACGTTCTCATTTCTCCGTTGAATTGAAAGCAAATTAAAAGAACAAACACCAACCGATTTGAACATTGTTTAAAAAGTGATGTCATTCTGAAGTAATGCATTAAGGAAGACCATACATCAATTTTTCTTTTGAATATTGTGAGGACATTGTTCAAGCAAACAGTGTTCTTGAATTTTGCTCCTTATTCTTTCAACTGATCTTCCAATGTAATTTGAGGTGAGATCAGAGTGACTTCCCTTTCAGTTGAAGCAGGACTTGACTGAGCATGGAATCAAGGACCCTGAGCAAAACTGTGATTAATGGGAATTAGAGAACATTTTGCACTGGGAATGGGAACAATGGGAAATGGTGTCTGTTATCTGTGGGGTTTTGTCACTGTTGACTGTTTGCATTTCAGGTTTACATTTACATTTACATTGTCCACAGTATTCCCGAGTATAGTGACTTCGTTTGGGGGGCAGGGGAAGAGGAGGGGGAGGGGACATGTTGTCTCAGGCTTTAGCACGGCTGTCTCACAGTACCAGACCCTGTTTGTGGGGGGGGCATGGTGTCTCAGTGGTTAGCACGTTTATCTCACAGTACCAGGGACCTGTTTGGGAGGGGGCCATCGACTCTCAGTGGTTAGCACGGCTGTCTCACAGTATCAGGTATCTTCCAAGTTGCATGTCATTCTGACTAGGGAATAATTAGCTGTTTCTTCACAAGTATATGTTAAAAGTCTTGGAATGTTCCTAGAAACAGCTCTATGTGGATCTGCATCACTTTGGATTGAAGAGGTAAATCAGGACAACTCTGTGTCATTTATTCCAGAGCCATTGGGGATGACAAATAAACTCTACCCTTGCTCGTGCCTTCCCAAACCATGGATGAATATTTCCTGTGACATCAGGAGCATGATAAGAAGTTGATAACAATTGGGATCAGTACTTCAACCAGTTACTTTCAGAGGATTGATCGTATGATGTCATGATGACCGAGTTCAACATTTTCAAAATGCATTATGACAGTGGCAATAAATTATCAGTATTTAGGGAGCTGTCACTCACAGAGGTTTTAATTTTTCATTCAAAAACCATCACCAAATACTTGAGAGTCAACAGAAATGGCAGCTTCACAGTTCCCTTTCAGATCAGACAATGATCCACATTCCAAAAGATTAACTAGGTTGAAAGTGCTGGAAAACCATAACCGGTTCTGAGCAGAGAGAAACACAATTAACCTTTTGAGTCCAATATGAGTTTTTCAGAAGAGGATCATATCAGACTCAATATGTTTCTCCCTCCAGATCTTGAACCATCTCTGGGGTTTTGTCACTGTTTACTGTTTGCAGTTCAGGTTTACAGTTTCCACAGTATTCCCAAGCACAGTGACTTCGTTTGGTGGTGGTGGGGGGGGTGTAGGCATGACAGGGGGAGGGGGAGGGAGAGGGGGCATGTTGTCTCAGGCGTTAGCATGTCTGTTTCACAGTACTAGGGACCCGTTTGGTGGGAAGTGGGAGGGGGAGATGGTGTCTCAGTGGTAAGCACGGCTGTCTCACAGTACCAGGGATACGTTTTTAGGGGAGGGGGAGGTGGGCATGGTGTCTCAGTGGTTAGCACAGTTGTCTCACTGTAGCAGGGACCCAGTGTTGGTGGAGGGGGAGAGATGCATGGTGTCTCTGTGGTTAGCACAGCTGTCTCATACTACCAGGGACCCAGTTTGCTTCCACCCTCAGGACTTGTTGTATTGCATTTTCACATTGTCCCTGGGTCTGCAAGTGTTTCCTCCAGGTGCTCCAGGTTCCTCCCACATTGCAAACCGGTTCAGTCGATTGACCATTCTAAATTACCAATCGTGTACTGCTCGGTGTATTAGCTATGTGAGATGCAGGGATAGATTAGTAGTTGGGTTAGCCATGGGAAATGCAGGAGTAGGGCATGAGATGGGTCTGTGTGCAATGCTTTTCAGAGGGTCAGTGTGGATTCGAAGGGGCTATGTCCCATAAAATAAGGAAAAAAATGTTAAATCAAACAATGGAAGATACTTGAAACCTGAACTAAAAAGAAACAGAGTGCGGGGAAAATGGAGCAGGTTTGGCAGCGTGTGTCGAGAGAAAAACAGTGTTAACCTTTTGAGCCCACTGACCATGTATCAGATCTGAAAGCAGCCGGGAATTAATCTAATGTCTGTTGGTGGGGTAAGATAAATATACGGGAAATAGAGAGATAGAATACATAACCAAGGATTATTCATAATCAGCTGGGATGGAAATAAAATGTGACATTATTTTAATTTATTTTTCACCTCCTCCCATATTCCTGAGTCTAATGCACGTGTGGGCAAATATCCACGTCCCTGTTTGAAGTGAGTTCTGTCCCCTCCATCTATTTCCTCAGTGTGGCCATTTTCTTTCCTTTATGAATGGGACAGGTTTGATGTTGGCTGGGCCAGAGTTTATTTTTATTTCCTATTTGCTGTTGAGAAGCTGTTGGGAAACTGCCTTTCTGAACCACTGTACGTCGATGTGGTGTCGGCTGCCAGTGCTCAGGTCCAACTGGTTTCACTTCTTTGAGAACTTGTGTTATAGCTGAATGGTTGGCTTGGCCATTTCAAAGGGCATTTGAGAATCTACCATTGCTGAGGGTCTGGAGTAACATGTACGTCAGACCAGTGAAGGTTGCAAGTTTCCTTCCCTGAAGGACGGTAGTGAGCCAGGGGCTTTTAGTTTTAACAACCATCAATGTTTCATTAGATTGTTAATTCCAAATATTTTATTGAATTCAAATTCTACCGTCTGCTGTGGGGAGATTGAAGGCCGGGTTTGGGTCATTACCTGGGTCCCTGGATTTATAGTTTGGAGAAAATAACATGAGACCATCACCTCCCCAACAACTCCTTCAGCAATAGCAGTGTTGCTATTATCATGACTGAGGTAAGGAAAATTGTGCATTTACATTGTCAAACACTTCCATGGAGAACAATGCTGTTAATAATTCAGGTGACAGTGTCTATGCAGAGATCATATAGATTTTCAGCTCCGAATAGAAACTGAAGTGAAAAGCATTTTTTAACGTTGAGTGGATATGCCTGTCTACAGCGTTTTGACTTGTTCCTGTCGTGGAAAGACAGTGCAGGTTCTGTGGATGATATTCTCAGACTTGTGGTGTCACCTGCTGCGATCATTCAGGCAGATTTGAGAGTCTCACGTTCCCACTCTGGACAAGGTGTGGGCACTGCACTTAGAGAGTGTCTGGGTCTACAGGGAGGAGCAGGACATTGCACTATCCTGAAATTTCCACAAATGTTTTCCAATGACATATTTTTCCAGATGCAAAGTGTGAAGCCAGTTTTTGTGAACAATGTGGAGGTCACAGAGCTGTGAACCTCCTTCAGCATATCCAATAGTCTCACACCAGGGAGAGGTCTGTATTAAAAATCTCCAACAATGGTTTTGTTCTGGAACATTCCAGGCAGGAGTGGGTGACATACCCATTATGCCAGAGTGCCATCCTCTCGTGGTTTCATGAGGTGACAGAGGCTATAGTGAGGTAAATAGGTTGGTTCTGTCTCCACCAAGGAAGCAACAGAATATCCTCCTGAAATATTAAGGAGCAGAGTGACTGGGGCAAATGAGAAACCACAAGAAATTAGAATTATTAAAGTGGAAATAATTGTATTGAAGCTTGGTACGTTTTTGGACCAGATGAGTGATGAATTGAGAGGGTCACAGATTTAGTGCTGGGGAGTTGTGTTTGCTGGATAGATCTGTCCGGAGCAGGAACGGACACAATGGGTCACTGGCCTCCTTCTAAACTGTCAATTCCATAATTCTATGAGGGAGGTCAAAGTTGGTCAAAGCGCTTTATGTTATGGAAAGGGTCCTGCAGACTTGAAAGTAGCTACTGTGATCGCAAATACTTAAAACAGGAGAGAGAGAGTGGTAAGAGAATATCAACTGTTGGATAAATTGATGTCAGTAATGAGGAAAATATTAGAACTTTTTTAGTCATTAATGACAATTAGATCTTTGGAGAATAATTATATGATTTGTAGAATCAGCCGAGATTCAGGGAAGGGAAAATCGTTTTTGATAAACTAGTAGGAGTTTTTGGAGGATGTAGATTGTGACATCGACAAATGAGAACCAATGGGAATGGTGTCTTTGAATTTTCAGAAGGCATTTGACAGGTGAGCGAAGAACGTGAGAGTCCTTCAGTAAGGGGTGAATATACTAATTGGATTGAGAATTGGATAATGGGGAAAATACATAGAGTAAGGTCCTGCTCTGAACTGAAGGTCATTGCTAATAGTGTATCAAATGTATCAGTGCTTGTAGCACAGCTGTTCACAAGGCAAAGAAATAATTTGAATGTGAGTAACAAATGCAGTCCTTTCCATTTTGTATTTGTTCGAAGATGAGTGGTTGGGAACTGCAGTTGTGAAAAAGCAAGTAATCAGGACAGTGAATGTATGTTGTCCTTCATTATAAAATTGTTCAAGTAAAGGAGTAAAGCCATCTTCCTGCAGTTGGAGAGTGTTGCTGGGATAGAATTTGGGGCACTGTTGGCAGATTTTCTCTCTTTTGTAAGGAACGATGTTTTTGTGATCAAGAGTGCAAAGGAGCTTCACTAGACTAATTCCTGGATGATAAAGCGAGTATAAAGGAAATGAGTGTTTAATCTGTAGCACTGCGAGAGAATAGCAGGCGATTACATTTAAACTTGAGGATTATGGACTAACACTCATTATGTCGAGAAAAAGACGATGATTTTGTGAGGAATTGCATTTTCCACATGATACGTTTTTCCCAATATTCCACATAACTGTGTTGAATCCCCATGTTGGTTGAAATGTAGCTTTAGGCTCTAAATGAACTCTCACCGTCTCAGTGTGCAGTTGAGTGTGACCCTGCACTGTTCATAAATCTGCCAGTAGGCACAATGCGTTATTCCTGAAAAAGTTGGCCATTCCCACCAGCTTCCGACCTCCACAGGAATGCCAGTCTGTCTTCTCAGAGATATAAGGTATTTTCTTGAGACTTTGCACAAACCATCCATTTTCCACCCTCACCTTCAGCAAACCACATTAAAGTGACACGTGTCTACCACAAGCAATAGTCCCAGGAGGAACAGCATGCAGCCGTCTATCTGTGGGGTATCAGTAACATCCTCCTATTTCTGAATAAGTAGCTTGACAGGCTGCAATGCCTCTTCCTGGTCATATGAAAGTGGCTCAAGGACCTGACTTAGCGACTCCTGGTTCCTCTTTAACACATCGATGTGCTGACTACACTCTTTCCCTTTTTGTGTAATAGACAGAAAGGACTGAATGGGCTTATCCAATAGATTCAATGGGTTGAATGGCGTCCTTATATTCCCTTGAAACCAGCGTGAGGTGCTGAATGAGCTCTTCATTTTTAACTGTGGAGATGAGCTATGTCTCGCAGGATGGTTACATGAATGTTACCTATAGCACAATTTAAATGCTATCCAGGTCTTGCTGCACATGGACACAGACTGTTTCAGCGGCAGAGACGTGACAATATATTCTGAACATTGTGCGAAATTCAGAGAACATCTCCCACTTCTAACTGTATGCTCTGAGAAAGATGTTGAAGCAGATGAAGAAAACTACGTTGAGGATGCCAGCAGAGATGTCCTGTGACTGAGATGGTTAATCTTCACACAACACAAACATCTGTCCTTGTGTTCTGAATGGCCTCTAACCATTGAGGAGTTTACACATCATTCCCATTACATTCTATTCTGTTCGGGTTCCTTGATACCATCCTCAGTTAAATCCTGCTTTGATATCAAGGCCTGTCAGACTTACCTTGTGTTCAAATTTTGATTCATGTCAATAGGTCATGGTGTGTGTGCACGGAGTGTTTCCTTCTCACAGAGGGTAGTGACTGTCGGGACTTCTCTAACCCAGAGGTAAGGGAGATGGATCACTGAGAAGTTTGGGGGGGTGGGGTACACAATGCATATTTGACACATCAGAGAGTTGAGGGCTGCAGGAATTGGGCACAAAAGAGGAGTAGAGGAGTGAAGCAGATCACTCATGATCTTATTTAAGGGAAAGATACGCCTAAAGGGCTGAATGACTTATTTGTGTTTCTGTTGTTCTCGCATTCAGTTATTGGAAAGTTATTTTCCTGGAAATCCTGCGATCGAAGATTGCAGTCAGGGAGACGAGATGATCTTGTGAGCCACCTCTGGGTGAGATTAGGGAACTGTACACATAATGGATCTGGGTCTGCAACATAACCAACAAATGAATACAGTTCTGTAAAGAGAGAGGAGTTGCTGTGGTTCTGTTCGCCGAGCTGGAAGTTTTTGTTGCAAACGTTTCGTCCCCTGTCTAGGTGACATCCTCAGTGTTTGGGAGCCTCCTGTGAAGCGCTTCTGTGGTGTTTCCTCCGGCATTTATAGTGGCCTGTCCCTGCCGCTTCCGGTTGTCAGTTTCAGCTGTCCGCTGTAGTGGCCGGTATATTGGGTCCAGGTCTATGTGTTTGTTGATGGAGTTTGTGGATGAGTGCCATGCTTCTAGGAATTGCCTGGCTGTTCTTTGTTTCGCTTGCCATATAATGGTAGTGTTGTCCCAGTCAAATTCATGTTGCTTGTCGTCTGCGTGTGTGGCTACTAGGGATAGCTGGTCGTGTCGTTTCGTGGCTAGTTGATGTTCATGGATGCGGATCATTAGCTGTCTTCCTGTTTGTCCTATATAGTGTTTTGTGCAGTCCTTGCATGGGATTTTGTACACTACATTAATTTTGCTCACGCTGGGTATCGGTTCCTTCATTTTGGTGAGTTGTTGTCTGAGAGTGGCTGTTGGTTTGTGTGCTGTTATAAGTCCTAGTGGTCGCAGTAGTCTGGCTGTCATTTCAGATATGTTCTTGATGTATGGTAGTGAGGCTAGTCCTTTGGGTTGCGGCATGTCCTCGTTCTGTTGTCTTTCCCTTCGGCATCTGTTGATGAAATTGCGTGGGTATCCGTTTTTTTGCGAATACCTTGTATAGCTGTTCCTCTTCCTCTTTTTGCAGTTCAGGTGTGGTGCAGTGTGTTGTGGCCCTTTTGAATAGTGTCTTGATGCAACTTCGTTTGTGTGTATTGGGGTGGTTGCTTTCATAGTTCAGGACTTGGTCTGTGTGTGTGGCTTTCCACTGTACCTTAGTGGTGAATTCTCCGTCTGGTGTTCTCTGTACCCTCACGACTAGGAATGGGAGTTGGTTGTCCTTTTCTTCCTCTCTTGTGAATCGGATTCCTGTGAGTGTGGAGTTGATGATCCGGTGTGTATTCTCTATTTCTGTGTTTTTAATGATTACAAAGGTGTCATCAACATATCTGACCCAGAGTTTGGATTGAATTGAATTGAATTGAGAGAGGATTAGGATGTTTCACACTGGCACCGATTCTTTCTTTTCCCAAGAATATTTTCCAACACTATGCCAAACTGTGTGTGATAGTCTTCAGGCGCTAAGAAAAAGTGAGGACTGCAGATGCTGGAGATCAGAGTCGAGACTGTAGTGCTGAAAAAGCACAGCAGGCGAGGCAGCATCCGAGGAGCAAGAGAATCGACATTTCGGGCATAAGTCCTTTGTCAGGAATCCTGATGAAGATTTTATGCCCAAAACGTCGATTCTCCTGTTCCTTGAATGCTGTTTGACCTGCTGTGCTTTTCCAGCACTGCACTCTCGAGTCATCAGGCCCTGAATGGTCTGCTCTGTTTCTGTGTACCAACTCATCGGAGTAAATGCTCTTGTCTGGCAGGTATGAGGAGCTGAATGGAACATAGGGACGTTGGACCGAGGAGCAGGATTGGGTAATTAGACAATTTGAGCCTTCTCCAGCAGACTGTAAGATTGTGGCTGATCAGTTTGTGGTCTAAGCCCCAATTTCCTATCTGTAGTTCATTGTCCTTTACTGTCCAATATCTAACTAACTTTGACTAAAGGCAAACACACAGGCAATACAAACTTTTGGGGAAGAGCATTTCCACTCAAACCGTCCTTTGTGAATTTCTCCTCTCATGCTCAGACTGCGGTCACTGTTATATTTTATAGTACCGCTACTCCACTGGTCATTATAAATTTTAATTGTAACCAGGTTGTTGTTTTGGCCAATGATATTGGTCTTAGACTAGATCACGTTCTTTATGAGGGACAAGTCAGTTCGGTATCTTACATTTGCAAAAATAATTCACCAAATCAAAGATACTCAAAGTAAGATGGAAAGATACATGACAAGCAGTTTGGACAGATATGTGCATTAATATTTATCTTTCAATGCATAAACAAACACATTTTGTGCATACACACAGACACACACACAGGTGCACACAGACGCACCCATACACATGCCTGAAGACAGACAGAAAAAAAACCTCTGCCGAATACCAGATCGAAAGAGCTTTACAAGAAATATTTAGATTCAAGACAAAAAGGAAAAAAAAAACTAAATAATAAGTATTCTGCCTCTGAGGTTATTCTGCTCACACAAGCTGTTGGCAATCAGATTCCTTCCTGTGACATTTGGAGTTGGCTGAATTCCCTTTGCTTCAGGCAATTTGGATATTCGAATGAATCCTCAACAGGAATTCTTCATGAATGGTAAAGATGACTGACAGGATTTCACCTTGCATACGTTGCTGTGAGAAGGAAGGAGGAAAGAGAGGGAGCAGCAATCTGTGGCTTCTCAAGAATGTTGCATTCGCTCGATCATTTAGCAGAAATATGTAATAATGTTATCTGACCACCATACTGGATCATGTGAAGCCTCCTTGAACATCCTCGAGATTGTATGACTCCATCCCTGTAACCTGCTCCCTGTAGGAGAAATTTATGAAGTATGATTTGAAGATACGTTTGTACATGTCCTCATAATTTTTGTTCAATCAATTCATGTCGTCAAAGTATCTGTTTTAAAATGAGTACATCATTCTCTTAAATTTGAATCCTTAATTCTTGTCTCACATAACCGTAGGAAATGTCCATCAGCTATGCAACTAATAGACTATCCTCAAGACCTTATATGGTTCAGTATGAATTTCACTCATTCTCAATCCTGAAGTACTCTGAACTGTAGAGGTGTATAAAATGACGAGGGGAATGGAAATGGCATGGTGACATTTCCTTGATTGGGGGAATCCAAAACTAGATCAAATAAATTTAAGGCGAGAGGGGTAAGATTTAAAAGAGACAAAAGTGGTAACCTTTTCATGGAGTCTATGGAATGAACTGTCAGAGGAAGTCTTGGAAGCTGGGACAATTATATAATTTAAAGCCCATTAGTTTGGTTGCATGAATAAGCAGTGTTCAGTGGGATATGGGCCAAATGCTGCCAAATGGGACTAGATTCCTTCAGGACATCCAGTCGGCCTGGGCAAGTTGGACCAAAGTTTCTGTTTTAATGGGGTAAGACAGAATAAGGCCTTCATTCCAGGAAAAAAAAGTAAAGTGAAACATTTTTACAAAGACTCGAAAACAATTGAGTATATTTACCATTCAGTTTAGGGAATCATAGCTATATAAAATGCTTCTTATGTGGCCCCTATAGACATGGAGTAAAATGTCCTGACAGCCTTTGTATACATTAGAGTCATTCCATATACCTTCCTAATCACTCGCTACGTTTGCCTAATAACTTTGTCTGATGTCTGTACCCGGATTTATAAATCCCTTTGCACACTGAGTTTTGCGACCTCGCGCCATTTAAACAGTTTATTGTTGTTTTATCTTTCTTTCACAGTACAAACCTCGGTAGCACAGCTTATGCTGTTTCTGCTGAAGGTTTCCACACTAAACTCCCCTGTCTATATGCCATTACAGACCCTCTATCTCCACTTGACATCTGATTGAATGACTATCCTGGTGACTGAGCTAATTGAGCTCCAATACAATCAGTCCCCACATCCAAATCCTTGACAGGTTCGAAGTAGTTGTTGATCTTGCACTGATCTCTGAAGTACTACGCTAAGTTAAAGTTTTCCAACCTGAAAATTAGCATTTATCCCTTACGTCAATTTCCTGATAGTTACTCAGGGCTCCACGTTCCTGTGTGGCAGCCTAGAAAGGTTGGATGACCTCCTCCTGTGCTGTGTATTGTACTCAAACAGCTGAACGACTTCATCCTCTCCCTTTATAAATCCTTAGGGGGCACAAAGGTCTCCTTGTGTCTCATTGTACCGATCCTGACTGGTTGAATGAGATCTTCCTCTCTCTGTAACAGCCTCGAGGGACTGAGTGAGAGAACAACACATGGGGCAGGAGCAGCAGTTGACCACTCAGCCCCTCGAGCCTGCTGCACCATTCGGAGTGTGCATTGTTGACGTGATTGTAACTACAATCCCTTTCCTGTCCCCAATAAACATGGATTCTCTTGTTCATCACAGGGCTACGGAACTCAGCCTTGAGTGTGTTCAGGAACCCAGTCTTCACTGCTCCCTGGTGATGAGAACACCACAGATCACACAGTCCTAAAGAGAAAGGAACATCCCCGTCTCAGTCTGAAATGGGAAGGTCCTTATTCTCAAAATGTGTTCCCCTCAAACCTATCATCACTCTTTCGAAACACAAGGACACAACAATTAGGAACAGATATAGACCATTCAATCCCTCAAACCTGTCCACATTTCCATTAACTCGCTTCAATCAAATATCTACCAAATGTAACCTCCACTGAAGTTAAAGGAATTCCAGATACTATAAGCTCACAAGAGTGTAGGAAATAAGAACATACAACAATACAGCACAGTACAGCCCTTCAGCCCTCAAAGTTGTGCCACGCTTTTAGCCTACTGTAAGATAAAGCTAAACGACATACCCTTAATTTTACTATCTTCCTTGTGCCTATCCAAGAGTCACTTAACTGTCCCTAATGTATGTGATTCTACTACCACCGCTGGCAGTGCATTCCACGCACCCACCACTCTCTGTGTAAAAAACAAACTGCCTTTGACCGCTCCCAAAACCTTTCCCAAACACCTTAAAATTATGCTCACCGCGTGACAACCATTTCCGCCCTGGGAAGAAGTCTCTGGCTATTTACTCTGTCTGTAACTCGCACCATCTTGTTCAGCTCTATGAAGTTACCTCTCATCCTTCTTTACTCCAATGAGAAAAGCTATAACTCCCTCAAGCTTTCCTCATAAGACAAGCCCTCTAGTCCAGGCAGCATCCTGGTAAATGTCCTCTGCAGCCGCTCTAAAGCTTCCACATCCTTTCTATAATGAGACGATCAGGACATTTCAACTGTGGTCTCACCAGGGCTTTATAGACC
The DNA here is from genome assembly GCF_037043375.1 of Chiloscyllium plagiosum. Taxonomy (NCBI): domain Eukaryota; kingdom Metazoa; phylum Chordata; class Chondrichthyes; order Orectolobiformes; family Hemiscylliidae; genus Chiloscyllium; species Chiloscyllium plagiosum. The sequence goes on from NW_028270174.1 coordinate 69,426,608, forward strand.
TGCAGCATAATCTCGCGGCTCTTAAACTCAGTCCCCCTGGTAATAAAAGCCAACACACCATACGCCTTCTTAACAGCCCTATCAAATTATGTGGCAACTGAGAGACCTACAGACATGGACCCAAAGATCCGTTTGTTCCTCCACACTGCTACGAATCCTACATTTGACCCAGTAATCTGCATTCAAATTCGACTTCCAAAATGAATCTCTTCACAAAATAGAACACTGGAACAGGGTGAGACCATTTAGCCCCTTGGATCTGCTGTGCCGTTTGATCACGGTTTAAATGTTCTTCAGCCACATTCTCCTGCCTTCACCAACTGACCATTGATTCCCTTATTCATGAAAAACGTACTTATCTCTATCTTAAAGAAACCACTGTGTCTGTCTGGGGGTGTCTGCATGTGTTTGTGTAGAAGTGTCCATATCTGTATGTATGTGTGTTGTGTGTCTAATGTGTCTATGTATGTTTGTGTGCATCTCTGTGAAATGATGGCTCTGTGGTTTTGGGGGTAAATCCACTGAAATTGAGAGAAACCCTTACTCCCCTCCTCTACCTCTACGTCTGTCCCTGATAAGTTTATAGTCATACAATGCCACCCTCTGCTCGTCTCCCCATGCACTGCACAAGTGTCAGTTTTTTTTCTATCAGAGGACATCAAATACTGTGAATCTTTCACATTGCACGGCTGTTTGGTTATGTAAATATCTCTGGGTGCACAGAACAGTTTTGTCTGATACCTAGATATATTACCACCACCACTGGGCCAGTTTCAGGGCTTTTCAATCCTTTCTCACTTCTACCTTGTACGGGTGAATTATAAAATCTTTCAAATTAAAGAACATGTAATAAATTCATCACATCACATTACAAATGGTTTGGTCAGAGTTGCTTGGATGTAGTTGCAGTGGAAATACTCTTTAAGGTGTACACTCTGTGTAATCTTCAAAGAAAAATCACTTCCACATTGCAGAAAAGCACAGATATTACTCCTCAGGAGCATTAGCCACTCTGAGTGTCCTCGTACAATTATGATCCTCCCTATGCCCAACTCTGTGTGTGTGTGTGCGTGTGCAGATAGTGCTGTCAGTTTGGATGGTGCTATGATCTATCTCCCTCTCCCCACCTCCTAGACTGAATCCCTTATGGTTTTCTCCCTCCACTGCCATCAATTCAGTAGAGTGGGAAGGCCAGCAGAGGCGGACATTGCATCACTTTAAACACTACAGAGGTTGGCAGATCCGCTGTGCACATGGATACGCACAGAGGTACGCAGATACACTTAGATATGAATATAGATACATAGGCACACAGAGAATGGTGCGGTCACACAGATACTAAAGCAGACACACAGAGACAAATTCCGATACACTGATGCATGTGCACACACAGATTTACAGGCATCAGTACAGACACATCACAAACACTGACACACTGGCGTTTATACAGACATGGAGAATCTGCCAGTATTTACTTTTCGCGTGGTGACTTTCTCAATATTTCACTCGATCGCGTGGTGTGTGCCAATATTTCTGTTGATTCGTAGGGATTCCTCTGCATCCTCACTATAGCTTCCACATCTTTTCTATAACAAGACGACCAGAACTGAACACAATGTTCCAAGTGTGCTGTTACGACACAGGAATGAACCCGTTTGTTAATTAAAGCAAACACCCAGAAAAGCTCACCTTGCCTTATAATCTGTTAAAGCACGAGTGACAGAGAACTCGAAAATTCCACTATTTAAAGAAAAATGATATCAATTTATTCCTTAACTTTAAAAGTGAACATTGAAAAACGACTATTCACAGCTCTATGCTCCCTTTCTCTGAACTGTTTGTTATCTGCCTCCTCCTCTATAACAATATACGGTTTCCTTTTAAGAAATAACTAAATTAAAATTACATCATTTAATTTGAAAACCAGACAGCGGCTGTCATCTCCAGTCTCCTCTTCCTTTCAACTGAGTCGTTTTCTGTCTTTTACTGCAAGGGTATTTCATGCAAAAAACCCCCATAAATTTGATAGAGAGTGTTTTGCATGGCAGTCTCTGTAGATGGCAGTTTACTCTCTGTCTAAGTTGCATAATGTCTACCGCTTTATCTCCTCAACAACAAGTCATCTCTGGTTCAATGTTGGCAATACAGTAAAGTCAAAATCTGTTGGGTTTATTATCCGGAGGCTTAATTTAAACAGATTCGTTAAATATGAAAAGTTGTCCAAAGAACAACTGAAACTCAAGGTATCTTTTTAACAGCCAAATGTTACATATTTTCAATTTTCCAAGTACATTATGAGACTGCTATCTAGTTATATGACAGGTGCTTACAAGCTTTTAATGAAGAACAGCACTCAACTTCATAGAGCTGCAGCATAACCTCACAGCTATGAAACTCAATTCCCCGGCTTTTAGAAAGCCAATTCTGTATCTAGATAGCCAGATTTCCTTGTACCCCATGCCTCCATACTTTCTGAATGAACCCACAATTGGTAACTTTATCAAATGACTTTCTAAAATTCAAATACACCACATCCACTGCTCTACCTGCATCAATGTATTTTTTTCACAACCTCAAAAAGTTCAATAAGATTTATGATGTACGACCTGTTCCCCACAAAGGAATGCTGCCAAATTATGGTTTTCGAAGTAATCATAAATCGTCTCTCTCAAATCCTGTCCAATAAATTGCCCATCAATGGTGTAAGAATTATTTGCCTCTAATTCCCAGGATTATCTCTATTCCCTTTCTTGAACAAGGGAATAACATTTGCCATCATCGCAAAACGCACAGCAATCTCTTTTCTCGCTTCCTTTCGTATCCTAGGTTTTTTCCCCATCTGGCCAAGAAAATTTGTCTATCCTTGTGATTCTCAAAATTTTCAACACATCCTCCTGTTCTAACATATCTGCCTGTTTAACGCTGTACCTAAAAACATGAAGGTCCCTCTCCCAGAGGTCCTTAATGTATTTTGCCAGAGCTGAGAGGAGAGAAGGAGAAGTGAAGCGAGGGCTACCGGGAAGGGTGAGGTTTCCCGCATTATAAGGGGCTTAACTCAGGAGTCAGGCCTCCATTTGTCGAGAGGTACGAAGGAAGAGCGAAGGACTTCTGGGAAGTCATATATTTATGTGTTTGTGTCACCCGATTATGCACCAGATTGGTAAGGTAAGGAGTTTTTTTTTCAATTCCTTATTTTTTTCAACAGCCTATTTGGGAATTTACAATAGTGGGAATGGAAGTTAGGGCAGTTGAATGTTCCTCCTGCAGAATGTGGGAGGATAGAGTCACCACAAGTGTCCCTGCTGACTACATCTTTGAAGTGTGTCCACTTCAACGCCAGGAGCACATGGAATAAGGTGGGTGAACTTGCAGCATGGATTGGTACCTGGGACTTCAATGTTGTGGCCATTTTGGAGATATGCTTAAGAACAGGGACAGGAATAGTTGTTGCAGGTTCCAGGATTTAGATGTTTCACGAAGAACAGAGAATATGATAAAAGAGGGGGAGGTGTGGCATTGTTGCAGAAAGGATGTTTGGGGACTTGTCAACTGAAGTAGTATGGGCTGAAGCTGGAAACAGGAAAGGAGAGGTGATCCTGTTGGGAGCTTTTTATAGGCCTCCGAATAGTTACTGAAATGTAGTCGAAAGGATAGCAAAGATGATTCTCGATAGGAGTGACAAAGACCGGGTAGTTGTAATAGGGGACTTCAACTTTCGAAATATTAAACGGAAACGCTATAGTACGAGTACTATAGATGAGTCAGTTTTTGTCCAGTGTGTGCAGGAGGGCTTCCTGACACAGTATGTAGACAGGCCAACAAGGGGCAGAGCCACATTAGATTTGATACTGGGTAATGAGCCCGGTCAGATGTTAGACTTGGACGTAGGTGAGCACTTTGGTGATATCGATCACAATTCTATTATCTTCACTTCAGTGATAGAAAGGGATAGGTGTATACCACTTGGCAAGAGTTACAGCTGGGGAAAGGCAATTACGATGCCATTAGGCAAGATTTAGGAAGCATATGATAGGGAAAGAAACTGCAGGGAATGGGCACTTTAGAAATGTGGAGCTTATTCAAAGAAAAGCTACGGTGTGTCCTAGATAAGTATGTACCTGTCAGACAGGAGGAAGCTGTAGAGCGCGGGAACCGTAGTTTATGAATGAAGTGGAATCTCTGGTCAAGAGGAAGAAGGCGGCTTATGTTAGGAAGAGATTTGAAGGATCAGTTATGGCACTTGAGGGTTACAAGGTAGACAGGAAAGACCTAAAGAGAGAGCTCAGAAGAGCCAGGAGAAGACATGAGAAGTTGTTGGCGGATAGGATCAGGGCAAACCCTAAGGCTTTCTATAGGTATTTAAGGAATAAAAGAATGACGAGAGTAAAATTAGGACCAATCAAGGATAGTTGTGGGAAGTTGTGTGTGGAGTCAGAGGAGATAGGGGAAACACTAAATGAATATTTTCAACAGTATTCACTCTAGAAAACGACAATGATTTCGATGAGATTACTGAGATACAGACTACTAGACTAGGTGTGATTGGGGTTCACAAGGAAGAGGTATTAAAAATCATGCAGCGTGTGAAAATAGATCAGTCCCCTGGGTCGGATGGGATTTATCCTAGAATCCTCTGGGAAGCCAGGGAGGAGATTGTCGAACCTTTGGCTTTGATCTTTAAATCGTTATTGTCTACAGGAATAGTGCTAGAAGACTGGAGGATAGCAAATGTGGTTCCTCTGTTCAAGAAGGGGAGTAGAGACAACCCTGGTAATTATAGACCAGTGAGCCTTACTCCAGTTGTTGGTAAAGTATGGAAAAGGTTAGAAGAGATGAGATTTATAATCATCTAGAAAATAATAATTTGATTAGGGATAGTCAGCAAGGTTTTGTGAAGGGTAGGTCGTGCCTCACAAACCTTATTGAGTTTTTTGAGAAGGTGTTCAAACAGGTATATGAGAATAAACCGTTTGATGTAGTGTATATGGATTTCAGCAAGGCATTTGATAATGTTCCCCACAGAAGGCTATTGTACAAAATACGGAGGAATGGGATTGTGGGAGATTTAGCAGTTTGGATCAGTAATTGGCTTACTGAAAGAAGACAGAGGGTGGAGGTTGATGGTAAATGTTCATCCTGGAGTTCAGTTACCAGTGGTGTACCGCAAGGGTCGGTGTTGGGTCCACTGCTGTTCATCATTTGTATAAACGACCTGGATGAGAGCATAGAAGGGTGGGTTAGTAAATTTGCTGACGACACTAAGGTCGGTGGATTTGTGGATAGTGATGAACGATGTTGTAGGTTACAGAGAGACTTAAATAAGCTGCAGAGCTGGGCTGAGAGGTGGCAAATAGAATTTAATGCGGAATAGTGTGAGGTGATTCATTTTGGTCAGAGTAACTGGAATGCAAAGTACTGGGCTAATGGTAAGATTCTTGGTAGTGTAGATGAGCAGAGAGATCTCGGTGTCCAGGTGCACAAGTCCTTGAAAGTTACCACCCAGGTTGACAGGTTTGTTAAGAAGGCTAACAGTTTTCTAGTTTTTTAAAGAGAGGGATCGAGTTCCACAACCATGAGGTTATGCTACAGCTGTACAAAACTCTAGTGCGGCCGCATTTCTGGTGTACATTTCTGGTCACCGCATTATAAGAAGGATGCAGAAGCTTTGGAAAGGGTGCAGAGGAGATTTGCTAGGATGTTGCCTGGTATGGACGGAAAGTCTTACGAGGAAAGGCTGGGGGACTTGAGGCTATTTTCGTTAGGGAGAAGAAGGTTGAGAGGTGACTTAATAGAGACATATAAGATAATCAGAGGGTTAGGTAGGGTGGACATGGAGAGCCTTTTTCCAAGTATAATGACGGCAAGCACGAGGGGACATAGCTTTAAATTGAGGGGTGATAGATATAGGACAGAGGTCAGAGGTAGTTTCTTTACTCAGAGAGTAGTAAGGGTATGGAATGCTTGGCCTGCAAGATAGCAGACTTGCCAACTTTAAGCACATTTAAGTCGTCATTGGACAAGCATATGGACGTACATGGAATAGTGTGGGTGGGATGGGCTTCAGAATAGTATGACAGTCGGCGCAACGTCGAGAGCCGAAGGGCCAGTACTGCGCTGTAATGTTCTATGTTCTATGTTCCCCTATCTTCTCCTGCCCCTGGCGCAAGTTCCCTCCACTATCCTGATGAGCCGCACCCTCACTCAGACCATCATCTTGTTCCTCACAGAAGTGTAGCACATCTTAAGTTTTACCTTAATCCTACTCACCAAGTCTTTTTCATGCCCGCTTCACGTTCTCTTGAGATTATTCTTCACTTCGTTCCTGACTACCTTTTAACCCTCTAGAGCCCTGTCTGATCCTTGCCTACTTAACCTTAAGTTATCTTCCTCCTTCCTCTTTAGATATTCTACATCCATTGACACAATGGAGATATGGAGCTGTAACTGGATAAGAGCTGCACATACTGTCACTTCCAGCATGGGCTGCAAGTTTCCCCACTCTGGGCAGTAATCTAATACAGTGTTACTGAACAATGCACTGGGGAGGTGTACACTGTCCTACATGCTGGCAGGGCAACTGCTCCTGGTTTACTGATTAATGCACTGGGGCGATGTACACAGCTCTACATGCTGGGAGGGTAACTACTCCTGGTTTACAGATCCATGCTCTGGGGTGGCGTACACTGCTCTACATGCTGGGAGGGTAAATGCTCCAGGTTTACAGATCATTGCCCTAGTGTGGTGTAAACTGCTCTACCTGCTGGGAGGGTACCTGCTCCAAGTTTACACAGCAATTCTCTGCTGTTCATTGTGTAGCTCCCAATGCTGGAGAGGTAGTTCATGGACTGGTGTGGTCTGCACAGATTGCTGGGTTGTATCGAACAGTACACTAGCCTTGTCTGAACACTGCTACATGCTGCACAGATATATCATCTGGATTATGATGTCTGATTCTGTGACGTGGATTTCAGCTGATTTGTCAGCACATTTACTTTATATTCTTATTTTTGTTATTGGACCTATGAAAGTACTACTCATCTAGTTAATCCCATTTGTCTGAGAAGAGCCACATCTACTGAACTTGTCGATCAAGTAATCATTCAATTATAACGTGAATATCCGTTCTTCTGTACCTTAACTTGGCCATTGGTGCTCATATCCCTGGAAACCCGGGGAAATCATTATGAAGCTCAGAAACAATGTGCAAAATGTATGGTTCGTGCTCTCCTGTACATCCCGTCTGTGGGTCCCATTTGGCTCCATAGTGTATCGAGAGCTGGCATTGTAAAGCTCAGAAATAATGAAATGGTATGTGTCAGGCTTCTGTTCACTTCCTTGTGTGTCGCATGTGGTGCTCTACGGACAGGGCTGTGTGCACCAGGCTGTTGTACACTTCACAGTTTGTCCCATGTGGTACTCCATGGACAGGAGTCTATGTGTTTGACTGTTGGTCACTTCCCGGTGTGTCTCATGTGCAGCTGCATGGGCAGGGGTATGTGTGTTTGGCTGCTGTTCACTTCCTGGTGTGTCCCATGTGGTGATCCATGGCCAGGGGTGTGTGTGTTTGGCTGCTGTTCACTTCCCGGTGTGCCCCATGTGGTGATCATTGGACAGGTGTGTATGTGTGTGTGCTGGGCTGCGGTTCACTTCCCGGTGTGCCCCATGTGGTGCTCTATGTTGGACAAGGGTTCCAGTAGCTTTAGACACACCTTTGAACCTTGTTCTGTGCGTGTCTACTGAACCCCTGTGCTTGTCCCTCTCAGATGATTGTGTGGTTAGTAACACGAGGAAACCTCTCGAGTATTATTGTAAACGAGCAGGCATCTAACTTGTAGCTGAGGAACTTCTGACTGACTCCTGTTATTGAAAAGTCAGTGTAGTTGCTGGGGATGGTTTGCTGGATGTTGTGCGGTGAGCTGCCTCAGACATTCAGGGAGGCCTGAGGATTTGGTGGCCCAACTCAGGATGGAGCAGAGGGACTGTAGTTACAACATCTGTGTCTGTAAGATGAACAACAAATGGAGCAGAGGCTGCACAGAGAGGAAGATCTGAAACCACGGAGTGAGTGTGTGTGGGAAAAGGGATCTGCTGCATCCAGTCTGCGTTTTCCAGGAACAGCTTCCCAAGTTACATTTAACTCGAGCAGAGTGTGAGGGGACCCTGATTGAACAAGGAGCTGGTCACAGACCGGTGTCACTTCCTTAAACACGACCTGCAGCTTCACACCAGGGGGAGGACGGTGCTGCCAGTAGTTGTTAGGGTCACTGTTTCATTCAGCTACTATGATCCCGAACTTTCCAGGCAAGAGTGGGTGACAGCTCCATCATCTCCCAGTATGTCGACATCAACGTCACCATTTGGAGTCGGAGGATACATACGGTGATTAAGAGCAATGGGGTCCCTGGGAGATGGAGCAACATTTCCCATGTCTGATCAGGTCAGAATGAACCCTCCAGTACACACTGCATCACGAAGTCCTGTAGTCTTTCTCCGTTTCAGTAACATACTGCCTGCCATTCTTCCTAAAAAGAGACAGACTATATATTATCTTAAATCCCATTCACTAAACTTTTATCCATTAACTTTACCTGTCCATAGCTGAAAAATGTGTTGCTGGAAAAGCGTAGCAGGTCCGGCAACATCCAAAGTTCAGAAGAAGCGACATTTCGGGCATCAGCCCTTCTTCATGGCCGAAACGTCGATTCTCCTGATTTTTGGATGCTGCTTGACCTGCTCCACTTTTCCAGCAACACATTTTTCAGCTCTGATTTCCAGCATCTGCAGTCCTCACTTTCACCTGTCCATATCCAATTACAGACTCTCCACCTTCCCTTGATAATTTAGCTTCCTGTTTATCTTAGTTAAATCGGCAAACTTAGTTGTAGTATATTTGTTCCACTCCTCCTGATCATTGATAGAAATTGTAAAGAGCTGATGACCCTACACTGGTCACTGTGTGACTCCACTGGTGACGTTCTGTCAAACTGACTAAGGTTGATTTTTCCGGAGTGCCTGCTTCCTGTATAATAACCAGCCCTCCCCCATTTATGTGTAACACATTTAAAGGGCTGAATAAGAACGAGGAGCATCAGTTCGGCAATCCAGCCCCTCAGGCCTGTTCTGCCATTGAATACAATCATGGTTGATGTCATTGCGGCCTCAGTTCTCCGTTCCTGTCCGCTCTCCATGTTCCTTAAGTTACTCAATATCCCATCACCTAGTGCACTCTGGGCAGTGAATTACATAGATTCCTAATCCTGTGAGAGAAGTAGGCTCTCCTCACCCCTGTTTTAATTCTCCCCCAACTCATCCTAAAACTATGGTTTTAGGATCGTTCGAGATTGTCTCACATGAGGAAATACCAACTTCACATCTACATTGTCAATCACCTTTAAAATTGTCCAGAGTCTGACATCTCCTCTCATTTTTCTAAACTCCCAGGCAGTGTTTGCCTGAACTGCTCAATCGCTCTTTTAAGGAGAAACTCCCCATCTCTGGAGTCATTCTAGTAAACCACTTCTGAACTGCGTCCATGGCAAATGCATCCCTCAGGACACCAAGACTGCACACAGTACTCAGTTGCGATCTCACACCTCCCTCCTTTTATTATGTATTGTTTTAGAAATAAATGCCAAAGTTGCACTTGCCTTTCTCATTGTCTGCTGTACCTACATCAGAGTATTCTGTAGTGTGGACACGGGCAGCCAGATCCCTCTGCACCTGATCATTCTGAAGTCTCTCTCCATTTGGATAATAATTTGCCTTTCTGTTACACTGATCCAAACGGATACACTTATACTTTTCGTTGTTCAGTTTCTTCTGTCAAATGTTGCCCCCAACCTATACATTTTCTAACTTCTTGCAATTTCTTACCTGAGTTAGTGTCATCTGTTAATTTTGTTATAACATGTTCTATCCTCTCAACTACTTAAGACTATAGATTGTAAATAGTTGAAGCCTGGGGACCAAGACATATGGTTTCCTAAAAGTTGAATTTTGCCAAACAGAAAATGACCCATATTTTTTCCTTCTCAATGCATTTTGTTGCTTCACTAAGCCTGTATCCAAGCTGATAAATTACTTTTAATCGTAAATGATCTTATTCAATGCCTTCTGGAAGTCAAAATATTTCATCTCTAGGACCACAATGATCCAAATCATGTTGATTCTGATGGATTGTGGTTTGACTTTTCAAATTTCTTGTCATTAATTCCTGAATAATCGACTTTAACAATATTTCATAAATTTGAACACTTTTTTCACTACTCTATATTCCATTGCGAAGGTGATAATTCTAAATTCTTACCTCTCTATAATCTATTTGTTCGCTCCAATCCTGTATAATTGGAACATGGCGTGAAATGACCTGCTGTGATTGCTCTGTAAGAGGTCTGAGTCGTTGAATAGACTCATTCTCTTCCTTGTGCACAAAATAGGTGGGCTGATGTTTTTCTGGTGTTCCACACCACCATCTCGATGGTCTGCCTGTCCTCTTCCTGTTCATGCGTAACGATCGTGAGGGTTTATGCAATCTTCCTGTTGCTGTATAACAGTTTGAGGGGCTGAGAAAACCTACTCATATTCCTCTATCACAGGCTGGAGATACTGAATGGTCTTTCTTGCATCCCTGATATAGGACTGAGGGAATGATTGGCCTTCTTCTGTTCCCATACACGAGACATGTGAGATAAAATTCTTCCTCCTTTCCCCTAAGAAATCTCATAGTTTGCATCCTTCTCCAATTCCCGTGCAACGGGCTCGATGGGACTGAATATCCTCCTGGTATCCCAGTACACCAATCTCCAGTCCCTCTTCCAGTTTCTGTGTTACAGACTTGAGGAGGCTGAATAGACTGATCCTGTTGCTGCATAACAGGATACTGGTGCTGCATGGCCTACTCTGGGCCCAGTGTTATCGACTCGAGGAGCTGACTGGCCTCCTCCCGTAACTATATATCAGGCTCCAGGGACTGAATAGTCTCTTCCTGTTCTGGTGTAACAGGGTCAATGTCCTTCGAGACACTACCTACTAATAAATGACAGAAGGCGTTGAACGAGAGAGTGCCCATACTCTGAAGCACTCTCGTCTCCATATCTGACTTACAGAGATGAACCATTAATATAGTCTTTTTTCTGTATAAAGTCCTGAAGCTGAAAGTAACAAAAAAGGTCCCTCCCAGATACCTCATATTCCTGGCTCAGCTGCTCAAAATTCATCATGACCTCCCTGTCAAAAAAATTCTCCCAAACAGGAAACTCATCTGGACACCCAGAACCTAAAGCCAGAATCCGTCAATCCCAGCTGGAATCCTACCAATCCTACAATGGGAGTGAAAGCCGAAGTTTTTGTTTTGTGAAGTGCCCTCAACTTGTCCCATCATGCTTTCACTGTGTTAAGGACAATCGGTTTCTGCAATTCTCCATAACAGTCCTCATCTTGTCCATGAACAACAGATTAATAAGGGGACAATTTGTCTAGAAGGCCTCGATGTCCAGCCAAATTGACCATGGGTCCTGGCAAGCCCAATCAGCCACATCGGAAAGCAAGGAAGTTGGTTGGTATTTCTTAAACTATGGAAAATCGACACGCCCCCATTTACTGTAGAAGCTGCAACTTGTCCAGGTTAATAGGAGGCCATCTGTGACGCAAGATGAAAGATCAAAGCCAACTGTTAAGCCTCCGTAGCGCGTGCCTGTGCAGCGTCAAAGGGAGCATTGGGATTGGGTATCATAAGCAAGGAAGGACATTCATTTTAACCAGAGTTAACCCATACAGAATATTGGATGATTCTGTCTTATATTCTCTAGCAACTGCACAAAGTTAGCTTTATATAATTAATCGAATTCTTGGATGACAAAAATACCGAAACCTCCTTGTGACCATCTGAAAGGGATTCAGATTCCACCACAAGGTCGGATACTCTATTAAGACCCCCAACAGGGGTGGCCTCCGATTTCATAAAATTGATTTTATACTCTGAGAAAGATCCAAATAAATTAATCATTCGTATTAAACAGGACACAGACATCATTGGGTTAGTTAGAAAGAGAGGAGCGCCATCTGCTTAAAGGGTGATCGTATGCCTTCCTGGTCCTACCTCCTTGCCAGTGATATTGGCGTCCCTCCGGATGCCAATGGCTCAATCATTAATGTAAATGGTAACAGTGAAAGAGGGCAACTTTGTTGGCTGCCACTGTCAATACTAAAATTGTCAGATCTTATACCATTAGTGAAATTCGCTGCTTTTGGGTCACTATATAACACTGCCATCCACCTGGCGAAGACCCCTCCAAGACCAAACCATTCAAGGACATAAAAGGTGCACATCCACTCCATCCGGTCATGTGCTTTCTCTGCATCCAGAGAGACCCCCGAGCCTGGAATCGAACCTTGCTGGCACACTGGAACCATATTTAGCACTCTTCTAATATTATCAGAGGACCTACGACCCCTAATAAAAATGGTCCTCTTTCACGATGGACCTTCAAAGCCAGCATTTTCGACAAAATTTTAAAGTCCACGTTTAATAATGAAATAGGCACATACAAAGTGTAATCCTCTGGACTTTCCCTCTCTTGAGAATAAGATAAATATTTCCTTCTCTCAGAGAGGATGGGAGGCAGTCCTGACTGTACGAATAATCGTACATATCCAACACTGGCCCAGCCAGCATGTCTATGAACTTCTTCTAAGTCTCACTCCGAAAATCCATCTGGGCCAGGCTCTTTACCACTCTGGAGCTGCCTCAATGTCTCCTGTATCTCTCTGATTATCAGAGGGGCATTCTAAATAGACGCCTGCTCTGAACTTACACCTGGGAGGTCCAAGGTCGTAATAAAGGACTCCATTGTCGCCAATCAGTCCTCCAAGCCCGCTCACTGGAACAACACAGAGTAGAACTTCCTGAACGCTGCATTAATCTTTTTGGGATCGCGGATGATAATAGCAGCAGTCTTCTTTCTGGCCAAGTACGCCTAATATCTACCTGGTTATCACAATGGAGAAAGTGAGGACTGAAGATGCTGTAGATCAGAGCTGATAACGTGTTGCTGGAAAAGCATCCAAGGAGCAGGAGAATCGACGTTTCGGACATGAGCCGGAGAATCGACGTTTCGGGATCCTAAAGAAGGACTCATGCCCGAAACGTCGATTCTCCTAATCCTTGGATGCTGCCTGACCTGCTGCGCTTTTCTAGCAACACATTATCAGCTCTGGTTATCACCATGCTCGAATACCTTCTGTTTTGCAAAATAAATCTCTCTCTTTGCTCTCTGGGCAAATGCAGCATTCAGAGCAGTCCAGAGGGCTGCAATCTGCTGCAATTAAGTTATAGACGGTCTGACAAATTATGGTGTATCAGCTCTATTCAGCCGAGCCTCAAGCATATGCTGCTGTTCTCCCTTCTGCCGCTTCTGAGTCACTGAGTAAGAAATAATCAAATCCCTTGTATAGGATTTGGCAGTCTCCCATAGCACCGTCGGATTACTGGCCGTACGTAAGTTCATGTTCCAAAAAAATTTGAATTCCCCCGAAAAATACTCAATGAATTTGCTATCCTTCAGGAGGAAAGAATCCTCGTGCCAGTGCCGTGAGCCTGTCCCATCGCCACCATCCTTGACCTCCATGTACACTGCCACATGATCAGAAATGGTTCCCAATTCTAAAGGACAGCATCTAATTTAAAAAAGACCAATGGGGCAAACAACAGTCAACCCTAGTATAGCATTTATGTGGGTTAGAAAAAAAGGTGAAGTCCCTATCTTCAGGATGAAGACATCTCATACATCCACCAACCCAGCTACCTGCTCAGGTCCACCAGCTGCCTGGGTGGTGGAGAAATACATCCGATACCACTCGACATCTTATCTACCTCGGGGCCCACACGTCAGTTAAAGTCTCCCCTTAATTGTACGACCAAGAAGCTTCCAGCACCTGTTTTTCTATAACGCGCTGGAGTTGCTCAAGGACTGGACAGGGATGTTAGCCCGATCCGGGCCTGCACACTGAGACCCGGTGGGCCCGCTCGACCCACACCCAGTCGGCCCTGACTTCCAGTTTCAAAAATTGTGTGAGCCATTGTTCCAAGAAGCTGACGAGCTGACTTTCTTGTTCCCGTTCCGGCAGCCCGACCAAACTGATGTTCTTCTGACGGCTCCAATTTTCGAGGTCCTCGACGTGCTCTACTAAGGTCCGTATCTACCATTCTAGGGCTTAGACTCGACCCGCTGAGGATTCTATCATGGTTTCCAAAGCCGCAGTCCACTCTTCCACCTCCAAGACATGTGGCCCGAGACGCTGGATCTGCTGGTCATGCTTCTGAAGCTTGGCTGACATCAGTTCCAGCATGGTTCAGGTCTCCTCCATTGCTGAATAACCAGGGAAAAATTAGGATCCACTTCGAAACCAAGGGGGTAATCAGTATGTGAAACTGGGGAACATTGATAGACTGTAACACAAGAGCTTCACATCTGTTTTAATTAGGAGAAGGAAGATGTACGTACAGAATTCAAGAAGATGGACTGGGAAGCTCTCGAACAAATTGATATAAGATGCAAGTTGGGATTGATGGTTTTGGATAATGTAAAGTCCAGATGAGTTGTATCGCAGGATGCTGTTGGAGACAAGAGAGGAAATGGCCTGACCTAAATGTTTTAGTCGAATCTGACCACACAAGGGAGGTGCTAGAGGACTGGAGAACAGCTACGTGGTCCCAAGTTACTGGAAAGTTGGTAGAGATAGACAAGTGTCTCTTGGTGTACCACAGCAAGCAGTGCAGTGTATCAAATTATTTGTGGTATTCATAAATGATGTAAACGTGAATGTGGAGGGGGTGTTAGGGGGGGTGATGGTTGAGCATAATAAGTCATTTTGTGTTTGACACAAAGATCGGTCAGGTGGTTGACAGTGAGGAGGAAGGCCTTATTTTACAGAAAAATACAAGTGGAATGATCAGATGGTGAGATCAATGGCAGATGGAATGGAACCCTGATAAATATGAGGTGATGCACTTTTTAAGAAGTAACCAGATGGGGGAGGGGGTATTCAATGAATACCAGAACACTAGGGACGCCAGAGGGTGTTTCTCCACACATCCCTGAATGTGACTGGACAGTGTAATAGCCAGTTAAAAAGTCACACGGTACTGTAGGCATGGTGTCTATTCATCGAGGCGGCATAATATGAGTTAACATGCCATTGGTTAGGCCATAGATAGAATATTGTGTGCAGTTCTGGGAGCCACGTTACAGACAGGGTTTTGGGTTCTCAGTAACATCAAAAACTATTGGGGTCTCCACAGAGTTGGAAGCTTCAGTGGAAGTCTTCTGGCTGCAATTCTCTCACGATTTTCACTTGATTTGTTTTCCCTCCTCGATTGGAGAACTGCATCTGAGCATCTGTGTCTGATCTTTCCTTTTGGCCAAGTACATGTATCAGAACACTTAATTATTAATAGAGTCTAGGCCAACGCCTTCAAATATTTTTGAGGAGCTCTGCTGTAATCCATAACACGTGACGCCTTCTCTTCCTTATAATTGATTGGAGGCATTAAATGGGCTATATCTACACTTCTCCAATAATTCCATTGAGCTGAATGACTTCCTCATATTCCTGTGAAGCTATCGTGAGGAGCTGAATAATCTCCTCCTTTTAACTGTGGAAACGTGCAGTGTCCAAAAGCACTGCTACATGAATGTTACAGATACGTCCAACAGCACAAGCCTGAATGTTGTCCAGGTCTTGCTGCACATGGACACAGACTAGTTCAGGAGCAGAAGGGGATCATTTTTCCTGAATATTGTGTGATCTTCAGTGAACACCCAAACTTCCAATCTTATGGTAGGGGCAAGACATTTATAAAGCAGCTGAAGATGTTTGGGCTGAGGAAGCTACTTTGAGGATCTTTTACAGACATGTCCAGGACTGCATGGATTTTTGTACACAAAACACAATCATTGTGCGTTATGCTTTAAATCACTCTAATCAGGGAAGTTTACAACTCATTCCCATTAAGTGCAATCCTGCTCAGGCTCTTTGAGACCGTCCATGGTTAAATGGTGCTTTGATGTCAGGGCCGGTCACTCTTCCCTGAGCCCTTGTGTTCACATCATTTGCTCATATCAATAGGCCACAGTGTGGGGCAGAGAGTGCTTTTTGACCAGTCAGAATTGAGGGCTCTGATACGAAAGAGGATATTAGACCTTATGATCTTATTTTGGGAGAAACCCGCTTGTGGGTGGGGGGGTGGGGGGGAACGGGTGTGGGTGGCGTGTGGATGAATGATATATCCCTGTTTGTGGCCTTCCCACGTTCTATTATTGGAAAGTAGGGGCTGTTATTTTCCTGGAAGCTCTGTAATTGAATATTGCCAGATTGTCTGGACCATCTCTGGGTGAGGATTGGAGGCTGTATTCACAGTGAAACTGGGTCTACAACTTGGCCAACAAACAAAGCACAGCTTGCAGAAAGGGGAAGCTCAGTTACGAGTGATGAGGACCCTCATTCATACGACTGCCTGGATTTCCTATTACACTTTCCAAACCAGCCCACACTGGGTTTGACAGTTTTGAGGGGCTGAATGCTCTCCTCTGTTCCTGTGATAGGAGTAAGTAGCCTCCAACTGCTCCTGTCTAGCAGGTTTGATGGGCTGAAGGGAACACAGAAACAGGGGACTGAGGAGCAGGAGTGGGTCATTAGACACTTGAAGACTTCTATACCAGGGACTAAGATTGTGGCTGATCAAGTTGTGGTCTCAGCTCCAATTTCCTGTTTGTGTGCTATTATCCAAGAATCACTTCTCTGTCCAATATTTAACTAACTCAGTGTTGAATAAATATAAACAAAGAGACATCTCAAACTTGTGGGGAAGAGAATTCCCACTTGAAATGCCTGTTTAGAATTTCTGCTCATCCTTCTTATAGAGTCATAAAGCATGCAAATGTGTAAGTGCTGACCAGATATCCCATTATGTTCGAGTCTGATTTGAGACCATTTGTCTCATATTCCTCTAAGCCTCCTTATTCAAATAGCCAGACTCCACCACTTCCTCTGGGAGATAATTCCATATGGACACCTCCCTCTGTATGAAAACATTGCGTCTCAGTTCCCTCTAAAATATTTCCCCTCGTACCTTAAAACAGGTCTCCAGTCTGAAAAGCAATCCTCTACCAACCTCTGTCTCCTCCTTTCAATCTAATTTTGTATTCAATTGGCTTAGGCGCGCTGGTTCCCATGTAAGCTAACCTTACTAACTTGTCTAATATGCAGAATGTTGTCGAATAACTTGTTCCAGTCTGTATGGAAAACATCTACAACACTTCCTTCATCAATCTGCTTTGTCACCTCTTTAACAAACTCAGTCAAATTCGTACAACGCGATTTCTCATGGAAAAAGCCATGGTGACTATCCCCAATCAATTCTTGCCTTTGAAAATGCATGCAATTGGCTATCCCTCAGAATCCCCTCCAACTCACCCACCACTGATGTCAGGCACACTGGTCCAGAATTCTTTGGGTTGTTGGGTAACTGTTTTATTTAGTACTGCCACTCTTCCATTGGTCACAGCAAATTATCGGTGTAACCAGGTTGATGATATGGCCAATATTATCGGTCTCACATTGGGTTGGGTCATCCTCGGAAGAGGTCAGGTTGATTTCCTTTATTTGTTAAAATAACAAATTCAGAGGTTGGTAGAGGATTGCTTTTCAGACTGGAGACCTGTTTTAAGGTACAAGGGGAAATATTTTAGAGGGAACTTAGACGCAAAGTTCCTCAAACTATGATGGAAAGATGAATGTCAAACAGAATAGAAATTTTTTAAAAAATGTACATTGATATTTCCGTTTCTAAAAATACTGAGGAGCACAAACATGCACAGACACACACACAGATACATGCACAGACACACACACAGATACATGCACAGACACACACACAGATACATGCACAGACAAGCACACTCAAACACACACACACAGACACACTCAAACACAGACACACTCAAACACACACACAGACGCAAAAACACGGACACACACACAAGTATACGCACAAACACAGACAAATGCATGTACCATAGACCGTAAATAATTAGAGCAGAATAAAAGGCCATTTGGCCCATCCAGTCTACTGAGCTACTGATCATGGCTGACACGCTTTTCAAGCCAATTCTCCTGCCTTCTCACAAGAAGCCTTGATCCCATCATTAAGCATAATTTATCTAGTTATATCCTAAAGATGCTCATGTGTCTGTGTGTCCGTGTGGGTCTGTGTGCATGTGTTGTCTTCGTGTGTGTCCCAGTGTCCTGCCCTGTGCTCCATGTTGGGGTTTTAGCAGTATTGAGGCACATCTTTGTAACTTGCTCTGTGCCTATCCATTGAACGCCTGTGTTAATCACCGTCTGCTGCTCATGTGCTCAGTAACATGAGGAATCCACACAACTGTTAGTGATTCAGACCAGGCTTCTCACTTGCATTTGACTGACATTTGACTTCACTCTAGTTTTTGTACGTTCAAGGAAGTTTTGGGGATGGTCTGCTGGAGGCTATGTCTTAAACTGCTGTGGAAATTCAGGAAGACCAGAGGCTTTGGTGACCCATTCTGGATGAAACATGGTGACTGTAGTTACAGTATCTGGATCTGCAACATGCCCAACAAATGGAGCAGAGACTGCAGAGAGGGGAATCTCTGTAAAATGGAATGAGGGAATTGCAATCAGATCAGTCATGGTTTTGAAGAATGTTGGAGCAGGATTGAGTGGCTCGCTCATGCAACTTATTCAGATATTTCGGTTAGTAACAAGCCGATTTCCCTCTTCTCCCAGTGTCCCACTCTGGTGGGTAGTGAGTCACCTCCTCCTGTTCCTTGGGAACAGAAATCTGGGGCCTCTCTAGCCTCCAGATTTCCCTGTATCCCAGTCTCGAGCGGTTGAGTGACTGCCTCTTCCTGTGTCCCAGTCTCGAGCAGTTGAGTGACTACCTCCTGTTTCTCCCTGTTCCTGAGCAGCCATTTAAATGCTCTGAATGATGTCACAAGGTTAAGAAAGGACTTGATAGCAGAGAATTTCAAACTTGGAGCAGCATTAGACAAAGGTATCTAGAAACTTCTGCACCAAACATTTTATGCGGCCCGTCTGTTATTTTATTCCTGCCTCCTTTTATAAACAGGGTGAAACATATACGCCAGTGCAGTGTTCCGACAATACTCCCACATACAGGGAAGACAGATTAAAAAGATTAAAAGATTTATGGTCTATCCCTCAGCAAACCTCATCCATTCCATCCAAACCGAGGCTGCATAAATCTTTAAACCGTATATTGTAATGAATTAGTACAGTAAATGTCACATTTTACCATGACAGTCACTGACTACAGCACTGCACCTTTCACCAAGATCTTCTCCAGAAAGTGCGCGAGCTGACTGACCATGTGATGCCGATGCAGAATTCCAGTTCTCTCCAAGATATTCCCCTCCCGGTTTTGAAATAAAGTTCCTTCTAAATATAGACTACAAATCTCACATTCAGGCACAGTTTCAAGGCTGGCAGAGCAGATTACATTCCTGCTTTTAGCTGAGGGTGCATTTGGCAAATAGAGGGATCCTGAGGCTGGGATTTGCTGTTCAGCTGGTGCCAGAGACGATCTCTCATAACAGTGAATGGGAGCTCGCTTTATAAAGAAAGGGGTGCAATCCACTCATTGTGTTGCAGCGAAATTGCATTTAATAAACACACCTTATTGGATAACTGTCTGTATATTGAATGGAGGATCTTAATTGATGGACCAAAGCGAATACAGTAGTTCCTATTTTATATGTTCCGATGTTTAAACATACTAAAGGATATGAACACTGTGTGGGGAAAACTTAATTGAGGAGATTTTCACCATGAACTAGAATGAAGGATGCTCAGTGTGTTGAATGACCTACTCCACTCCCGATATTTCTGTGCAGTCTGTGGGAAAGCTCTGTATATGTTGCCACCTGCTCTCAGATGTTAGGAAGGAGATCTCTGCAGGGTCAATAGGTTAATGTTTCCCATTCCAATACTGAGGCTGGTGCTTGGTGATCGGTACGGTTTTATCCTTTAAGACCCTGGAACAGTTTAATACAATAGAGCGTCTTGCTTGGCCGGTTCCGAGACGATCGAAGAGTTTATCACATCTCTGTGTGTCTAGAGTCACGTTTAGGCCAGACCAGGAAAGCAGGGGCGATTCACTTCCTGAAACTACATTGGGGAGGGAAATTGGTGTTTACAATCGACATTGGCTTCAAGGTCACTGTTAATGACTCCAGGTTTTACATCTCGATATTTTATTAATTATAGCCTCCACCAGCTGCAGACCATTAGCCTGGTCTGGATTAGTAATCCAGTGATATTTCCACAACAGCACCATCTCCATATGGGGACCTATCTGAAACCACACTGAGCAGGTATTTTCTGTGCTACTTGACAGCTCTGTCAAAAAGAACTCCCACTAATGTGACTATTGTGACGGGACTCAGGGCGTGGTAAATGTTCAGACTGTAGTTATTCCCTTGTTATGGGATTGGACATAGCTGAGTAATTTTCCACATTGCCAATGAGAGTTGCAGCTGGAATGAAACAGCTTGCCCAGGGACACGGCTTGTTGTACAGCACAAGTCTTCAGTCCTATTGCAGGAATGGGTTCAGGGCCTTTGTCTTATCTACTGTGTTCAGCTGTTTCTTCATGTCATATACAGCAAATCAATTGATTAAAGACTGGCATCTGTGATTCTGCGGACAGCATGGCGAGGGTGAGGTGGATCATCAGCTCAACACTTCTGGCTGAGGACGGTGCAGATAATACAACCATGTCTTTTACACTGATGTACAGGGCTGTCCCGTTATTTAGGATGGCGATGTTTATGGAGTCCTCTCCTCCAGTGAGTTGTTTAATATTCCATCGACATTTATGTCTGGATCTGGTAGCACTGCAGAACTTCGATCTGATCTGTTAGTCTTGGGATCATTTCGCCCTCTGTATCAGATATAAGTCCTGCTGTTTCGAATGTAACCAGTCAAGTGCGATAGCTTTAATAGATTATTATCAGGTTTAGGTACACATGGTTCCGACCCCATTATGTTCACTCACACTCGTCACTGAACCAAAAATCGGCTTGATGGTAATGGCAGGCTGAGGGATTATCCTGGGGAAAACGTTACAGAGTGTAGTTGAATACAATTCTGTTGCTGCTGTGATTGTGCTGCACCACATGAATGCCCACTTTGAGCTCCAATATGTTCAATTCAATTCTACTGACTGTCCCCCAGTTCACACCAAGACTCATTCACCCATCAGCTCTGTACTCGGTGTCTTAACCTGGTTTCTGATGTGGTAACACTTCCATTTTCCTATTCTCATTCTGCTGAGGGTCTCTCCCTGGTGTCATGCCTCCAAGTTGTAATTTTACTCAAACCCCTTAACATATGTATCTGAATCTTTTCCATTCCCCCATGCCATTTTCTGTGCTTGATGTGAATGTGTTCCCCTCTGTGTTAGACAGGGCGTTTGAACATCTTTAACACACGTCTATGGAACTTGTTTAAAAACAGAAATTGCTGTCGAACCTCGGCAGGTCTGGCAGCATCTTGTGGAGTGAAAGCAGAATTAATCTTTCAGGACCAGTTACCCTTCCAGAAATCTCCCATTTTCTCCAGCAATTTTTGCATTTTCATTTCCAGGATCCACAGTTATTTGTTTAAGTGAAAACTTGTTATGAGCCTATTCATTTCTAGAGAAACTCATCAGGTTTGGCATCATCTGCAGAGACAGAGAAACAGAGTTAGCGTTTGAAATCCCGTATGACACTTATTCAGAAATGAAAAGGATTGGAAAATGAGCTTTATAATCCCCTGACAGATGTGAGGAGTGGGTTGACGGGTAAAAGAGTCAAAAGATAAATATGCTTTTAGTAGTGGTGAACGAGAAGACCATGTGAAATAGCTTTAAATTACGCTATGAATGGGGACAAGGGGTTGTCTCTATTGAGTGAAAGATAAAGAAGATGCAACCACACAAGGTCATAGGGAGGCCAGGAGGGAGAATGTACGGAAACAGGAGAACAGTTATAATGGGGTCAGTCTGTGAAGTTATGAAATTGTACATTAACTCCTAAAGGCTGTAACGTGCAAAAGTGTAAAGTAAGGTGTTATTCGAGCTTGGGTTGTGCTTCCTTGGAACATTGCAGCAGACCAGGGCCAACATGTTAGCATGAGAGCAATGTAGGTTATTGAAATGGGAAGCAATGAGAAGGTCAGGGTTATTTCTACAGACAGAGTGGGAGTGTTCCACAAAGCAATCTCCGTTTGGTCTCGCCAATATAGAGAGACTGCATTGTGAGCAGCAATGATAGGAGACCAGATTGAAAGTTTACAAGTGAAATGTTACTTCACCTGGAAGGTATGTTTGGGGCCTTGGACAGTGAGAAGGGAAGAGGCGAATGAGCAAGTGTTGCAGCTTCTGCAGTTGCATGGGAAGGTGCCATGGCGGAGTGGGGAAGTGTTCGGGGTGATTGAGGGTGTCACAGAGGGAATCGTTCCTGTGAAATACAGTGGGCGGGAGGGGAAGATGTGTTTGATGGTGCTGTCCTGCTGGAGATGGTGAAAATGGCATAAGATGATTATGTGAATGTGGATTCTAGTTCAGGAGGCAGTGCGGACAAAGGGAGATCTATCATTGTTCTGGGGAGGAGGGGATGGAGTGAGGGCAACACCGTGGGAGATGGGACAGTCACAGCTGAAGGCCCTGTCCACAAAAGTTTGGGGATTTCTGGTTTGAAGGAAAAAAGGGTCACGTCAGCCGCAGCTCACTGGAATGTGGCATCACCAAACAGAAACAACAGCCATGGAGAAACTTAGAGAATAGAGTCAGCCTCCCCGATCATGTGTTCAGCCACAGGCAGAAGTTCCCCCTGAATGATTGAAAAGAACCAGGCATCTAATTTGAGGATTTCTGCCCCACATCTGATCTGAAGCGGAATGTGAATATAGACCCAGAGGAAGGTCAGTGAGTATACGTGAGCAAACATTCAAACAGATATCCCAAACCGCTCAGTACTTATTGTTTCTGTTCAAAAAGGTGAACCACCCATGGTCTAAAGCTCTCAAGCATACTATTGATGAGCAGTAGTGGAAGGACAGATTTATAATGGTTATTTCAGGGACCATAAGCAGATGGACTTCAGCTGTGCTTCCTAATTTACCCCCCCCCCCTCCCAGAAAACCCTGCCAATGCTGCTTCATCCTCTTCCCTGCTTTTCTCCCCTTTCCGATTCCAGGTTCTCCCTCTCCAGTTGCAGAGTAAATTTTCTCACGTTATGGTCCCTACCCACTTCACCTGAAACTCATTGGTCAAGTCTACCTACTGTGCAGTAGCACCAAGCTGCGTTTTGTGCTGCCATTTTGCCTCTGGTCTCAGTGTGTCTCGGCCTCTCCATCATGCTGCTTCACACCATTCACTCACATCCCGTTCCGGAAAGTTTCCTTCTTTGAGGAAACTTTATTAAAAAACACCTCTCCCCTTTGCACTGAATTCACACTAAGATCCAAATTTCAAAAAGCATACTCAGCCTTCATCTCACTCTGCTGAAGGCAACTGCAAGCCGACCGTGTGGTACAAGAATTCCCCTTCTTATATGGTTCAGGCTAGTGATGCGCTTTCACTGTAGAGATCATCGCCCCATCTGGACAAAGCAATTCAGGTGTTTGACCTCTTATTGGTACTCGTAACATTTCCTGCTGCCTTAGTACTGTAACATGGAGAAAACCAAATCACAGTATGAAGCATGGGCTGAGTGTCGTTTACCTGTCATTTGAATACTGTTTCAAATTTGCAGTGCTAAACTTTAAATGCTTGTTCGTAAAGTTAATGCCAGATAGCGTGTTGGAGGTTGAGGGATGATATTGTAGAAGTTTATAAAATCATGAGAAGTATGAATAGAGTGACTAACCAAGGTATTTTCCACGGGATGGGGGAGTTCCACCATAGAAGGCACAGGTTAAAGGTGAAAGATGGAAGATTTGAAATGGACGAAGGGCCAATGTTTTCACACAGAGGGTGATGTGTGTATATGGAATGAGCTGTCAGAGGAAGAGTGGGAGATGCAAGTACAGCGACAACATTTAAAACTCATTCGGAGAAACATATGAATAGGAAAAGTTGAGAGGCATATGGACAAAATGCAATCAGATGGGACTAGTTTAGTTTGGAAAACCTGGTCAGCATGGACAAGCTGTACCAAAGGGTCTGTTTGTGCGCTATATGACTGTATGAGTCTAGAAAGCGAGGAAAAGGGGAGAAAAGACATGATGTAGTAAATTGGCAAGAAATACAAAAAAACAAGCAGCACGAGCTTTTCCGAGCATATAAAAAAAGTTCAAGATGAGTGTGTGACCTTAGGTAGAAATTAAGGCAGGGAAGTATACTGAGGATAATTGGAGGGTGTGACTGAAGAATTGGCTACAGGGAGCAGACAGATAATTTACACCCATGTTTTACATCTTTCCTCACAGGGGAAGGCACAGTAAGTATTTCAATGATGCAAACAAAATGTTAATAGGAGGGAAGTTCTTGAACCGTCTCTAACAAAATGAACAAGGATTTTTCTAATAGATAAGAGTAGGCAGGCCAGCAGTAATTCATAGCTGATTTTAAAAGAAGTGGTCACAGTCTTGGGGTCATGGCGCCCACTCTATCAGATGTTAGTTCTGCTGTTTGTTAATGTAAGCAGTAAGTGCTGTAGCTTGAATGGGTTGTCATCATGTTTATGTACACACGATTCTGACCGTGGCATGTTCACCCACGCTCATCACTGAACCGGAGATCGGCTTCATGGTAATGGTAGACTGAGAGATTATATTGTGGTTGAACATAATTCTGCTGCTGCTGCTATGATTTGCAGCATCACACGAATGCCCAGTATGAGGTGCAATATCGGCAATACAATTCTGCTGCCTGTCCTCAATTCGCACGGGGACCCGGTCACCCTTCTCCCCTGTACACAGTGCCCTATCCCGGTTTCTGATGTGGGAACGCTTCCTTTTTTTAAATTCTCATCCCGTTAGGGTATCTTCATGATGCCATGCCTCCAATTTGTCGCAAAACCATGCTGACTGCTTTAATCACACAATGCTTTGCCAAATAGTCATAAATCCTATCCCTCAGGATTTTTTCCAAACTTTTCTGACCACAGATGGAAGACTAACTGGTCTCTAATTGCCAGGGATTTCTCTATTACCCTTCTTGAAATAAGAAACAACATTCGCCTCCTTCCAATCCTCTGGTACGACTCCTGTGGAGAGTGAGGAGGCAAATATCCTCACCAGCAGCTTAGCAACTGCCTTTCTCGCTTCCCGGAGCAGTCTAGGATAAATGTGGCTCTGGGGACGTATCCATCTTAATGTTTTCCAAAATTTCTAGCACATCAACTTCATCAATCTTGACCTAGTCAAGACTGATCTGGCCCAGCTCCTCTAAGTTTTCTTTTACAACAAGTTCCCTTTGCTTGGTGAAAATCGACGCAAAAAAACTCATTTAGGGCTTCTCCGATCTGCTCAGACTCCACGCATACGTTCCCTACGTTATCCCTGATTGGCCCTACCTACTCCCTGATTATTCTCTTATTCCTCACGTATGAGAAAAATGCCTTTGGATTCTCCCTAATCCTTCTTGCCAACCTTTTTTCGTGCCCCATCATGGCTCGCCTTAGTACATTTCTGAGCTCCTTTCTAGCAAGCCTGTAATCCTCTAAAGCTGTGCTAGATCCTTGCTTCCCCCATCTTACGTAAGCTGCCTGCTTCCTTTTGACGAGACGTTCCTCTGTTCTCGTCATCCAAGGTTCCTTAATCTTACCCCTTCTTACCTGTCTCAGAGGAACACATTTGTGTATCACTCGCAACAATTGCTCCTTAAACAGTCTCCACATGTCTGCTGTGCCCTTTCTGTGGAACAATTGCTCCCAGTCTGTACTTCCCAACTCCTGTCTGATAGCATCATAATTTCTTTTTCCCTAATTAAATATCTTCTCTCAGAAACTGCTCCTTTCACTCTCCCAGACTATGCTACATGTGTGGCATTTGTGATCACTTTCACCAAAGTGCTCTTCCACCGTGAGTTCTGACACCTGTCCTGGCTCGTTGCCGAGCACCAAATCCAAAATGGCCTCTCCCCTTGTCAGTCTGTCGACATACTGAGTATGGAAACCTTCTTGAACACACCTGACAAAAACGGCTTCATCCACACCATCTGCACCCTAGGAGGTTCCAGTCGATACTGGAAAAGTTGAAATCACATATAACAATAATCCTGCTACTTTTGCATTTTTCCAGAATCTGCCCACCTATGAGATCTTCAATCTCTCTACTGCTATTACGTTGTCTATAGGAAACCCACAAATGCTGTGACTGTTCCCTTGCTGTTCCTAACTTCCACCCATACTAACTCAGTAGACAATTCTTCCTCAACAACCTTCATTTCTGTAGCTGTGACGCACTCTCTGATAAGCAATGCTATACCGTCCCCTCATTTTCCACCCACCCTGTTGCTTTTTAAAATTAGATTACTTACAGTGTGGAAACAGGTCCTTCGACCCAACAAGTCCACAGCAACCCTCCATAGAGCAACCCACCCAGAACCATTCCCCTGCATTTACCCCTTCATCTAACACTACATCTTCACCCAATCTGCACATTTTTGGATTATGGGCGGAAACAGTAGCGCCCAGAGGGAAACCCACAGAGAAAATAGCAACTCCACACAGTCATTTCCCTGAGGTGGGAAGTGAACCCGCTTTTCTGGCGCTGTGAGGCAGCAATGCTAACCACTGCGCAACCGTGCCGCCCCTGAAGATTTTTAAACGTTCTCAACCCCGGAACATCAAGCAACCATCCCTGTCCCTGTGAAACCTATGTCTCTGTTATGGCCACGACATCATAGCCCCAAGTACTGATCCATGCTCTAAGTTCATCACTCTTATTTCGGACATTTCTTGCATTAAAGCAGACGCACTTTACCTGATCCCTTTGTTTCATCGTGTGAGAAACCTTCCTGATAGATTCAATATATCCTGTCACTGTCCTGTCTGCAATTAACCCCCTCTCAGACATGTGATCTGATTTCTACCCCACTGCCAAACTAGTTTAAACTCGCCAGAATCACACGAGCAAACCTCCCAAACAGGACATTTGGGCCCCTCCAGTTTAGGTGCAACCCGTCCTTCATGTACAGGTCCCACCTTACCCAGAAGATATCCCGATGGTCTAGGTATCTGAAGCCCTCCCTCCTGCACCAGCCTCCCAGCCACATGTTAAGCTGCATTCGCTGACTGTTCCTCATCTCACTAGCTCGTGGCACTGGTAGCAAACCTGAGATCACTACTCTACTCGTCCTGCTCTTCAGCTTCCAAACTAACTCTCTGTAGTCACTTTTCAGATCCTCAGTCACTTTCCTGGCTATATCGTTGGTGCCAAATGATCTGGTTTCCACAGCCTTCCACAATTTCACCACTCTCTGGCTAAAGACGTTTCATCTTATCTCCGTTCTAATGGGTTTTCCCTTTGGTCTAAACCTGTGCCCTCCTACCAGTGTAAACGTCCTCCGAATTTTGTCAGTATCCAGGTCATTCAGTATTCTGTAAGTTTCAATTGAATTCCCCCTCATCCTTCTAATCTCCATCGAGTATAAACCCAGAGTCTTCAAACGTTCCTCATGTGTTAAGCTTTTCATTTCTGGTGAACCTTCTCTTGACACACACCACAGCTAATACATCCTTCCTGAGGCATGAGGCACAAAATACTGGAAATGTGGTCTGACCAGAGCCTTAGAAAGCCTTAGAATCCCCACCATTATATCCTACTGCTCTCGAGATGAATGACAACATTGTATCTGCCTTCTTAACTACTGACTCAATCTGCAAGTTTATCTTAGGCGAATCCTGTGCTTGGAATCCAAGTCCCTTTGTTACTCAGATTTCTGAATTCTTTTCCCATTTAGTAAATAGTCCATGCCTGTATTCTTCATACCAAAGCGCATTACCTCACACTCTCCCACATTGTGTTCCATCTGCTACTCCTTTTCCCATTCTCCTAAACTGTCAAAATCTTTCTGCAAGCTCCATGCCTCCTCAATACTACATGCCCCTCCACCTATCTTTGCATCATCTGCAAACGTAGCCAGAATGCCTTCTGCCCCGCCACTCAGGTCATTAATCTATAAAGTGAAATGTTGTGGTCCCAACATTGGCTCTTGTGGGACACTGGTAGTCACCGGCTGCCGTCTTGAGAGGGACAATTTTATCCTCACTCTGCACCCTCCCAGAGAACCAACGTTTTATCCATCCTAGTACCTGGCCTCTGACTCTGCAGCCTCCTGTGTGGTACCATATCAGAGGCCTTCTGCAAGTTCAGATAGGTAACACTCTCTGGTCCAACCTGTCATTAACTCCTCAAAGAATTCTCATAATCGTGAGAGCAATGTAGGTTATTGAAATGGGGAGCAATCAGAAGGCCAGGGTCATTTCTACAGACAGAGTGGAGATGTTCCTCAAAACAGTTTCTCTTTGGATCACTAGTGTAAAGGAGACTGCATTGTGAGCAGCAATGACAGGAGACTGGATTGGAAGTGTACAAGTGAAATGCTGCTTTAACTGGAAGGTGTGTTTAGGACCTTGGACAGTGAGGAGGGAAGAGGTGAATGGGCAAATGTTGCAGCTTTTGCATTTCCATGGGAAGGTGCCATGGGGGTGTGGGGAAATGTTCGGGATGATGGAGGGTGCAACAGAAGGAGTGGTCCCTGTGAAATACTGACAGTGGACGGGAGGGGAAGATGGATTTAATGGTGCTGTCCTGCTGGAGGTGGTGGAAGTGGGGAAGGATGATTCTGTGAATGTAGATTCTTGTGCAGTAGGAAGTGAGGACAAGGGGAGATCTATCATTGTACTGGGAAGGAGGGGATGGAGAGAGGGCAGAAGTGAGGGAGACGGGACAGACACAGCTGAAAGCTCAGTCCATCAGAATGAAGGGATTTCTCGTTTGAGTGAAAAGGAGGACATGTAGGAAGTTTCCCAAAGAAATGTGGCATCATCTTACAGAAATGACAGAGGCAGGGAAACTGGGAGAATGGAGGCACCCTCAGCTGATCATGTGTTCAGCCAGATACGTAGGCTCCCCCCCAGTGATTGAAAAGAGCCAGGCATTTCAAATGCAGATTTATTTCATATATCTGGTCAAATACGGAGTGTGAAAACAGACACAGGTGAAGGTCAGCAGATATGTGTGAAAGGAGGGGGACATTTAAGCAGGTACTGCTTAATAACGCTCAATAATGATTGACTCTGGTCAAAAAGATGATATGAAGATGTGAAGACGAACCACCCATGATACACGAAGGCTGTGAATTATGCTAATCAATCACAAACTTAACAATTCAGATTGTTGAGCTCTAGCGTCGGCCATATTCGGGAACTTAACTTTTGGAACCAGAAGCAGATTGTATAAAACAAAATACAAAGAAAAATATTCAAAAACTGGTAAGAAATATGAAAAGAAACTAACCGCAAGATTTTTCCCATATCAAATAAAAAAACGTTCATGATGCATGTGTGAGCCTTGGAAGAAAGGCAGGAAAGAATATGTGGGACACCTGGAGGATGTGACTGGGGAACTGGTTTCAGGGAACAGGCAGAGAATTTAAAGCAGTATTTTACATCATTCCGCATAGGGGAAGGCACAAAGAGTTTCAACATTATAAACAAAATTGTAGTCAGATCCAAGTTCTGCATTGTCTCTAACAAAACGAACAAGGCCTTTCTTAAACAGAAACGACCAAGGGTAAACAACTCATCAGCAATTCATAGCTTGTTTTAATAGAAGTGGTTACAGAGTGACTGGTGGCACTGTGTGAAATATTCCATAACTCTCGGGATTACAGGAGTGTTCCAGTGAAACTGACGAAACTCCAAAGTGGTGCCTGTCTTCAAGAAGAGAGTGAGTCTTCAAGTGTTTAGGTGGTCCCTTTGTTTGAATAGTGGAGCATATTTGAGAGGTTTAATGGCCTCATGATACACTTTCACCCTGAGTAATTTTAAAAAAAGTAAACCTCTGCTCCTTCCTCTGATGCGTTACATACTCGGGGATGAACAGTTTGCTAAAGTTGAATTATTTTAAAAATTATCTGGAACATTGTACAATGACATCATCCAGAGAACTCTAGAAACAGCACTCATAAGAACATTTTATAACCATGTGGGGGTATTGCGTAGGTGTGTGAGAGAGAGAGAGAGAGAGAAGGTGCTGCATTGCAGTGGTGAGAGTGCTGGAGCCTTATTCTGGGGAAGGCGCTAACAGATATACAAATAGTATGAGAGAGTAGAGAGAATATGGCGACCCTTATCCTGACAGAGCGGGGAAGGTTATTGATGTTTTTCCTGTATTGCTGGACTTTTCTTCGGACCGCAGATACTGCACTGAGCTGGGTGGTGTGCTCAGATCATGCTCGATGGGTCTGGTGGTACGCGTCCTCCTGGGAAGAGGATGGTCCCGCTCTATACTAGACCATTCACCAGGACTTCCGTGCCCCTGTCGACAAGCTGTGGTGTAATTTCGCTAATCTGCCATGCTCGGGGTAAACTGTGCAGGGCAGATCCAAACTGAGAAAGCTCAACCGTGTGCCCATTGGCCTTTTAACGATGGCAGCATTGCCAGGGATCACTGAATATCCAGGAGTACCTGGGCGATGGTGCGTAACTCCAGCCATGATGGATGGGAAAGTCGGGCTGGTATTGAATGAGAGGGACATCATGGGGTGGGGTGGGTAGTTAATGAGGTGAGTTCGATAAGATAACACCAGGAAATTAGCTCTGCCTCGTGCAGACATTCCTTCTGTCGCACTCAATGAAAATGGCACTGAGACAAATTATTGTTCGATTTAGCCCAATGAGTCGAAGACTCTGCTGATCCTACTTCCAGTTACGAAGCTGCAGGACAAATGCTTATCCAAATCTCTCCAACATCTTAACTTTCGCCAATATCCTGCTCGACCATCATTCCTGGAAACAGTGACCTATATTGCAAGATGCTATCGAAATGTTTTCATTTCACAATTTTTAAACCTACCATCAGATCCTTCTGTGAAATTCTCTCTCAATCTCCCCCTCGCTTTTAACCAAGCTCCTCCCATTTGTTGGTATTAAAACTGATTCCCCCGCCATCTCTCTCTGGCAGTGAGTCTCACATCCACAGCACCCCTATGCCATGCCACAACGTAGATATGGAGCTGTAAATGGAGGGAACTGCACATCCTGTCACTTGCAGCATGAGCTTGCAAGTTTCCCCACGCTGGGCAGTGATCTAACACAGTGTTACTCAACAATGCAGTGATTGGTGTACACAGCTGTGTATGCTGGGAAGGTAACTGCTCCAGATTAATAGATAAATTCATGCTATTCACTGCACAGCTCCCCATGCTGCACAGATATCCAGTCCGTGTGTATAGAACAATGCCTTTGTGTGTTCTGCACAACGCCCTGTGCTGAAAAGATTATCTAGTCCAAATTTATAGATCAGTGCACTGTTGGACCGATAAGTAGTGAACTGGTGAGTTCTAAACAGTGTTCGATCCTGGACGGATTGCTGAGCAGTACACCAACCTGGTCTACGCAGTGCTTCATGCTGAGCAGGATCTCATCAGGGCTAATACGTATCTGGGCTGGATCTGAGAAGTGGATTTAGTATCCTATATAATTCCTACATGATTATCATTCCTCCAGCTCTGCCCATTCCGCTGGTAAATGTGAGGTTATATGTTTCAGATAGAATTTACTTGGTCAAAATATTCGACATTAAGCAAAACACAATTTATTCGAATACTGTCGATAAAAGACAACAAAAGGAAAAGGAACTTGCAATAACTTAATTATGTTGGAAAACTTAGCAGAATAATAGTTTACTTAATAGCTATACAGTAACTGCTCCAATATGGTATCGTCCAATAAGCACACAAATGTCAAAAAATAAATGCAGGAAACAGATTG
The DNA here is from genome assembly GCF_037043375.1 of Chiloscyllium plagiosum. Taxonomy (NCBI): domain Eukaryota; kingdom Metazoa; phylum Chordata; class Chondrichthyes; order Orectolobiformes; family Hemiscylliidae; genus Chiloscyllium; species Chiloscyllium plagiosum. The sequence continues at coordinate 69,458,653 of NW_028270174.1, forward strand.
TCTCACATGCAGTTCTCCAATCTAGGAGGCAAGAACATCAAACAACAGTTCCGAGAGAAATCACAGAGAGAGTGTGTAGCACTCGGGAGAGATTTCCTGCCTTCCAACCCTGCTGAGATCCCAGCAATAACTGGTGAAAGGTAAAACTAAGAATCATGGTTCTGTGAGAGTTTGACCATCACTCCACAGGACCAGGCCGTGTCTGCAAGAACACAAGGAATGGACTATATCTACATCGTCTATAGCTCTGTAGGTGTCTCTCAAAAATGCCTAAACTCACCTAAGCCGTTTAATGCTGGACAGACAAAAGTCAAAGTTAAACATAAATAAATAAAACGAAAAGATGCAGCTGGCCTGGTGATCAGACACAGACAGCCTCGGGAGCCCAGCAATTCCTACACTGTCAAAACACAACAGAATCATCAAGCTTGTGAAGAGAAAGAATTATCTTGCTCCATCACCTCTATGTTTACGACTGGAGATGTGCCATTAAACCAATAATCAGTGATATCAAAATCCCACCCACACCAAGTATTATTGTGATATATCAGAGTTGCCGTGAAATGGGTTAACTGGAGCTGTTTGTTCAGTGACTGTGATTAATATCAATCTTCCTGGACCTAATTGGTTCACTGGAGGATTTACCTCTACCATAATTAGGGCCTTCTTTCAACTTGTTATGCCATAGTATTCGGCGCAGAGTCAACCTCAACAAGATTGGGATCAGCAGCTACAGAGAAAGAGAGAGAGATCAGAATCTGAGAACATTATAATGTTACAACAATGGATTTTAATTTGAGAATATTAGACTGGAATGTTCCAACAATGGATCAGAATCTGAGATCATTAGACTGGAATGTTCCAACAATGGACAAGAGTTTATCCTGGGGTCTTTACTGGCTTTCCCAGGATTGGACATGGTTAGAGTTGCGGATAGGAGCCGTACTGATGATTATTCAAGCTGGGTACTATCCCATCCTCGCCATTATTGGTGCTCCTGGTAAGTCTATCTCTGTCAATTCTATAAACGATGCTGCATGTTATTGCTATTCTGGTTGATTATATTTAACAAATACATAAACTTTCAGTCACAAACGCCACTTCCTTCTCATGCATTTCCAAACTACTTACTCATAAACAACTGAGAAGGAATAAGACTGTTCGGAACCTTGAGTCTCCTTTTTACCGTGAACTGTTTTATGTCTCCATATACTCTCTGTCATCAAACCTGCCGACACCTACCTACATAATATCCCCAATCTCCAGCTCTGCCTGAGTTCTGTTGCTGACTTCGCCATCATCTACCCCTTCGTTAACGACAGATTTTATGGCTCCAGTTCTCTTCTGACCTCTCTTCCAGTTACAAATAGTTTGACCACAAACTTGTTCTTGTCTTTACAGTTACTTCACAAGGGGGACTCTTAAACAGAGTAATAATCTCACTGGCTATATAACTCAGCGGCACGGGTTGTGACTCTAAAAGCATTGTCTGAAATCCTACCACAGTCGATGACTAAATTTAAATTCCAATGACAAAAATTGGAATGAAACCTAATTTCACTCAAGGCAACCATAAAGCATCAGGATTTATTTTCTTATTTTATTAATAAACTTTGGTAAAGAAACATAACATGTTTGCCCTGTCTGAACTAAGTGTCACCTCAGATCCACAACAATATGGTTGCCTCCATATTGCCTTGACAAATGGCCGCGTGGTCAAGGGCAGTTAGGATGGACAACAAATGCTGCCCTTGCCAGTGATGCTGGCATCCCGTGAAACAATAACATTAAAGGTGAAATAACCAAGGAAATGCGGATGTTGGCGATCTGAAATAAAATTCTCCACCATCTAAAAGAATGTTGAAGAATCTCAGCAGGTATGGCAGTCTGTCGGAAGAAACACAAATAGCGTTTCGAGTTCAGTGAACCTATCAAAACTGAATGCAACTGAGAAATAATATTATTATATCAGAGATGGTTGGAAGGGTTAGCGGGAAGTTTGTGTTGATTGGATGATGTCCAGCAAGAGAGAGAGAGACAGAGACAGAGAGAGAGAGAGCCAGAGAGAGAGAGAGAGAGAAAGAGAGAGAGGGAGAGAGAGAGAGGGAGAGAGAGAGAGGGAGAGAGAGAGAGAAAGGAAAAGCAAGCAAAAGGATTGCTGATGATAGACTGGAAGGAAAACAGAATGGGAAGTTATTTATTATGGGATGTCCCTGCTAACCGTGAGTTATGTTCCTCTATCTCTCATCTCTGAGTGTGGTGATCAACTCCATCAGCAATACTTATAGTCGCTGAGATAGAGAGAAACATAATGTTCTATTGTCAACTGCTTCTCTGGAGAAAGGAACTGTTACTGTGCGACTGCGTGGAGATGTAACAGCTTTCTCAGCCAGGAAGAGAAACTGAGGAGAGCGAGGCATTTTCAACACTGAATGGATGCATTATTGGTGTGGGGAATTGACTTGCTGCTGTCATCTAGAAAGTCAGTGGCGGCTCTGTGGATGGTGTTCTCAGGATTGTGATGTCAGCTACTGGGTTCATTCAGGGAGCCCCGAGGGTCTATGGACCTCACTCTGAATACTGCATTTACAGTGTGCCTGGGTCCATGGTAAACAAATGGAGCTGTGGCTACAAAGAAGGGAAGCTGTGTAAACTGGGAGGAGCAGGGAACTGTACTATACTCTCTGGGATTTCCAGGAAGATTTGTCTAAGCTGCACCCAATCTGGTGTAAAGTGCAAAACCAACTTGTCTCAAAATTGAGGTGGTCATTGAGCTGTATCCCGTCCTTCAGTATAACCTGTAGTCTCACACCAGGGACAGGACTGAGCTGACTCTCACGATGAATTAAACTGGATTGATTCTGGAACTTTGAGGCAGCAGTGGGTAATATATCCACCATCTCTGAAGTGCAGTCCTCCGATCCTCCAATGTATTCACAAGCGGACAGAAACTACCTGCCTGCTGAGAGGAATGCGTTGGTTCCATCTCCACAGAGGAAGGTACAGAAACTAACTTCCAGAATTATTAGGGAACAGAGTGATTGGTAAATATGGGAAACTGCAAGAAATCAGAATTAATGAAGCATATGTTATTGGAAATCTAATTGAATTGATGTTTCAGACGTTGCTGCATCTGATGAGCTACATCCCAGAGTGATTCAGATGAGAACAGATCTAATGAAAGAATTACTAATTATTCTTCAAAGCTAGTTAGATTCTGGAAAGAATTCTGCAGACTGGAAAGCAACTATTGTAAACTTAAATATTTAAAACAGGATGGAAAGGGAAAACAGAAAACTAAATAGTTTGATGTCAGCTATGAGAAAAAAATATTGGAACCTTTTATAAGGAACGTGACAACTAGATACTTGGAGAATAATGATATGATTTGGTAGAGTCGGCCTAGATTCAGGAAAGGGAAATGATCTTTGATAAACCTGTGTGTGGAGATTGCCCGTTGTGACATCGACAGTTGAGAACCAATGGGAGTGGAGTATTTGTATTTTGAGAAGACGCTTGACATGTTTGAATACAGGTGAATGGGGAATGTTCGAGTCCATGGCTAATGATGTGTTTAATCTGTAGCGCTGTGAGAGAATAAGAAGTTGAAGCTTGATGGGTATGGACAGAAACTGAATAGGGTGAAAAGTTCATACTTTTCATTAAATGTTTGATTCACGACATTTTACATGCATCTGCAGAGCCCCCATGTCGATTGACAGAGAGGTACAGGCTCGGGGTGGAATATATACCACGTGGATTAAAATTTGGGTAATGGAGAAGAATACTGTTTTTCTCTGGACTGAAGGATTGATGGGTGGCAGCAGGATCAGTATTTGGACGATAGCTGTTCATAAGGTGTAAAATGATTTAGATGTGAACAACAAATATCATCATGTACATTTATATTTATTAAATGGTAGAGAGGTTGGCGAGTGCTTTTGTTGAAAAGGACCTGGACGTCCTTGGTCATACGTCACCGACAGAATTCTTACGGGAACAGGAAGTAAATGATATGTGGCTCTTTTTGCAAAATGATTGAAGTACAAAAGTTAGAATATCTTTCTCACAGATCGTGTTTTGTTGAGAGAGTATTTGGTGCATTGTGTAAAGGTTTGGTCTGTTTTATAAACAATGATCGCTTTGTCACTGAGAGAGTGCAAAGTAGTTTGACCAGACTAAATACTGGCATGGTGTTACCATGAGGTGAGAGTGCAGTAACGATGTGTTTAATCTGTAGCGCTGTGAGAGAATAAGAAGTTGAAGCTTGATGGGTATGGACAGAAACTAAATAGGATGAAAAGTTCATACTTTTCATTAAATGTTTGATTCACGACAGTTTACATGCATCTGCAGAGCCCCCATGTCGATTGACAGAGAGGTACAGACTCTGAATGAACTCTGAACACTGAATGCACAGTTACTGTGTGACACTGCATTGAATGTCACTTTGTACACAACCCTGTCAGCAGCCAAAATACCATCATTCTGAAACAGTTGGTTATTCCCCACCAGTTTCTGACCTCCACGCAGACCATGGGTCTGCCTTCTTGGAGATGGAAGGTAACTTGGAGAATGGCTAAACAATGTTGGCTTCATTCCGACTGCCAGAAAACCATGTTAAAGTTACACATATGTACCATGAGTAATTAAGGCATGTGGATCAATTTGGAGCAGTGTGTCTGTGTAGCCCCTGCTCCATTTGTTTGTGATGTTGGAGCATCTCTGACACTTTCCTGTTCCTGTGTTAGTGGCCTGACAAGCTGAATTACCTCTTTCTGTTCCTTTGTAAGTGACACAGGGTGTGAAATGGTTCTTTCTGTTCCCATGTACATTACATATGGGAAAGAGCAGACTCCCTGACTTCCTGTGCAACAGGTAGGAGGGACTGAATGGTCTATCCCTCTTTTTGCCCAGTAGTTTTGATGGGATGAATGGCTTCGCCACATTCTTGTGAAACCAGATTGAGGTGCTGAATGAACTCGTCATTTCACTGTGGAAATGTACTGTGCTGTTACATAAACGTTGCCCAGACTTTAACAACACGATCTTGAATATTGTCCAAGTCTTGCTGCACATGGTCACAGACTGTTTCAAGAGCTGAAGAGGGACAACCTGTCCTGAAAAGTTTGTAGACTTCAGTGAATTCCCCCTCTTCTGCTGGCACGGTGGCTCAGTAGCTACCACTGCTGCTTCACAGCATCAGGGTCCCAGGTTCGATTCGATCCTTGGGCAACTGTCTGTGTGGAGTTTGCACATTCCCCACTTGTCTGCATGAGTTTCCTCCGGGTGCTCCGTTTTCCTCCCACAGTCTGAAGATGTGCACGCCAGGTGAATTGGCCATGCTAAATTGTCCATTATGTTAGGTGAATTAGCCGGACGGAAATGTGTCTGGGTGGGTTGCTCTTCGGAGGGTCGGTGTGGACTAGTTGGGCCGAAGTGCCTGTTTCCACATTGTAGGGAATCTAATCTGCTCAGTTTGGACTCAATGAGCTGAATATCCTCCTTCCACACTGTAGGGATTGTATGATGACAAAGTGAAGATGCCTGGGCTGAGGAAGCTATGCTGAGGATCTCCGTGTCCCACGGATGAGATGATTGATGCCCACCAATGATAATTATCTTCCCTTGTGCTGTGAATGACTCCAAGCAGTGTAGAGGTCATAATTAATTCTCATTGATTGTGATTTTGCTCAGGCTCCTTGATGTCATCCTCAGTCAAATACTGTCTTGAGTTCAGGGTCAGTCTCTCTTACCTGAGCCCCTGCGTTACCTCTTTTGTTCATATCAATTGGTCATGGTGCAGACGCAGAGAACGTTTTCTTCAAACAGAGGGTAGTGAATGTCAGGAATTCTCTTACACAGAGAGTTAGGGGAGCTAGATCACCGAATGGGACCAGTGGTGTCCCGCTGGGATCAGTTCAGTGACCTCTGCTCTCTGTTATTTTCAAAAATGACTTGGATATGGGTGTTGAAGAGTGGGCTAGTAAGTTTGCCGATGACACAAAGGTGGTTGGAGTGGTACAGAATGTGGAGGTTTTTTTGTAGGTTGCAATGGGACATCGATAGGATGCAAAGCTGGGCTGAGAAGTGGCACATGGAATTCAAACTGAAGTAATTCACCTTGCAAGGTGAATGCAGAATACATGGTTAAGGGCAGGATTCTTGGCAGTGTGGAACAACAGAGGGATCCTGGTGTCCGTGTCCACAGATCCCTCAAAGTTGCCACCCAAGTTGATCGGGTTGTTAAGAAGGCGTATGGTGTGTTGGCTTTCAGGTGCAGGGGGATTGAGTTTAAGAGCTGCGAGGTTATGCTGCAGCTCGATAGAGGCATGCTCAGACCGCACATGGAATATTGTGTTCAGTTCTGGTCTCCTCATTATAGGAAGGATAATGAAGTTTTCGAGAGTGTAAAGAGGAGATTTACCAGGATGCTGCCTGGATTGGAGGCCAGGTCTTACGAAGAAACCATGAGGGAGCAAGGGCTTTTCTCATTGGAGGAAAAATAGATGAGAGGTGACTTGATAGAGGTGTACAAGATGATGAGAGGCAGAGAGAGAGTGAATAGCCAGAGACATTTTCCCATGGCAGAAATGTCTATCACGAGGTGGCATAATTTTACGGTAATTGGAGGAAGTTTTAGGGGAGATATCAGAGACAGATTCTTTACACAGAGTGGTGGGTGTGTCGAATGCACTACCATCAGTGGTGGTAGAGTCAATATGTGAGGGAAACTTAAGAGACTCTTGGATAGGCACATGGAACAAAGTGAACGGAAGCATGTAGGTTAGAGTAGGACAAACAACACAACGTCAAGGGCTGAAGGTCCTAACTGCATGCATTCATGTAGAACTTTGAGCTCAAAATCTGCACGAATTCATGTAAAACTCCGTTATCTCACTTTTTAGCTTAGAATCAATCTAATCATCATGGCATATTCAGAGAACACAGGAGGCCAACACCTTCAACATTTTGTCTTGCTATCACCATTGTTCACAGTTCAACTGAGAATGCAACTTTTTTTTAAAAAAAAGCTTTTGTGATTTACACATGAAAGAAGTGAAACTATCATGGTATTCTAACAGATGAAAGGCTTAACAGACAATCAATTTTTCCATGTATAATTTCAGTTACATCACACTGTAAATTTTTGCTATAAATTCTGTGTTACGATCGAGCCCTCCACGATCACCTGATGAAGGAGCAATGCTCCATAAGCTAGTGTGCTTCCAATTAAACCTGTTGGACTATAACCTGGTGCTATGTGATTTCTAACTTTGTACACCCCAGTCGAACACCGACATCTCCAAATCAGTCCTGTTCTTTGTTCTGTGTTCTATGGAAGTGCTCAAGAAGACTTGGACATTAAGGAAGATTTGAGAATTGGAGCAGGTCAGCTTTGATCTTAGTGAAGGTAAGGCAGGCTTGGGATGGGAATGACCTGCCCCTGTTTCTGATGCTCTCCCATTCTGTTATTGGAAAGTTAGTATGCGATATTTTCCTGGAAGGTCTTTTATGGAATGTTGCAATCAGGGAGACCCGTGGATTTTGTGAGCCACTACTGGGTGAGATTTGGGGGCTGTATTCACAGTGAATCTGGGTCTACAACATGATCAACAAATGAAGCACAAGATACAGAGAGGGGAAGCTTTGTAAAGAGAAATGAGCAACCTCTTCTATATCCAGCCTGGGTCTTCCAATTACATTTTCCAAACCTCCCAAACCGAGTGGGACAGTCTCGAGGGACCGAACTGTTTCCTCTATTTCTGTACACCATGCTATAACAGTAAGTGGACTCTAACTGCTCCTGTCTAGCAGGTTAGAGGGGTGGAATGGAACACAGAAACATGGGACTGAGGAGCAGGAGTGGGTCATTAGAGAATTTGAGCCTTCTCCACCAGGCATTAAGATTGTCGCTGATCAGATTGTGGTCTCAGCCTCAGCGTCCTGTCTGTGTCCCATTATCCGTGACACACTTCTCTGTCAAATCTTTAACTAACTTAGCTGTGAATACTTATAATCAGAGAGGCATCATAAACTTCCGGGCAAGAGAATTCTCATTCAAATGGCCCTTTTAGAATTCTTCCTCATCCTGCTGTGAGAATAAGAGAATCATACAGCATGGAAAAATATCTTTTTGTCCAATTTGTCCATGCCAATCAGGCATCTTAATCAGATCTTGTCCCACTTGCCAGCATTTGGCCCACATCACATGATCCATTCCTATTTATGTACCTATCCAGTTACATTTTAAACGTGTAATTGTACTCGCTTTCAAAACTTCCTCTGACAGTACACCCACCAGCCTCTGTATGAAAAGGTTTCCCCTCAGGTCCTTTCTAAGTCTTTGCCCTCTCACCTTCACCCTATGCCGTCTAGTTCTGGACGCCCCTACACTGGGAAAAAGATCTTGCCCATTCAGACTATCCATGCCCCTCAGGACTTTTTTAAACCTCTGACATGTCACCATTCAACCTCTGGCAGTCCAGGGGAAAAAGCCTCAACCTGTTCATCATCTCCCTGTAGCTCAAGCCCTCAGGTTCCGGAAAATCCTTGTAAATCTTTTCTGCACCCTTTCAAGCTTAGCAACATCCATCTTTTAGCAGAGTCAGCTGATATATACGCAATATTCTTAAAGTTGCCTGACCTACGTCCTGCACAAGCTAAACACGTTACTTCAACTCCTATTCTCAATGTTCTGACCGATTAAGGCAAGCATGTCAACCACGTTCCTCACTACTCTACCGATCTAAACTCCACTTGCAAGGAACTATGAATCTTCACCCGTAGTTCTCTTTGTTAAGCAACATTCCCCAGGGCACTACCCCGTTTAACTTACCAAAATGAAAAACCTCACAAATATCTAAACTAAACTCCATCTGCCAGTCCTTGGCTCATTGATGGTCAAGGATCCCGTTATATTGTGAGATAATCTTCTTCACTGTCCACTGAAGCAATTTGGTGATGTTACCTGTAAACTTACTAACCATGCCTCCGATAATCACATCAAAGTTGTTTATAGCCGTGATAAAAAGCAGTGAGCTCAGCACTGATTCTTTCAGAACACCGCTGGCCACAGGTCTTCAGTCTGGAAAGCAATCCATTACCTTCAAGCCAATTTTGTATCCAATTGGTTAGCTTTTCCTCGATTACATATAACCTAATTTTAGTAATCTGTCTACGATAGGGAACCTTATTAAATGCCTAGTTGAAGTTTGTGTAAAAATTGTACACCACAGTGTCTTCTTCAATCTTCTTTGTCATCTCTTCATAATACTCAATCACATTATTTAGACATGATTTCCATCACACAAATCCATATTGACTATCGCAAATCATTCCTTGTCTTTCTAAATAAATGCAAATTCTATCCCTCAGAATCCCCTCCAAGGAACTCCTCGTATCTGACGTGGGCTGATTGAGTCGATAATTCCCTGTGTTGTTTTGGCTCACTTCTCCCTTTTCTAGCCCCACTCCTCCACTGCCCACAAAAAATAATTATAACTTGTTGGTGATATGGCCAATGATATAGTTCTCAGAGTATGTCAGGGTCAGTGTTTGGAACAAGTCAGGCAGATTTCTTTAATCTACTGAAACAACATGTCTATGACCAAAACAAACTATGATGGAAAGAGGAATGACGAGAGGATATTGCAAATATGTACAGTGATATTTCCCTTTGAAAAATACTGAGAAACACACACACACACACACAGACACACAGACAGACAGATACACACACACAGACACACACACAGACAGACACACACACAGACACACACACACGCACACACACACACACAGACAGACAGAGACACACACATGCACACACATACAGGCACACACACACACGTATTGTTGATAACAAACTGAAAAGCAAAATATCTGCGCAAAGTTAACTTGAAAGAACATTGTCCAAATATGATTCGAACTTATGACCTAAGGAAAAATGAGGGTTTGACCCAAATGCTGTTCTATTTGTAGAGTCATAAAGTCCTACAGCATGGAGACAGGCAGAGAGTCCCTTTGGCCCAAACTCGTCCATGCTGACCCAAATATCAAACCACACTAAACTCATTTCCCAGCACTTGGCCCATAGCATTCTCGACCTTTCCTGTCCATGTACTTGCCCAAATGCCATTAAATATCGTTAATATAAATGCTTCAACTACTTCTGTTGGCAGCTCATTCCCTTTGTGTACCACTCTCTGTGTAAAACAGTTTCCATCAGTTTCCCTTTTATTCTTTCCCCTCTGACCTTAAACTGATGCTCTCCCCTCCTTGATTCCCCAACTCTAGGCAGAAAAGGTTGTGTCCATTCACCCTATCCATGTAAACTTCTATAGACCCCTCTCCTGTGCGCTAATGAAAAAAGTCCTCGCTTGTCCAACCTCTCCCTATAATTCATACTGTTGGGTCCTGGCAACATTTTTGTAAATTCCGTCTGCACACATTTCAAATTAAAAACATCGTTTAGATCACAATGTGACTAAAACTGAACACAGCACTACAAGTGCAGCCTCACCAACATCCTGTATAACTGCAACATAACAAGAGAAAGAGAGATTGAGAGATGACTTCATGGAAGATCACAGGTTTAAGAATGCTGAAATGAAGATGTCCTGACCGATGCTTGCTAGTGTGGCAAAAGCCTTCTTCATTGCCATGTCTAACTATGACCCCACTTTCAGAGAATGGTGGACCTAAACTCCATGGTCCCTCTGCTCAACTACACTTCTTAAGGTCCTACCAATCACCATGAAACTCCTACCTTGATCTAACGTTGCCAAAATATTCCTCAGTCCACTTCTCCAGTTTGATCAAGGTCCTGCTGCAATTTCTGATATACTTCCTCACTGTCCACGATACCACCTATTTTAGTGCCATCTTCAAATTTCCTAACCATGCCTTGTACATTCGCAAGAATATCATTGATACAGATAACAAACAGCAACGGGCCCAGCAGCGACCCCTGAGGCACTTCATGTGTCACAGGCCTCCAGTCCGAGAGCATCCTTCCACTATTACCCTCTGCTTACTACCATCAAGCCAATTGTGTGTCCAATTTGCCAGCTCCCTCTGGATTCCATGCGATTCTAACCTTCCAGACCAGCCTATCAATGGCAACCTTGTCAAAGGCTTTACTGAAAACCACACAGTCTACCGTCCTACCCTCATCAACATTCCTGGTCACTTCATCAATGAACTCAAACAAATTTGAGAGGCATGATCTCCCACTCACAAAGCCATGCAATCTTTCCAGTCTAAAAACAACTATTAATAATAATTATTAAAATTAATAATATCAAACTAATAAATAATAATAAGATGACACTTTCAATGGAGAATAAATTATCCATGGTATGTGATATTGGAACGTGCATCATGGGTGAAGAGCAGAATAGATTTTGTACCTGTGTCATTGAACTGTGTTGAAAAAAAGCAAGGGTGGCATGGTGGTTCAGTGGCTAGTACTGCTGCCTCATAATGCCTTGGATCCAGGTTTTTTCCAGCTTCGGGTGACTCTGTGTGGAGTTTGCATATTCTCACTGTGTTTGTGTGTGTTTCCTCTGGATGCGCCATTTTTCTTCCACAATCCAAAGATGTATAGGTCAGGTGAATTTGCCATGCAAATTACCCATAGTGTTATGTGCATTCGTCAGGGTAAATATAGGGTAGGGGAATGCAACTGGGCGGGTGACTGTTTGGAGGGTCGGTGTGGGTTTGTTGTGCCAGACGGCCTGTTTCCATACTGTCGGGAATCTGTCAAAAAAACTATTTCTAAACAAACCTTATCTTTCCAAATGCATGGATATCTCATCCCTCAGATTCTTCTCAAGTAACCTACGTACCACATGTGTTAGATTCCTGGTCTATCGATCCCAGATTTTTCTTTGCTTCCCTTCTTGAATAATGGCACAACATTTGCTAATCTCCAATATTCTGGAACCTAACCTGTCGCTAACGATGATGCAAAAATATCAGCCAGGCTCCCCGTAGTTTCTTCTGTAGCGTCTTGCAGTATTCTTGGATGCATCTGTTTAGGACCATGAGACTTATCCACCTTCATACATTCTAATGCATCAAACACATCTTCTCCTGTGATATTGACTTACCCCAAGATAACACTACGACTTTTGTCAACCTCCCAAGTTTCATGTATTTGTCCACAGTAAAGACAGAGGAGAAATATTCATTGAGAATCTCGCAAATCTCCTAAGATTCGAGACATGCATGTCCATTTTGGACTTTGAGGGGTCATATTCTCATTTAGCTATTCTTTTTACTTTAATATACTTAATGAACCTCTTTGGATTCACCCCAATCTTCTCAGCCAAGGCTATCTTGTGCCCCCTTTTCGCCCTCCTGATTTCCTTCTTCAGTAAACTACTGTATCCCCTATACATCTCCAGGTATTCCCTCGATCCCAGCTGCCTGGACCTGAGTCACGCCTCCTTTTTTGCTGGTCAAAGCCTCAATATCTCCTGACATCCGAGGTTCCCTCTTCCTACCAACCTTGCCTTTTACCCTCACAGGAACATATAGACCTTGAACTGTCGACATTTCACTTTTAAAGTCCTCCAACTTGCAGGAGGTCCCTTCGCCTGCAAACAAACTCCTCCAACCAACCCCTACAAGCTCCTGTCTCATTCCATTAAAATTCGCCTTGCCCCAAGTTTGAACCTGAAGATGTGGACCAATTTTGTCCTTCTCCATAACTATTTAAAAATTAATAGAACTATGTTTATGGGTCCCAGAGTGCTCCCCTACTGTCACCTCAGTCACCTGTCCTGCCCTCGATCTTAGAGTAGGTCACGCTTCGTCCCTTCGCGATTTGCATCCTATACTTACTGCTTGAGGAAACTATTCTGAACACACTTAATAAATACACCCCATCTCAGTCCTTAATTCTATGTAATTCCCAGTCTATGTTAGGGAAATTAAAATCTCCTGCTAATGCAATCCTATTGGCCCTACAAGTCTCCCCAGTCTGTCTACATATTTTTGTTCCCCTAATTCCTCGTTTATTATTTGGGGACCTATAGTACAATCCAAATCCTATCACCATTCTCTTCTTATTTATTAGCTCCCAGACAAATCCTCACAGGATGATCCATCAGTTATTTTATCTCTGTTTACTGCTGTGTTACTCGCCTTAATTAACAATGAAACTCCCAGTCCTCTCTTTCCACCATCTCTGTCCCGCATAAATCACCTGTACCCTGGTACTTTAAGCTGCTGGTGTTGTCCCTCCCTTAGCCATGTTCCAGTAATGGTTATAATATCCCAGTCCCACGCACCGATCCATGCCCTGAGTTCATCGGCCTTACCTGTCAGCCATCTTGCATTGAAACAGTTGCAATTTAATCCAACAGGCATTCGTTGCTCCCTGTCGTTGTCTAGCCTGACATGTCTCTTCATTTTACTGTTTCTGATTACTATATCTCCTTCCAGCCTCGCACTTGCCTCCCTGCTATTGAGGATCCCACCCCTCCCCAACCCCAGCCAATCTAATTGAAACCCTCCCTTGCAACAGTTGCAAACCTGCCTGCCAGCATATTGGTCCCCTTCCAGCTCAGGTACAATCCGTCCTTCCTGAACACGTCACCTTGCCCCACAAAAGATCCCAGTAATCCAAAAATCTCTGTCCCATGCACCAATTCTTTCGCCACCCCTTCATTTCCTATATCCTCCTACTCTTTCCCTCACCAGCACGGAGAACTGGAAGTAAACTGGATATTACCACTGTCTTTTATCCTTTTCCCTAGCTCTCTACTATCACTCTGCAGGATGTCATCATTATTTCTACCTGCGTCACTCTGTCCTTTGTACCAATGTGCACAATGACTTCTGGCTGCATCCCACCCACTCCCCCGCCCCCCCCTCCCCCCAATCCCCAGTGAGAACGTTCTGCAGCCGCTCTGAGACATCCTGGACCCTGGCATTTGGGAGGCTACACACCATTCCGGATTCCCATTTGGAGCCACAGAATCTCCTATCTGTTCCCCTCACTATTGAGTCGGATAATTACTTCTGCTGTTATTCTGCTTGCACAGCCTTCTGACAATGGGATTTCTATTTGAAACAGTTGAATTTGGCTGAATTGTTTTGCTTCAGACAATAGGGAATTCCAATGAATCCTCATAAGGAATCCTCCATTAGTGGGAAAGACGACTGGGCTTTTTTTCAATCCCACACATTGCTGTGATGAGCGATAGGGAAACAGAAATGGAGCAATAGAACGTTTCTCCACAGAGCGGCTACATGTTCCATCTGTAAGTTAAATCAGTCACGTTATCAGTCCCACACTGGACTCTGTGAGCTCTTCTTGAACATTGTCCAAACTATATGACTCCATCACATTCTCGACTCCAGGTCAGTGCGGTATTGCAGAATCAATTCATTAACAATAAATGGTCCTACTTGTTTTGAAGATGTGTTAATATGTGCTTGCATAATGTAAAAATAAGCGTTTCATGTCTGCACAATATCTGTGTTAAAATGAATATTTTTAAACATATACAGTAATTGCTGGAAAAGCTCAGCTTGTCTGTCAGCATGTCGGAACAGAATTCAGAGTTTAATTTTTCGGTCCAATGACCTTTCCTTTGAACCTGACGTATTCTCAAAGTATTTCCCCAGTCTTATGCTCCCACACAAGAAGAAATATCCATCTGGTATTCACCAACTACACCGTTCTCAAGATCTTATATAGTCAATAAAACATCCCTCATTCTCAGGCCGAACTGTTAATTCTTCATAACGTAATGCCTTCATCCCAAGAATGCGTAAAGCGAAACATCTTTGAGACGTTTCGAAAGCAATTTTGTTTTTTTATTTCAGTTTAGGCAGTTATAACTACACGTAATTCAACAGATGTAATCTCAGCAATGCCATGTACTGATGCAGAAAACATCGCTAAGATCATACCCAACACCCCTTGCACAAAACAGGATCACGACATTTATCTTCCAAATCACTTGCTTCATCTTCATGTACTAAGACACACAAATCCCTCTGTAACACTGAGTTCTGCATTCTCCTTGCATTTAAATAAATTTCTGATATTTCGTCTTTTCCATAAAACAGAAAATTTCCATCACATATATATTGTACTGTTTTTTTTTCTGCTGAAGCTTTGCTCTCAGCCATCCTCTGTCTATATGCCATTTCTTGTTGCTGTGCCCTCCCTAGTCTGTGTCGCATTGAAGACATTTTGCACTCCCACTGTCTGTATCCCATTGCAGAAGCACTGCCCTCCTCCGTCTGTATCCCATTGCTGATGCTCTGCCTCCCCGTCTGGATCCAGTAGCAGACCCTTTGCCCTCACCCATCGGTATCCCATTGCAGACGCTCTGTCTCCTCTTGTCTGTATCCCATTGCAGACGCTCTGCCCTCCCCCTGTCTGTATCCCATTGCAGACACTCTGCCCTTCCCTGTCTGTATCCCATTATAGATGCACTGCCTTCAGCTGTCTGTATCCCATTGTCGACGCTCTGCACTCCCCGTCTGTATCCCATTGCAGATTCTCTGCCCTCCCCGTCTGTATCCCACAGCAGACGCTTTGTCTTCCCCTAGCTGTGTCCCATTACAGACACTCTGCCCTTCCCCTGTCTGGATCCCATTGCAGATGCTCTGCCCTCCCCCTGTCTGTATCCCACTGCAGACGCTATGCCTTCCCGGTCTGTATCCCATTTCAGACGCTCTGCCCTCCCCTGTCTGTATCCCATTGCAGACGGTCTGACCTCCCCCTGTCTGTATCCCTTTGCAGACGCTCTTCCCTCCCCCTGTCTGTATCCCATTGCAGAAGTGCATCCCTTCCCCAGTCTGTCTCCCATTGCAGACACACTGACCTCCCCCTGTCTGTATCTCATTGCAGGCGCTTTTCCCTCCCCCAGTCAGTGTCCCATCGCAGACGCTCTTCCCTCGCCCTGTCTGTATCCTATTGCAGACGCTCTGAACTCCCTTGTCTGTATTCCATTGCAGACGCTCTACCCTCCCCCGTCTGTATCCCACTGCAGACAGTCTTCCCTCCACTGTCTGTATCCAATTGCAGGTGATCTGTCCTTCCCCTGTCTGTATTCCATTTTAGACGCCCTGCCCTCCCCCTGTCTGTATCCCATTGCAGACGCTCTGCCCTCCCCCTGTCTGTATTCTATTGCAGATGCTCTGTCTCCATTTGACATCTTATTGAATGACTATCCTGGTGCATGAGCGAACTGAGCTCCATCTCCTTCATCCGGTTCATTAGAATAGATTGTATTTTTATGATGAACTCACACAGAACCCTGAAGAATTCCACTCGTTACAGCTTTCCAAACACAAAATGAGTAATGATCTCTATTCTGCATTTCCTGACAGCTACCCAGGGCGTCCCTGCTTCACCATAACAGCCTGGAATGGTTATATGGCGTTCCCCTGTGCTGTGTAATTTACTGAGTACTTCATTTTGTTTGGTGCGGCCTGTTTGGTGCAGCCCATTTTGCCGCAGACCCATTTAGGCGCAGAACTATTTCAGCGCAGCTCATATTTATTCCTTTTCAGGCTTCGATAAAAGCATTAATCAAAGCAATAAATTAAAAATAATGTTGATTCCCTTCAGTAAAAATGTTAAAAAGACACTTGAGTATGTATAACATTGACTCAAAATTTTCTTTCAGAGCTAAAATGATAATTGGCTTTGCATTTATTCACATTGAAAACATTCCTGAAGCTATTGAACATTCGTCTGATGCGCTTCCAAATAAATTGCAACCGCTGCTGGACTGGTTCGAGGATAACTATGTAGGTAGAAGATTACATAGAGAAAATGGTTGGCGTCCACCGCTTTTTCCAGTTGGAATGTGGAATTTATTTGAAAGAACTTTAATCAATGAGGACAAAACAAACAATCATGCCGCAGCTGCCCACAGGAGATGACAATGCGAACTTAATGTGGAACATCCAGTTATTTGGAAATTTATTGACAGTTTACGGAAAGTTCAGAGAGGAAGGGACATTTACTATAAGCATCTGATAGCAGGGCACGATATTCCGTTGAAATTAAAGAAGCAGATGTGAGAATACAAACACTGGTAAGAAGATTTAGTGAGAGAAATGATGTCGAGTATTTACTAATTTTGAATGAACGTCATGTTTTAGATTTTTCGTAATGAACTTATATCGTTTATTTTTTTCTTTTTAACATTTTTACTGAAGAGAATAAAGATTATTTTTATTTTTAGTCTTTCATTAATGCTTTTACCTAAGCCTGAAAAGTGAGAGAGATGAGATTTGAAATACCAGCGAGTTTAAATTGAGAATTGCTCTTTGCTGAACATTGCTGCTTACTTGGTTGGTGGGACGTCGATGTTTCAGAATATCCACGCAAGGTGTCCTGGTCCTCTCTGGTTACTTCCAGGATCCTGCCCACATGTCGAGGTAGAGGGTGAAGGAACGGATATCGGGCACTCTAACATCCGGCTTGGCCTTTTATGTCCTATTCCAGGATGTTTCTCCTGGAATGGGAGAAGAGGAGGGACGGAGTGAGGGTGGTAGTGGGCATCCCTGCTATTAGTGCTATTGTAGTGGAAGGGGGAAGGGTGAGATGTCCGGAGGGAGTCTGACCACAGTGTTGTATCCATGCAGTGGTATTAGTGTGCGGGGCTATTCCGTCAGTGACAGAAAAAGTGGGGGAGGGAAAGTGCTGAAGTCAACAGTGAGTGTAGTCGTGCTTGAGCCTTATTTGGAGATAGAGTGTGAGCCTTGTTCGGGGGTAGGTGTTATAACAGATATACAGTGAGTGCGAGGGAGCAGAAGAATATGGTGACACTTATCCTGGCAAAGTGGGGGGAAAGAATATTGATGCTTGTCCTGTATTGCTGACCAATTCTTCAGATTATCTCAGCGTTGAGGTGAGTCTCCCTGAACATCTTGACCAAGTCTATCGGTAATAACGCCACAGACCCTTTCCATCACTTCCCACAGAATCAGTTTGGGTGGATCTTACAAATAGCAAGGTGAAGCAAACATTAGTGTGTTATATATGAAAACCAAATCTGTCACGTAAATACTTTACAACATATGCTCTGGAAATTAGGTATGCAAGTATATGCAAGGGGGAGCAATGACACAGTGGTATTATTGCTGGGCTCTTAACCCAGAGACACAGGTAATATTCTGGGGATATGAATTCAAATCCTGCCATGGTGGAATTTGAATTCAATATGTATCTGGAATCAAGGGCTTATGATGACAGGAATCCATTTTCGATTGTTGGAAAAACTCATCTGGTTCACTGATGTCCTTCAGGGAAGGATTACTGCTGTCCTTACCTGGTGTGGCCTGCATGTGATTCCAGACTCAAGACAATGCTGCTGACTCTTAACTGCCCTCTGGCATTGGCAATAAATACTGATTATCCAGCGACGCCCTCATCCTGTGAATGAGTAACAAACAATCGTGGGTGCTGCAGTAATAATGGATGGTGTCAAGTTGCACCGAAACTGCATTGACTACTAATACTGTGAAGAAAAACTTCCGAAAGTGTGTATGAGGTAGATTGAACAGTATGTTGTGAACTAAACTAGAGAGCATGTTATTTCAGATTTGGTGTTATGTTGTCAGGAGGACTAACTAATAACCTTGCTCTGAAGCAGCTTTGGAGGAATAGTGACATTAATACGTTGCATTTTTACACGGCGTCTGAATACAATATCGAATGTTTGAACATTCTGGACAAACATCATGGAAGCCCAGAGGCTAGAGGGTCAAGTACGCTCCAATGAATTGGGGAAGTATAATATAACATTCAATGGGAGAAGCAATGATTCTGAGAGTCATAGAGTCCGACAGTACGGAGAAAGGCTCTTCAGCCCAAACTGGTCCATTCCAAACAAAATGTCGATTCACATTAACCCCATTTCCCTGTCCTTGCCCCATATCCTTCTTATTCTTTCCTATCTGTGTATTTGTCCAAATGCATTTTAAATTTTGTGAATGTACCCCCTGAACCACTTCTGTTGGCAGCTCATTCCATGTGAATACCACCCTGTGTGTTAAAGAGATTGCCCCTCAGGTTCCCTTTTACTCTTTCCCCTCGGACCTTAAATTGATGCCCTCTAGTCTGTGGGTTGCTCAATCCTGTGGAAAAAAAGACTGACTGCATTCACTCAATCCATGCTTCCCATGATCCTATACACTTCTTTCAGATCCCCCTCAGTCTCATACACTCTAATGTAAAAACTCCTAGCTTGCCCAACCTCTCACTGTATCTCAGATCGTTGAGTCCGGGCATCCTCCTTATAAATTTCTTCTGCACTATTTCCAGTTTAATAACATCCTTCCTATAGCAAACTGAACAACACTGAACATATCACTACCAGTATTGCCTCACCAGCATCCTGTATAACTGCAACGTAACTCCCTAATTTCGATACTCATTACTCTGACTGAGTGCCAAATGCCTTTTTCCCTGCCCTGTCTACCTGTGACTCCACTTTCAGAGAACCTTGAACCTGAATTCCAAGGTCCCTTTGTCTCAATACACTCCTTAAGAACCTGTCATTCACCATGAAACTCCTACCTTGATTTGACTTTCTAAAATGCAAGAACAGACCCTTATTAGATTACATTACAGTGTGGAAACAGGCCCTTCGGCCCAACAAGTCCACACCGACCCGCCGAAGCGAAACCCACCCATACCCCTACATTTACCACTTACCTAACACTACGGGCAATTTTTAGTATGGCCAATTCACCTGACCCTGCACATCTTTGGATGGTGGGAGGAAACCGGAGCACCCGGAGGAAACCCACGCAGACACAGGGAGAACGTGCAAACTCCACACAATCAGTCGCCTGAGGCGGGAATTGAACTCGGGTCTCTGGCGCTGTGAGGCAGCAGTGCTAACCACTGTGCCACCGTGCCGCCCTTATCTGTATTAAACTCCATTTGCCATTTCTTGGCCCACTTCCTCACCTGATCAATACACTACTGAAATTTCTGATAATCTTCCTCACTGTCCACGATACTACCTATTTTAGTGTCACCTTGAAACTTATAATTCATGCCTGTACATTCTCATCTAAATCATAGATGTGTGGAATATGTAAATATATATATATATATATACAATATACATGCATAAAACAAACAATAATAGTCCCAGAACCGACCCCTAAGGCATTCCACTCATCGCAAGCTTTCAGTCCGACAAGCATGCTTCCACTATTACTCTATGTTTCCTACCATCAAGCAAATTTTGGATATGATTTGCCAGCTCCCCCTCAATTCCATATGATCTAAACTTCCAGAGCAGCCTACCATGTGGAACCTTACTGAAGGCCTTACTGAAATCAATATACCACCATGCCTTTGTCAAACTTACTGGTCATTTCACCAAAGCACTCTCACAAATTTTTGAGCCATGATCCCCCATGCACAAAGAGGTGCTGACTACTCATAATCACACCCTGCCTTGCCAAATGCATGTTTCTCGTCTCTCTCAGAGTCTTCTCAATAAACGTACCTACTAGAGATGTTAGGTTTACTGGTCTATAATTCCCAGGTTTTTCTTTGTAGTTCTTCTTGAATAAGGGCACAGCATTCGCTACCGTCCAGTCCTCCAGGACCTCACCTGTTGGCTACTGATGATACAAAAGTACCAACCACAGCCACCACTATTACTTCCCTGTCCCCCTGCAGTGTTCCTGAATATATCTCGTCAGTACCAGGAGATTTATAGAAATACTGCATAGTCGGAAAGATATGTCTACTTATTTCAGGTGAAAACACCAAAGAATGAGAAAGTGACTTAATGATGATTAACATAACAAATTAAAGAAGATAGTAATCACAGGAATTGACTTCAGAAGAATTCCAGACATTGTGGAATCCTAAGAATTCTCAGAAAATTGCAATCCAGAAAAGGAGGGCCATGAAACTGATCAGGAAATCAAAAAGCGAACATGCATGCAAACAAACAGGAACACAAAGACTGCAAATATCTATGATCTATATTTCAAAAGAAAA
Organism: Chiloscyllium plagiosum; assembly: GCF_037043375.1. Taxonomy (NCBI): domain Eukaryota; kingdom Metazoa; phylum Chordata; class Chondrichthyes; order Orectolobiformes; family Hemiscylliidae; genus Chiloscyllium; species Chiloscyllium plagiosum. Next base: position 69,479,666 of record NW_028270174.1, read on the forward strand.
AAAACATAGTCAAATGTGGAAATTTGCAATCGGGAGAAATGAGTTTATGGTGGATAATAGGGAAATGGCAAAGCAAATGGCCAGTTACTTTACACCTGTCTTAATGGAGTAAGATCCGGAAAATCATGCAGAAATACGAAGTGATCATATAGGACTTGTGGAAGTAAAGACATAAAGTCAATTCATATCAGTGACAAGGCAATATTGAACATGCAGCTGGATTGAGCATTGCTAAGCTTGACAAATCAGATGTACTTCATACCAAAATCTTCAGAAATAAATCACAAATAGAAGTATTGATTGCATTGTCGATGACTGCGTTCTATTTTCCTGTACATTCTGCAGAGTCTGGAAGCTGGTGTAGATAAATGTACATTAGTAAACGTGATCCAAGCACTATAGGTGAATGTTAGGGATCCAAGCATCTACAAAGAGAAGAAGAGATAGTGTGGAGAACTGCTGACAAATTAAATTGACATTTGTCGGGAAACTGTAGGAATATATTATATAGGATGTGATATTGGATATTTAGACATTAACAGCAAAATTTAAGAGACTCAGTATGCATTTCTGAAAGGGAAATCATACTTGATAAACTTTGGAATTGTTTGAAGTTGATTCGTACAGCATAGATAATGGGGATCCAGTAGAATTGGCATATTTTAGATTATCAGAAGGCTTTCTATAAGAACTCACACAGTGAGTTGGAAAATGCAATGATGTGAAGGGTATTTGGAGGAATATACATAAGTGGAAACTTAAAGTTTGGTTTGCCTTCCTTTAAGGGAGTCAGAATACAGATGTAAAAACATGTTGAAGCAGTTTCACAGAGTGTTGGTGACACTGTACCTGGAGTATTGAGAACAGTTTTGGTGACCAAATCTGTGAAAGAATATACTGACCACAGAGGAAGTGTAATGGACATTATCCAAATAAATCCCTCAGATGGCGAGATTGCGTGATGAGGAAACTCGGCCTATGTTCTCTAGAGTTTCAACAAATCAGCGTTGGGTCACTGTGAACTTTATAAAACTCACAAAACATACGGCAAATTGGAAATTAACAGGAAATTTATCAGGTTGTCTAATCCACCTTCAAGGCAAATAATGGCAGAATAAGGGACAAACCATTTAAGACTGCAATAAGGAGGAAATTCTGTGCGTGGAGGGGACTGACTAACACAGGGGAAAGGCAGAGCAAGATTACGGAGAATCCCCAGAGAACCTGCAAGTGTGTCAAGTGGAACAGAATAACCAATGAACACGTAGGACTCATTAGTGACTTGCCAAGTTGCATCTAAATCAACTTTAGTAGTAGGAGAAAGAGGGGAGTGGGAGAAGGCTGTTTGTGTGACTGTAGGCTAGTGTCCAATGCTGTACCACGGGCATCAGTGCTGGGTCCCTTATTATTTGTGATTTGGAGGTGCGAGTGTTGGGCTGGGGTGGACAAATCTAAAAATAGCATAACACCAGACTAGAGTCTAACAGGTTTATTCGGCAGCACTCGCTTTCGAAACGCAGCTTCTTCATCAAAATGCGCAACCACGTGATATAACTGATGTTGTGAGATTTTTAACCTTATTATTTGTGGTATTCATAAAAGATGCAGCTGTAAATATGGACGAGAGGTGGGGCGTGTAATAAATAATTTTGGATTTGATACATAGATTGGCCGGGTGGTTGGCAGTGAGGAGAAAGGCCTTATGTTACTGGTAGATACTGTTGGAATGGTCAGATGGGTGGATCAATGGCAGATGGAATGTAACCCTGATAACTATGAGGTGATGCAACTTTGGAAGAAGGAACCAGACAGGGGAGTACTCAATGAAGGGCAGCACACTAGAAAGCTCAGAGGGTCTTCTCCACACATCGCTGAATGTGACTGCATAGGTGAATACACAATCTGGGAAAGGCTAGGGGAATGTAAACATAGCCTTTCTTAATCGAGGCATAGATTATAAGAACTATGCAGAACTGTGGTGAGAGCAAGATGGAATATTGTGTGTAGGTCTGGGAACAACATTACAGGAATGATGTGATTGTAGTGGAGGGGTGCAGAGCAGATTCACCAGGATGTTCCCTGGGATGGAGCATATCAGCTATGGAGAGAGGCTAGATAACCTCAGGTTGTTTAGTTTGGAGGAGACAAGGCTCCGAGGTCTGTAATTGAGAAGGATAGGATTACGAGGTACATAGACAGGGTGAATAGACAGCAGCTGTTGCTTTGACTCAAAGGGCCACATTTTTAAAGTGAAGGATTTGCGGTTTAGTGAAGATTTGAGAATTGTTTTTCAACCAGAGGGTGTTGGGGTCTGGAATGCACTTCTTGAGAGTGGAGTTGTCATGGTAACCTCAAACCATTAGAAACCACACGGTTGTGCACTTCAAATGCTTTAAGATTCACGGCTACGGTCTTGTGTCGGAAAGTGGGCCTAATGTAGACCGTGCTGCATTTCTGGTAGTACAGAGCCTGTGTTTCTGTGATTGGAGGGCTGTGGAAGGTCAATCATTGAGTAGCATAAGGTAGGAATTGATGGGTTTCTGTACAATATCTTAGTAAAGTTGTTAAGAGAGAACTTGTAATATTTTTGGAAATATGTCAATGGCAAAATTAAGAGAAAAAAGTTGCAGATTTCTTAGTCTGATACCAGATAATTGAGGACCGGGAAATAGCAGAACTATGGAGCAAATACTTTAGTTATGCCTTCACAGAAGAAAACAAAACAAAAAAGAAAACTCCCTAGCAATACTAGGAAATTTCAGTCTTGTGAGAAAAGTGGAATAGAATGAAAATAGCAACTAAACAGTGTGGACTTGTTGGCCCGAAGGACCTGTTTCCACACTGTAATCTAATCTAATCTAATACTGGGAATGGCATTGCCACGCTGACAATTGTATATAGGCCCAGCACGTGGGAAACTGTAACTTTGAAAGGAATCTGGAACACCCTGTACACCAGTCACTGAAAGCAATATTGTAGGAGTAGAAAGCTGCAAGGAAGATAAATGCTGTATTCACCTTCATTTCAGGGGGTGTACAGGAGTACAGGAGTAAATGTATCTTACTGCAGCTGTACAGGGCCTTGGGGAGACCCCATACGAACATTGTGCAGTTTTGGTCTCTTTTCCTAACAGACGACCGACCTGACATTGAGGGAGAGCAGTGAAGGATGACCAGACTGATCTCTGGGATGACAGGCTTGTTGTGGGAACAGAGTTTGGGGCGACTGGACCTGTATTCCATGGGCTTTAGGAAAATGAGTGGAAATCTCAGTGAAATATATAACACTCTGACAGGGCGAGACAGATTAGAAGCAGGGATGGTAATTCCCCTGGCTGGGACGTCTAAAAGAAGGGCCACAATATTAGGTACAGACGGCCACTTTGCATTGAGATGTGAATAAATGCCTGCACTCAGAGTGTGGCGAACCGGGGGACTCTCTCCCAGATCAGGCTGTGGAAGTCAAGGGGCAGAATATATGTAAGGATTTCTGGAAACTAAAGGGATAGGGAGAGAGCAGGAGTATGGTGTGAAGATAGAAAATCAGCTATTATTCCAGCTTGTTCTCCAATAACCCAATAACTGTGTTCCTGTGCAACACTGTGTTGTACAAAATCGTGCAATATTAATAATGGGGTCTATGGAAAATGAGGGTAAGTGGCAAACTCCCAAAAATATCAGTAAAAACCAAAAATTAAATTTGATCTAACACACAATAGGACAGTCTAAATAAATCTTTAAATTACATGTTGTAATGGAACAGTGCTGTAAATGTAACGCTTTCACACTACAGGCACTCACTGGTGCACCGTACCTTTCACCACAATCTTCACCAGAAAGCGTGCGGGGGCTGACTGACCATGTGATGCCGAATTCCAGTTCTCTCCAAGATTCTCCCCACAGTTTGAAATAAAGTTCTTTCGAAATATAGACTACAATTCCCAGTTTCAGGCTCAGATTCAAGGCCTGCAGAGCCGATTGCATTCCTGTTTTTGCTGAACACATTGATTGTACCTTTTGTAGACAGAGGGTTTCTGGGGCAGGATTTGCTGTTCAGCTGGTGCCCGACAAGGAATCGCGTCACAGTAAACGCCAGTTCACTTTATAGAAAAAGTGAATTGCATTGCAGCCGAAATGTATTTAATCAACACGCGTTATCAGTCAACTGCCTGTACATAGAATGGAGGCGCAAAACAGATGGGCTGAATGGACTACAGCAGTTCTCATTTTATCTTTCACAATGTTTAAACATATTAAGGGATATATATATTGTATGGGGAAAACTGCGTTGAGGAGATGTTCGGCCATTAACTAGAATAGGGAAAGCTCAATGAGTTGTATGAAGTATTCCTTTCCCGATGTTTCTCTACGGTGTCTGGGAAAGCTCTGTAAATGTTGTCACAAGCTCTCAGCTGTTAGGAAGGAGCTCTCTGCAGGGTCGACAGGATTGTGTTTCCCATTCCCTTTTCTGATAACGAGGCTGGTGCCGGCTGATCTCTCCGGGTTTATCCTTTAAGACCTCGGAGCAGTTTGATACAATTGAGTGCCTTGCTTGGCCGTTTCAGAGACTATTAAAGAGTGTATCACATGTCTGTGTGTCTGGAATCACTTTTTGGCCAGACAGGAAAGCACGGGGATTCACTTCCTGAAAGTACACTGGGGAAGGAGATGGACATCTATAATCGACATTGAATACACAATCACTTTTACTGACACCAGGTATTAGATCTCGATATTTTATTAATTGTTTTTAACTTGCACCAGTTGCCAGAGAATTATCCTGGTCTGGATTAGCAATCCAATGACAATTCCACAACAGCACCATCTCCACATGGGGGCCTATCGGAAACCACACTGAACCGATTATTTCTGTGCTGTGTGACAGCTCTATCAAAAATTACCCCAACCAATTTGACTATCGTGATGGGACTGAGGGCTTGGTAATTGGTCCGCTTGTAATGATTCCCTTCTTAGGGGATGGGACATAGTTGAGTAATTACCCACATTAGGAGAAAGTGAGGACTGCAGTTGCTAATTACCCACATTGCCAGGGAGTTGTCAGAGTTGGAGCTGGAATGAAACAGCTTCCTCAGGTACACGGCTTGTTTTGTAGCAAAAGTCCTTAGTCCTATTGCAGGAATGGTGTCAGTAACAAATGCCTTTGTCGTATCTGTCCAGCTGTTGCTTCATGTCACGTGCAGTGAATTGAATTGGTTGAAGACGGGCATCTGTGATTCTGAGGGTATCATAGTGAGGGTGGGGTGGGTAATCGACTCAACACTTCTGGCTGATGATGGTGCAGATACTGCATCTTTTGCATGGATGCACAGGGCTGTTCCATTATTTAGGGGGGGGATATTTATGGAGTCCTCTCCTCCAGTAAGTTGTTTTATGCATGGATTTGACAGGACGAGAGAGCTTATATCTGATTTGTTAGTCTTGGGATCATCACTCTCTCTGTATCAGATGTTAGTCCTGCTGTTCGTAGAGTAACCCGTCAAGTGCGGTAGCTTTAATGGGTAGTCATCAGGTTTAGGTGCATGTGATTCCGACCCGACCATGTTCACCCACACTCGTCACTGACCCATGGATCGGCTTAATGAAAATGGTAGACGGATGGAATATCCTGGGTGAAAAGTTACAGATTGTCATTGAAATCTACAGTATCAGATGATAATCAAGTCTTAGCTGCAATATCTACAATTCAATTCTACTGACTGCCCCCGCCCCCAGTTCACACCGAAACCTATTCACCCATCAGCCCTGTATTCAGTGACGTGCTCTGGTTTCTGATGCGGAAATACTTCCATTTTCATATTCTCATTCTGCTGGAAGTCTTTACTTGGTGTCACGCCTCCAATTTGTTACATAAACAATATCCATTTAAGGTACTAATCTGAATCTTTTCCTTTCAGTAATGTCATCTTCTATATTTGAAGTGAATGTGTTTCCTTCTGTTTTTCTCCCTGACCATGATTCAGAGCTCTGCAGCATCAGTGATGCCAACCTTATGCAGTTTCAGAGTTCAAGGAACTTGTCACCATGCATTGCTGTTCAGTTCCCAGTGTTCGACACTCCATGTTGGACAGGATGTTTGGGCATCTTTGACAATTGTCGGTGGAAATTGTTCATAATCAGAAATTGCTGAAGAAATTGTTAAAGATGTTGCAGAATTTTCTGGAGTGAATGCAGAGTTAAACTTTCAGGTCCAGTGAACCTTCTATAAAGGTTTTTTATTTTTATTTCCAGCATCCATAATTATTTATTTAATTGAAAAATTGTTCTGCGCCTATTCATTTCTGGAGAAACTCAGCAGGTCTGTCAACATCTGCAGAGAAAGAGAAACAGAGTTAGCGTTTCCAGTCCAGTGTGACAATTCTTCAAAACTGAATACAATTGCAAAATGGTCTTTTAATCCCTTGCCAGATGTGGAGGATGGGTGGCAGGGAAAAGAGGGTGTGGCAAAAGAAAAACGGGCTTTTAGCAGTGGTGAACGAAAATATTCTGTATAATGGGTCGAATTTAAGGTGTGAATGGGGGAAATGGGTTCTCTCTATTGAATGCAAGATAAAAAAGACACAACCACACAAAGTTATACGGAGGCCAGGAGGGAGAATGTTGACGATGTGTATTATATAGATCTAGCCACAGATACGTTTTCACTGTCGTCATCATCGCCCCCTTTAGACAAAGGAATTCAGGTGCTTGACTTCTTATTGGCACTAGTAAGCGTTTCATGCTGCCTTATTATTGTAATATGGAGAAAAATAAATCACAGTATGACATTTGGGCTGAGTGTTGGTTACCTGTCATTTTTAATATTGTTTCAATTTTGCAGTGCTTATCTTTAAACGCTTGTTCTTGAAGTTAGCATCAGATGGAGTGTAAGATGTTGAGGAGTGACATTATAGAAACTTATAAAATCATGAGCGGTATGGATAGGGTGAATAGCCAAGGTATCCAAACATAGAGGGAATAGGTTTAAGGTGAAAGAGGGTAGATTTAAAAGGGAGTAAGGGGCAGCTTTTTTACACAGAGGGCGGTGTGGGTATGGAATGAGCTTCCAGAGGAAGAGTGGGAGATGCAAGGACAGCTACAAAATTTAAAACTCATTTGGACAAACATATGAATGAGAAACATTTAGAGGCACATGGACCTAATGAAAACAGATAGGACCTGTATAGTTTGGAAAACCTGGCAAGCATGGACGTTTAGAAAAGCTTCACTCAGAGTCAGGGTGGTTTTGTGAAAGGGAAATAAAATTTTGCCCTGTAAAATCATGCAAAGTATTCCTGGAGATGCCTGAGAATGTAACAACGGACTTGATAAAGGGGATCTGGTAGACACGAGAGATTTTCCACAAGGTATTACAAAACAAAAGTTCTTACACAAAACAGAAGCTCCAGGACATCGGATACTGTATTAACATGGGATGATGATTGGTTAACACGGAAATCGGAGAGTCAGGATTAATGGATCTTTATGGCGAAGGTTTATCTGCTGGAGTACCACAACTATCAGTCTGATGGCATCAGTTATTTGCAATCTATACTGACAGCCTGAAGGAGGGAGTTGAGTGCAATATACATCCGAGTTTGTGGATGACACTGAGAATCAAAAGGTAGGCTGTTACTGAATAGAGAAGACTTCCAGAAAAGGAACAGTAAAGGCATTGAAGTCTTCCTGTGTATGAAAAATAAAGTCAGCATGCTGATGCAGCAAGTAACTTGGTTGGTACATGAGGCGGTTTCCTGGGAAGAAAGGGTTGTGTTATTGAGAATCTCTAAGATGGTGAGGCGATAATTAATTGGGGTTTAAATGAATGAGGAGTGATAATGCTGAAACGTACAAGACACAGAAGGGGTTGGAGAAGGTAAATGTTGAGAAGTTTTTTCCATTCTTGAGCAAAGTGTCGAACTCGATGATACAGATACTGAATAAGGAACATCGATTTCAATCTGAGATGTAGAGTAATGTCTTCTCTCCGAAGGTAGTGAATGTCTGGAATTCCCTAACTCAGAGAGGTGTGGAGGGATACAAGGAGTCGGCAAGTGAGTGGAGTTGAGCCTTGGAGTTGGTCAGCCATATCCTTATTAAATGACAGGGTTAGCTTGAGAGGCCGATTGACCTACTCCTGTTCCTATTTATTAATTTCACATGTTATGCTTTTGGAAAGTAACGGGTTATTTTGCTGGAAATCGTGTTGTGCAATGTTGCATTCAGGGAGAGCAGAGGATTTGTTGTTTTAACCCTGCGAGAGGTATGTGGCTGTATTCCCAGCGTATCTGGGTCTGCAACATGACCTACATCTGGAGCAGACCTTATAGAGAGATGAAGCCTGGAAACAGGGACTGGGGGGTGGGGGTGGTGGTCATGTCCTGATCCAGCCTGGATTTTCCAAGTAGAATTCCAAAACTACACCTAACCATCGCAGTGGCCTCGATCTGCCCCTGTTTAGCATGCCCGAGGGCTGAATGGAACATCAGAACACAGGGCTGAGGGACACAAGTGGGCCATTCGGCCCTTTCACACTACCCCACCAGTAAATAAGGTCATGGCTCATCTCATTGTGATCCCAGCTGCACTTTTCTTTGCATGTACCATTATCCCTGATTCACCTGTCCATGGAAAATCAGACAAAGCCAGCTTCAATATAATATAAAGTTCCAGCCACCCCAAACTTCTGGGAAAGAGAATTCCCACTTGACTGGAATCCCACTTTGTGGATTTATCCTAATTCCTGCTCTGATGGATGTTGGAGGGTGTCACCGCTTTCTTCTCTCGTCCCATTCCTCCACTGCTCACATTAAATTTTAAATGTAACCAGCTTGGTGATATGGCCGATGACAAAGTTCTCAGACTGAGTCAGTTTCAGTGACAGGAACAAGTCAGGCAGATTTCTTTAGTTAGCCACAAGTAACTAATAAAACTAACGGATGCGCATGGTGGATCTGTGGTTAGCACTGATACCTCCCGTCACCAAGTAGCTGCGCTCAGTTCCAACCTCGGGCAACCCTCTATGTGGATTTTGAACATTCTCCCCATGTCTGTGTGGATTTCCTCCCAGTGTTCTAGTTTTCTCCCATCGTCCATAGATATGCAGTTGAGAGCTGATTGGCCATGCTAAATTGCCCATAGTGCCCAGGGATGTGTAGGTTAGATAGGTTCGTCATGGGAAATGTAGGGTTACATGGGTAGAGTAGGGGGGCAGGACCGGGCGGGATACTGTTCCGAGGGTCAATGTGGACATGATAGACGGAATGTCCTGCTTCCACACTGTAGAGATTCTATAAAAACAACAAGAAGTTTGGACGATACAAACACCCAGTGGGTATCTATCTGATCCACTCTCCTCTAGGTTTTGTATGTTTCAGTAAGATCACCTCTGATTCCAAGAGTAACCTGTTAAAGCCTCCATAATGTAAGACCCTCATCCCTGAATACATGAAGTGAAACATCTCCGAACTGCTTCCAACTTAATATATCCTTTCTCAGGTAAGGAGACATAAGTAATCTCACACACACATGAGGTTACTTTGTGTTTTCTCAATGGTGAGAGTATTTGGAACTGTCTTCCCTGCGGAGCATTGGAGGCAGAGATATTGAATATGTTTGAGGCACAGACAGAAGGTGCATAAAGAATAACTGAGCCAAGGATTATCGGGGAATGGCAGGAATGTGCAGTGTTGGGGAAATGCTGACAGTGGTACAAAATCACACTGCTCCAGCACATCTAGGAATACAATGCAAAATGAAATGATAATATCGATAAAATGTTAAGGGGAAATCCCAGATGGTGGCGATCTGGAAGGCCTGCTTTGTTGGGCTCTGCATCACTGCACGGGCAAAGTGGTTCCCTAACCCACTCCATCCCAGCCATTTACTTAAAATGCTTAGTTTTGGAAGGTTTTGAGAGTTGGCAGTTGTAGTATCCTTAGTTTGTGTAGTTTTTAAGCTCTACGAGACTTTGTTTACTAATGATCAGTAATTCGAGTTCTTCCTCTCTCGAGTTCAAATGTTGCTACAATGTGTTCTGGGTAATGATGTGCTTAAATGGTCTACCTGGAGCATTAAGATGAGCCATTGGCCAGAAAAGAGGAAAAATTTACTTTCTAGTCTTAAAAAGAGAGAGTGGATGTTGTCCTATTGCAGGAGATGCACCTTGATGACAAGGAACATTTGACATTACAGCAGGTCGGGCTTGATCGGGTTTATTTCTCGACTTTTAATATTACGAGGAGGGGAGAAGCCATAATGGATAAAAAGAATCTTCCATTTAACCTATTAGATTGTATTTGACACTCACGGGAGGCTCATAATACCCAAAGCCTTGAACTATAGTAAAGAATATAGTATTTTGAATGTTTATTGCCCCCCTGCTCCCCCCCCCCCCCCCCCCCCCCCCACACCACCACCACCACTCCTAGTGTACCCTCAAAATTCAGTTATCTTGCATCGTGGCACATTATTGTAGAAGTTTTCAAAAGTCTTATGGACCCCACGGTGGACAGAATGTCGAAAGGTGCCCCAATACCCTCGTTATAATGTAAGCAATTAGTGGATACGTGTGCAGAATGAGAGCTGGTGGATGTCTGGTGGCAGATCCACATCACAAGCAGGGATTTTATTTTCTTCTTTAACTGGCATAAATGCCACATGAGGGTTGATTTCTTCCCCATTCCTGCAACAATCTTAGATTCGGTGGCATCCTGCACAATTGGGAATATTACCATTTCTGACCATGAAGCAGTATACTTATTGATTAACATTAAGTGCAATATAATAGTTTCGAGACACTAGCGAATGTATCCCTTTATTCTTAAGACTAGTTGGTTAATTGAGTAGTTAGATTAGATTAATTACAGTGTAGAAACAGGCCCTTCGGCCCAAAAAGTCCACACCGATCCACCCCCGACATTTGCTCCTTCACCTAACACTACAGGCGATTTAGCATAGCCAACTTACCTAACCTGCACAATTTTGGAGTGTGGGAGCAAACCCACGCAGACACAGGAAGAATGCGTTAACTCCACACAGACAGTCACCTGAGGCAGGAATTGAACCCAGGTCTGTGGGGCAGCAGTTGCTAACCTTTGTGCCACTGAGCTGACCACTACAACGAATTCAGATCTTTCTTAGCCATTAATTCAGATTCAACGAATAACTCATCCACTCTATGGGAAATTGCTAAGGCTTATGCCAAGGGTATAATTATTCCTTATGATGTAGCAGAAGGGGGAGCAGGAACGCTGGTTTGAGGCAAAGCTGAGGGCAGCCGAGAGTGCATACTGTGATTGTCGCTCAGTGGCTAAGCTGCAGAGGATTACAACGCTTCGGTCTGCAGTGAATTGCATCCTCACACAGACAGCCAAGAAGGAACTTACTTTTGCAAAACAAAGACTGTTTGAACATGGTGATAAGCCAGGCAGGTATTTATTCTATCTTTCCAGGAAAACGAGCCCCCCTCTTAAGCCATTACCTCAATTAGGGAAGATATTGGGATCCTTACCTTCAATTCCAAAAGATTAATGTCTCCTGTCTGAGATTTTTCATCGAATTATTTCAGAATGAACATTTTGAGGATAGATGGATTAAGATGGAGTCATTTTTCAAGAACCTGGGTCTTCCAGGAGTAATCCCTGAAGAAGTGTTGAGCCTTAATGTACCATTTTCAGCACAGGTGGTTGTGAAGCAGCTTCAGAATGTAAAGGCGCACGTTCCTGACGGATTTCCTAGTGAACTTTATAAATAATTTATAAACCTATTGTCAGGGCTGATGTTTAACGTGTTCTGACCCTCATACAGTCAGGAACCCCTCCCTCCATCCTTAATAGAGGCTCATATCTCTGATGCTGAAGAAAGGAAGACCCCGGAGGATGGTGCTTCTTACACGCCAATCTCATTTTTAAATGTTGGTCTCAAAATCCTGTCTGAGACCCGTGCATTAAGGTGGAATCTTTGCTGCCTTCCGTTACCAAAGAGGACCAAACCGGTTTTATAAAGGGCCGCAGATCTTCCTACAATGTTAAGAATGTACTCAATATGATCCAATAGTGTCATCAACAATCTGTCCAGGGATTATTGATCTCTTTAGATGAGAGAAGTCATTTGATTGGGTTGAGTGGCCGGATCTCTTCTGTACATTAGAATGGTTTGGTGTACGCAAAGTTTTTATCAAGTGGGTGAGGGTCATTTACCGCGATCCTCTGGCTGCAGTTCTCACTAATCAGTAATATTAATATTTCTCCAGGCAGCCGATAAGGTTGACACCTTTCACCATTGTTGTTTACGTTGGGGATTGAGGCACTGGCGGAGGCCATCCATAGGGATGCCAACATATCTGCCCTAGACGTGGGATCGAAGTCATGAAAGATTACATTATATGCAGATTAGGGTCTTATGTTTTTGTCAAATCCCACAATTTTGGTAGTTCATGTGATGCGATGCATTGATTCGCTTGTTGCCTTTCTGGGTGATAAGATTAATTTTACAAAGTTGGAGGCCATGCCTACGGGAGGTCTTAGGGAAATACCTGATACTGAGGGCAAATCCTGGTTTCCTTTTAAATGGTCACGGGGGTCGTTTCCCTATTTCAGTATCTTCATTACATTTGTCTTTGATCATGTATTTAACGTGAACTGTGTCCATTTGTTTGACAAAATTAAACAAGACCTTCAAAGATGGAGGCATTTCCAATATTCTGGCTTGGTCAGGTAGCTGTTATTAAAATGAATGTCCTTCCTCATTTCCTACACCCAGTTCAAATGCTTTCTATGATGTTTCCCAGACAGATATTTCGGAAACATAATGGGTGGTTTAGCTCTTTTATTTGGCACCATAAGCAATTCTTTATCTAGCTAAAAAAATTGCAACTGGCCCACAGATTGTGAGGAGTAGATCTCCCCGATTATAAGCAAGCAATTAAGTTTTTTTTCATCGTATGTTAGTGCCTGGGCCGCTGAGGTCTCGGCATCAATATGGCTAGACATTGAGCCCTCTCAGACAAAGTGAACCCTTATTAGTCTGATGTTCTTAGATAAAATGACAACATTTATGGAATATTGTCATAAAATAATGATTATCAATACTGTTAAAACTTGAAGGACAATGCGTCAGATCGAGGCAATACAGCCAAAACCATGTTTCTTACCCCTATAATTGGTATACCGGGGATAATGTATTCCAGGTTTAAACTGTGGTCAGCGAGGGGTGTACCTTGTTTGGGTGATTTAGAATTATAGTATCCCTACAATGTGGAAACAGGTCCTTGGGCCCAGCAAGTCCACTTCGATCCTCTGAAGAGTAACCCACGCACACCCATTCCCCTACCATCTTATATTTACCCTGATTAATGCCCCAACTTACAGATCCTGGAACACTATGAGCGATTGAGCAATGGCCAAGTCATCTAACATGCACATGTTTGTGACTGTGGGAGGAAACCTACGCAGTCACAGTTCAGAATATACTAACTCCACACAGCCAGTCACCCAAGGCTGGAACCAAACCCATGACCCTGGTGCGGTGAGTCAGCAGTGCAAACCACCGAGCCACCACGTGTTACTAGAAGGAGAAACAATGATAACGTTTGATCAAATAACTCGTAAGTATGGACTACCTAGTAGAGACTTCTTCTGTTTTTTTTCCAGATTAGAGATTTGATTAAAAAACACAATATTAAAAGACACTTATAGATCCAGTACAGAGAAGCAGGTGATTATTATAAAGAATACACTCTCTGTCAGTACCCTTTACCATTTGTTGGAGAGTGTTCCCGCAGAAAAGACTGTGCAACTTCGTGACGTCTGTGCGAGAGAGTTGGGGATTTAGATCTTTTCGGAAACATTCGAGGATATTTGTGAAAATGTTCGAAGGATTTTGATCTGTAATAGAACCCAATCCATGCAGTTGAAAAATCTTCATAGGTACTATCTGACCCCAGATTTTCTCTCAAAATTCAAAGTGGGATTATCTTCAGCGTGTCCTAAATGCAGAATGACTACAGACACTCTTACTCATTGCATGTGGTCCTGCTGCAGGCTTCGTATATATTGGAGCACTGCGTTAGGTGTGGTAAAATGGGTCTTGGGGACCTAATTGGAGATGGACCCGGTTTTTCTTTTCCAGTGCCTGCCCAGAGTATCTTACGCAGATGCACATGGGAATAAAAAGTATATCCTTACTTTCTATGCCAGGAAAAATATTATGTTGTGTTGTAATTCTGAAAACTCCCCGGGTCTGTTGAGACTTTGTAAGTTCATCATGGAGAATATCCCTTTGGACTTTCTCACCAGCATGGTGCACCAAAAATAGAGATTAATATAAGTCATAGAATCAAAGAGTCATGGAGATGTACAGCTTGGAAACAGTCCCTTCGGTCCAACCCATCCATGCCGACCAGATATCCCAAACCAATCTAGTCCCACCTGCCAGCACCTGGCCCATAACACTCCAAACCCTTCTTATTCATTTACCCATCCAAATGCTTCTTAAATGTTGCACTTGTATCATCCTCCCTGACATCACCTGGCAGTTCATTCCATACACGTACCACTCTCTGTGTGAAATAGTTTTTCCGTAGTTCTCTATTATATCTTTCCCCTCTCACCCTAAACCTATACCCTCTCGTTCTGACTCCCCGACCCCAGGGAAAATACTTTACCTATTTATCCTATCCATGCCCCTCATAATTTTGTAAACCTCGATATTGCCACCCCTCAGCCTCCGACGCTCCAGGGAAAACAGCCCCAGTCTTTTCAGCCTCTCTCTATAGCTCAAATCCTCCAACGCTGGCAACATCCTTGAAATCTTTTCTGAACCCTTTCAAGTTTCACAACATCTTTCTGATAGGAAGGAAACCAGATTGCACGCAATATTTCAACACTGGCCTAACCAGTGTCCTGTACAGCCACAACATGATCTTACAACTCCTGTACTCAATACTCCCACCACTAAAGGAAACGCCTTCTTCACTATCCTATCTATCTGCGACTCACCTTTCAAGAAGCTATGAACCTGCACTCCAAGGTCTCTTTGTTCAGCAACACTCCCTGCGACCTTACCTTTAAGTGTATAAGTCATGCTAAGATTTTCTTTCCCAAAATGCAGCACCTCGCATTTATCTGAATTAAACTCCATCTGTCACTTCTCATTCCATTGGCCATTTGGTCAATCTAAGGTGACCCTCTTCGCTCTCCACTACACCTCCAATTTTGGAGTCATCTGCAAACTTACTAATTGTACCTCTTATGCTCGCATCCAAATCATTTATGTCAATGACAAAAATTAGTGAATCCAGCACCGATACTTGTGGCGCTGCACTTGTCACAGGCCTCTAGTCTGAAAAACAACCCTCCACCACCACCCTCTGTCTTTTACCTTTGAGCCAGTTCTGTATCCAAATGGCCAGTTCTCCCTGTATTCCATGAGATCTAACCATGCCATTCAGTCTCCCATGGGGAACCTCATCAAAACCCTTACTGAAATCCATATAGATCACATCTACCCCTTTGCCCTCATCAATCCTCTCTGTTACTTTCTCAAAAAAACTCAATCAAGTTTGTGAGACATGATTTCCCACGCACAAATCCATGTTGACTATCCCTAATGAGTCCTTGCCTTTCCAAATACATGCACGTTCTGTCCCTCAGGATTCCCTCCCAAAACTTGCCCACCACCAAAGTCAGGATCACTGGTCTATAGTTCCCTGGCTTGTCCTTAACACCCTTCTTATGTTGTGGTTCTGTTCGCCGAGCTGGAAGTTTTTGTTGCAGATGTTTCGTCCCCTGTCTAGGTGACATCCTCAGTGCTTGGGAGCCTCCTGTGAAGCGCTTCTGTGATCTTTCCTCTGGCATTTGTGGTGGTTTGAATCTGCCGCTTCCGGTTGTCACTTCCAGCTGTCCGTTGCAGTGGTCGGTATATTGATTTATCCACCTTTCAAGACATCCAGCACTTCCTCCTCTGTAATATCGACATTTTGCAAGGTGTCACCATCTATTTCCCTACATTTTATATCTTCCATATCCTTTTCCACAGTAAATACTGATGCACAATACTCCTTTAGTATCTCCCCCATACTTCCTGTGCTAGTAAAAATATTCTGTTGTGTTGGATGTCTGAAAACCCCCCGGGTCTGTTGGGTGGTTGTAAGCTCATCATGGAGAATATCCCTTAGGACATTCTCACCAGTATGGTGCACCGAAAAGCAGAGATTTATATAAGATATGGCAACACTTTTAGGATTACCGCGATACATGCTTATCTGCCATTCTAAAAAGGGCTTTTATATAGCCATGCCGATATTATCTAATGAATCACATATTAGGAATTATGAACGTATGAATGTGTATCAGTTCATGCTCTCGAAGAACGAGAGCTATCACTTTGTTATGCTGAGCCGTATTATTTATTTATTATTTTTTATTTATTATTGTTTTTCTTCTGTCCGTTTAGAGACTTTAACTTATTTTGTATATACATGCACATGGGTGTAATTTTGTTCAGTTATTTGAGTTGTTTTGTTGTTGGTTTAATATAATAATAAAATATCCTATTCAATAAAAAAATTGTTAAAAAATTAAAATGCTAACATTGATAGGTTTGAGTCCCAAATAACTATCATTAGAGAAACCACTCATGGTGGTTTACGTTGAAGGTCACCACACGGGTGATGGGGTGAAGTTGAGAGACATCCCCTTCATGGTAACCTCTGTCAGTGGGGGGAATTGAACCTGCGCTGGTGGCCTTCCTCTGCACCACAAACCGACCATCCAGCCAACTGAGTGGGAGACTGTGTAATGTTGCACACAGAATCAGTCACAAAAAAAGGGCAAGAGAAATTTTAATGACAAGGGAAAAGATGGATTCGAGTTAAAAATGTTCTCTGCTAGAAATTATATTTTATAATGACACAAGTGTTTGGAAGCTGCCTTTGGTTGAATACAATAAGATGAGACAAGTGAAATAACCAGAATGACTAATCATGATTAGATATCGATAACCATAAAATAAGTGCATGTTTTTGATTGGTCTGTGGAAAGCATGCTGACTGTTGCATGAATTTATAAATCAGATGAAATATATTGTAAGGAGAGTCCGTCCCCATAAGAAATGCCTTCTGAACACATGCTAGAAGAAACCCGTGGTATGAAGTATCTGAGAATCGTCTGCTCGGTAACAGGAACCTGGGGGTTGAATGACTGGAAGTTCATGTAACATGGAGCTGAGAAAACCATCAGATCACCCCCAAACGTATTGAATGTTGGAGCATGTTTGAAGTACTGAATGGCCTCATGATGGATTTTAATTGTGTGTGATTTGAAAAAGGTACATCTCTACTCCATTCTCTTATGTGTTACGCACTGGGGTACAGTCGTTTTCCTGAAACTGGGAATAAGTTGGAACAATACCTGGAACATTCCATAATTGACATTCTGCAGAATATTCTCTAACTATGTGGGGGGCATTAGAAAGACAAGAGAGAAAGAGAGGGAAGGTGCTACCTGCAATAGTGAGAGTGGTGGAGCATGATCCATGTTCGGGGGTCGGTGCATTCAAAGATATACAGTGAGAGTGAGGGAGCAGATGAAATATGGTGACCCTTATCCTGACAGAGTGGGGAAACTTATTGATGCTTGTCCTGTTTTGTTGGACATTTCTTCAGACCCCAGAAACTGCACTGAGCTGGATGGTGGGCTCAGCCCATGCTCAGTGGATCTGGTAGTGTGGCCCCCTCTGGGTCCCCTTTTGTACTAGCGCATCCACCAGGACCTCCGTGCTGCTGTCGACAAACCGTAGTGTAATTTCCCCTTCATTGCCATGCTTGGGGAAAATGTGCAGGGCAGCTCCAAACTGAGAAATCGCAACCGTGTGCCCATTGATCTTTTAAAGATGGCACCAGTGTCAGGGATTACGGAATATCTAGGGGCATCCGGGTGAGTACCTCCAGTCATGATGGGTGGGAGAATTGGGCTGGCATTGTATAACAGGGACACTATGGAATGGGATGTGTAGTTAATGAGATGAGTTTGGTAAGATAGCACCAGGAAACTAGCTCGGCCTCGTGCAGACAACCCCTCTGTCACACTCAATGAAAATGTCACTGCGACAGTTTTTTGTTAGGTTCAGCCCAGTGTGGCGAAGACTCTGCTGTCCTCACTCCCAGTTACAAAGCTGCAGAACAAATGCTCATCCAAAACTCTCCATCGCCTGAACTCACAGCAATATCCCTTTCACTCATAATTCTTCGAAATACTGACCCGTGTTGCATGATACTATCGAAATGTCTTCATTTCAGCATTCTGAACCTGTGAACATATCCTTCCATGATATTTTTTCTCAGTCTCCCCTCCCCCCCACCCTGTCTTCACCCCAAAACACACTCATTTACAGTCATATTGCTCGAGATTGCCTGTATGACTGGCCATTTGGCCCAGCTGGTCCATGGCAACCAAAATGTCCATCGAGACTCACCCCATTCCCCTGCCCTTGTTCTGTATCCCTCTAATCCTTTCCTATATGTGTATTTGTCCAATTGCCTTTTCAATGTTGTTATTGTACCAACCTCAATCACTTCCACTGACAGCTCAGTCCATATGCGTACCACACTCTGTGTAAAAACGTTGCCCCTCAGTTTCCTTTTAATATTTTTTATCCTTTCCAAACATTAATGCATATCCTCCAGTCCTCGATTCCACAACCTTGGGAACAAATTTTGAAGTATTCGCCCCATGCACACCTCTCATGATTTTATAAGGGCTACTCTTCTATAAGAACCCCCACAGTTTCCTACGCTGTAAAGAAATAAGTTCTAACCTGTCCAATCTCTGCCTATAACTTAGAGCCTTTAGCCCAGGGAAGATCTTTGGAAATTTGTCCTGCGTACTTTCTTGTTCAATAATATCCTTTCTAGAGCAAGGTGAACACAACTGAACAGAAAACTCCAATACAGCCTTACCAACATCCTATACAACTGCAACATAACGTCCCAAATTCTATACTCAATGTGCTGATGAAGGCCAATGTGCCAACAGCCTTCTTCACTGTCCTGTGTATCTGTGACTCAAATTTCAGATAACCGTGCATTTGATCTCCAACGTCCTTTTGTTCCACTACACGCCTTAAGGCACTATCATTCGTCATTAAATTCCTACCTGCATTTGACTTTCCTAAATGCAAGACACTTATCTATATTAAACTCCATTTGCCATTTCTCAGCCCACTTCCTCAGCTGATCAGGACACTGTTGCAATTTCTGATAATGTTCCTCACTGTAAATGATGTCTCCTAATTTGGTGTCATCTGTAAACTTACTAACATTGCGTTGTGCACTCTGGTCCAAATCATTGATATAGATAACAAACAGCAATGGGCCCATGACCGATCACTGAGGTACTCCACTCGTCACAGGCCTCCAGTCCGACAAGCATACCTCCACCATAGCCATTTGCTTCATAACGTCAAGCCAACTGTGTCGCCAATTTGCCAGTTTACATTGGAGTCCATGCGATCTAACCTTCCAGAGAGGCCGACCATGTGGAACCTTATCAAAGGCTTTACTGAAATCCACATAGAATATGTCTACCACCCTGCCCTCGTCAAGCTTCCTGGTCACTTCCTCAAAAACTCTTTCAAAATTTGTCAGGCATGATCTGCCAGGCACAAAGCTATGCTGACTGCTCCAAGTCAAACTCTGTCTTTCCAAATGCATGCATATCTTATATCTCCGTACCTTCTTAAGTGGTTTCCAGAAACAGATGTGAAGCTTACTGGTCTATATTTCCCAGGCTTTTCTTTGCAGCCCTTCTGAATAAGGGCACAACATTTGCTGCTGCCCAGTCTTCCGGGACCTTGCCCCTGAACTATCATCTCTCGCCTCGTGCAGTGCTCTTAGATATATCTGGTCAGGACCTAGAAATTTATCTGACTTTGTGCATTCTAATATGTCCAACAGCACCTCTACTGTGATATGGACTGTGCCAAGGTATCGCAACTAACCTCCCAAAGGTCACAGGTCTTCATGTCTTTCTTCATGATAAACACAGAAGGGAAATTGAGGACCTCACCCATCTCTTGAAGTTTTTCACATGCGTGCCCATTTTGGATTTTAAGGCGTCGTATTCTCTCTTTAGTTGTTCTTTTTCTTTACTATAGTGAATTTGGATTCACCCTAATCTGCTCAGCCAAGGCTATCTCATACCCCACTTTAGCCCTGCTGATTTCCTTCTTCAGTAAACTCCTGTATCCCCTGTGTACCTCCAGAGATTCCCTTGGTCCAAGCTACCTGTTCCTGAGCGACCCTCCTTTTTTGCTGGTCAGAGCCACAATATCTCTTGTCATTCAGGGTTCTCTCTTCCAGCCTTACTTTCCCTTCACCCTCACAGGAACATGCAGACCTTGAACTCGAGCTATCTTACTTTTGAAGCCCTCCCACTTTCCCGGGATCCTTTTACCTGGAAACACACTATTCCAATCAAGCCCTGTAATCCCCTGCCTAATTCCAACAAAATTCGCCTTGTCCCAATTCAGAACTTGAATCTCTGGACCAATTTTGTCCCTACCATACCTATTTTAACATTAATACAACTCTGGTCACTTTTCACAAAATGCTCCCCCACTTTACCTCCGTCACCGATCCATCCCTATTTCCCAACAGTAGTTCGAGCTTGTCCCTTCCCGAGTAGGATACTCTATATATATCTTGTGGAATCTTTCCTGAACACACTTAACAAATTACGTTCCATCTAAGTTCTTAACCCTCTGGAAGTCCCCGTCTATGTTAGGATAATTAAAATCACCTATTATGACAACCCTATTGCTCCTGCAAGTCTCGCCAGTATTCCTGCATATTTGTTCTTCTAATTACCATTGATTAATTGAAGGCGTACAGTACAACCACTATAACATTACCATCCCCTTCTTACTTGTTCGCATCATTTACAAAATCTCATTAGATACTATCTCAGTTATTTCATCTTTAAATACTCGAGTGATATGCGCCTTAATCAGATCTATTGGTATTTAAATTGTTTCCATTTACATCTCTTCCTCGCAGTGACTTTCACATTCACAGCACCCCTTGTCATTGCACTGTGGAGATATGGAGCTGTAAATGGATGGGAGCTGCACATCCTGTCAGTTCCAAAATTGGCTGCAAGTTTCCACACACAGAGCTGCGATCTAATACAGTGTTACCGAACAATGCAACAGAGTGGGTTTATATATGAATGAAACAGTGCAGACTGCACAGCTCCCCACGGTGGACATTTAGCCCAGGATTATAGTTCCAGCATTGGTTTGGGCTGCACAGAGTTTCACTCTGGACATAGCTGGGTTGCATTCAGCAGACACTAGCCGGATCTACACAGTGCTCCATCCTGAATATGTAATGGATGGTCTTGTTATGTGAGTTGGATTGCGAATGTGAGAGAACTAAACATCTGGCAATGCCTTTATTTTGTGTTTTAATTTTTGTGATTGGACTCTTCAAATCCTGACTCATCCGGTTAGACCCATCCCTCTGGATGAGTCATGGTGACTGTTGTTACAGCATCTGTGTCGGCAACATGACCAAAAAATGTAGCAGAGGCTACAGAGAGGACAGTCTCCGTAAAATGGAATGTGGGAATCACCATTAGATCAGCAGTGGTCTTAGTGAATGTTGGGGCAGTTTATTCATATATTTCTGTTTGTTCCAAGCAAACTCTCCTTCTCTCCCAGTGTCCCATTCTGGTGGGGAATGAGTCACCTCCTCCTGTTCCTGCGTAACAGGATCCTCGGGTCTCAGTAGCCTCCAGATTTCCCTCTGCCCCAGTTTTGAGCAGCTGAGTGACTGCCTCCTGTCCCTGTGTCCCAGTCTCGAACAGTTGCGTCTCCTGTCCCTGTGTCCCAGTTTTAAGCACTGCATGATTCCCTCCTGATCACAAGTTTGAGAAAATACATGTCCTCCTCCTGCTCCTGAGGAGCAGGTTCCAATAGCGCATGCTCACCTGCTGCTCCTGTGGATTTGAGGTGAGGGACTGAATGGTCTCTTCACATTCTTTACAGCTTTTCTTGACTAAAGGCCTTTCTCCTGTTTCTGTAAAACACCATCAAATTCTGAATGATGTATTTTTGTATTTCACTCTCAATAATTGAGCAAACAATTGGCAGAATTCAGATGCTGAATAGCCTCCTCCTGTTCCCCTGTTATACACTGAATAGACTCTCAGAGATGTACAGCAAGGAAAAAGATCGTTCGGTCTGGTCATCCATACCGCCAAATATCCTAAATCAATGTCATCCCTCTTGCCAGCAGGTGGCCCATCTCCCTCTACACACTTCCCAGGCATATATCCATCCAACTGCCTTTTAAATGGTGTAACTGTACCTGCCTCCACCACCTCTTTGGGCTGTTCAATCCATACAAACAGAAGTCTCTGTGTGAAAATGTTGTCCCTCATGTCCCTTTTTAAATGTTTCTCCTCTCACCTTAAACCTTTGTCTTCTAATTTTGGACTCGTCTATCCTGGAAAAGACATTGACTGTTTACCTTATCTATGCCCCTCATGATTTTATAAACCCCTTTAAGATCCCCGCTCAGCCTCAACACTTGAAAATAGCCCCAACCTATTCAAACTCTCACTGTAACTCTGACCCTCCAACACCTGCAACATTCATTGAAATCTCTTCTGCACTCTGTCAAGTTTGACAATGCCTTTCCGACAGCAGGGTGACCAGAATTAAAGGCAATATTACAAAAATGGCCAAACCAATGTCCTGTACAGATTTAACATGTCATGCAAATGCTTCGACTCAAAGCACGCACCATTAAAGGGAAGATCACCAAGAGCCTTCCTCACTGCGCTGTCTACCTGTGACAGCACTTTCAAGGAACGGAGAACCTGCACCACTAGTCTAGCTTTGCTGCCTCACAGGGCAGCGACCTGGGTTTAATTCCATCCTTGAATGACTGGTTGTGTGGAGTTTGTACATTCTCCTCGTGTCTGCGTGAGTTTCCTCCGGGTGCTATGTTTTACTCTGACAGTATAAGGATATACAGGTAAGGGTAGATTGACCATACTAAATTGCGCACCGTACCCAGGGATGTGTAGGGGAGGTGGATTAGCCATGGGAAATGCAGGCTCAGATGGATAGGGCAGATGTTTGTCCAGTAGGATACTGTTTAGAGGTTCGGTGTGGCCTCGATGGGCCGAAAAGCCTGTTTCCTCACTGTCGGGATTCGATAATTTCTATGGAGTTCTCCTTCATTGGCAGCTTTCGAAAGGGCATTACCTATATGTCTTGCCATAATTTGTCTGCCAAAATGCAACACCTCACATGTGACGAAAATATACTCTATCTGCCACTCCTCAGTTCACCTAAACAAGGTCCCATTATAGTCTGAGAGATCATTCTTCACCACCAAATTTGGTATTATCTACAAACTTACTGACCATCCTTCATATACTCAAATGCAAATGATTTGTACAAGTGACAAAAGTCGGTGGACCCATTATTGATCTTTGCGGCACGCCATTGGTCACAGGTCTCCACGTTTAATGAACAAATGTCCACTGTCACGCCCTGTCTCCAATATTCAAGAAAATTTTGGATCTAAATGGCGAGTTCTCCCTGGATCCGAGGAAGTCTAACCTTGCTAGCCAGTCTACCACATAAAACATTTTGGTAACCTTACTGAATTCCATAAAGACAACATCCACTGGCCTGCCTTCATCAAACATCTTCATCACTTCCTCAAAAGATTTCACCGAGTCAGTGAGACGTGATCTTCAATGTACAAAGCCCTCTTCAGTCCTTGTCTTTTCAAATGCATGTACATCCTTTCCAACAAAATCCCCTCCAACAATTTAGTCACCACTGACGTCAGGCTCACCGATCTATAGTTACCTTTTTTTTTCCCTTCCTTTTTAAATAATGACACTATGTTAGCAGCCCTCCAGTCTTTTGACACCTCACCTGTGGAAATCAATGATACAAATATATCAGCAAAATTCTGACCAATCTCTTTCCTAGCTTCCTACAAACATTTGGGATACAACTGATCAGGTCCCAGGGATTTGTTCACCTTTATGTGTTTTAAAATGTCAAACATCCCCTTGTAATTTAGACACCTTTCAATGTATCACTATATATTTATTCATTCTCTCGCTCTTGTAACCTCCTCCTCATTAAATACTGAGGAGAAATTTTGTTTTGTTTCCCTCCAATCTCGGGTGGTTCCACACATAGGTAGTCTTACTGATCTTTAAGGGGCCCTGTTCTCCCCCTAGTTAATCTTTTACCATTAAATGGTTTGTAGAATTTCTTCAATGCCTCGTTAACCCTATTTCTAAAGCCATCTCATGTCCACATTTTTCTGGCCAGATTTCCGCATTGACTATGCACTTTCTGCCCTTATACACCTCTCGGGATTTACTTGATCTCAGCTCTGTTTACCTGACATATGCCTCCTTCCTTACCTTGACCAGAGCATCAATATATCTAGCCATCCAGCACTGCCTGCAAACACCAGCCTTGCCCCTCTCACTAATAGGAACATGTTGGCTCTGGACTCTCTGAAACCAAGTTTTGATGGCCTTGCATTTTCCAACCATCCCTTTACCTGTGAATAGGGTATTCCAATTAGCCTTTCACAGGGCTCGCCTAACACTTTCAAAATTGGCCTTGTTCAAAGTTAGAATTTTAATGTTTACATCAGGTCTTTCCTCTTCCACAACTAATTTAAAACTAATATTTATGCGTAACAGAAAGTTAAACAAACACTTCCTGCCCCTCTGTAACTGGCTCGAGAGCCTGAATGGGCTCCTCGTGGCCGTCTGTAATGGACTGGAAAGGCTGAATGGCCTCCTCTTGTTTTTGTGTAACAGACCCGAGACATTAATTGAGACAGCAGCCCGTGGACGACGAACAGCCGTTAATCTGTATCTGATGGAGGTCCATCCCTTCTCAGTTACAGAAACATAACCAACACAATGTATTCCCGGTGCCCACTCAGTAACATCTCATACAGATGCAGCGACACATCTCTTTGTTTTGAATGATTCTGTTGGCAAAATGTGCTGAAAAATGTGTTGCTGAAAAAGCACGAAACGTCGATTCTCCTACTCCTTGGATGCTGCCTGACCTGCTGCCCTTTTCCAGCAACACATTTTTCAGCTCTGATCTCCAGCATCTGCATTCCTCACTTTCTCCTTGTTGGCAAAATGTGCCAATATTCTAGATTTCCACCTTTTCAAGTAGCAACAGGCTAATATGGGCTGAATGGCCTTCTATTATCCCTCTGTAAGAGGCCCATAGGGACAGAATTGCATCGGCCTGTTGCAGAGCAGCAGTCTCAATGCTCTTTCTCAAGATTATGAAAGGATTTGGTAGCAGGGCACTTAAAACCAGGAGTAGCCTCACACTGGTCAATAAGGAATCTAGAAACTTGCCGACCCGACCTTTCTTTATGCAACCGATCTGATATTTTATAACTGCTTCTTTCATAAACAGAGTGGAAGATATATAGACCCCTGCAGTGTTCTGTTAATACTCTCATATCCAAGTTTAAAAAAAGATTTAAAGATTTATGGTCCATTCCATTTTTTATTATCATTACATCCAAACCCAGTAAATGTTCTCTTTTGTAGTTATATGAAAAGTGATGTGTGGAACTGGTTAATTGAGCCTGTTTGCTCAGTCATGATTTGGAGATGCCGGTGTTGGACTGGGATGTACAAAGTTAAAAATCACACAACACCAGGTTATAGTCCAACAGGTTTAATTGGAAGCACACTAGCTTTCAGAGCGCCGCTCCTTCATCAGATGATAGTGCAGGACACACTTCTAAGGCACACAATTTATAGCAAAGATTCACAGTGTGATTTACAGTGTGATGTAACTGAAAAATACCTTGATTGTCTGTTGGGTCTTTCATCTGCTCGAATACCATGATAGTTTCACTTCTTTCATATGTAAATCACAAAACTTTTTTTTAAAATGCAGCATTCTCAGGTTAGCTGTAACAGTGAGTTTTAGCTAGACAATATATTGAAGGTGTTATCCCCCTGTGTTCTCTGTCTATGCCATGATGTTTAGATTGATTCTAATCTGAAAAGTGAGATAACAGAGTTTTACATGAAGCCATACAGTTTTTGAGCTCAGAGTTTTACATGAATTCATGCAGTTTTTCAGCAAACTACAATGTAACTCTGCAAGTACAAATTCACCCCACAAAATATATATGTGCATGTGGGTCTTTGTCGGTTTGTATATGTGTGTCTGTGTCTGTCTGGGTTGGAGGGTTGTGAGTGTGAGAGAGAATGTATATATTTGTGTAGTGATGTAGAGTGTCTTAAGTCTGTGACGGGGTGCATGTATGAGTGTGGGAGTGTGTGTGCGTGACTGGGTTGGGGGATTTTGCCGATCATTGAGAGAGAATGTATATGTGTGTGCATGAATGTACAGTGGTCTAAATCTCTGAGAGAGTGCCGTGGGAGTGTGTGTGTTTCTAAGGGTGTGTATAGGAGTGTCTGTGTGCGTGTCTGCGTACATGTGTATCCGTATGTATGTGTGTGTATAGGAGTGTCTGTGTGTGTGTATACATTGCAATGGTGGTCACCTGTAATGTGACATGAACCCAAGGTCCCTGCTGAGGCCCACCCTATGTGTATCGAAATTAGTTATCAGCCTCTGCTCGGCCACTTTTCGCTGCTGCCTGTCCTGAAGTCCGCCTTGGAGGATGGTCACCAGAATGTCCGAGGTTGAATATCCTGGACCACTGAAGTGTTCCCCAACTGGGAGGGAACCCTCCTGTCTGTTGATTGTTGTGCGGTGTCCATTCATCCATTGTCGTAGCCTTTGCTCAGTTTCCCGGTGTTTGTTCAGTGACTGTGATTAATGCCAATCTCCATGGATTCTAATTATTCCAGTGGAGGGTTTCCATCTTTAAATAATAAATGGGCGCCGTTCAATGTGTTATCCCATAACATGGGCGGGAACATCACTGACAGCACTGACAGGGATCAGCAGATTTGGAGAGAGGGGGAGGAGAGATCTGAATCTGAGAACATTAGATTGGAATGTTCCAACAATGGATCAGAATCTGAGAACATTAGACTGGAATGTTCCAACAATGGATCAGAATCTGAGAACATTAGACTGGAATGTTCCAAAAATGTATCATAATCTGGGAATATTAGACTGGCATGTTCCAACAATAGACAGGAGTTTATCCATTTATGTTTGATATCTTTCTGCATTTAATTGGTGGCCATTATTGTGAATCTATTACGTTCTTCTCATTACTCATTATTTTTATTATCCTTTCCTGGCTATCATTGATGTTCCTGGTAAGTGTCACTGTCCAGATTTTTCTTTCTATAATCCAGTTATGACTGTATTACTTCTTTCATATAGTCTACACTTCTTGTCCTTATTATCTTCCTGTTGAAACTCTCAATCCATAGATTCACTCTACAGACTACTGCTAACTCCATCAATTAATGTGTTCAATTCCTGTCTCCCTCTCTGCTCTGACATTATTACTCATGGGTCTCTATGTTGACCTACTCAGTTTCAGCGGAGAACTACAATTTATTGTATCATTGCCCTTGTTATTGAAGTATTAACAGCATGGAGATCATTCTCTACTGTTCTGGTTACAAACTCTACTTCCTTCCACTGTTTCCCTCCCATCTCTGGCCAATATCTGCGGCTGAAGCAGACAAGTCACAACTGTGGGTGATCCCTTTGACCATGAGCTGATTCATGACACCATACCCTGACCATTTCTAACTTGAAATACTCACCACTCCAGAATATATCTCACTGGTTTATTCCATCCCCTGTTTGAACCTTGAGCTATGAAATACAGGCTTAAGGAAGCCAAAAATCTGCTGCTGACGCTCCGGCTTCAAACCTGCCGAAGCAAATCTGATTCGAATTCACACCAAACTCCCATCCATCTGTCATTCATGTGTATGCCGATGTATATTGCTATTGTCTCTGGCAATGCCTTTATTTTGACATTCTCAAACACTTTATCTCATCTGTCCATGAAACTTCTCTCGTTCTCTCTCTGTCGATTAAGAAAAAGCCTGCCAGTTGTTCTTATTTAAAATAATTTACTCCTTGTGCCTTCCTTCTCAAACAATGAGTTTCGCATTCGACAATGCCTTTATTCAATGTTCTCATTCTTGTAAGTTTTCTGTCAAAGATCTCAATTCTACAGTTAGTCCCACTACCCTGTCTTTCTCCCCATATTTCCACAACATCTTTTCAGTTAATTAACTGTCTGTTTAATGTGAATCTTTCTGTTCATCTGTATCTTTCCCTGGCCTTTGTTTTTGGCTCCCTAGTGTATCGAGTGCAATCATTGTGAAGCTGAGAAACAGTGAAATGGTGTGTGTAAGACTGTTGTTCACTTCCCGGTATGTCCCATGTGATGTTCCATGGACAGGGGTGTTTCAGAAGTTATGAGACACATCCTTGTAACTTGGTCTGTACCTGTATTTGTCTCTCTCGGGGCGGCCTTGCGATCAGTAGCACGAGAAAGCCCCTTGAGTAAAGGACCAGGCATCTAAATTGTGTGACAATGCTGTCATTTTAAAAAAGGTTATTTTCTCCTTTTTTTTAAAATAAGAAATCTTAAAGGCCAAACTGCCTATTGAAAACGGCTCAAGTAAATAACAACAAGAGTAACAATGGCCTAGTAACGTATCTTCAGCTGCTACTCTCTCTGACACCTGACTTGATGCTGATTCCTCCTGGATTGGAGAACTGTATGCAAGAATGTATGTCTGAATGTACCTTTTTGCCAAGGGGTGTGTTTATGGGATATTAGTATATTGGGACAGTCCGTCTGTAGAAGGTACTGTATCCATTATTCGGTTAAGATTTCCAATACTGAAAATGTGTTGCTGGAAAAGCGCAGCAGGTCAGGCAGCATCCAAGGAACAGGAGAATTGAAGTTTCGGGCATAAGCCCTTCTTCTCCTGAAGATTCTCCTGTTCCCTGGATGCTGCCTGACCTGCTGCACTTTTCCAGCAACACATTTTCAGCTCTGATCTCCAGCATCTGCAGACCTCACTTTCTCCTCTAAGATTTCCAATAGTTAAATTATTCTAAATTCCTCGTCATTTTGAATGGATTTTCACTAGAGTGTTTAAATATATTGTGTGTTTCTTAATGCCTAGTAACATCACATCTGGAACACCTACTTCACATCTACCTTTAAAATAAGAAAGGTTTGGCATCCAACCTACTCTCTTAAAATAGTTTGAGGCAGTCTGGTTGGTCAATTGCAAACTGGGGTCTCTTGTCTGGTTCTAAATCGGTAATACCAAATTGGGTTGAGAATTACAATCCCTACAGTGTGCAAACAGACCATTCGACCCAACAAGTCCACACCGACCCTCCGAGGAGTAACCTACCCAGACCCATTCCTTTACCTTATTATTACACATTTTCCCCGACTAAGGCTCCTAACCCACACATCCCTGAAAACTATGAACAATTTAGCATGGCCAATTTACCTGACATGCACATCTTTGGATTGTGGGAGGAAACCAGAGAATCCAGAATAAGCTCATGCAGACACTGGAGATTATGCAACGGGAGGCTATTGCGTTCAAAGGTCGTGTATGGTAGCTGTTAGTGTCTTTTGTTGTGGGTGTGAATTCGGTTGGTTTAAATAGTGGTTTGTGTATAAAGATTCTTTCAGTCATTAACTGGGTGTGGCGGAAGTGAAGTTGGCGGTTTTACAAAAGGTAATGAAGGCAAAGCTGTAGAAATTGACAGACAAGCTGGAGTTGGGGTTGTGTTTGTCTGTGAGAAAATGAGAGATAATCACAGCTATAGCTCGGCAATTACATTTGGTAGAACTGCCATCAGACTCTTTGGAAATGGCTGGAATTCAATTTCAAATGAGGCACTTTGAACATGAGAAGGAATTGAAAGAGTTTGAATTATGATGAAAAGGAGAAATAAAAAAAGGAAATGAAGAAGAAAGAGAGAAAAGGACAGAAGAAAAGCAGAGAGTTTCAACTTAAAAAGTTAACAGTTAGAGAGGAAAGTTGACATAGAAGGCGGAGATGAAGGCAGACGGTCGGCGGGATGAGGAGGATAGTGAGGTTGAACAACCCTATTGTAACCAATGGTCTAATTGGGTTCTGTTTAAATGCATCCAGGCATTCTCTAAATTTGATGAGAAGGATGGGGAAGCCTTTTGAATTTCATTTGAGAAAGAGGCTAAACAAATGCAGTGACCAGTGACCATGTGGATTTAGTTTATCCAAACAAAGCTGATAGGTATTTGCATCCCTATTGGAGACGGTATCTGGCCAGTATGGGGTGGTGAAGAAAGCCATCTGAAGTGCATATGAGCTTGGGCCAGAAGTCGACAGAGAGCATTTCAGGAATCTAAAAAAGGGTCCCTGGTTAAACGCACATTGAGTTTGAAAGGATCAAACAAAGTAATTTTGAAAGGTGGGTAAGGGTATTAAAAACAGAGCAAACCTATGACACTCTTAGAGAGATTCTTATTTTGGTGAAGTTCAACAATTCACTTCCTGCAGTCGTGAGAACTCGTGTGGAAGAGCAGAGAGTTAAAATGGCAAGGTTAGAAATGGCTGATGATGTTGATTGGGTTCAGAAATCAGAGATTGGTTTCTTTGAGAGGTTGTGAAGAATGTGTGAGATCTTCTTAAAACATATACCTGTGAGAGTGAGATTAACTGGCATAGGCCAGGAGTAGCAGGTA
Source organism: Chiloscyllium plagiosum (assembly GCF_037043375.1). Lineage (NCBI taxonomy): Eukaryota > Metazoa > Chordata > Chondrichthyes > Orectolobiformes > Hemiscylliidae > Chiloscyllium > Chiloscyllium plagiosum. The sequence goes on from NW_028270174.1 coordinate 69,510,404, forward strand.
AAGAGGTTAGAGCATTAAGAGGTACAGAAGTATGTAACTCTTTTATGCTGAGACATGAGGAGCTATGTCTTTCAGAAGGACTATTGGAGAGATGAGAAGTGCTCCGTGATGTAACGTGTGATTGGAGTGTCCAGTGGAAATATCAACAGATTTATTTCACAATGGGGAAGGATGCCTTGAGCTTAGTGTTGGTGTTACAACATTTAAGCATTCAAATTGCGAATAACATACATGAGACAAACCTTAATCACTGATCGTGACCCGGTAAAGTTTTTGCAAAAGTCTAGGGAGAAAAATACCTGTCTGTTTCGATTGAGCTTATTATTGCTGCCATTCAGTTTGAAATTATACAGGTGACAGGGCGAGAACCCTACGTTTTGACACATTGTGGAGACTTGGCAGGAATAAAATGCCTGAAATCGAAACTAGTTGTGAACATTTATATACTCACAGTCAATGTAATGTATATGCATTTCAGTCTACTGATAGAGGAAGATTAAGATGTCTAAAACGAATCCACCGTTGTATAATGATGGATTATTGTATTAACGACGGAGTTGTGAGAATTCTATCACTGTAAAAAGGTTATTTTCTCTTGGGTTTTGTTTTGAAGAGAGATTTTAAAGGCAGAGGTGCAGAACTCCTGTCTGAAAACAGTTGAAGTAAATAACTGAGATTTTAGGTTTCATTAAAACGGTGGTAACGATGGAAGGGCAGTGGCCAGCTCTCCCAGACCAGGGTTTCTCATTTTGTTTTTTGCTACAGCATTCAGAAGCTGCTGGGGATCCCAAAAGGGGTTGGAAGTTTTATTACAGGATACCCAGCTGCTTTTCTCTGAGATCTCTGTTGATGTTGTTTCCCCCTGGATTGGAAAGCTGCTGTAAGGATCTGTATTTGAATATATCTTTGTGCCAAGCGGTGTAAACCAAAAAGGTGCGGTATCTATTGTTTGTGTAAGTGTTCCAACATATAAGCTATCCCAAAATGTTCTTTTCTTTGATTGCATTTTAACTAAAGCATTTGAATAGATTATATTTGCTTAATGTCGAGTGGTTTGACCAGTCACAACATATCTGTAAGGCACACTTCCCATCTATATTCAAAATAAGGAAAGGTTTGGGTCTAAGCGGCCTTCTTACAATATTTTGCGGGGATCTGGTCTGGTCCACAACACTTGTACCGAGGGGTTTCTGACTGACTCCTGTAATTGAAAATTTAGTGGAGGGGCAGGGGATGTTTTGCTGGAGGTTGTGCTGTAAGTTGCCTCAGACATTCAGGGAGACCTGAGGATTTGGCGACCCAACTCTGGATGGAGCATGGGGACTGTAGTTACAACATCTGAGCCTGCAACATGAACAACAAATGGAGCAGAGGCTGCAGATAGGGGAAGCTCTGAAACCACGGAATGAGTGTGTGTGGGGAAAGGGATCTGCTGTATCTACTCCGGGTTTTCCAGGACCAGCTTCCCAAGCTCCACTTGAACCAGGATCAGAGTGTGAGGGACACTGACTGAACAAGGCGCTGATCATAGAATGGTGTCACCTCCTTCAACACGACCTGCAGCTTCACACCAGGGGGAGGATGGTGCTGCCAGTGACTGTTAGGGTCATTGTTTCATTCAGATTCTATGATCCAGAACTTCCCAGGCAGGACTAGGTGACATATCCATCATTTCCCAGTATCTCAACATCAATGTTAACCATTCGGTAACGGAGGATATATATGATGGATGAGAAGCATTGTTTCTCCCTCAGCAGGGAACTGCCGGGTGTATTCAGTATAGTGGGATTCCCGATGGTGTACATGGCATCTGCAGGGTATCCATGTCAATGGGGAGAGGTAGAGGAACTGAAGGAGCTCTCTCTCTCTCTCTATTTATATTACAGGGTGTCCATGCACAGTACGTCATGCTGGCAGCAGTCACGGCCTCTTCATTCAGAAGCAGTCAGCCATTCCCATCGTCATCGGGTCTCCACGTACAAAGAAATGAATATATCTTGGATAAAGGCCGTCTCCTTGATGCACGTTTCAAAACACCATCCCCACCGCCAATCAACCACATTAAAGTATTCCATGTGCACGGAGAGCAAAAGGGTCACTTGGAGTGTCTGGGAGCTGACGATCAGCGATGGAGCAAAACCTCCCATGTCTGAACGGATCTGAGTGAACCCCCTAGTACACAGTATCATTAAGTCCTGTAATCCCTCTCCATTTCAGTAATATATTGCTTTCTATTATTCCTGTAAATGAAATGACAGGTTATATCATCTTAAATTCCACCTTCCAAACTATCATCTATTGCCTTTACCTCTCTGAATCTATTTGCAGACTCTCCACTTTTTCTTGATAATTTAATCTCTTGCTTACCACAGCGACATCACCAAACTCAGCATCTGTATATCTGTTCCGTCCTCCTGATCACTAATATAGATTGTAAATAGTTGAGAACCCAGCGCTTGTCACTGTGACTCCACTGGCTACGTTCTCTCTAACTGAGTGAGACTGATTTATCCTGAGTGCCTGCATCCTGTATGATACCCAGTCCTCCCCCTGTCCAACACAGTTGAAGAGTTGAATAAGAACAAGGAGCATCTGTGATTAATCCAACCCCTCGATGAGGCTGATGTCAACGCGGCATCCGTTCCACTTTCCTGCCATCTCTCCATCCTAAAACTCTAGTCTCTTGTTGTAGATTGCGACACATGAAAAAGAAATCCACTCCACAGCTACACATTCAATTACTTTTAGCATTTTACAGACCTCAATGAGATCTCCTTTCATTCTTATAAACTCGAGAGTATAGGCCTAAACTGCTCAATTTCTTTTCATAAGACAAACACTTCAAATATGGAATCAATCTAATGAAGCTCTTTTGAATTTCCTCCAATGGAAATACCTCATTCTGCAGAACACCCAAACTGTACTCCAGTTGCAGCCTCACTAATGCCTTGCATAGCTGCACCAACACTCCCTACCTTTCTACTCTATGCTTTTATACATAAATGCTGAAATTATGCTTGCATTTCTCATTACTTGCAGTACCTGCAGGCAGGTTTTCTGTGATATGCAAGCAGACACCCAGGTCCCTCTGCACCTAAACACTTTGAACTTTATCTCCATTTAGATAATAATTTGTCTTTCTATTATACTGGACAACTTGAATAGCCCATATTTATTCACTTTAATTTTCCTTGCCAAACGTTGGCCCATTCATCCAACCTATCCATATAGTTTTAAATTTCTTGCATCATGATTCCGAAGTAATTTCCTACCAATGTTAGTGTCATCTGAAAATGTGGCACCATATTTTCTATCCCATCAACCGAGTACAGTAATAACATCGATTGAAAATGGTTGAGGCATGAGAACTGAAATCAATGGCACCCCACAAATTGCATTTGCCAAAATAAAATGACACATTTATTCCATCTGACTACATTTTGTTGGTTAACCAATCCTTCATCCAAGCTAATAAATTACTCCTAAACCCATGTTGTCTGATCTTACCACTTACTCTTTGGAGAAGCGACATATCTGATGCCTTCAGGAAGACCAGATACATTCCATCTCCAGGATTCCCACGATCCATATTGTTTGTGACTTCTTCACATAACTCAAGCAAACAATTCAAACACGATTTAGCCTTCGTAAAACCATGTTGACTCTGACGGATTGTGGTTTAACTTTGCAAATGTCCTGCAGAATGGACTCGAACAATTTGCCTTGAATTACAATAGTTTATTGTTACACTTTAGTCCCTAATGTATACGATTATTATAAGTTCTTCCCTTTCGAAAGCCTTGACGTTTTCTTTGAATTCCTATTTAATGGGCAAACGTTTTTACACAGCTCCAAATGCTGTGTAAGAGCCATGTGTGGCTGAATGGACTCATCATCCTGCTGGTGTACAAACTCGATGGGCTGATGTCTTTCTGGTGTTCCCATCTTGCCATCTCCAAGGCCAGAATGACTTCCTCCTGTCGATGTTTTAGAGGATTGGGAGATTATGGAATCTTCCTGTTGCTGTCTAACATTTTGAGGGACTGATGGGTCTTCTCATACTTCTCCATAACAGATGGAAATACTGAACGGTCTCCTCATGTATCCCGGAGATAGGACCGAGGGATTGATTGGTCTTCTCTTGTTCCCATACAACAGACATGTGTCTAAATTACCTCTTCCTTTTTCATGAAAGAAGTCCCAGATACTTTTTATCCTTATCCAATTCCCTTGCAATAGGCTCGGTGGCCCCCTGTTATCCCAATGTAACAATCTCCAGTCACTGTGTGACCTCTTCCAGTTCCTATGTTACAGACTTGAGGAGGCTGAATGGACTGATCCTGTTGTTGTTTAACAGGATACTGGTGCCGCATGGCCTACTGTTATAGGCTCGAGTGGCTGATTAGCCTCCTTCTGTAAATGTATATCAGGCTCCAGGGGCTGAATAGCTTCGTCCTGTTTTGGTGTAACACGTTCGTAGGCCTGAATATCCTCCTGTTGTTCCTGTGTAACAGGCTGGAGAACGGAATGGATTCCCCCACTATCTGTGTACTTCACTTCACTTGTTGACTCCTTCTGTCATCTATGTGAAATAAGATCATCCTTAATTTTTGTAAACTCCAATGGCTATTGGGTCAACCTCTTCATCCTTTCGTTATAAGCTAGCACCTTCATTGCAGGAATCAGTTGAGGGAATCATCTCTTTGCTGCTTCCAATACAAAAACACCCTTTCTCCATTGAAGAGATTAAATCTGTACACACTACTCCAGATGTGATCTCACTAAGACCCTGTACAGCAGCAGCAACACATTACCAGCCTGTTGTAAGGTTCCCACCCACGTTAGAGCAGTCTCAGCTCTCTGGGGGAATATAGAGCATTGTTGGAAGATCATTGTCCTTCTCTACTCCACCAGCATAATGGGAGATCTGGAGAAATTAAAGTTTGAAAAGATCATAAATGATGTGGCGAGATGATCTCTACCATTAATCTCCCCAGAGCCCACGTCACTCAGATTCCACAGAATCCAGTAGGTGGAGCGTAAAAACAGCAAGGAGGAGCAAACATTGATGAGAGTTATATATCAAAGTGAAAGCTGCAATACAAATACTGGACATGTTATAAAACAGGAAATGAGATATACACATTTGTGAGTACTGCAGTAATACTATATGTTTAAATTATATCTAAACTGTGATAAGCCAATTGAATGCTAATGCGAGGAAAGGGATTTCATGACCACTTCTGAGATGGTTTACGATGAACATTATGTCGAACACTGAGCTCGAGATCAGGTTTTTTAGGAATTGGTGTTGAGTGATCAGAAGAGCTAATTTAAACTTTTGCTGGAAAGAACCTTTTGGGAACAGTGACCACAATGCATTGGTTTTCTTTTATGCTGTTTGAGTACATGGCAGTTTTTGTTTTATTTGAAGTAACCGTTAGAAATCTGAGTCATGCAAGCCATGAAAGTGTGAGGAGAAAGTGGGGACTACAGATGCTTGAGATCAGAGTCGAAGAATGTGGTGCTGGAAAAGCACAGTCAGGCAGCATACTAAGACCAGATAAATCGTTGTTTCGGGCATAAGCCCTTCATCAGGAACAAAGCTTATGGGCTGAGGGGGCTGAGAGATAAATGGGAAGAGGGTGTGGCCGGAGGGAGGTAGCTGGTAATGCGATAGGTAGATGAAGGTGGGGTTGAAAGTGATAGGCGACGAAGGGAGACATAACACCTCATCTACTGCATCCATTAAACCCAATGTGGTCTTCTCTACATTGTCGAGGTAGGAGGTCAACTTGTAGATCATTTCAGAGAACATCTCTGGGACAGCCACATTGAACAATTCCATTGCTTGTAACTGAGCACTTTAACTCCCCTTCCCACTCTGCCAAGGACATGATGGACCTAGGCCTGATCCATCACCAAACCCGAGCCACCAGAAGCCTGGAGGAAGAAAGCCTCCTCTTCTGCATTGGGACCCTCCAACCACAGGGGATCATAGTGGATTTCACCATTTCCCCATTTCCCCTAATTGCACCTGATCTCGCTCCAACCTTCCAAGTCAGCACCGCCCTTTTGAATGTTCCTATGTGTCCACCTTCCTTCCTATCAATCTGTTCCATCCTCCTCTCCGAATATCACTTTCAACCCCACCTTCATCTACCTATTAGATGAAAGGAGGCAGCTTAGAAAAACGGCAGGTATTGCAGTAAGCCAGTGGATTCAGAGAAATGTAGGACCCAGCAAATGGTGACCAAGAAACTGAGAAGAAAATCAAAAAGAGAAAAATCGTGCAAACTAAAGAAAAACATGAAGACTGCTAAAAAGCGTCTATCAATGTATGAAAAAAAAATTAAAACAAGGTCAAATGTGGAACAGTTGGTGTGCGTTCAGGATAATTTATTGCGGAGAACAGAGAAATCGCAGGGAAAAGAAACAGTTTCTTTGTGTCTACATTCATGGAAGAATGTCCAGAAATTCTTCCAGAAATACCAAGTGACCATGGGACTTGTGTAAGTAAAGTCTAAGATCATTCTTATCAATGTTGGGGTCATCTTTGAAAAGAAAGCTGGATTGAGTATTTATACATCTGACAGACTAGATGTACTTCATGCAAGAATTTCAGAGGAAGCAGCAATAGACATGTTGATTGCATCGCGGATTTTCACTTTATTTTCCGACTCATTCCCGAAAGGCATTTAGCCAATCTGGATAAGGTTATAAAATATTATCCAACAGTTTAAGAAAGGATGAATTTGGAGAGTGGTGAACTACAGACCAGTTATCTTGTCATCCACCGTCAGGTATCTGTTGGACTCGATTACAAAGAACATGCTACTAGATATTTAGAAGGTAATAACATAACTGGGGAGTGTGAGAATGTACCGATGAAAGGAAAACCAGAAGTGGAAAACATTTTTTTTGGAATTGTTTGAAGATGGTTCTTGTGGACATAGGCAATGAAGAACCAATGGATAACGTATAGCTGGATATTCATGAGCTTTTTTTAAAAAGAACTCGCACAGTAAGCTCATAAGAAAAGTTAAAGCGAGAGGTATTGGGAAGAATATATGCAAATGGAAAGTAAAAATTAGGTTTACGTTCATGTCAATGTAATTGGAATATAGAGGATGTCGTGCACCAGTTGCATCGAGTGTTCATGAGACTACACTTAGAGTATTTTGTATCGTTTGGAGTCCCAATCTAAGAAAGAATATATTGATTACAGAGGAACTGCAAAAGGTATTATCCAGATTAATCCGTAAAATGGCAAGATTGTCTGATGTGGAAACTCAGCCTGTGATCTCGAGTTTCAAAACATGAGAGGTGATTGCAGTGAATCTTAGAAACATAGAGCGGACTGAATAACAGAGGGACATGAAGAAGTACAAGTAGGCGAGATCAGGAAGAATCCCACAAGGACAAGTAGAACAGAATAATCAGCAAACAGTTAGTGTCCATTAGAAACCAAAGGGGCAATCTGTGTGTCAAGCTGGAGAACATTGATGGATTGTTCCATAAGACCTTCACATCTATTTTACTTGGGAGAAGGAGGAGGCAGGTACAGAATTCAAGAAGATGGACTGGGGAGCTCTTGAACAGATTGATGTAAAATACGAGCTGGGATTTGAGGTTTGTTCTGTACACATTTGGACCAATCTCTGTGTCTGAATGAGTTGTATTACAGGCAGCTGTTGGGGTCAAAGGAGGAAAGACCCTGACTGAATATTTTAATTAGAATCTGACCATAGGGGAGGTGCCAGAGAACTGGAGAACTGCTAATACGATTCCATTTCACAGTAAGGGTGGGAGAGATAGACCAGGGAACTATAGACGAGCGAGTATTAGATCACTGTTAAGGAAATTACTGGAAAAAATAGAGAAGGAGAAAATTGAACTCCAATCAGAGTTGCAAGGTTTGATCGGGGATAATCATCATGACTTTATCAGAAGGAAGTCACATCCAATGGATTTGATTGAATTAGTTTGAGGAGGTGGATTATTTAGTTTTTAGGAACGCCTTTGACAAATTTCCCCCTGGGAAACTGAAAAATAAAGTAAAATCTCACAATATGAAGGGTAACTTGACAGGTTATAACGAAAATTGTCTGAGTAGCAGGGGGCAGAGGGTGGTGGGAGAAGGCTGTTTGTGTAACTGGAGACAGTGTCCCCTGGTGTTGAGATCAGTGTTGTGTCCCTTAATGTTTGTGTTATTCATAACAAAATATAGATCTGAATGTGGATGGGGCAAGGTGGAGCGTGGGGGAGGTGTGATAAGTAAGTGTATGTTTGACATAAAGATTGGCTGGGTGGTTAGCAGTGAGGTGGAAGGCCTTAAGTTACAGGAAGATGCAGATAGAATGGTCAGATGGGCGCATCAATGGCAGATGGAATGTAATCCTGATAAATATGAGGTGATATTTACTTTTGGAGATAGAACCAGGCAGGGGAGGACTCAATGAATGGCAGCACACTGGGAACCTCAGAGTGTGCTTCTCCACACATCTCTGAATGTGACTGGACAGGTTAATGGGATAGTTAAGAATTGGACGTTGGGTGTAGCGTTTCCTAATCAGAGTGTAGATTATAAGAGCAATACAGGGCCTTGGTTCGGCCAAAATGGAGTACTGTATGTAGTTCTGGGAGCCACATTACAGGAAGGATGTGATTGTACTGGAGTGGGTGCAGAGGTGATTCACCAGGATGTTCCCTGGGATGGAGCATATCAGCTATGGAGAGAAGTTGGATAAGCTCAGGGTATTTACTTTAGAGCAGAGAAACCTGAGGGGTCCATGCTTCAGACGGACAAGATTATAAGTGACACGGACAGGGTGGATAGACAGCAGCTGTTCCTTTTAGTCAGAAGGTAAAGAGCAAAGGAGCACACTTTTAAAGCGAAACGTTTGAGGTTGAGAGAGGGTTTAAACTTTTTTTCACCTAGAGGGTGTTGTGTTCTGGGATTACTTCCTGAGAGGGGAATTATCACGGGTAACCTCACAATCATTAAAAAAGTACTTGGACGAGCGCTTGGAATTGTCATAACATTCCAAGCTATGGGCCTGCTGTAGGAAAGTGGGTCTAATATAGATCGTGCTGTACTTCTGTTGGCACAGAGGCTCCTGTAAGTGTATGGTGTGGAAAGTCAATTATTGAGCAGTTTAAGGCAGGAATTGATAAATTCCTGAAGAGTATATTCGCAAGGGTTATAAGATTGAACTGTAATAACTTGATAAATCATGTCAATGTGAAAAATATGAGAAAACAAGTGCAGTTTCCTTACAGTTTGAAACCAGAGAATGGAGAATGGGGAACACGGAAATGGCAGAACTATGAAGCCACTACTTCAGTTCTGTCTTCACAAAACTTTCCAACAATACAAGGAAAACCGAGTCTGGTGTGGGAAAATGATAGAGTACATGGAACATAGAACATAGTAAGAAAATGGTTCAGGAGAAATTATTGGGGTTGAAAGTAATGGTCACAGACACACTAACATAGATTTATGAAATGGGAATTATGTTTGAGAAACAGACTGGGAGACAAATGAAAGAGAAGCAATGGATGTAAAACATTTTGATTTTTAGAAAAGTTTTGGTAAAGCTCCAAGCCCAGTTTGCAAAATCAAATCTGAGTGGATTGGGGCTAATATATTGATATGTTTCTAGAATGGGAGAGCTGGCAGGAAACAGTGAATAGAAATAAACAGACTCGTCAAGCAACAGCCTGACATTGTCTGTAAGGTATGATTCTGTAAGGTATAAGTCCTTCCACATCTAGTCAAGAAACTTTGGGGACAATTAAACAATTCACTGCAGGAAGAGATTCCACAAATAACCCCTTCCTCCATGATGGAAGAGCCCAGCACTTCAGTGTATAAGATAAGGCTGATTCATTCGCAACAATCTTCAGTCAGAAGTGCTGATTGGGTGATCCATTTTAGCCTATGTCCCAGATTCCCCATCATCTTTCCCGGATATCTCCTGTGTCATCAGCAGTATGGACACAGCAGAAGTGGTGGTACATTGGGATACAGTTGGAAGGGAATTGCTCTTGACTCCGTATCCCATGAAGTCTCATGGCATTAGTTTACACATGCGAAAGGAAACCTTCAGCTGATAACCATGTACCAGCCTCTTTCAACTGATGCATCAGTACTCCTCCATGTTGATCAACACTTGGAGAAAGCACTGAGGGTAGCACGGACGCAAGATGTACTCTGGGTGGAGGATTTCAATGTTCACCACCAACAGTATCTCAGCTGCAGCATTACTGATCGAGCTGGCTGGGTCCTAAAGGATATAACTGCCAGACTGGCAAGTGGTGAAGGAACCAACAAGTGGAAAATACATACTGACCACAGACTTACTAATCTGCAGAAGTATCTGTCCATGACGGTATCAGTAAGAGTGGCCACCGCATAGTCATTGTGGAGACAAAGTCACACCTGCACATTGAGAATAACTTCCACCATTTTGAGTGGTACTATCACGGTGCTAAATAGGACAGACTTTGAACAGATCTATCAGCTCAAGTCTGGGTGTCCATAAGGTGCTATGGTTCATCTATAGGAGCAGAATTGTGCACCCACACAACCTCATGGCCTGGCGTATCCCCCTCACAACAATTACTATCAATTCAGAGGATCAACCTTGGTTCAATGGAGTGTGCAGGATGGCAGGAGCAGCACTGGGCATACCTGACAATGAGGTGTCAGCCTGGTGAAGCCACCAAACAGGACAACGTGTGTTCCAAACAGCATAAGCAGTAAGTGATAGACAGAGCTAAGTGATCCCACAAGCAAAGGATCAGATCTCAGCTCTGCAGTCCTTCCACATCTCGTCTAGAAACATTGGGGACAATTAAACAATTCACTGGAGGAAGAAATTCCACAAATAACCCCTTCCTCCATGATGGAAGAGCCCAGCACTTCAGTGTATAAGATAAGGCTGATGCATTCGCAACAATCTTCAGTCAGAAGTGCTGAGTGGATGATCTAACTCAGCCCCCTCCAGTGGTCCTCAGCGATTCAGTTACCAGTCATCAACCAATTCGATTCAGTCCACGTGATATCCAGAAACGGTTGGAGATACTGGATACTCCAAAGGGTCCATACTCTGACAACATTCTGGCAATAGTACTGAAAACTTGTGCTCCATAACTTGCCACTCCCCAAGCCAAACTGTTTCAATACAGTTACAACAATGGCTTTCCCCGATTATGTGGGAAATTACCCCAAGTATCTCCTGTTTATAAAAAGCAAATATATTTCCAAGTCAGGATGGTGAATGGCTTGGAAGGGAACCTAAAGACGATGGTATTCCCACTCTGTCAGTCTACTCTCGATCATCAGTAAAGTGGTCGAAGATCTCAGTGCTTTTAAGCAGCACATGCTCAGCAATACCCTGGTCAATGACGCCCAGTTAGGGCTCCACCAGGGCCACTCAGCTCCTGACCTCATTACTGTGGTTCAAACATGGACAAAAGAGCTGAATTCCAGAGGTGGGTGAGAGTGACAGTACTTTAAAACGAGGCCGCCTTCGACCAAGTGTGGCATTCAGGGGCCTTAGCAAACCTGCAATCAATGGGTATCAGGGACAAATTCCCCGCTGGATGGAATCATACCTGACACGTAGGAAGATGGTCATGGTTGATGAAGGTCAGTCAATTCAGCTCCAAGTCTATAGGAGTCCCTCGGGCAGTGGCCGAAAACTTCTTCAGGGCTGCTTCATCAATGACCTTCCCTCCATTTTAAGGTCAGAAGTGGGGATGTTTGCTCATGATTGCACAATATTCTGCAACATTTGTGTCTCCTCAGATACTGAAGCAGTCCATGTTCAAATGCGACAAGATCTGGACAGTATCCAGGCTGACAAGTATCCAGGCTGACCATCACTAATAAAACACAATCTAACCTGTCCCTTGGCATTCAATGGTGTTACTATCACTGAATCCCCAGTATCAAAGTCCTGGTGGGTAATCATTGCTCAGACACTCACTGGTCTCGCCACATAAACACAGTAACTACAAGAGCGGGTCCGAAGCTAGGAATACTGCAGCGAGTAACTCACATCTTGACTTCCAAAAGTCTGTCCATCATCTACAATGCATAAGTCAGAAGTGTAATAGGAGTCTCCCAATTTGTCTGGATGAGTGCAGCCCCAACAACACTCAAGAAGCTTTATACCATCCAGGACAAAGCAGCCAGTTTGACTGTCTCTTCATCCACAATGCTCCACCATCAACGCTCAGCAGCAGCAGCAGTGTTTTACTATCTACATGCTGTAATGAAATGATTCACCAAAAATCCTCAGAGACCATCTTCCCAATCACGACTACGTATATCTAGAAGGACAAGGGCGGCAGATGTATGGAAAAACCATCATCTTTAGGCTCCCCTCCAAGCTAGTCACCATTCCGACTTGGAAATATATCACCGCTCCTTCACAGTCACTGGGTCAGAATCCTGGGATTCCCTTCCTAATGGCATTTGGAGGTCAACCACAGCAGGTGGACTGCAGCATTCAACAAGGCAGCTGGCCACCACCTTCTCAAGGGCAACTAGGGACAGGCAATAAATGCTGGCCCAGCCAGTGACCCCAGATTCACGAAATAAATAAATAGAAATTAACAGAGGAAGGTTACTGAGGTGTCGCAGGGATCAGTGCTTGGCGCCCAGGTGTTCACAATGCCCTTTAAACATTTGGTTGCTGGAATCAAATACAATATATCCCAGCCTGCTGACAGCACTAACGGATGTGGGATTGTGAGTGAGTGAGGAGGATGTAAAAAAGCACCGAGAAGACGAAGACAAGTGGAGTGAATGGGTAAATACGTGACAGATGGAGAACAATGTGGATAGAGGTGACGGTGTGCCCTTTGGTGGAAACGATAAATTGGCAGCTTACCATTTGAAAAGGATTGGTGGAAACATGTTGATCTACAAAGGGACGTATGCTCCTTTTTGTTGTTTCCTTCTGCACGAACCTCTGAGGTCCCTGCAGCGCAGTGAGTCCTGCAACCAGAAGTCAATACTAGGCATGGCATTGCCACGCTGACCAGCGTATATTGAAGCAGCAAGTGGGGAGCTATAACACGGCAAAGGATCTGCATCTCCTTGTACACCAGTCACTGAAAGCAATATTGCAGAAACAGAAAGCAGTGAGGAAGATAAATGGTGTGTTGACATTCATTTCAGGGAGATGTGAGTCTAGGAGAAAGGGTGGCTTACTGCAGCCGTAAAGGCCTTGGAGAGATCCCATCTCGAGCATTGTGCAGTATTCTGTGCAGGTTTGGTCTCCTTACCTGATAAAGGACAAACCTGACATTGATGGAGAGCAGTGAAGGATGACCAGACTGGTCTCTGGGATGACGGGCTTGTTTTGGGAGCAGAGTTTGGGAGACTGGGCCAGTATTCCATTGGGTTTAGGAAAATAAGTGGAGATCTCAGTGAAATATACAAAACTCTGACAGGGTGAGACAGATTGAAAGCAGGGATGATAATTCCCCTGGCTGGGGCGTCTAAAATAAGGGGCCACAGTATTAGGTACAAGCAGGTCACTCTGCATTGAGATGAGAATAAATGTCTGGTCTCACTGACTGGTGAATATGGGGAATTCGCTCGCACCTGGAAACCGAGACACTGATTAGAAATAAGGATTTAGAGACAGTAAAGGGATGGTGGGAGAGTAGGAGTACGGTGTGGAAATAAACGGCCAACCATCATTTCATTGAATTGGTTAGCAAACTCGATGGAACAAACATACTACCGCACCACCTATTTTATAGTTTCCAAGGTTACTCACATTAACGGATATGTATATCGTGTGGGGTAAGTGCATTGAGGAGATTTTGTTCATGAACTAGAATGGGGAGGCTCAATGTGTTGTATGATCTACTCCTTTCCCCCTGTTTCTGTTCTCTGGGAAAGCTCAGTAAATGTTGTCACAAGCTCTCAGATGTTAAGAAGGAGGTCTCTGCAGGGTGGACAGGACTGTGTTCCCATTCCCTTTTCTGACACTGATGCTGAGGCCAGGTGTTCTGTCCGGTTTCATCCTTTCAGACCTCGGAGTAGTTTGATACAAATGAGCACTTTGCTTGGCCGTTTCAGAGACCATTGTAATGTTTATCACATGTCAGGGTCTTTGGAGTCACTTTTAGCCCAGCCCAGGAAATCATGGGAGATTCACTTCCTAAAAGTACATTGGAGAAGGAAATTCTGTTTACAATCGATATTGGCTTCAAGGTCACTATTACTGACACCAGATTTTAGATCTCGATAATTTATTAATTATTTTTAACTTCCACCCGCTGCCAGAGCATTAGCCTGGTCTAGATTAGTAATCCAGTGACATTTCCACAACACTATCTCCACATGGGGACCTGTCGGAAACCACACTGCGCAGAGTATTTCTGTGCTGCTTGACATCTCTGTCAAAAAGAACTCCCACCAATTTGACTGTCGTGATGGGACTGAGGGGGTGATAATTGGTCAGATTGTAATTATTCCCCTCTTAGGGGACTGGACATAGCTGAGTAATTATCCACATTGCCAGGGAGATGTTAGAGTTGGAGTTGGACTGAAACAGCTTCCCCAGGGACACGGCTTGTTGTGTAACACAAGGCTTCAGTCCTGTTGCAGGAATGAGGTCAGGGCCCATTGCCTTTGTCGTATCTATTGTGTTCAGCTGTTTCTTCCTCTCACACGCAGCAAATCGAATTAGTTGAAGACTGGCATCTGTGATTTTGTGGGCATCATGATGAGGGTGAGGTGTATCATCGACTCAACACGTCTGGCAGAGGATGGTGCAGATAAAACATCCTTCTCTTTTACACTGATGTGCAGGTCTGTTCCATTATTTAGGATGGGGATGTTTGTGGAGCCCTTTCCTCCAGTCATTTGTTTAATCGTTCATCACCATTTATGACTGAATGTGACAGATTGCAGGGCTTCGATCAGATCCGTTGGTCAAGTCCGATAGCTTTAATGAGTTAGCATCACGTTAAAGTTCATGTGATTCTGACTCTGACATGTTCAACCACACTCGTCACTGAGCCATAGATGGTGTTGATGGTAATAGCAGACTGAGGTGTCATCCTGGCAAAAAGTTGCAGGTTGTGGTTGAATACTGTTCTGTTTCTCCTGTGGCTGTGGTCTACAGCACTACATGAATACGCAGTTTCGAGCTGCAATATCTGCAATGCAATTCTGCTGTCTGTTCTCCAATTCTCACTGAGACCCATTCACCCATCAGCCCTGCACTCAGTGACCTAACCTGGTTTCTGATGTGGAAATACTTCCATTTTGAAACTCTCATTCTGCTGAGGGTCTGTCTCCCCGGGTCTTGCTTCCAATCTGACGCATTCCGCAAAAGCATTTAACTGATCTTAATTCAAATATTTAATTCACCTGAATCTTTTTTTTTGAGAAATGCCATCTTCTGTGTATAAAGTGAATGTTTTTCCTCTGTTTCTCTCCTTGACCATGATTAAGAGCTCTGTAGTGTCTGTAGTGTCAGTGATGCCAGCCTTAAGTAGTTTCAGAGCCAATGAATTCTCTGGATTCCCAATCATCTTCACCACATTGTATGTTTTCTCTTTTGGTTTGATGCTTTATCACTCATGGCTGCCTTGTTCTCCCATGAGTATGTTTCATCATCTTGGGGTTGCATTTCTGATATTATCTTCCGAATTATCCCCACAAACGTCTGCTATTGCTGCACCATGGTCTTTCCTGCTCAGCTCCCCCTCCAATTAACCCTGGCCAGCTCCTCCCGCATGTCTTTGTAGTTACATTGCTTAATTATAAACACATTACATCTTGAAGAATGCATTGCGTATAAACTGAAAAAAGGAGTTTTGAGAGATGGGCCACGAAGAACGACTGGTGGATTTCTTAACTAGATATAAAGGGAGTACGAGAGAGAGAGAGGATATAGACATGGAGATGTGGAAAATGAGAAAACTATATGATCGAAAGAAGTAGATATACTTCCCTCAATATTTTGGCAATGCCTGTGTGCTGTGGTCCTTTGTACAGTGCAATATGTTCAAATGCTGGGTCAGATGTCATAACATTTTTCTCCAACAATATGACAGACACTAGCTTTGGAAAGAACCCAGCAGGCCAACATATTAATTCCTGGTAGAAAGGGGATTAACTGAAATAAATTGGGAAACCAGAAACAAGAATTTATAACACACATCCTGATAAGAATGAGAGACTCGAGTTGGGAATCCCAGAAAAGGGGGAACGTTGAGAGAAAGGGAAGGTATCACTTCAGATGAGGATTAAATAATGTTTTAATGCTTTATAAATTTTACACGTCATGTGCATCATTTTTCATTAACTGTGTCTCCGTTGTTCATTCAGAATGTGTTGTACACATATGGACAATCTTCCTTATCTGAACACTCACTGATTAAACAATGTATAAAAAAATCATTTTTCCTCCATTTCAGACTGTCCTGTTGTAATGATAGCAGGATATATGAACACCAACTGGCTACCAAAAGACATGACCCACTATCACTAGTTTCTATACATACAGAAAAAGAAGGACACCACGTTGACTGTGACAACACACACTTCCTAGGACAAAAAAAAAGCCACGCACGAAAGTTCTTAGAAGAATGACATTCTAGCCAGAAGTCGATCAATAAACGTATCAATTTACATCCTATCTACCTTCCCTTGAACAAAAAACTGGGAATGACATCACGCAACTTAAGAAACCAAGACCTAGAAATAGAAAGACACGACATACCACCAGTGCGTCACCAGAGACTTTCACTGATGATGTTACCCAGTCATGGTGACGAAACATCTGAAAACAAACCTTCAAGCTCAGCGAGTTAACATACATACTTATAAATAGTTATTTTTCTCTTAATCGTGGAATTTGCGACTACTTTGTCACTCATGTTTTAACAGATTACGAGGCGAGGTGAGCTTTTCTGGGTGTGTGATTTTAATTAACAGAGGGTTTCGACATCGACATCATAACGGTTTGAGGGCTTGTTGTATGGGATGTAGACAGATTTGAACAGATTTGGGGTACAAAAGGTCCCAGCAGATTCCATCACTTGGCAGTTAGTGACCTAGATCTTCAAATAAAACTGGTGAGATAATTCATTTAATTTTGTTTCCTTGTGGTTGGTTAATTTCAAAGAAATGGCTTTTAATATTACTAAAATGGTTCTGAGGTTTGAAGATGGTACCCACATTTGACAAGAAAGTGTAGAAAGACAAAGAAAGGGCATACTTTTAGAATTAACATGTAGATTAGAATTGGGTTTCACCAGAGACAAAAGGAAAGCTGTCACCATAATGGAGTTGGTCAAGCACTTTGGTGTATCTGAGAAGCAGGAAACTGCAGTCCAGTTCAAAAAAACTTAAATTGCAAATATGACAACTGCAGTTAGAAGATAAAGAGAGAGACTGAAAAAGAGAGAAGATAGAGAAAGATAAAGAGAGGAAAAGGAAGAGAGGGAGAATTTGAAATTCATAAGTTTGGAATTAGATAAGAAAGTTAAATTAGCAGGATGAAGATGATGGGAGAATGTAGGGCTGTATACAACTATGTTAACACATTGCCATATTTTGGTGCGAAAAATGGCAAAACCGTTTTTATTTCATTTGCGAAATTGGCTCGGCAGATGGCATGTCCAGTGAACCTGTGGGTAATGCTAGTTCAGACTAAGCTGGTGGATACAGCTTGAGAGGTATGTGCAGTGCTGTCACATGAGGGAGCAAGAGATTATGCAGATGTCAAACAGGCTATTTTGAGTGCTTATGAATTGTTACTAGAAGAATATAGACAGCGGTTCAGAAATGTAGAGACGGAACCAGGTCAGACTTATATTGAGTTTGAAAGAATTAAACACAGTCATTTTGATAGATGGGTGCAGGCCTTAAAAATGGATAAGACCTGTGAGGCTCGAAGGGAGATTATTCTGCCGGAGACTCACTTTCAGAGATGGTAAGAATTCATGTGAATGAACAGCAAGTTCAAGAAGTGAGAAGCGTGGCAGAAATGGCAGGTAAATATGCATTGGTACATGAGATGAAATTTAGCTTCTGGGAGGATTTTAATCCTGTGAGGGATAGAAATTGGGAGAAGGGGAGATCCTACACTACAAAACATAGAGTAAAGCACACTTGTAATAGTTTACCACTGGTGTAAAAGAAGCCCAAGGGGGTTGAAAGATGGTGAAAGGCCTTAGGTGTTCTCACTATAACAGAGCGGAACACATAAAATTACAGTGCTGATGGTTTAAGAAGGGCACTGGGAAAAGGTGTTTTCACTGCAGTCAGCTGGGACACACAGTGCTGGGCATTGAAGGAAGGCATTTTGGGAAAAGATGTGGTAAAAGAGTTTAAGCCAGTGGTATTAGTGAACCAGGTAAAGGAGACCCCAAGTAGAGCCGTGAAACACTTTATTTATGAGCAGTACAGGGAAACACTTTATTTATGAGCAGTGGAGGCAGATCATTGTCAGCATGGCCAGACAGATCATAGGGTGGAAATAGACTTGGACAGAGTAAGGCATACAGGTTACACAGAACAGGACGTGCACTAGACAAGATCAACATGAACAAGATGACATTATTTGAAATTAGAGAGTCCATTCATCAGTCTAACGTGACTTTCCTAATAGTTTATATGCCTTAATTAACTCTCCCCACTTTATTGTCCAGTCAGCGTGTGAACCCGTACTGAACGTCAGGTTGCTCAGAATCCACAACAGCAGCCACAATACCTTCCATCTAAAACAGGTAGCCATTCCCACCCACTTCTGCCCTACATAGAGAACACCAGGCTGTCTTCTCGGAGATGAAAGATGCCTTCTTGAGACTTCACACAAGACATATGGTTTCTCTGCTCACCGCTAAAGGACCATGTTAAAGTCCTATAAGCTGGAGCCAAGAGGGACAAAGTGGAGCAGTCTGTCTGTGCAGCCTTTGCTCCACTTGTTCATCATGTTAGAGCATCAATTAGGAGACAGAGAGGACTGCCTATGCAGGAGATCAGAGTAGAGAGTGGATTGCTGGAAAAACACAGCAGGTCAGGCTGCGTCCGAGAACCAGGAGAATTGACGTTTCGGGCATAAGACATTCATCAGGAATCAGCATAAATTACCTAATTCTGCCCCTGTGTAAGTGCATTGAGGTGGGAATGGCCTCCTACTGTTCCTGTGTAAGTGGCTCAAGAGACTGACTAGCTACTTCCTCGTCCGATTGGACAGGGCCAAGTGCCTGGCTGGGTTCCTGTCTGACAGCTCGATGTGCTGACAAGTGTGACAATGCTGCAGCTTTAAGAGGTTATTTTTTCCTGGTTTATTTTAAGAGAGAGATTCAACGATTGTTACCAAGCTGGCTAGTTAAGACCACTCGAATAAACTGCGAGGGAGGCCTTGGGTGTGGCCAGCTCTCACAGGTTAGGATCACTGGGTTTTGGTTTCTCGGCAACATCAGAAACTATTGGGGTCTCCACAGAGTTGGAAGCTTCAGTGAATGTCTCCTGGCTGCTACTCTCTCTGAATTTTCTCTTGCTGCTGTTTTTAATTCCTGGATTGGAGAGATGTTTGTGACATTCTGTGGAGAAAGTGAGGTCTGCAGATGCTGGAGATCAAAGTTGAAACTTTATTGCTGGAACAGCACAGCAGGTCAGGCAGCATCCAGGGAACAGGAGATTCGACGTTTCGGGCACAGGCCCTTCTTCAGGAATTCCTGAAGAAGGGCCTGTGCCCGAAACGTCGAATCTCCTGTTCCCTGGATGCTGCCTGACCTGCTGTGCTGTTCCAGCAATAAAGTTTCAACTTGTGACATTCTGTGTCTGAATATTTCTTTTTGCCAAGGGCTGTATTTATGGGAGTTTCCTATGTTGGAATAGTTCATTAGTAATAGCTCCTAGATCTATTATTCTGTTAAGCTGTCCAATATAATTACATTATTCTAAATTACTCTTTCTTTGGTTTTGTTTCATCTTTTGAGTTTAAGTAAATGGTGTTTTGCTTACCACCGAGTAGTTTGACCAGTCACATTGCATCTGGAACAGAAACTTTACATTTCCATTAAAAGAAGAACACATTAGAATCGTGGCTACTGCCTTCAAATATTTTCGAGGGGCTCCAATGTGGTCCATCACACTAGACTCCTTCCCTTCCTGAGTAAATAGGCTGGAGGCACTGAATGGGCTGTCCCTGTTCTTCTCCAATAGTGTCAATGGGCTGAATGGCTTCCTCATATTCCTGTGAAACCAGCATTAGGTGCTGAATGAACTCTTGTTTTACTGTAGCAATGTGCTGTTACATGAATGCTACTGACACTTTATCAGCACAAGTCTCAATGGAGTCTGGGTCTCGCTGCAAATGGACACAGACCAGTTCAGGAGCTGAGGGGGGACAAAATGTTCCAAACATTGTGGAATCTTCAGCGACCATCCCCACATCTGATCTTATGGTGGGGAGGGTGAGTTGGGGAGACATTGATGAAGCAGCTCATGATGTTTGTGAAGAAGAAGCTACCCTAAGGAACTCCCACAGAGGTGACCCAGAACTGAGATGATGAACATCTTCCTTTGTGCCATGTTTGACTCCAAACACTGGAGAGTTTACTCTGATTCCCATTAAGTCCAGCTCCTTGGTATCAACAGAAGTCAACCACTGCCTTGATATTGGGGCCAGTCATTTTTACCTGAACCCTTGAGTCACCCTCTTTTGTTCATATCAATAAGACATGATATAGGAGCAGCAAGTGTTTTCTTCAAACAGGTTGGTATTGAATGTCAGGATTTCTCTTCTCAAGAGTGTTGGGGAGCAAGATGACTGAAAGTATTTGAAGAGGAGGTAGATAGATATTGACCTGTCAGAGAGGTGAGGGCTATGAATAATTGGGTATGCAAAAGGATTTGAGACCAAGAGCAGGTCAGTCATGATCTTAGTGAAGGGCAAGGCAGGCTAGGGGAGTGAACGACCTTCCCCTGATTCTGATGTTCTCCCATTCTGTTATTTGAAAGTTAGTGGGTGTTATTTTCATGAAAGTTCTTTTATTGAATGTTGCAGTCAGGGAGACCAGAGGATTTTGTGAGCCATTGCTTGGAGAGGTATGTGGGCTGTATTCACAGTGAATCTGGGTCTACAACATGACCAACAAATGAAGCACAAGTTGCAGAGAGGGGGAGCTCTGCAAAGAGACATGAGGGGCCTCTTTCATATCCAGCCTGGATTTTCCAATTACATTTCCCAAATCACCTCAAACCGTGTGGGACAGTCTTGAAGGGCTGAATGGTCTCCTCTGTTTATCTGCACCAGGTTATAGGAATAAGTAGCCTCCAACTGCTCCTGTCTAGCATGTTTGAGCGGCTGAATGGAACACAGGAACATGGGACTGAGGAGCAGGAGTGGGTCATTAGAGACTTTGAGCCTTCTCCACCAGGCACTAAGATTGTGGCTGATCAGGTTGTGGACTCAGCCACACTTTCCTGTCTCCATCCCATTACGCATGACTCACTTCTCTGTCAAATATTTACATAACGCAGTTTTCAATCAATGTGAACATAGAGGCACGATAATCTTCCAGCGAAGAGAATTCTGACTTGAAAGATCCTTTCAGAATTTTTTGTCATTCCTCTTGTAGAATCAGAGAGTCATGCAGAACGGAAACAGATCCACTAGTCCAATCTGTTCACTCCGATCAGATATCAAATCTGATCCAGTCCCATTTGCCAGCATTTGGCCAATATTCCTCCTCTCAGATACTTTTAAATGTACGACTGTAACCGCCTTCACTACTTCCTCTGACAGAATTTTCTATGCACGCACCACTCTCTGTGTGAAACATTTACCTTCATGTCCCTTCTAAATCATTCTCCCTCTCGCCTTCAACCTATGACCTCTTGTTCTGGACCCCCCCTATCCTGGGGAGCAGAACGTGGCAGTTCAGAATATCCATGCCCCTGATGATTTTATAAACCTCTATAATGTCATCCCTCAGCCTTTAACACTCCAGGTAGAAACACCTCAACCTAATCACCCTCTCCCTAAAGCTAAAACCTCCAGTCCCGGAACATCTATGTAAATCTTTTCTGCAGACAACCGAGTTGTACGCAGTATGCTTAAAGTGGCCTCACCAAAATCCTGTACAGATGCAACATACCACCACAACTCCTATACTCAATGCTCTGACTGATTAAGGCAAATGTGCCAAATGTGTTCTGCACCAGACTGTCTACCTGCGACTCCACTTTCAAGGAACAAATTACCTGCATCGCTCGGTCCCTTTGTTTCACAACACGTCCCAGGACCTTATCATTAAGTGTATAATTTCTGCCTTGATTTGCCTTCACACAATACAAAACCTCGTATTTATCTAAATTACACTTCATCTGTCACTCCGTGCCCCTTTGTCCCATCTAATTGTGGTCTCGTTGTACTCTGAGATAATCTACTACACCACCTTTCTGATGTCATCTGTGAACTTACTAACTATGGTCCTAATATTCACATCTAAATCCTTTACATAAATGATGAAATGCAGCGAACTCAGTACTGATTCTTGCAGCACACTGCTGCTCACAAGCCTCCAGTCTGAAAAGTACCCCTTTTCCTTCAGGCCAAATGTGACTAGGTTCCTCTGTATCCCACGTGACTCAAACTTACTAATCTGTCTACCAATCGGAATGAAATACTAGCTATGAAGAGAGGCTGAGTAGGTTAGGTTTATTTTCCCTAGAAAAAAGGAGATTTAGGGGGTCCTGGTTGGGGTTTGCAAAGTCACGAAGTGTATACACAGGGTAGATAGAGACAGGCTTTTTCCCAGGGTAAAGGATTAAATAACGGAAGGTTGTGCTTTCAAAGTGAGAGGTGGAAGATTTAAGGGGGATACACGCGGTAAGTACTTCACGTAGAGGGTGGTGGGCGTTTGGAACGCTTTTCCAGCAGATGTGGTGCAGGCAGGCACGGTAGATTCATTTAAGATGCGTTTGGACAGATGCATGAGTAGGTGGGGAGCAGAGGGATACAGATGCTTAGGAATTGACCGACAGATTTAGACAGTGCAATTGGATCGGCTCAGGCTTGGAGGGAGAAGGGCCTGTTCCTGGGCTATAAATTTTCTTTGGTCTTTGTTCTTTAAATGAACACCTTGCTGAAGTCCATATAGACAATGTCTACCAAACTGTCTTCATCAATCTTCTCTGTCACCTCTTCAAAAAACTCAACCAAATTAATGAGACATGATTTCCCATGCAGAAAGCTATGTTGTCTACTTCGATCAGCCCTTGCCTTCTCAAATGTATATAAATCGTGTCCCTCAGAATCCCCTCCAACAACTTACCCACAACTGACATCAGGCTCACTGGTCTATCGTTCCCCAGCTTTTTGGGTCACTGTTTCGTTTTCTAGTCCCACTCCTGCACTGCTAACAATAAATGTTAAATGTAACCAGGTCGGTGATATGGCCGATGATATCGGTCTCAGGCTGGGACAGGGTCAGTTTTAGGAACAAGTCAGGCTAGTTTCTTTAATCTGATAAAACAACACGTTTATGATCCAGAGCAATGTTACTCAAACTATGATGGAAAGATGAATGGCAAACTGTTTGGATATTGCAAATATATAATCAATATTTCCCTTTCTAAAAACACTGACACACACACACACACACACATACACACACACACACACACACACACACACATATATACACACACACAGACAGACACACGCACATACACACAATCTCTGCAATTTTAACTTGAAAGAACTTGGTCCAAATATTATTGGAACTCATGACAAAGGAAAAATTGTGAGATTGTCCAAAACGTTATTCTGCTTCTGAAGATATTGTACTCACACAAGCTGCTAGCAATGGGAATTCATCCTGGGAGAGTTTGGATTTGGCTGAATTCCCTTTGCTTTAGGCTTTGAGTAGATTCCAGTGAATTCTGGTTAGGGATCATCCAAAGGGTAGCATGGTGGTTAGCACTGCTGCCTCACAGCACCAGGGACTTGGGGTCGATTCCAGCCTTGGGTTAATGTCTGTGTGGAGTTTGCACATTCTCCCCTTGTCTGTATGAGCTTCTAATGGGTGATCCAGTTTCCTACCACAAACTGTGTAGGTTCGGTGGATTGGTCATGCTAAATTGTCCATAGTGTTCAGGGATTTCTAGGTTATTTGCAATAGTCAGGGGTAAATATAGGGAAATGGGTTGGGAAGATTGGTATGGACTTGTTGGGTCGAAGGGCATATTTCTACACTGCACAGATTCCATAAAAATAAGAATGGTAACGATGACTGTAGAGGGTTTTTTTCGCTCGCACACATTGCTGTGATGAGGAACAATGAAGGAGCGAGAGTGTAATAGGCCATTCCTTCTCAGGCAGATTACATTTTCTCTCTCTCTGAATTGAACCACACAGTAAAGTCATCCTCTCCCAAACTGGAACATGTGAGGTCTCCTTGTACATTGTCCAAACAATGTCTCCATCGCATTCCCTGTTACATGTAGGTGCATCATTGCTGCTGTCATATACAGAGCCATACACTTCGCAGAAAATGGTCTCGGTCAATTTGAAATATGTTTATATGTCCCTGCGTCATTAAAAAAAATAAAAATGTTTAATTTATTCAAAATACCTGTGTTAAACTGAATGCATTTTTTAAACAAATACAGAAATTGCTGGAAAAGCTCGCCAGGTCTCTCAGTACCCAGATGCTGTAGGTGTACCAGCCTCCATCACTTCCTCTGGCAGCTCATTCCATACGCACACCACCCTCTGTGTGAAATGGTGCCCTTTCGGCCTCCTCAAAACCTTTCCCCTCTCACTTTCCACCAATGCCCTCTAGTTTTGGACGCCCCTAACCTGGGGAAAAACCCCTGACTACTCACCTTATCCATGGCCATTTTGATTTTATAAACCTTTACCGCTGCAAAATGTGACCCCAATCAACACGAATGGCTGTACTTTCAGTCATCCGGGCCTAAATTCTGAAATGCAATACTGACACCTCTTCCTTCTCCATCAAGCCACAATTCTAAATCCATTTTAATCAGTTTGTTCAGATGTATCCTGAGACACTTCTGTGGGCTTTACGCCTGGACCTTTGTGCCCGGAGGTAGCGACACTAGCATCACTCAGCAATACCCATAAAGCTGTAACAGTATTCTCCTGTGTGTTTGTTCATCAGACTGTCCTGACATGGTGTGACATACCTCTGCAACAGTCAGGACTTGAATCCAGGCCTTCTAGCCCAGAGCGAGGATCACTACCACACAAGTTCAGGAATTGGAATCAAATCCAGAGCTCTGGCTCAAAGACAGGGACACTACCCACCACACTACCATTCCCAGATTTTGGGTCATATTTTAGTGCCCACTTTCAGCTTGGTGTGGATTTATTATAATCAGGTTACCATTACTGAATTACAAACAACACTTTGTATTATTAAACAAATGCAAGATATTGGTCTCAACTGTAGGATATTGAGTGTACGTGCTGTTCCATCAAAATTAACTATAAATATCTTTAATTGCTATTATCTGTAGTCTGCAATATTAAGGAAAGAAATCCTGCAGACACACTCTGCCCAATGAAGGATCTCAAATAGATATGTATTACTGAACACCAGAGACGAAGGAAGACCTTAATTTCTGACCCCAAAACACCAATCACTCTTACCCAACTCTCATGTGCGACTCCCCTTTTCCTAAAACCATGAAATGGCACCAGGCCGCTGATTACTGCCCTGCCTCTCCTCCCCACTGACTGTGTCTGCAATCTGTCCCTCCTCCCCCTAACCATACAAGGCATCCCAAGCTCAGGGTCTTTGTGAAAATCAAGGCCGGAGTGTTCAGTCTTCCTGGAGATAGGGAGGATATTTTAAAGGGGGAGAGTGAGGAGGCAGTAATATCACACACTGGGCTGAGGGGTGGCAGATGGTGTTTAGTTTGGATTAATGCGAGGTAATGGGTTTGGTAAATCAAACAACAGCAGGACCTATACAATTAAAAGTAGAGTCTTTGGCAGTGTTGTAGTACAGAAACCTAGGCCGTCAGGTTTAATTCATTAAAATTTGCATCTCATATAGATAGTGTGGTTAAGAAGTTGTTTAACACACATGTCTTCATAGGACAAACCTTTGAGTATCGGAATTGGGATGTCATGTTGTGGTTGTACAGGACATTGGTGAGACCTCTTCTGGAATACTGTATCCAGTCTGGTCACCCTGCCTGCTCATTCCATAGGCACACCACCCTCTGGGTGAAAAAGTTGCCCCTTAGGTTACTTTTAATTGCTTCCCCTCTCACCTTTAGCCTATGTCCTCTAGTTTTGGACTCCCCGTACCCTTAGAAAATAACTTGACTATTCACTTTGATATTACTGACGTTGATATTATTAAGCTGGAGAGAATTCAGAAGAGATTAAACTGGATGTTGCTGGGAAAGGAGGGAGTGAGCTATAAGGAGAAGCTGGATCGGCTGGGACTTTTTTCACTGAAGAATATGAGATTAAGCAGTAACTTTACAGAGGTTTAAAAAATAATGAGGGTTACAGAGAAGCTGAAGGGCTGATGTCTTTTCTCTAGAGTTGGGGATTCAAAACTGAGGGACTTTGAAGGTGCGAGGAAAAAAGATTTGTGAAAGTCACGAGAGGTACTGATGTTAGCTGGCTTGTGTTTGGAATGAACTTCCAGAGGAAGTGATGAAAGCAGGGACAGTTACAATGTTTAAAGGACATTTAGATCAGTCCATGGATTAGACATCAGTTTGGATGGTGCTGTGAGCAGCTGCCCTCTCCCTCCCCCTCTCTGAATGAATCCCTGCTGATTTTCACCCTCTGCCAATGCCTATGCAGTGGCGTGTGGAGGCCAGCAGAGGTTGGCATTGCATCACTTTAAGCACCACAAAGACTGCCAGACCTGCCCCACACAGACACACAGATACACACACGGGAATGGTGAGGACACGGCATGAAGCTCACCTGGTAACTTAAATGTAAAATAAAGAAATGCTTAATTCGCCTTGTAAACTGTTAAAATATGAGGGACAGGTCTGCCAAATAAAAACATCAATTTAGTTTTTTCACTCTGAAAGTGAACATTTTACATCAACTATGCACAATTCTGGGACCCTCTTTCTTTTAACTGCTTATTACCCGACTCCAGCTCGATAGCAATATACTGTGTCTGGGTCTGCCATCCTCTCATATGCACAGGTGCTTGTAAGCTCTCAGTTCAGAACAGCATTCCCTCTCTCTTAAAGGTACAGTACACACTTTCAACTTCATCACATTATACTCTGATGAATATTGATAAGTGGATCCTATCTGGATTACTTTTGCTCTGTGGTTTGTCAATATTTACTTTGCTCCGTCTGGTGTGTGTCAGGACTTTTGTTGCTCCATTGACAGCATGTCATTATTCGACATTGTCCATAGGAATATATCAGTATTTCACTTGCTCACACTCGTGTATGTGGGGCAGAATTTCAGTTGTTTCATGGGGACTGTGACTCTATAACAATCTGAATGTTTGTAGATGGCACCGAACCTGGAAGAACTCTGAAGTCTATGGAGGACAGTGCGGAACTCTAACAGGACAATCACATGTTGGTGTAGTGTTCAGGTTTATGGCAGATGGGGATCAGTGAAGAGAAGTGTGAGATGATACACTTTGGTAGGAAAGACAATGAACGGCAGGTTAAAGCAGGCTGTGACATTATAAAGGGGCTGCAGGAACAGAGAGCGCTGCGTGTATATGAGCACAGATTGTTGAAGATGTCAGGACAAGTGGGGAGGGCAGTTACTATCACAGATTAGTTTCAGTATCTGAGCTGTTTACAGGGGAGGTGTAGGAGGGAGTCTCGGTGCTGCCTTCCTGGGAGGTGGTGGTGACGATGTGTTGTGAGCCCATCCTCCTGCCCACCGAGTCCGTGGGGATTCCATTTGTACCAGCTCAGCACAAAAGGGAGATGACAACAGGGCCACGGTTCTAAGTTGTGTCGGGGGGAAACGGAGGTGCCCGTGGGTTTAAAGTGAGAATTGCCCTTCACTGATCATTGCTCCTTACTCGGTCGGTGGGACGTGGATGTTTCAGAATCTCCACACGAGGCGTCCCGGTCCTCTCCGGCTCGTACCAGGGTCCTCCCACATGGCGGGGGGTGGGGGGGAGGGAAAGGATATCGGGCACTGCACTACCCGGATAGGCCCTTCCTGTCTTATTCCAGACTGTTTCTCCTGAAATGGGTGAAGTGGGGGGAGGGAGTGAGGGTGGGAGTGTGTGGTCCTGTTGTTAGTGTTAGTGTAGGTGGGGAGGGGGTCATGGTGAGGTGTCCGGAGGGAGTCAGTCCACAGTGTTGTATCCATGCAGTGTTATTAGTGTGGGGGTGAAGTGGAGGGAGGGGGGAGAGAGAGGGAGAGAGAGAGAGAGACAAACAGAGAGACAGAGACAGAGAGAGAAGGTGCAGCATGCCGCAGTGAGAGTGGTGGACCATGAGCCTTGTTCGGGGGTTGGTGCTGTAACAGATATACAGTGACTGTGAGGGAGCAAAGAGAACACGGTGACCCTTATCCTGACAGAATGGGGAAGGTTATTGAAGCTTGTCCTGTATTGCTGAACATTTCTTCAGACTGCAAATACTGCACTGAGCTGGGTGGTGAGCTTAGACCATGCTCGGTGGGTCTGGTGGTGTCGCCCCCTCTGGGAAGAGAATAGTCCCCCTCTGTACTAGCCCATCCACCAGGATCTCCGTGCCCCTGTTGACAAACCGTAGTGTAATTGTCCCTTATCTGCCATGCTCGGGGTAAACTATGTAGGGCAGCTCCAAGCTGAGAAAGCTCAATCGTTGTCCATTGGGCTTTGAAAGATGACATCAGTGTCAGGGATCACGGAATATCCAGGGGCATCTGGGTGATGGTGTGTACCTCCAGCCATGAAGGACTCCATTTACAAAGTTGTAGATCAAATGCTCATCCAAAACTCTCCATCATTTGACCTCACACCAATATCACTTTTTCCCATCTTTCCTGGGAAGACTGGCTCATGTTACAGGATGCTATCGAAGTGTCTACTTTTCAGCATTCTGAAACCTGGGAACACATCCTTCCAGGACACTGTCTCTCAGTCTCACCGTCTCTGTCTATTTCCCAAACCCCTCCCATGTGGTGATATTTAAACTGATTCCCCCGCCATCTCTCTCTGGCAGTGATGTTCACACCCACAGCACCCCCTTGTCAGGGCAACAATGGAGAGATGGAGCTGTAAATGGATGGAACTGCACATCCTGTCACTTCCAGCCGGGCTGCAAGTTTCCCCACGCTGGGCAGTGATCTAACACAGTGTTACTGAGCATTGCACTGGGATGGCGGACACAGTCCTGCATGCAAGAAGGGTAACTACTCCTGGTTTACAGATCAATGCACTCGGGTGGGGTACACAGCCCTACATGCTGGGAGGGTAACCGCTCCTGGTTTATAGTTCAATGCACTGGGGTGGGGTACACAGTCCTACATGCTGTGAGTGTAACTGTTCCTGGTTTACAGACTAATGCTCTGGGGTGGGGTACACAGTCCTACATTCTGGGAGTGTAACTGTTCCTAGTTTACAGATCAATGCACTGTGGTGGTGTACAGTGTCCTACATGCTTGGAGGGTAACTGCTCCAGGTTTGCAAATTAATTCACGGGTGATCACTGCACAGATCGCTGTGATGGTCAGTCATTCTGGTTGAGGTTTATAGATACTGCGATGATGTGGTCTGCACAGCTCCCAGTGCTGGACAGATATCTAGTCCGGGTTTATAGATCAATGCACTGATGTGGTCTGCACTGCTCCCAGTGCCGGACAGATATATGGTCTGGGTTAATAGATCAATGCACTGCTGTAGTCTGCACAGTGATCCACTCTGGACAGATCGCTGGATTGCATTGACCAGTGGAATGGATGAGTCTGGACAAATTGCTGGGTTGTACTGAGCAGTACACTGGCCTGGTCTACACAGTGTTCCACAGTGAACAGAAATCTCCTCTGGGTTGATGGTGTCTGGGCTGGTTCTGTGAGGTAGATTGAGAATGTGGTGTATCTAACACTTTCAGCTGATCTGGCAATGCCTTTAATTCCAATTCCTGTGATTGGACCCTCCGTCTATCACCCCATTAATGTTACAGTGTGCCCAGTACATCATGTTGGTGGGGTGGGTAGGGGGAAAGGTAATGGACAGGTCAAGGAGTTCCCCGGAATGTTCTGTCCCCGACATTCCATAACTGCCATTCCCCGGAACGTTCTGTCCCCGACATTCTATAACTGCCATTCCCCGGAACGTTCTGTCCCCGACATTCTATAACTGCCATTCCCCGGAACGTTCTGTCCCCGACATTCTATAACTGCCATTCCCCGGAACGTTCTGTCCCCGACATTCTATAACTGACATTCCCCGGAACGTTCTGTCCCCGACATTCTATAACTGCCATTCCCCGGAACGTTCTGTCCCCGACATTCTATAACTGACATTCCCCGGAACGTTCTGTCCCTGACATTGTTTGTGAAGGGCCGGACGTCAGTGAATTGAACAAACGATAAGATCCCGAGGGAGGAGATCCTGTTCCAGGGAGAAGGAGACACTGTTCTGAAGGTCCCTCAGGCAGTTAAAGGGGTGAATACGTTTTCCCTGCGTTTACATTTCTCCACGACACAGGATCGACCACAATTTAGACCAAAATACAGAAATTCCCAAACTCCGTTTGTCATCAGGAAACTGGGAGAGAATCCTTCAGGACGGCAACGTTCCCACCCTCCGTATTAGGAACTGGGAAGGAGTGACCTGTGTCTGCTCTCGAGTGATCGAGTGTGTGGGAATGTTCTAGAAACCATCTGTCCTTATGGATGTGACTCTGTGTGGATGGGGAGGGAGGGTTTCTTGTGGTTTATGTCACATTTTTGTCATTAATTCCGACCTTCCCATTTGTTATTCCAGCTCCAATTATTTTAATAAATCCCTGAATACAGGGACACATTTGAAAATCTCACTGGGTCCCCGATCAAACGGGTCCCTTTGCCTCCAGGCTGATGGATAATGGGTTTGTTTTCCTTCCTCACAGTTAACGTAGTGACCATCTACGTCCTGCTTTATAAAGATTGTGGATTGTCTCCATGTGTCAGACGTTACCTGGGGGCCATGGCAGCGGCGGATCTCCTGGTCATTATCCTCGACCTGATCCTGAGACACATTCCCATTGTTTATAAGGAACAGTTTTATTTCCTGAAGGACTCCGTCCCCGTGTGTAATATCCACGCCGTCCTGCTTTATGCAGCCGCTGACTGCTCTGTCTGGTTCACCGTCACTTTCACCTTTGATCGGTTTGTGGCCATTTGTTGCCAGAAGCTGAAAAGTAAATATTGCAGTGAGAAAACTGCGGCTGTGGTTCTGGGAGCAGTGACTGTGCTGAGCTGTTTAAAGAACATTTCCTGGTATTTTATGTTCAAGGCTCAGTATTCGCTGTGGAACCGCCCCTGGTTTTGTGATGTACCATACTCTGTTCAATCCTCCATTGTCTGGGTCACAATCGAGTTCCTGCACCACATTCTAACCCCGTGTGCCCCATTTCTCCTGATTCTGCTGCTCAATGTTCTCACCGTCAGACACATTGTAGTGACCAGCAGAGCCCGCAGGAGACTCCGCACTCACACCAATGGGGACACATTCATCAATCATTCTGACACAGAAATGAGAAACCGAAAAAGATCCATCATTTTACTGTTTGTGATCTCGGCCAATTTCATCCTGTTATGGTCAACATTAATGCTGTATTCTATATGGAGACGGATGGATGATATTGTGGATACCGCTGTGTATCTCCATCGCTTCGTTAAGGAATTGGGCTTCATGCTGCAGCTCCTCAGTTGCTGCACAAACACCGCGATTTATGCCGTGACCCAGACTAAGTTCAGGCAGCAGCTGAAGAATGTGCTGAAATATCCCTTC
Source organism: Chiloscyllium plagiosum (assembly GCF_037043375.1). Classification (NCBI taxonomy): domain Eukaryota; kingdom Metazoa; phylum Chordata; class Chondrichthyes; order Orectolobiformes; family Hemiscylliidae; genus Chiloscyllium; species Chiloscyllium plagiosum. The sequence continues at coordinate 69,542,381 of NW_028270174.1, forward strand.
TCCCAAATTCATCAATCAATCAAACTCCCTCATTAATCAATCCATCCAGGAATTTCTCATTTCAGTTCAGTGTTTCAGTGATGGAGCAGCCTGTCGCTATGGTAACAGACTGAGGGTAGCGCTGGTTTGTCAATCCATATCCCACAGGGGGGTAACAGGGAAACATTTCAATGTTTCTCACAACTCACGGGCCAGTGAGAAAAGGCACCATCCCACTGACTGTATCCATCACTTCCATTTGTAAACAATAAAAATGTTGATTAAAGCGTGCCGAGCAGCAGAGTGACCGATGTTGTTGTGTGTCTTTGTGTTGGAGAAGCTGAGCTGGAGAGAGACAGACTCAGCCCCAAGTCCTGGTCTTCGGGGGAGGGGAGAGAACCGGGCCCTGAGCTCATGAGCTGGGTTTAACTCCCTCTGTCCCCCCACTGCAGCCTGGCCTCCCCATTTCCTCTCCCCTACTTTTTCTCCTCAATTCTGTCCCTCTCTCTCACCACCTCTCCCTTTCAATCTCCCTCATTCCCCCTCTCACACATTCACACACACCCAACCCCGGTGTCTCCACCTGCCTCCACACTTCCCATCCCCTCATCCTCACTTTCACTGTCCTGCCGTCTCTGTCTCCCTCCAGCTGTTCCATCTTTATCCTATTTTCCCCCTCATCCTACCGCCCTCATCTCAACCCCCTCCACACACGCAGCCTCACGTCCAACCACACACCCCCAACTCCCAGTCTCTGGATCAGAGGGAGAGGGAAGGGCCAGGGACCCAGAGTGTTTCAGAGAGAGAGGGAGGAAGGGACAGGAGGTAGAGATATTCAGTCAGAGAGAAACGGAGGGCGGGTGGGGAGAGAGAGACACCAAGGGACGGGGGTCGAGCGTGAGAGAAGGTGGACAGAGTGAAGGAGCAGGGAGAGAGAGAGGGGAACAATAGAGAGATAGTGTGAGAGAGTGGAGGGAGGTTAGGCGAGGGAGGGAGGGGGAGGGTGAGAGAGCGGAGGGGAAGATGGGAAGGGCGAAAGAGGGGAGGGAGGGGATGGCAAGGGGAAGGGAGGGGGATAGAGGGGAGGGCAAGGGGAGGGAGAGAGCTGGGAGGGAAGGAGGGGATGTGAGAGAGGGAGAGGGCGAGAGAGGGCCTGGGAGAGAGGGGAAGGCGAGAGAGGGGATGGGTTGAACGTGACAGTGAGGGTGGTGTGGGGCAGTGTGTGTCCTGCTAGTGGAGTGTGTGGTGGTGAACGTGACGGTGGCGGTGGTGTGGGGCAGTGTGTGTCCTGGTAGTGGAGTATGTGGTGGTGAGCGTGACGGTGGGGTGGTGTGGGGCAGAGAAATGAGAAGCCAAAACAAATCCATCATTTTACTGTTTGTGATCTCGGCCAATTTCATCCTGTTATGGTCAACGTTAATGCTGTATTCTATATGGGCCTGGATGTATTATATTGGGTATCTCCATGGCTTTGTTTAGGAATTGGGCTTCATGCTGCAGCTCCTCAGTTGCTGCACAAACACCGCGATTTATACCATGACCCAGACTAAGTTCAGGCAGCAGCTGAAGAATGTGCTGAAATATCCCTTCACCCAAATCCATCCATCCATCAAATTTCCTCATTAATCAATCCATCCGGGATTTTCTCATTTCAGTTCAGTGTTTCAGTGATGGAGCAGCCTTTCGCTATAGTAACAGACTGAGGGTAGCGCTGGTTTGTCCATCCTTATCCCACAGTGGGGGTTACAGGAAAATATTTCAATGTTTCTCACAACTCCGGGGCCAGAGAGAAAAGGCACCATCCCACTGACTGTATCCATCACTTCCATTTGTAAACAATAAAAATGTTGATTAAAGCGTGCCGAGCAGCAGAGTGACCGATGTTGTTGTGTGTCTTTGTGTTGGAGAAGCTGAGCTGGAGAGAGACAGACTCAGCCCCAAGTCCTGGTCCTCAGAAGAGGGGAGGGGACCGGGCCCTGAGCTCATGAGCTGGGTTTAACTTCCTCTGTCCCTCCACTGCAACCTGGCCTCCCCATTTCCTCTCCCCTACTCTTTCTCATCACTTCTCTCCCTCTCTCTCTTTCTGTACACTGGCTCTTTCTCACCACCTCTCCCTTTCACTCCCCTCTCTCTCTCTCGCACACCCCAACACCCGTTTCTCCACCTGCCTCCACTCTTTCCTCTCCCCCCAACCCGCACTCTGCCATCTCTCTCTCTCCCTCCCGCAATTTCGTCTCTACCCGATTTCCCCTCCTCCTACCTCCCACATCTCTCTATTCTCTCACCCCCACCACCCCCCCCCCCACATGCAACACCACCACCCACACCACCCCTAGTCTCCGTGTCAGAGGGAGAGGGAAGGATCAGAGAGACAGAGTGCGTCAGAGAGAGAGAGAGGGATGGAGGGACAGGAGAGGGAGAGATTCAGTCAGAGAGAAACCGAGAGAGGGGGATCGAGAGTGAGAGAACGGAGAGAGAGTGAAAGAGCAGGGAGAGAGAGACGGGAACAAGGGATAGATAGGGTGAGGGAAGGAGAGAGAGAGACAGGGGAGGAGATAATGAGAGATAGAGGCGCGAGAGAGAGAGACAGAGAGGTGCAAGGGAGGGGGCGAGAGAGAAAGGGGGCACGTCTTAGAGAGAGAGGGACAAGGACCGAGAAAGATGGGTAGGCGAGAGAGAGAGAGAAGAGGAGAGAGGGAAGAGAGAGAGAGAGAGAGAATGAGGAGGTGAGAGAGTGAGGGGGCGCGAGAGAGAGAGAGAGGCGGGGTGAGAGATAGAGGGAGAGACAAAAAAGTGGGATGTCAAGAGTGAGGTAGAGGTGGCAAGAGTGAGAGGGTCGAGTGAGAGAGAGAGGGGTCTGCAAGTTTCCCCACACTGGTCAGGGACCTAACACAGTGTTACAGATCTATGCACTGGGGAGGTGTACACAGCCCTACATGCTGGGAGAATAACTGCTCCTGGTTTACAGATCAATGCACTGTGTTGGTGTACACAGACCTACATGCTGGGAGGGTAACTGCTCCTGGTTTACAGAACAATGCCCTGGTTTGGTGTACACAGACCTTCATGCTGGGAGGGTAACTGCTCCTGGTTTACAGATCAATGCACTGGGGTGGTGTACACAGTCCGACATGCTGGGAGGGCAACTGCTCCTGATTTACAGATCAATGCACTGGGTTGGTGTACACAGACCTTCATGCTGGGAGGGCAACTGCTCCTGGTTTACAGATCAATGCACTGGGTTGGTGTACACAGTCCTACATGCTGGGAGGGCAACTGCTCCTGATTTACAGACGAATTAACGGGTGATCACGGCAGAGGTCGCTGAGTGGATCAGAGTATCTCGTTGTGGTTTATAGATAATGGAATAATGTGATCTGTGCAGCTCCCCATGCTGGATGGAGTGAATTGTTGAACTTCTCCAAAACAGGAATCTCTCTAAGGGTATCATAGCCTTGCCCTGTTTTTAATACCCTTACCCACCTTTCAAAATTATTTTGTTTGATCCTTTCCAGGCAGGATTCTGATCCAATGCTGCAAATGAACAATTCAGTGGCTGAGCTATTTCAGGTTTTCTATTATACAATACATACAATATACCTTATACATTGTTGTATAGAGCTGCTTGTCTGTGCATAAATATTGTTTTGCATTGGAGCTGATCTATTTACATGTAAATATTACTGTGCATCAAACTATCTCAGTTTATTTATAACTTTCTTTGTATGGGAACTGTTTGTTCATAAATACAAATATTGTTGTGGATGGGAAGTGTTCATGTTTATATTTAAATCCTGTTTTGTTTTGGAGATGTTCATGCGTTTTCATAAGTATTTTTGTGCATTGGAATTGATGTGAATTATATCCCAGACCACAACAACTCGCTGCATCAAAACATCTGCCTTCTTGATACCTTTTGCTCAATTCGATGGGCTCTGATAACATCAGAGATAGCACATCTGCCTTGTGTGTCAGAGAGAGTAGTTACATTTCATTTAAACCCTTTCTCAATATCATTAAGAAGTGATTAATCAAAGAAACGACATGTTTTTACAGTTCAACCAAATAAAACAAAAAATTGTACAAAGTTAGAAAAATAAAATAATCTGGAGTGTATATGTCAATCCCTGTTTCCCTTCAGTGTTGTTATGGATTTGGTTGGACTGGGAACAGGGACTGCAGTTTAGAAATAATCGAATGAACAGCAGAAAGGAATCTTTTTTTAAAATTTCACTGGAATTTCAGTGAAAATTCTGAAGTCTGCTCTAAACCCACCAGATGCAGACTAATGTAAACTCCACGTGGAGCAGTCAGGCAGACTCACAGCAATGTGCTCTGACCCCACTAGAGGGCAGACTATTGTAAACTCCCCATGCAGCAGTCAGTGTAAGGAACAAGTCAGACAGATTTCTTTAATCTGCTCAAACAACACGTTTATGACCAAAACAACGGTTCTCAAACTATTATGCAAAGAGGAATGACGAGAGGATATTGCAAATATATACATTGATATTTTGCTGAGAAACACACACAGACACACACACACACACAGACACACACACACCAGCACGCACAAACACACACGTATTGTCAATAACAAACTGAAAAGCAAAATATCTGCAAAGTTAACTTGAAAGATCATTGTCCAAATATGGTTCGAACTCATGACCAAAGGAAAAATGAGAGTTTGACTCAAATGCTGTTCTATTTGTAGAGTCATCAGATCCTACAGCATGGAGAGAGGCAGAGAGGCCCTTTGGCCCAAACTTGTCCATTCTGACACAAATATCCAACCACATTAACCTCATTTCCCAGCACTTGGCCCATAGCATTCTCATCCTTTCCTGTCCATGTACCTGCCCAAATGCCGTTTAAATATCGTTAATATAAGTGCTTCAACCACTTCGGTTGGCAGCTCATTCCCTTTGTGTACCACTATCTGCGTAAAACAGTTTCCATCAGTTTCCCTTTTATTTATTCCCCTCTCACCTTAAATTGTTGCCCTCTCGTCCTCGATTCCACAACTCTAGGAAAGAAAAGGCTGGATCTATCCTATCCATGTAAACTTCTATAAGATCTCTCTCAGTCTCATATTCTCGAAAGAAAAAAGTCCTCGCTTGTCAAACCTCTCCCTATAATTCATGCTGTTGAGTTATGGCAATATTTTTGTAAAATCCATCTGCACACATTCTAAATTAAAAACATCCTCCTGATCGCAATGTGACTAAACCTGAACACAGCACGACAAGTGCAGCCTCACCAAAATCCTGTATAACTGCAACATAACTTCCCAACTGCTCTCCTCACTGTCCTGACCGATGCATGCTTGTGTGGCAAAAGCCTTCTTCACTACCATGTCTAGCTATGACCCCACTTTCAGAGAACGGTGGACCTAAACTCCATGGTCCCTCTGCTCAACTATACTCCTTAAAGTCCTACCAATCACCATGAAACTCCTACCTTGATCTAACGTTGCCAAAATATTCTTCGGCCTACTTCTCCAGTTTGATCAAGGTCCTGCTGCAATCTCTGATATACGTCCTTCCTGTCCACGGTACCATCTATTTTAGTGTCATCTTCAAGTTTCCTAATCATGCCTTGTACATTTGTAAGAATATCATTGATACAGATAACAAACAGCAATGTGCCCATCACTGACTCCTGAGGCACTTCATGTGTCACAGGCCTTGAGTCCGAGCATCCTTCCACTATTACCCTCTGCTTACTACCATGAAACCAATTGTGTGTACAATTTGCAGCTCCCTCTGGGGTCCATGCGATTCTAACATTCCAGAACAGCCTATCAATGGTGACCTTGTCAAAGGCCTTAGTGAAAACCATACAGACGACATATACCGCCCTAACCTCATCAACATTTCTGGTCACTTCATCAATGAACTCAAACAAATTTGAGAGGCATGATCTCCCACTCACAAAGCCATTCAATCTTTTCAGTCTAAAAATATATATTAATAATAATTATTAAAATTAATGAGAACATATGAATTAGGAAATAATAAAATCATTTCATTTTCAGTGGAGAAAAAAATTATCCATGGTATGTGATATTGGAACGTCCATCATGGATGAAGGGCAGAATAGATTTTGTACCTGTGTCATTGAACTGTGTTGAAAAAGGTAAGGGTGGCATGGTGATTCAGTGGTTAGTACTGCTGCCTCATAGTGTTATTGTGGGATATAAATGAATTAATGTTATTTCTGCGACTATAAATTCTGATACAGAACAGGAATGAGAAAATATATATTCAGCAAAAAGAAAGAATATGTTAGCATGAGACGTGATTACAGAACAATGGTGGATGTATGTGCAAACAGGAAAACATCTGTTTCCCCACTTGCACGGAGACACAGGAACAAACCCTAATTAAAGAGGTCAAAGTGGCCTCTGGATAGAAATAGATGCTGATAGAAGAAAAGATATGCCTAATCAATAACCTACGGTAGACTGACGTCAAACACCCTTATGGGAGTCAGAGATAAGAGTTTGTCACGGACAAGACAGGATAAACTGAAGTTGTGGGATAAGTCTTAAGGAAATGAGTGACGTAAGTGAAGCAGGGACAAACAATGGAATGAGTCAAAAATATGGGAATTTAAAATGTATAAATTGCGAGAGTTGGTTGGGGTATAGTGTGTATTTGTCATTGCCTTTCTAGGCATCAGACATTACACCCAGCTGCAGGTGTACAAATAAAACGACGCTGCTGTTTCAGATATTTGGTCTCGGACTGAAATTATTGATGTGAGTGGGCTTTGTTTCTCACAATTGGGGGCTCGTGTCCGAGATTTTCTTCCATCACCGGGGGGAGTGGCTGGCCTTGGACACTGGGAAGACGCGTCCCGTTCCCCATTGAGGAGCGGTCTCGTGTCCCGGTTTGGTCTGCTCCCTTGGGTGACTGATGTGAATCCTATAAGACAGACATCTGAATCAGACAGTGATAGGAGCTCGATAGAAGATACGGTGACAAAAGGGGCCAGGCAACTCTGCACAGACCAAGGTAAGAAAACAGACTTTTAAGTATTGCCTTGGTGGCCGGGAAAAGAGGATGTTGTTCCTGACCCTCAATCCTCAGCAACAGAAAGGGGAGCTACAGTAGATGAAGAGGAGGCCTCCGGAGAATCTAAATCAAAGTCTAAGGGGGGAAAACAAAAGAAAAAGGGGAAAAACGTAATGACTTATCCTCTTCGGGAGGTACCCATAGGGGACAAAGAGATTGGGTTTGTAAGTGCCCCCCTCACCAGTGGGGAGGTCAGAACATTTAAAAAGGAAATGAAGGTCCTGGTTGAGGATCCGGTGGGATTGTCCGAACAAATTGATCAATTTTTGGGGCCTAGTCTGTGTACCTGGGCTGAATTAATGTCTATTTTGAATATACTATTTACTGGGGAGGAAAGGGGACTTATACGAGGAGCTGCCATTAAAATATGGGACAGGGAACACCCGATTGGAGATGGGAATGCTGGACAGGGAGAGGTGAAGTTTCCCCTCAGAGACCCCCAATGGGAAAACCAAAACCCGGAGCATAGAGAAGAAATGAGGGAATTGAAATACCTGATTCTAAAAGCAATAAGAGAGGCAGTTCCGAAGTCACAGAATTTGATTAAAGCCTTTGAAATTAGACAGGAGAAAGATGAGACTCCCTCAGCTTTCTTGCAAAGATTAAGGGACTCAATGCGGAAATACTCTGGAATGAACCCTGAGGACCCAGTGGCACAGGGTCTTTTGAAAGTACATTTTGTGACAAGAGCATGGCCAGACATACAGAGAAAGATACAGACGATAGAAGGGTGGAGCAAAAAACCATTAGATGAATTGTTGAGAGAGGCACAGAAAGTGTTTGTAAAGAGGGAGGATGAGAGACAAAAACAGAAGGTGAAAATGATGGTAGCTACAGTGGATGAGGTAATTAAGAGGAGAATGGAACCGATAGTGAGCAACCGGAGCGGCGGGAGGCAGCATGTAGGACAGAGAGGAAGAGGAAGAGGGAGAGGACAAGGGGGAACATTTGATAGAGGGTTTGAGCGACAGGGGCAGAGATGGAAGTCTCTACAGGCAGGATGCTATTATTGTGGAAAGATAGGGCATTTTAAGCGGGAGTGTCCTGATCTACAAAGGGAAGAAAGGGCAATTCCGCTTATGAATTATGATGAAGAATAGGGGTGTCAGGGGTTCCTGCCCTCGGGGGCCCACCAGGAACCCTTGATAAACTTGAAGGCGGGACCCTGTAGGGAAGAGGTAGTCTTCCTAGTAGATACGGGGCGGCTAAATTTTAAACCAAAGAAAGCAGAAATGTTAACACGATCAATTACTGTTTCGGGGGTAAAAGGGGAAGGATTTACTGTTCCAGTATTCGAACCTATGATGATAGAAGGTCCTAAGGGTAGGGTTACAGGGGAACTGCTGTATATCCCTGATATAGGAAGTAACTTACTGGGGAGAGGCTTAATTATCCTTTTAGGACTGGAGATTGGAATTCAGGAAAAAGAATTAGTTGTACAACTGGCAATGTTGACAGAGGACGCAGAGAGAGAGATAGACCCTATAGTATGGGCTAGAGAAGGGAATCGTGGAAAACTACAGATCCCTCCCCTTTTAATAAATTTAAAACGAAAAGGAGACATTATCTGTGAACGACAATATCCTATTTCCATAGAAGGTAAACGAGGAATGCAGCCAGTAATTGAGGGATTGATTAGAGATGGACTATTGGAACCATGCATGTCTCCTTATAATACCCCAATTCTACCAGTGTGGAAATCTGATGGAACTTTTGGATTGGTGCCGGATTTGAGAACATTAAATCGGATAGTACAGGTCAGGCACCCAGTGGTGCCAAACCCCTACACGTTATTAAGTAAGATCTCTCATGATCACAAATGGTTTAGTGTGATAGATTTAAAGGATGCCTTTTGGGCTTGTCCCTTGGCGGAGGAAAGTAGGAATTTGTTTGCCTTTGAATGGGAGGATCCCAAGACAGGGCGGAAACAGCAATACCGGTGGACTGTGCTCCCCCAGGGGTTTACAGAATCCCCAAATTTATTTGGACAGATGTTAGAACAAATATTGGAGAAATTTAGCAGCCCCAAGGGGACTACCCTGTTGCAGTATGTAGACGACCTCTTAGTATCAGGAATAAGAAGAGAAAGAGTAGTAGAAGCCACTAACAAATTATTGAATTTCCTGGGCCAGCAGGGCCTGCGAGTATCTAAAAACAAATTACAATATGTGGAGCAAGAAGTAAAATACTTGGGACATTTAGTGAGTGAGGGTAAGCGAAAGATAAGCCCGGAGCGGATAGAGGGAATAGTGGGGAAGCCACTGCCCAGCACTAAACGAGAGTTACGCAAAATTTTGGGTCTAACGGGATATTGCAGATTGTGGATAGATTCCTATGCTCAGAAGACTAGGAAATTATATCTCAAACTAATAGAGGGGGAGCCAAAACATCTAAATTGGAATAATGAGGAAAAAGAACTAGTCGAGAAACTCAAAAGAGATTTGATTCATGCCCCCGTGTTAGCCTTACCTTCCCTAGATAAATCTTTCCACCTCTTTGTCACCGTAGATAAGGGAGCGGCTTTGGGGGTATTAACCCAGAGTGGGGAGGGATGAAACAGCCAGTAGCATATCTTTCAAAGCTATTGGATACAGTATCCCGAGGGTGGCCTGAGTGTGTGCAGGCTGTGGCTGCCACTGCACTGTTGGTGGAGGAAAGCAGAAAGCTTACATTTGGGGGAGCCCTAATAGTAAGCACCCCACACCAAGTGAGAACGATCTTAAACCAAAAAGCTGGGCGATGGTTGACAGACTCGCGGATTTTGAAATATGAGGCGATACTGATAGAAAAGGATGATTTACTGCTAGTCACCGACAATTGTTTAAATCCAGCTGCTTTTCTTTGGAAAGGGGAAGGAGACTCTCCTCAGAATCCAGGGCCCGACTGCCTTGACATTATAGAATACCAAACTGAGGTCCGTATGGACCTGAGAGATGTTCCGCTTCATGCAGGGGCTAGACTTTTTATAGACGGGTCATCCCGGGTGACTGAAGGGAAAAGACATAATGGGTATGCAGTTGTAGATGGGACAAACAGTAGTGTGGTGGAGGCAGGAAGGTTGCCAAATGGGTGGTTAGCTCAGACCTGCGAACTCTATGCATTGGAGAGAGCCCTTAGGACATTAGAAAATAAAGAGGGAATAGTATACACTGATTCTAAATATGCATTTGGTGTTGTGCACACGTTCGGAAAGATATGGCAGGAAAGAGGACTGATCAATAGCCGGGGGAAGGAATTAGTTCATGAAGAATTGATTAAACCGGTCTTGGAATCTTTATTACTCCCCCGAGAGATAGCCGTAGTGCATGTAAATGGTCATCAGAAAGGAAATGAACCAGAGGTTAGGGGAAATAGATTAGCTGATGAAGTGGCGTGGGAAGCCGCCCTGAACCCACAAGAAGTGATGATTCATTCCCTAATACCTACTGTCCCAGGTCCTAGGGAAACTCCTATATTTACTGAAAGAGAGGAAAGAGAATTGGAGAGATTTAGGGGCTACAAAGACAGCAGACGGGCATTGGAAGTTACCTCATGGAAGGGAAATGTTAAACAAAATGACGATGCGGGAGATTATGGCTATCCTACACCAAGGCAGTCACTGGGGAGTACAAGCAATGTGTGATTTAGTTCTTAGGAAATATGGAAGTAAAGGGATATATACCATTGCTAAACAAATATGTGAGGGATGCATAATATGCAGAAAGATAAATAAAAAAGTTCTGAGAAAACAGGCCCATGGAGGAAGAGACCCAGGATTGAGACCCTTCCAGAGTATACAAGTTGATTATACTGAACTGCCTAGAGTAGGAAGACTATAATATATGTTGGTCATAGTAGATCATTTATCTGGTTGGGTTGAGGCATATCCCCTAGCTACCGCCACTGCAAATGGGGTGTCTAAAACAATATTAGAGCACATAATTCCCCGATATGGGCTAGTGAACCGTATAGATTCCGACCAAGGAACTCATTTTACCTCTAAAGTGTTACAGGGGGTAATGAAAGGGTAGGGGATTTCCTGGGAGTTCCACACTCCATGGCATCCACCATCATCAGGAAGAGAATGAACCAAACACTCAAACAACAGCTCTCTAAATTGATAATAGAAACCAGACTCCCTTGGACCAAATGTTTACCTATTACTCTCTTGCGAGTACGAACAGCCCCGAGGAAAGATTTGGGACTATCCCCCTATGAAATCTTATTTGGATTACCTTATCTGGGAACGTAGGGAGAATTGCCAATTCCCGAAACTAAAGATATGTTTTTAAAGAAGTATATACTGAACTTGTCCTCCTCTTTATCTTTCCTCAGAAAATAGGGTCTATTGGCACAGACTCCGCCCCTTGAATTTGCAGTTCATCCCATCCGGCCAGGAGATTGGGTCTTAATAAAATCATGGACAGAGACTAAGCTGCAGCCAGACTGGGAAGGGCCGTATCAGGCTCTTTTGACTACCAAAATGGCAATGAGGACGGCGGAAAAAGGCTGGACTCATTATACTCGGATCAAAGGGCCAGTGGACCCTCCAGTTGAGGAAGAAGTCTGGACAGCCGAATCAATACAAGACCCACTGAAACTCAGACTAAAGAGACTTTGAGTAATTGACTATACAGTGGCGACGTGAGCGCGGGATTATTTCAGTAAGATTGTATATTAAGCCTTTTTGTGTTTTAGCATAATGATTAGAATACTGGGAATGCTTAGAGTTATGATGCTAGCCCTCTTGGTATTAGGATTTTGTCAAATATCATTTTCATATGTATTATTAATGGTTCCTGAGTCTGATAATCCACAAGTAATAGACACTGATGTATGTAGCTTAGTAAATTGTGGGAATGTAGCTAATCAGAGACAATACCGCAGCTCAGAGATACATCTTAAGTTCTATGGGGATGGCTTCGGGGATGGTACCTGGTATAATGGTCTTGTCACAATACACCGGGCCCCCTTCCGACCAGCACGCGATTGTCCCGATAAAAAGTGTAACCCCATATATTTAACGATAAGGAAAACCACATGGCACGAAGCAGTTTTGGGTGTGGCACTTATGAGATACAATTAAATGAAATATTTGGGATGGAAATGAAAGCAAATGGGAAGGAGTTTGTGGGCTGTTGTTTTCGAATTAGTGTAGGACAGGGAAAACGGGTAGAATTACTGGGTAATGAGATACAACCTTTCTCCCCTCCCGATGATCCTAAAGTAGTAAAAATTATAGAGGTAAAGGACTTGAAACAAACCATCGAGATAGAGACTGGGTACGGGGATGCAAATGCCTGGGTTGAATGGGTAAAGTATACTGTAAAAAGTCTGAACAAAAGCAATTGCTATGCATGTGCCTCTGGTAGGCCAGTGGCCCAGGTGGTTCTCTTTCCGCTCGGGTGGAAGCGAGACAGGAAGGGCATGAAATGTATGATAGCCCTGTACCAGGATGAGACTGCATGGAATGATAGGAATTGTACCTCCCTATCTCTAATGTTCCCTCCCTTGGAGGAGAAAGATGCAAAAGTTCCCCCACAGTTGGAAATCACACGTCGTGTGTGCACAGGCGAGGTACGAGTCGGTCGAGAGATTTGGGGGAGCTGAAATTATGTACAGAGATTAAGAATTGTACCGAAATGGAGAAGGGAGGGAACTACTCAGCATTAAAGGTTCCCCGAGCGGATCTGTGGTGGTACTGTAGAGGAAAAATATTGAGACCCACCCTGCCTCCGGATTGGAAAGGGATATGTGCAATTATACAATTGGCAATTCCATTTATTTTGGCATTTGAGAAGGAAAAGATAGTAGGGAAAAAGGGAAGGGGTAAGAGATTACTGTTAGATACTTCCTTTGATGACAGGATTTATCTTGATTCAGTCGGAGTCGCTAGGGGAGTACCTGATGAATTCAAGGCTCGTAACCAGATTGCAGCAGGCTTTGAGTCAGCTCTCTTTTGGTGGGTAACAATTAATAAAAATGTAGATTGGATAAATTACATTTTCTATAATCAACAGCGATTTATAAATTATACAAGAGAGGCGGTTAAAGGAATATCATAACAGCTTGATGCGACGAGTAGGATGACATGGGAAAACAGAATAGCCCTTGATATGATTTTAGCAGAGAAAGGGGGTGTATATGTGATGTTAGGAGGAAGCTGTTGTACCTTTATTCCTAATAACACTGCGCCTGATGGTTCAATTACTCAGGCCTTACGGGGATTGACTACCTTAGCAGAGGAACTGGCTGAGAATTCAGGAGTAGACACATCTCTCACAGGGTGGCTTGAATCCTGGTTTGGAAAATGGAATGGGGTGGTGGTTTCTATCCTTACTTCCCTGATAGTAGTAGTCGGGGTATTGGTGGCCATTGGCTGTTGTATCATACCCTGTATACGAGGGCTCACTCAGAGGCTGATTGAAACATCCTTGATGAAACGAATGCCCCTCAGGGGAAATTTGATAGAGGAACTTTATCAACTAAATAATAAGGAGATGAGTGAGACTAAGATGGATGAAATCTCTGAAATGATGCTTGCGAATTTTGGGAACAATGTTTAAAAAAAAGACAAAAAAATGCAGAAGATAACAAATGGTAATCAAAAGAAAAAGGGGAAATTGTGGGATATAAATGAATTAATGTTATTTCTGCAACTATAAATTCTGATACAGAACAGGAATGAGAAAATATATTTTCAGCAAAAAGAAAGGATATGTTAGCATGAGAAGTGATTACAGAACAATGGTGGATGTATGGGCAAACAGGAAGACATCTGTTTCCCCACTTGCACGGAGACACAGGAACAAACCCTAATTAAAGAGGTCAAAGTGGCCTTTGGATAGAAATAGATGCTGATAGAAGAAAAGATATGCCTAATCAATGACCTACAGTAGACTGACGTCGAACACCCTTATGGAGTCAGAGATAAGAGTTTGTCACGGACAAGACAGGATAAACTGAAGTTGTGGGATAAGTCTTAAGGAAATGAGTGACGTAAGCGAAGCAGGGACAAACAATGGAATGAGACAAAAATATGGGAATTTAAAATGTATAAATTGCGAGAGTTGGTTGGGGTTTAGTGTGTATTTGTCATTGCCTTTCTAGGCATCAGACATTACACCCACCTGCAGGTGTACAAATAAAACGACGCTGCTGTTGCAGAAATTTGGTCTCGGACATAAATTATTGATGTGAGTGGGCTTTGTTTCTCACATTATGGATCCGGGTTTGGTTCTAGTTTCGGGTGACTCTCTGTGCAGTGTTTGCACATTCTCACTGTGTTTGTGTGGGTTTCCTCTGGGTGCTCCATTTTTCTCCCACAATCCAAAGATGCATAGGTCAGGTGAATTGGCCATGCTAAGTTACCCATAGTGTTATGTACATTCGCCAGGGGTAAATATCGCGGAGGGGAATAGGACTGAGTGGTTTACTGTTTGGAGGGTCGGTGTGATCTTGTTGGGCCAAATGGCCTGTTCACATACTATAGGGAAACTGTCAAAAAACTATTTCTAAACAAACCTTATCTTTCTAAATGCATGTATATATCATCCCTCAGATTCTTCTCAAATAACCTACCTACCACAGTTGTTAGGTTTCCTGGTCGATAGATTCCAGATTTTTCTTTTCTTCCCTTCTTGAATAATGACACAACATTTGCTCATCTAAAATATTCTGGAACCTAAACTGTAGCTAACGATGGTGCAAAAGTATTAATCAGGATCCCCGTAGTTTCTTCTGTAGCCTCTTGCAGTGTTCTTGGATGCATCTATTTAGGACCAGGAGATTTACCCACCTTCATACATTCTAATGCATCCAACATGTCTACTCCTGTGATATTGATGCACCCTAAGATAACACTACTACATTTGTTAACCTCCCAAGTCTTCATGTTTGTTTCCTCAGTAAAGGCAGAGGAGAAATATTCATTGAGAATCTCGCAAATCTCTTACGGTTCGAGACATGCATGTTCACTTTGGAACTTGAGGTGTCATACTCTCATTTAGTTATTCTTTTAACTTTAATATACTTAAAGAACCTCTTTGCTTTCCTCCTAATCTTCTCAGTCAAAGCTATCTTGTGCCCCCTTTTCGCCCTCCTGATTTCCTTCTTCAGTAAACTACTGTATCCCCTGTACACCTCCAGGTATTCCCTCGATCCCAGCTGCCTGGACCTGAGCCACGCCTCCTTTTTGCTGGTCAAAGCCTCAATATCTCCGGACATCCGAGGTCCCCTCTTCCTAACAACCTTGTCTTTTACCCTCACAGGAACATATGGACCTTGAACTGTAGACATTTCACTTTTAAAATCTTCCCACTTGCAGGAGGTCCCTTCGCCTGCAAACAAACTCTTCCAACCAACCCCTACAAGATCCTGTCTAATTCCATCAAAATTCGCCTTGCCCCAAGTTTAAACTTGAACATGTGGAGCAGTTTTGTCCTTCTCCATGATTATTTAAAAATTAATAGAACTATGGTCACTGGTCCCAGAGTGCTCCCCCACTGTCACCTCAGTCACCTGCCCTGCCCTAGATCTTAGAGTAGGTCAAGTTTCGTCCCTTCCCGATTTGCACTTTCTACTTACTGCTTGAGGAAACTATTCTGAACACATTTAATAAATACACCCCATCTCAGTCCTTAATTCTATGTCATTCCCAGACTATGTTAGGAAAATTAAAATCTCCTACTAATGCAATCCTATTGGCCCTGCAAGTCTCCCCAGTCTGTCTACATATTTTTGTTCCCCTAATTCTTCGTTTATTATTTGGGGGCCTATAGTGCAATCCAAATACTATCACTATTCCCTTCTTATTTATTGGCTCCCCAGACAAATCCTCACAGGATGATTCATCTGTTATTTTATCTCTGTTTACTGCTGTGATACTCGCCTTAATCAAAAATGAAACTCCCAGTCCTCTCTTTCCACCATCTCTGTCCCGCATAAAATACCTGTACCCTGGTACTTTAAGCTGCCGGTGCTGTCCCTCCCTTAGCCGTGTTTCAGTAATGGCTATAATATCCCAGTCCCACGCACCGATCCATGCCCTGAGTTCATCGGCCTTACCTGTCAGCCATCTTGCATTGAAACAGTTGCAATTTAATCCAACAGGCATTCCTTGCTCCCTGTCGTTGTCTAGCCTGACGTGTCTCTTCATTTTACTGTTTCTGATTACTATATCTCCTTCCAGCCTCGCACTTGCCTCCCTGCTGTTGAGGATCCCACCCCTCCCCAACCCCAGAAAATCTAGTTGAAACCCTCCCTTGCAGCAGTTGCAAACCTGCCTGCCAGGATATTGGTCCCCTTCCAGCTCAGGTACAACCCGTCCTTCCTGAACATGTCACCTTGCCCCACAAAAGATCCCAGTAATCCAAAAATCTCTGCCCCCTGCACCAATTCTTTAACCACCCCTTCATCTGCCATATCCTCCTATACTTACCCTCACGAGCACGGAGAACTAGAAGTAAACTGGATTTTACCACTGTCTTTTATCCTTTTCCCTAGCTCTCTACAATCACTCTGCAGGATGTCATCACTATTTCTACCTGTGTCACTCTGTCCTTTGTACCAATGTGCACAATGACTTCTGGCTGCTTCCCGCCCACTCCCCACCCCCCAACCCCCAGTGAGAATGTTTTGCAGCCGCTCTGAGACATCCTGTACCCTGGGCATGTGGGAGGCTACACACCATTCCGGATTCCCATTTGCAGCCACAGAATCTCCTATCTGTTCCCCTCACTATCGAGTCGGATAATTACTTCTGTTGTTATTCTGCTTGCACAGCCTTCTGACAATGGGATTTCTTCATGAAACAGTTGCATTTGGCTGAATTGTTTTGCTTCATGCAATGGAGAGATTCCAATGAATCCTCATAAGGAATCCTCCATTAGTGGGAAAGATTACTCGGCTTTTTTTCACTCCCACACATCGAATGTTTCTCCACAGAGCGGCTACATTTTCCATCTGTAAGTTAAATTAGTCACGTTATCAGTCCCACACTGGACTCTGTGAGCTCTTCTTGAACATTGTCCGAACTATATGACTCCATCACATTCTCGACTCCAGGTCAGTGCGTTATTGCAGAATCAATTCATTAACAATAAATGGTCCTACTTGTTTTGAAGATGTGTTAATATGTGCTTGCATAATGTAAAAATAAGCATTTCATGTCTTCAAATATCTGTGTTAAAATGAATATTTTTAAACATATACAGTAATTGCTGGAAAAGCTCAGCTTGTCTGTCAGCATGTATGAACATAATTCAGAGTTCAATTTTTCTGTCCAATGACCTTTCCTTTGAACCTGACTTATTCTTAAATTATTTCTCCAGTTTTATTCTCCCACATAAGAAGACATATCCATCCGGTATTCACCAACTACACTCTTCTCAAGATCTTATATGGTCAATAAAACATCCCTCATTCTCAGGCCGAACTGTTAATTCTTCATAACATTCTTCTTGCCTTCATCCCAAGAATGCGTAAACAGAAATATCTTTGAGACGTTTCGAAAGCAATTGTTTTCAATTTAGGCAGTTATAACTACACATAAGACAACAGATGCAATCTCAGCAATGCCCTGTACTGATGCAGAAAACATCGCTAAGATCATACCCAACACCCCTTGCACGAAACAGGATCACGACATTTACGTTCCAAATCACTTGCTACATCTTCAGGTTAATTTGATGTGATTCATGTACTAAGACAAACAAATCCCTGAAAAGTGAGAGAGATGGGATTGGAAATGCCTGCGAATTTAAATTGAGAATTGCTCAATTTAAGAACATTGCTGCTTACTTGGTTGGTGGGATGTCGATATTTCAGAATCTCCACACAAGGTGTCCTGGTCCTCTCTGGCTCTTTCCAGGTTCCTCCCCACATTTCGAGGTAGCGGGTGAGGGAACGGATATCGGACACTCGAACACCCTGCTTAGCCCTTTATGTCCTATTCCAGGATGTTTCTCCTGGAATGGGAGAAGAGGAGGGATGGAGTGAGGATGGGAGTGGGTGTCCCTGCTGTTAATGCTGGTATAGGGGAAGGGGGAAGGGTGAGATGTCCGGAGGGAGTCTATCCACAGTGTTGTATCCCAGCAGTGGTATTAGTATGTGGGGCTATTGCGTCAGGGACAGAAAAGTGGGGGAGGGAAGATTCTGAATTCAATAGTGAGTGTGATTACGTGTGAGCCTTGTTCGGGGGTAGGTGTCACCAGAAGAATATGGTGACACTTATCCTGGTACTGTGTGGGGAAATGATATTGGTGTTGTATTGCTGACCATTTCTTCAGATCATCTCAGCGTTGAGGTGAGTCTCCCTGAACGTCTTGTTCAAGTCTATCGCTAATAACGCCACAGACCCTTTCCCTCACTTCCCACAGAATCAGTTTGGGTGGATGTTACAAATAGCAAGGTGAAGCAAACATTAGTGTGTTATATATCAAAACCAAATCTGTCACATAAATATTTTACAATATATGCTCTGGAAATTAGATATGCAAGTATATGCAAGGGGGAGCAATGACATAGTGATATTATCGCTGGGCTCTTAACCGAGAGACCCAGGTAATATTCTGGGGGCATGAATTCAAATCGTGCCATGGAAGATGGTGGAATTTGAAATCAATAAGTATCTGAATCAAGGGTTTATGATGACCAGGAATCCATTGTCGATTGTTGGAAAAACTCATCTGATTCACTGATATCCTTGAGGGAAGGATACTGCCGTCCTTACCTGGTCTGACCTGGATATAACTCCAGACTCAAGGCAACGCTGCTGACTCTTTACTGCCTTCTGGCATGGGCAATAAATACTGGTTATCCAGTGATGCCCTCATCTTGTGAATGAGTAACAAATAATCGTGTGTGCTGCAGTAATAATAGATGGTCTCAAGTTGTACCGAACCTGCAGTGACTACTAATACTGTGAAGAAAAACTTCCGTAAGTGTGTATTAGGTAGGTTGAACAGTATGCTGTTAACCAAACTAGCGAGCAGGTTATTTCGGATTTGGTGTTGTATTGTCAGGAGGACTAATTAATAACCTTGCTCTGAAGCAGCTTTGCAGGAATAGTGACATCAATATGTTGCATCTTTAGATGGAGTTTGAATACATTATCAAATGTTTGAACATTCTGGTCAAACATTATGGAAGCCCGGAGGCAGGAGGGACAAGTACGCACAAATGAATTGGGGAAGTATAATATAACATTCAATGGGAAAAGCAATGATTCTGAGAGTCATAGAGTCCGACAGTACGGAGAAAGGCCCTTCAGCCCAAACTGGTCCATTCCAAACAAAATGTCCATTCACATTAACCCCATTTACCTGCCCTTGCCCCATATCCTTCTTATTCTTTCCTATCCGTGTATTTGTCAAAATGAATTTTAAATATTGTGAATGTACATCCCTCAACCACTTCTCCTGGCAGCTCATTCCATGTGCATACCACCCTGTGTGTAAAAAGAAAATTGCCCCTCAGGTTCACTTTTACTCTTTCCCCTCGGATTTTAAATTGATGCCCTCCTGTCCGTGGGTTGCTCAATCCTGTGGTAAAAAAGACTGAGTGCATTCACTCTATCCATGCTTCCCATGATCTTATACACTTCTATCAGATCCCCCTCAGTCTCATACACTCTAAAGTTAAAAACTCCTAGCTTGCCCAACCTCTCACTACATCTCAGACCGTTGATTCTGGGCAACATCCTTGTAAATTTCTTCTGCACTATTTCCAGTTCAATAGCATCCTTCCTATAGCAAAGTGAACAACACTAACATAACACTACCAGTATTGCCTCACCAGCATACTGAATAACTGCAACATAAATCCCTAATTTCGATACTCATTACTCTGACTGATGAAGGCCAGTGTGCCAAATGCCTGTTTCACTGCCCTATCTACCTGTGACTCCATTTTCAGAGAACCTTGAACCTGAATTCCAAAGTCCCTTTGTCTCAATACACTCCTTAAGACCCTGCCATTCACCATGAAACTCCTACCTTGATTTGAATTTCTAAAATGCAAGAACTTACACTTATCTGTAAATATATCTACAATATACATGCATTAAACAAGCAGTAATAGTCCCAGAATCGACCCCTGAGGCATTCCACTCATCACAGGCCTTCAGTCCGACAAGCATGCTTCCACTATTACTCTATGTTTCCTACCATCAAGCAAATTTTGGATCTGATTTGCCAGCTCCCCCTCAATTCCATATGATCTAAACTTCCAGAGCAGCCTACCATGTGGAACCTTACTGAAAGCCTTACTGAAAACGATATGCACTACGTACACCACCATGCCCTTGTCAAAGTTATTGGTCATTTCACGAAAGCACTCTCACAAATATTTGAGCCATGTTCCCCCATGCACAAAGACGTGCTGACTGCTCATAATCACAGCCTGCCTTTCCAAATGCATGCATATCGTCTCTCTCAGAATCTTCTCAAGAAACCTACCTGCTAGAGATGTCAGGTTTACTGGTCTATAGGTCCCAGATTTTTCTTTGCAGCTCTTCTTGAATAAGGGCACAGCATTCACTACCCTCCAATCCTCCGGGACCTCACCTGTTGGCTACCGATGATACAAAAGTACCAACCACGGCCCCCGCTATTACTTCCCTGTCCCCCTGCAGTGTTCCTGAATATACCTAGTCAGGACCAGAAGATTTATAGAAATACTGCATAGTCTGAAAGATATGTCTACTTATTTCAGGTGAAAACACCAAAGAGTGAGTAAGTGACTTAATGATGATTTACATAACAAATTTAAGAATATATTAATCACAGGAAGTGACTTCAGAAGAGTTCAAGACATTGTGGAATCCTAAGAATTCTCAGAAAATTGCAATCCAGAAAAGGAGGGCCATGAAACTGATCAGGAAATCAAAAAGCGAACATGCATGCAAACAAACAGGAACACAAAGACTGCAAAAATCTATGATCCTTATTTCAAAAGTAAAAAAAACATAGTCAAATGTGGAAATTTGCAATTGGGAGAGACGAGTTTATGGTGGATAACAGGGAAATGGCAAAGCAAATGACCAGTTACTTTCCATCTGTCTTAACGGAGTAAGATCCAGAATATCACCCAGAAATATGAAGTGATCGTATAGGACTTGTGGAAGTAAAGACATAAAGTCAATTCATATCAGTAACAAGGCAATATTGAACGTGCAGCTGGATTGAGCATTGCCAAGCTTGACAAACCAGATGTACTTCATACCAAAATCTTCAGAAATAAATCACAAATAGAAGTATTGATTGCATTGTCGATGACTGTGTTCTATTTTCCTGTACATTCTGCAGAGTCTGGAAGCTGGTGTAGATAAATGTACATTAGTAAACGTGATCCAAGCACTATAGGTGAATGATACGGATCCAAGCATCTACAAAGAGAAGAAGAGATAGTGTGGAGAACTGCTGACAAATTAACTTGACATTTGTCTAGAAATTGTTGGAATATATTATATAGTATGTGATATTGGATATTTTGACATTAACAGCAAACTTTGAGAGACTCAGTATTCATTTCTGAAAGGGAAATCATACTTGACAAACTTTGGAATTCTTTGAAGTTGATTCTTACAGCATAGATAGTGGGTATCCAGTAGAATTGGCATATTTTCGAATATCAGAAGGTTTTCTATAAGAATTCACACAGTGAGTTCGAAAATACAATGATGTGAAGGGTATTTGGAGGAATATACATAAGTGGAAACATAAAGTTTGGTTTGCCTTCCTTTAAGGGAGTCAGAATATAGACGTAAAGACATGTTGAAGCAGTTTCACAGAGTATTGATGAGACTGTACCTGGTGTATTGAGAACAGTTTTGGTGACCAAATCTGAGAAAGAATATACTGACCATAGAGGATATGTAACGGGCATTATCAAGATAAATCCCTCAGATGGCGAGTTTGCGTGAAGAGAAAACTCAGCCTATGTTCTCTAGAGTTTCAAAGAATCAGCGATGGGTCACTGTGAACTTTATAAAACTCACAAAACATTCAACAAGTTGGAAATTAACAGGAAATTTATCAGGTTGTCTAATCCACATTCAAGGCAAGTAATGGCAGGATAAGGGACAGACTATTTAAGACTGCAATAAGGAGGAAATTCCGCGCGTGGAGGGGACTAACTAACACAGGGGCAAGACAGAATAGGATTGCGGTGAATCCCCAGATAACCTACAAGTGTGTCAAGCGGAACAGAATAACTAGTGAACACGTATGACTAATTAGTGACTTGCCAAGTTGCATCTAAATCAATTTTAGTAGCAGGAGAAAGAGTGGAGTGGTAGAAGGCTGTTTGTGTGACTGGAGGCTAGTGTCCAATGGTGTACCACGGGCATCAGTGCTGGGTCCCTTATTATTTGTTATTCGGAGGTGCTAGTGTTGGGCTGGGGTGGACAAATCTAAAAAATAGCATAACACCAGACTAGAGTCTAACAGGTTTATTCGGCAGCACGAGATTTCGAAACGCTGCTTATTCATCAACGTACACAACCACGTGATATAACTGATGTTGAGAGATTGTTAACATTATTATTTGTGGTATCCATAAATGATGCAGCTGAGATTACGGACGAGGAGTGGGGTGTGTAATAAATAAGTTTGGATTTGATACAAAGTTTGGCCGGTGGTTGACAGTGAGGAGGAAGGTAGATACTGTTGGAATGGCCAGATGGGTGGATCAATGGCAGATGGAATGTAACCCTGATAACTATGAGGTGATGCACTTTGGAAGAAGGAACCAGACAGGGGAGGACTCAATGAATGGCAGCACACTAGGAAGCTCAGAGAGTGCTTCTCCACTCATCGCTGAATGTGACTGAACAGGTTAATACACAATCTGGGAAAGGCTAGGGGAATGTAAAAACAGCCTTTATTAATATAGGCATAGATTATAAGACAATGCGGAAATGGAATACTGTGTGTAGGTCTGGGAACAACATTGCAGGAAGGATGTGATTGTAGTGGAGAGAGTGCAGAGCAGATTCACCAGCATGTTCGCTGGGATGGAGCATATCAGCTATGGAGAGAGGATGGATAAACTCAGTTATTTAGTTTGGAGGAGAGAAGGCTGAGAGGGCTGTGATTCAGAAGGATAGGAGTATGAGGTACATGGACAGATTGGATAGACAGCAGCTGTTGCTTTTACTCAAAGGGTCACACTTTTAAAGTGAAGGATTTGCGGTTTAGTGAAGATTTGAGAATTGTTTTCAAACCAGAGGGTATTGGAGTCTGGAATGCACTTCTTGAGAGTGGAGTTGTCATGGTAACCTCAAACCATTAGAAACGACACGTTTGAGCACTTCAAATGCTTTAAGATTCACAGCTACGGTCTTGTGTCGGAAAGTGGGCCTAATGTAGACCGTGCTGCATTTCTGGTAGTACAGAGCCTGTGCTTCTGTGATTGTATGGCTGTGGAAGGTCAGTCATTGAGTAGCTTAAAGTAGGAATTCTGAAGAATATCTTAACAAATTTTATAAGAGAGAACTTGGAATATTTTCTTGAAATATGTCAATGGCAAAATTAAGATAAAAAAGTTGCTGATTTATTACAGTCTGATACCAGGTAAATGAGGACCGGGAAATAGCAGAACTATGGAGCAAATACTTTAGTTATACCTTCACAGAAGAAAACAAGACAAAATAAAACTTCTTAGCATGACTAGGGAACTTTAGTCTTGTGAGAAAAAGGGAATAGAATGAAAACAGCAACTAACCAGTTTAGAGAAAGTATTGGACTGAAATTCATGGGCATAGACAAAGTCAACAGAGATTTATGAAATGGGAATCATATTTGAGAAAGTGGCGTTTAGTAAAATTATGTAGGAAGTATCAATGCCATGCGAGTGGATTATCAGAAAGATGTTTGATAAAGCCCCAAGCCTATTGTGCAAATTCGAATCCTATGGACTTGGGATAATATATGGTCATAGATTTAGAATGGGAGAGCTGGCAGGAAACAGTGAGTAGGAATAAAACAATGTTTTATTTTTAAGTGGAAGGCTTGGAGGATATTGTAAGGATCGTGTCTTGGGCTCCAGCTATTCCCAATACACATCGTTTCTTTGGGTGAGGGGCGCAAATGCAATATTCCCAAGTCTGCTGACAGCACTAAACGATATCAGCTTGTGAGTGGATGAGGAAGATGTAAAAAAGTTCCAAGGTGATTGAGACAAGTGGAGTGACTGGGCAAATACGTGGTAGGTGGAGAGTAATGGGGGAGATGACATGTTGTTTACTTTGTTGGGAACAATTGAATGACAGCCTCTCATTTGAAAAACGAATGTTTGAAAAAAATGTTGCACTATAAATGAACTTAAGTTGCATTTTTGTTTATTTCTGCGTAGCTCTCCGAATCTATGCATGGTAGTGAGTTATGAGGCCAGGAGTAAATACTGGGAATGGCATTGGCACGCTGACCATTGTATATAGGCCCAGCACGTGGGGAACTGTAACTTTGAAAGGAATCTTGATTTCCTTCTACACCAATCACTGAAAGCAATATTGCAGGAGCAGAAAGCAGGAAGGAAGATGAATGCTGTATTCATCTTCATTTCAGGGGGATTTGAGTACAGGAGTAAATGTATCTTACTGCAGCTGTGCAGGCCTTGGTGAGACCCTATCTCGAACATTGTGCAGTATTGTGTGTAGTTTTGGTCTCTTTTCCTAACAGAAGCCAAACCTGACAATGAGGGAGAGCAGCAAAGGATGATCAGACTGATCTCTGGGATGACAGACTTGTTGTGGGGGGCAGAGTTTGGGGCAACTTGACCTGTATTCAATGGGGTTTATGAAAATGAGTGGAAATCTCAGTGACTCTGACAGGACGAGACAGATTAGAAGCAGGGATGGTAATTCCCTTGGCTGGAGGTCTAAAACAAGGGGCCACAATATTAGGTCCAGACAGGCCACTTTGCAATGAGATGAGAATAAATGGCTGCACTCAGAGACTGGCGAACCGGGGGACTCTCTCCCAGATCAGGCTGTGGAAGTCAAGGGGCAGAATATATGTAAGATTTATGGAAACTAAAGGGATAAGGAGAGAGCAGGAGTATGGTGTGAAGATAGAAAATCAGCTATCATTCCAGCTTGTTCTTCAATAACCCAATAACTGTGTTCCTGTGCAACACTGTGTTACAGAAATTCGTGCAATGTTAATAATGGGGTCTATGGAAAAAAGAGGCGAACCCCCAAAATTATCAGTACAAACTAATAATTAAATTTAGTCTAAAACACAATAGGACAGTCTAAATAAATATTTAAGTCACAAGTTGTAATGGAACAGTGCTGTAAATGTAACACTTTCACACTACAGTCACTCGATGGAGCACTGTACCTTTCATCACAATCTTCACCAGATTGTGGTGAAAGGCACGGGGTCTGACTGACCATGTGATGCCGAATTCCAGTTCTCCCCAAGATTCTCCCCACAGTTTGAAATAAACTTCTTTCTAAACATAGACTACAATTCCCAGTTTCTGGCTCAGAGTCAAGGCCTGCAGAGCCGAATGCATTCCTGTTTTTGCTGAACACATTGATTGTACCTTTTGTAGACAGAGGCTTTCTG
The DNA here is from genome assembly GCF_037043375.1 of Chiloscyllium plagiosum. NCBI lineage: Eukaryota > Metazoa > Chordata > Chondrichthyes > Orectolobiformes > Hemiscylliidae > Chiloscyllium > Chiloscyllium plagiosum. The sequence goes on from NW_028270174.1 coordinate 69,567,993, forward strand.
AGGCAGAGTTAGCTGTTCAGCTGGTGCCCGACAAGGAATCGCGTCACAGTGAATGCGACATCACTTTATAGAAAAAGGTTCACGAATCGCATTGCAGCCGAATTGTATTTAATCAACACACGTTGTTGGTGAACTGCCTGTACATAGAATGGAGGCACAAAACTCATGGGCTGAATGGATTAAAGCAGTTCTCATTTTAGGTTTCAAAATGTTTAAACATATTAAGGGATATGAATATTGTATGGGGAAAACTGCTTTGAGGAGATGTTCAGCCATTAACTCGAATAAGGAAAGCTCAATGAGTTGTGCGATGTATTCCTTTCCCGATGCTTCTGTGCAGTTTGTGGGAAAGCTCTATAAATGTTGCACAAGTTTTCAGTCCTATTGCAGGAATGGTGTCAAGGTCAAATGCCTTTGTCATATCCAGAGTGTCCAGCTGTTGCTTCATGCCACGTGCAGTGAATTGAATCGGGTGATGAGGTGGGTAATCGATTCAACACTTCTGGCTGAGGGTGGTGCAGATACTGCATCTTTTACATGGATGCACAGGGCTGTTCCAATATTTAGGATAGGGATATTTGTCGAGTCCTCTCCTCCAGTAAGTTGCTTAAAGGTCCATCGACTTGTATGCATGGATTTGACAGGACAAGAGAGCTTATATCTGATTTGTTAGTCTTGGGATCATCTCTCTCTGGCTGTATCAGATGTTAGTCCTGCTGTTCGTAGTGTAACCAGTCAAGTGCGGTAGTTTTAATGGATTGTCATCAGATTTAGGTGCACGTGATTCCGACTCGACCGTGTTCACCCACACTCGTCACTGACCCATGGATCGGATGATGGAAATGGTAGAAGGATAGACTATCCTGGGGGAAAAGTTACAGATTGTCATTGAAATCTACAGCATCGGATGATAACCAGTTTTAGCTGCAATATCTACAATTCAATTCTACTGACTGACACCACCACCCCCCCCCCGCCATTTCACACCGAGACCTATTCACCCATCAGCCATTCAGTGACCTACTCTGGTTTCTGATGCAGACATACTTCCATTTTCATATTCTCATTCTGCTGGAAGTCTTTCCTTGGTGTCACGCCTCCAAATTGTTACATAAACAATATCCATTTAAGGTACTAATCTGAATCTTTTCCTTTCAGTAATGCCATATTCTGTATTTGAAGTGAATGTGTTTCCTTCTGTTTTTCTCCCTGACCATGAATCAGAGCTCTGCAGCATCAGTGATGCCAACCTTATGCAGCTTTAGAGTCAAGGAACGTGTCACCATGCGTTACTGTTCAGTTCCCAGTGTATGGAACTCCGTGTTGGACAGGATGTTTGGGCATCTTTGACAATATGTCGTTGGAAATCGTTCAAAAATATAAATTGCTGAAGAAATTGCTAAAGATGTTGCAGAATTTTCTGGAGTGAATACAGAGTTAAACTTTCAGGTCCAGTGAACCTTCTATGAAGTTTTTTTTTAATTTTATTCCCAGTATCCATAATTCTTTGTTTCATTAAAAAAAATATTCTGTGCCTATACATTTCTGGAGAAACTCAGCAGGTCTGTCAGCATCTGCAGAGAAAGAGAAACAGAGTTAGCGTTTCCAGTCCAGTGTGACAATTCTTCAAAACTGAATACAATTGCAAAATGATTTTTTAATCCCTTGGCAGATGTGTAGGATGGGTGGCAAGGAAAAGAGGGTGTGGCAAAAGAAAAACGGGCTTTTAGCAGTGGTGAACGAAAATATTCTGTATAACGGGTCGAATTTAAGGTGTGAATGGGGGAAATGGGTTCTCTCTATTGAATGCAAGATAAAAAAAGACACAACCACACAAAGTTATACGGAGGCCAGGAGGGAGAATGTTGACCATGTGTATTATATAGATTTGGCCACAGATACGTTTTCACTGTCGTCATCATCACCCCCTTTAGACAAAGGAATTCAGGTGCTTGACTTCTTATTGGCACTAGTAAGCGTTTCATGCTGCCTTAGTATTGTAATATGGGGAAAAACAAATCACAGTATGACGTTTTGGCTGAGTATTGGTTACCTGTCATTTTTAATATTGTTTCAATTTTGCAATGCTTATCTTTAAACGCTTGTTTTTGAAGTCTAGCATGGAGTCTAAGATGTTGAGGAGTGACATTATAAAAACTTATAAAATCATGAGAGGTATGGATAGGGTGAATAGCCAAGGTCTTTTCCACAGGATCGGGGAATACAAACATAGAGGGAATAGGTTTAAGGTGAAAGAGGGTAGATTTAAAAGGGACTATGGGGCAGCCTTTTACGCAGAGGGTGGCGTGGGTATGGAATGAGCTACCAAAGGAAGAGTGGGAGATGCAAGGACAGCTACAACAGGTAAAACTCATTTGGACAAACATATGAATGGGAAACATTTAGAGGCATATGGACCGAATGAAAGCAGATGGGACTAGTATAATTTGGAAAACCTGGCAAGCATGGACATTTAGAAAAAGCTTCAGGCAGAGTCAGTGTGGTTTTGTGAAAGGGAAATAATATTTTGCCCTGTAAAACCATGCAAAGCTTTTCTGGAGATGCCTGAAAATGTAACAAGCGGACTTGATAAAGGGGATCTCGTGGACACGAGGCTTTCTAGAGATTTTCCACAAGGTATTACAAAACAAAAGTTCTTACACAAAACAGAAGCTCCATGACGTCGGATACTGTATTAACATGGGATGATGATTGGTTAATACAGAAATCGAGAGTCAGGATTAATTGATATTTATGATCAGGGTGTATTTGCTGGAGTACTGCAAATATCAGTCCGATGGCATCAGTTATTTATACTCTATACTGATAGCCTGAAGGAGGGAGCTGAGTGCAATATACATCCGAGTTTGAAGATGACACTGAGAATCAAAAGGCAGGCTGTTATGTAATGGAGAGGACTTCCAGAAAAGGAACAGTAAAGGCAGTGGAGTCTTATGTGTATGGAAAAAAAGTCAGCATGCTGATGCAGCAAATAACGCGGTTGGTACATTAGACGGTTTCCTGGGATGAAATGGTTGTGTTGTTGAGAATCTCAAAATGGTGAGGCGATAATTCATTGGGGTTTAAATGAATGAGGAGTGATACTGCTGAAACATACAAGGCACAGAAGGGGTTTTAGAAAGTAGATGTTGAGAAGTTGTTACCATTCCTGGGCAAAATGTCGAACTCGAGGACATAGATAGTGAAGAAGGAACATCGATTTCAATCTGAAATGCAGAGTAATGTCTTCTCTCAGAAGGTAGTGAATATCTGGAATTCCTAACCCGGACAGGTAAGGAGGGACAGAAGGAATCGGCAAGAGAGTGGAGTTGAGCCCTGGAGTAGATCAGCCATGTTCTTATGAAATGACAGGGTTCACTTGAGGGGCCGATTGACCTACTCCTGTTCCTATTTATTAATTTCACATGTTATGCTTTTGGAAAGTAACGGGTTATTTTGCTTGAAATCGTGTTGTACAATATTGCAAGCAGGGAGAGCAGAGGATTTGACATTTTAACCCTGGGTGGCGTATGTGGCTGTATTTCTAGTGTATCTGGGGCTGCAACATGACCCACATCTGGAGCAGAAGTTACAGAAAGGGGAAGCCTGGAAAGTGGGACTGGGGGATGGGGGTGGTGGTCACTTCCTGATCCAGCCAGTATTTTCCAAGTACATTTGCAAAACTACACCTAACCATTGGAGTGGCCTCGATCTGCCCCTGTTTAGCAGATCCGAAAGGCTGAATGGAACATCAGAACATAGGGCTGAGGGACACAAGTGGGCCATTCGGCCCTTTCACACTACTCCACCAGTAAATAAGGACATGGCTTATCTCATTGTGATCTCAGCTGCACTTTTCTTTCCATTCACCATTATCCCTGATTCTTCTGTCCATGGAAAATCAGACAAAACCAGCTTCGATACAATAGGAAGATCCAGCCATCCCAAATTTCTGGGAAAAAGAATTCCCATTTGACTGAAATCCCACTTTGTGAATTTCTCCAAATTCTTGCTCTGACTGAGGTTGGAGGGTGTCACTGTTTCCTTTTCTCATCCCATTCTTCCACTGCTCACACCAAATTTTAAATGTAACCAGGTTGGTGATATGGCCGATCATAAAGGTCACAAACTGGGTCAGGTTCAGTGACAGGAACAAGTCAGGCAGATTTCTTTAGTCAGCCACAAGTAGCTAATAGAACTAACGGATGCGCATGGTGGATCTGTGGTTAGCACTGCTACCTCCCACCACCAAGTAGCTGCATTGAATTCCAACCTCAGGCAATCCTCTATGTGGCTTTTGAACATTCTCCCCTATGTCTGTGTTCCAGTTTCCTTCCACAGTCCAAAGGTATCCAGCTGAGAGAGGATAGGCCATGCTAAATTGCCCATAATGCCCAGGGATGTGTACGTTAGATAGGTTAGTCATGGGAAATGCAGGGTTACGTGGATAGAGTGGGGAGGGGGGGGGGGGGGGGGTGGGAGCAGGTCCGGAGGGGATACTGTTCCGAGGGTAAATTTGGACTTGATGGACGGAATGTCCTGCTTCCACACTGTAGAGATTCTATAAAAACAACAAGAGGTTTGGACGATACAAATACCCAGTGGGTATCTCTCTGATCCACTCTCCTCTAGGCTTTGAATGTTTTAATACGATCATCTCTCATTCGAAGAGTAACCTGTTAAAGCTTTGAAAGTTTTGAGAGTTGGCAGTTGCAGTAGTCTTTGTTTGTGTAGTCTTTAAGCGCGATGAGACTTAGTTTATTAATGATCAGTAATTCAAGTTCTTCCTCTCTCCAGTTCAAATGTTGCTACAGTGTGTTCTGGATAATGATGTGCTTAAATGGTGTACCTGGAACATTAGGTGAGCTATTGGCTCGTAATCCCCAAAGCCTTTAACTATGGTAAATAATACAGTATTTTGAATGTTTATTGCCCCACCCTCCCCCCGGCGCACACTCTTAAAATCCTCATCGATGCATTTTCCCAATTCAGTTATCTTGCATTGTGAACATTAAAATTTCAACTGTCTTATTGCCCCTTCGGTGGACAGAATGTCCAAGGTGCCCAAAATACCCTCGTTATAATGAAAGCAATTAGTGGATTTGTGTGCAGGACAAGGGCTGGTGGATGTCTGGTGGCAGATCCACATCACAAGTAGGGATTTTATTTTCTTCTTTAACCCGCAGAAATGCCAATCGAGGGTTGATATCTCCCCCATCCCTGCCACAATCTTAGATTCGGTATATCCTGCACAATTGGGAATATAACCATTTCTGACCATGCAGCAGTATTCTTATTGATGAAGATTAACGGCAATGTAACAGATTCGAGACACTAGCGAAAGTATCCGTCTATTCTGAAGACTAGTTACTTCATTGTTTTTTAGATTAGATTAGTTACAGTGTAGAAGCAGGCCCAACAAGTCCACACCAACCCGCCGAAGTGCAACCCACCCAGACCTATTCCCCGACATTTACCCCTTCACCTAACGCTACGGGCAATTTAGCATGGCCAATTCACCTAACTTGCATATTTTTGGACTGTGGGACGAAACCGGAGCACGCGGAGGAAACACACGCAGACACGGGGAGAATGTGAAAGCTCTACACAGTCAGTCGCCTGAGGCGGGAATTGAAGCCGGGTCTCAGGCACTGCGAGGCAGCAGTGCTAACCATTGTGCCACTGTGCACCCACTGCGATGAATTCAAATCTTTCTGAGCCATTTATTCACATTCAACCAGGAAACCATCCACGCTATGGGAAATTGCTAAGGCTTCTGCCAAGGAAATAATTATTCCTTAGGATGCAGCAGAAGTGGGAGCAGGAATGCTGTCTTGCGGCACAGCTGAGGGCAGCCGAGAGTGCATACTGTGATTGACTCTAGTGGCTAAGCTGCAAAGGATCACAACGCTTCAGTGTACAGTGAATTCCACGCTCACACAGACAGCCAAGAAGGAACTTACTTTTGCAAACAAAAGGCTGTTTGAACATGGTGATAAGCCAGGCAGTTATTTAGTCTATCTTGCCAGGAAAACGAGCGTCACCTCAAGTCATTACCACAATTAGGGAAGGTGCCTGGATCCTTACCTTCAATTCCAAAATTACTAATGCCTCCTGTCCGAGATTTTTCTTCAAATTATTTCAGATTGAATAATTTGAGGATGGATGTATTAAGATTGAGTCATTTTTCAGGAACCTGGGTCTTCCAGGAGTAACCCCTGAATAGGTATTGTGGCTTAATGCACCAATGTCAGCGCAGGAGGGTGTGAAGCAGCTTCAGAATGTGAAGATGCATGTTTCTGACGGATTTCATAGAGAAATTTACAAATAATTTATAAACCTATTGTCAGGGCCGATGTTTAACATGTTCTGCCACTCATACAGTCAGGAACCCCTCCCTCCATCCTTAATAGAGCCTTATATCTCTCTGATGCTGAATAAAGGAAGACCCTGGAAGATTGTGCTTCTTCCCCTCCAATTTCACGTTTAAATGTTGGTTTCAAAATCCTGCCTGAGCCCCGTACAATCAGGCTGGAATCTTTGCTGTCTTCCGTTGCTATATTCCTACAATGTTAAGAATTTACTCAATATGATCCAAGATTGTCAACATCAATCTGTCCAGGGATTATTGATTTCTTTAGATGAGAGAAGGCATTTGCTTGGGTTGAGTAGCCGGATCTTTTCTGTACATTAGAACGGTATGGTCTAGGCAAAGTTTTTATCAAGTGGGTGAGGGCCCTTTACCACGATCCTCTGGCTGCGGTTCTCGCTAATCAGTAATATTAATATTTCTTCAGACAGCCGACAAGGATGACCGCTTTCGACATTGTTGTTTACGTTGGTGATTGAGCCACTGACGGAGGCCATCCATGGGATACCAACATATCTGCCCCAGAAATGGGATAGAAGTCACGTAAGATTACATTGTATGCAGATGAGGGTCTTATGTTTTTTTTGTCAAATCCCGCAATTTTGGTAGTTCATATAATGCAATGCATTAATTCGCTTGTTGCCTTTCCGGGCATTAAGAATAATTTTACAAAGTTGGAGGCCATGCCTATGGTAGATCTTAGGGAAATACCTGATACTGAGGGCAAATCCTCGTTTCCTTTTAAATGGTCACGGGGGTGGGGTTCCCTATTTCAGTACATTCATTACATCTGTCTTTGATAATTTATTTCACGTGAACTATGTCCATTTGTTTGACAAAATGAAAAAAGACCTTCAAAGATGGGAGGCATTTCCAATATCCTGGCTCGGTTGAATAGTGGTTATTTAAATGAATGCCCTTCTTTATTTGCTATATCTGTGTGAATGCTTCCTTTGATGTTTGCCAGACAGATATTAGGAAACGTAATGGCTTGTTTAGCTCTTTTATTTGGCAATATAAGCGATTCTTTATCAAGCTAACAAACTTCCAACTGTCCCACAGATTGTGGGCGGGGGGGGGGGGGGCGTGCGGGAGGGGGTGGTAGATCTCTCCGATTAACAGCAAGCAATAAAGATTTTTCATCGTATGTTAGTGCCTGTGCCGCTGAGGACTCAGCATCAATATGGCTAGACATTGAGCCCTCTCAGACAAAATGAACCCTTTTTGGTCTGTTGTTCTTAAATAAAATGACAACATGTATGGAGTATTGTCATAAATTAATGATCATCAGTACTGTTAAATCTTGAAGGACAATGTTTCAGTTTGAGGGCAATGCAGCCAAACCCATGTTTCTTATCCCTATAATTGGTATACCGGTTGTCAACCGGGGATACTGGATTCCAGGTTTAAACTGTGAGCAGGCAGTGGTGTGCCTTGCTTGAGTAATTTAGAATTAGTAGAATCCCTACAGTGTGGATACAAGCCCTTGGGCCCAGCAAGTTCACCTCGACCCTCTGAAGAGTAGTCATCCAGACCCATTCCCCTGCCATTCTATATTTACCCTGACTAATGCCCAAACCTAGACATCTTTGAACACTATGAGCGATTGAGCAATGACCAATTCATCTAACATGCACATGGTTGTGGCTGTGGGAGAAAACCCACACAGACACAGTTGAGAATATATTAACTCTACACAGCCATCACCCAAGGCTGGAACAAAACACGTGACCAAGGTGCTATGAAGCAGCAGTGCAAACCACTGAGCCACGACATGTTACTTGAGGGAGAAACAATGATATCATTTTCACAAATAGCTCGTAAGTATGGACTACCTAGTATAGACCTCTTCTGTTTTTTTTTCAGATTAGAGATTTGATTAAAAAACACAATTTTAACAGACACTTATAGATCCGATACAGAGAAGCAGGTGATTATTGTAAAGAATGCACTCTCTGTCAGTACCCTTTAACATTTGTTGGAGAGTGTCCCCTCAGACAAGACTGTGCAGCTTCGTGACGTCTGTGCAAGAGGGTTGGGGGTTTAGATCTTTTCGGAGACATGGGAGGTTATTTGTGGAAATGCTCAAAGGATTTTGATCTGTAATAGGACACATTCCATATAGTTGAAAGTACTTCATAGGTTTTATCTGACCCACGATTTTCTCTCAAAATTCAAAGTGGGATTATCTTCAGCATGTCCTAAATGCAGAATGACTACAGGCACTCTTATTCGTTGCATGTGGTTGTGCTGCAGGCTTTGCATATATTGGAGCACTTCGTTAGGTGTGGTAGAGTGGGCCATGGGGACCGAATTGGAGTTGAACCCGGTTTCTCTTTTCCTGGGCCTGCCCAGATTATCTTACACAGATGCACATGGGGGAGATATATGTCCTTACTTTCTGTGCTAGGAAAAAATATTCTGTTGTGTTGGATGTCGGAAGACTCCGCGGGTCTGTTGGGGCTTTGTATGCTCATCATGGAGAATATCCCTTTGGACTTTCTCACCAGCATGGTGCACCAAAAACAGAGATTAATATAAGTCATAGAATCATAGAGTCATAGAGATGTACAGCATGGAAACAGACCCTTCGGTCCAACCCATCCATGCCAACAACATATCCCAAACAAACCTCGTCCCACCTGCCAGCATCTGGCCAATAACCCTCCAAACCTTTCTTATTCATTTACCCATCCAAATGCCTCTTACATGTTACACTTGTATCAGCCTCCCCGACATCACCTGCCAGCTCATTCCATACAAGTACTACTCTCTGTGTGAAATAGTTGCCCCGTAGTTCGCAATTATATATTTACCCCCTTACCCTAAACCCATACCCTCTCGTTCTTGACACCCTGACCCTAGGGAAAAGACTTCACCTACTTACCATATCTATGCCCCTCATAATTTTGTAAACCTCTATAATATCATCCCTCAGCCTCCGATGCTCCAAGGAAAACAACCCCAGTCTGTTTCAGCCTCTCTCTACAGCACAAATCCTCCAACCCTAGCAACATCCTTGAAATCTTTTCTGAACCCTTTCAAGTTTCACAACATCTTTCCGATAGGAAGGAGACCAGAATTGCGCGCAATATTCCAACAGTGGCCTACCCAGTGTCCTGTACAGCGCAATGTGATCTTACAACTCCTGTACTCAGTACTTTGACCAATAGAGGGAAGCATGTAAAAAGCCTTCTTCACTATTCTATCTACCTGCGACTCCACTTTTAAGGAGCTATAAACCTGCTCTCCCAGGTATCTTTGTTCAGCAGCACTCCCTAGTACCTCACCATTAATTGTATAAGTCCTGCTAAGATTTGCTTTCCCAAAATGCAACATCTCGCATTTATCTGAATTTAACTCCATCTGCCACTTCTCGGCCCATTGGCCATTTGATCAATCTGGAGTGTCGCTCTCCACGACACCTCCAATTTTGGCGTCATCTGCAAACTTACTAGTTGTATCTCTTATGCTCGCATCCAACTCATTTATGTCAATGACAAAAGATAGTGAATCCAGCACCGATCCTTGTGGCACTGCACAGGTCACAGGCTCCCCAGTCTGAAAAACAACCCTCCACCACCAAGGTAAAAGGTATTTTACCTTTGAGCCAGTTCTGTATCCAAATAGCTAGTTCTCCCTATATTCCACAAAATCTAACAATGCCATTCAGTCTCCCATGAGGAACCTTATCAAAACCCTTACTGAAGTCCACATAGATCACATCTACCCCTCTGCCCTCATCAATCCTCTTTGTTATTTCTTCAAAAAACTCAATCAAGTTTGTGAGACATGATTTCTCATGCACAAAGCCATGTTGACTATCCCGAATCAGTCCTTGCCTTTCCAAATACATGCACATCCTGTCGTTCAAGATTCTCTCCAACAACTTGCCCACCACCAACGTCAGACTCATTAGTTTACAGTTCCCTGGCTTGTCCTTAACACCCTTCTTAAACAATGGAACAATGTTAGCCAACCTCCAGTCTTCCGGCACCTCACCTGCGACTATCGATGGTAACATATCTCAGCAAGTGGCCCAGCAATCACTTCTTTAGCTTCCCACAGAGCTCTAGGGTAGACCTGATCAGGTCCTGGGGATTTATCCATCTATATCCGTTTCAAGACATCCAGCACGATCTCCTCTGTAATATGGACATTTTGCAAAATGTCACCATCTATTTCCTTCCTTTTGTATATTCCATATCCTTTTCCACAGTAAATACTGATGCACAGTACTTGTTTAGTATCTCCCTCATACTTCCTGTGCTAGGAAAAATATTCTGTGGTGTTGGATGTCTGAAAAAACCCCGGGTCTGTTGCGTCGTTGTTAACTCATCATGGAGAATATCCCTTTGGACATTCTCACCAGTATGGTGCACCGAAATAGCAGAGATTTGCATAAAGTATGGCAACCCTTTTTAGATTACCGCGATACAAGCTTATCTGCCACTCTAAAAAGTGCTTTTATATAACCATGACGATATTATCTAATGAATCACATATTAGGAATTATGAACGTATGAATGTATATCAGTTAATGCTCTCGAAGAACGAGAGCTATCACTTTGTTATGCTGAGCCGTATTATTTATTTATTATTTATTGTTTATTTTTGTTTTTCTTCTGTCCATTTAGCGACTTTAACTTATTTTATATGTACATGCACGTGGGTGTAATTTTGTTCAGTTATTTGAGTTGTTTTGTTATTAGTTTAATAAAATAATAAAAATATATTTTCAATAAAAAATTTTGTTAAAAAATTAAAATGCTAACATTGATAGATTTGAGTCCCAAATAACTCCCATTAGAGAGACCTCTCATGGTGGTTTACGTTGAAGGTCACCACACGGGTGATGGGGTGAGGTTGAGAGAGCATCCCCTTCATGGTAACCTCTGTCAGAGTGGGAATTGAACCTGCGCTGGTGGCCTCCCTCTGCATCACAAACCAATCATCCAGCCATCTGAGGGGGAGACTGTGTATCTGTTACACACAGAATCATTCACAGACAAAGGGCAAGAGAAATTTTCATGACAAGGAAAAAGGTATATTTGAGATAAAAATATTCTCTGTTAGAAATTGCATTTTGGAATGAGACAAGTGTTTGGAAGCTGTGTTTCGCTGAATACAATAACCTGAGACAAGTAAAATAACCAGAATGACGAATTCTGATTGGATATTGATAACCATAACACAGCCAGAAACCCTAACCACCTCAACATACATCAAAGAAGTTTCAGAAATGACAGCAGACTACTAAGCCCCCTCGGAATCATAGTAGCACACAAACCCAATAATACTCTCAAACAAAAACTAACAAACTTAAAAGACCCAGTACATCCCATGGACAAAACCAATGTCATCTTCAAAATTCCATGCAAGGACTGCCAGAAACACTACGCAGGACAAAAAGGAAGAGAAGGTTAGCCACCAGGATACGCGAACACCAAATAGCCACAAAAAGGCACGAACCTCTCTCCCTCGTAGCCCTGCACACGGGTGAAAAAAAAACACCATCGGCTGGGGCAATATATCTATCCTGGGACAGTCTAAGCACAGACATGCCAGTGAATTGCTAGAGGCCTGGCACTCCAACCACAAAGCCATAATCAAACACATAGATGCCATCTATCAACCCCTCAGAAAAAGAAAAGGAAATGACATCACCACAAACCCCAGGAATCCCATCCAGGAGAAAGATATAAATAGAAAGCAGGAGACAACAGCTTCACTTCACTTGGAGGTTGCCACTGATGATGTTACCTAGCCAGGTAATGAAACGTCTGGATATCAAACCTACTGCTCAGCGAGCAAACCTTCACCCTAAACCTCAACCTGAGCTACAAACCTTCACAAATCTGCATAATCATAAAATAAGTGCATGGTTTTGATTGGTCTGTGGACAGCATGCTGACTGTTGCATGAATTTATAAAGCAAAAGAAATATATGGTAAGGAGTGTCCGTCCCCATGGGAAATGCCTTCTGAACACATGCAAGAAGAAACCCGGGGTGATAAGTGTCTGAGAATCATCTGTTCGGTAACAGGGACCTGGGGGTTGAATGACTAAAAGTTCCTGTAACATGGAGCTGCGAAAACCATCAGATCACCCCCGAAAGTATTGAATGTTGGAGCATATTTGAAGTACTGAATCCGGATGATGGATCTTAAACGTGTGTGATTTGAAAAAACGTACATCTCTACTCCATCCGCTTATGTGTTACACACCGGGGCACAGCTGCTTTCCTGTAACTGGGAATAAGTTGGAACATTAACTGGAACATTCCATAATTGGCATTCTTCAGAATATTGTATAAATATGTAGGGGGGGGGGGAAGCATTAGAAAGGCAAGAGAGAAGGAGAGGGAAGGTGCTGTATGAAATAATGAGATGGTGGAGCATGAGCCTTGTGCACAGCCGGTGCTATAACAGATACACAGTGAATGTGAGGGAGCAGAGAAAATATGGTGACCATTATCTTGACAGAGTGGGGCAGGTTATTGATGCTTGTCCTGTTTTGCTATCATTTCTTCAGACTGCAGATACTGCACTGGGTTGGGTGGCGAGCTCAGACCAGGCTCTTTAAGTCTGGTAGTGTGATCCCTCTGGGAAGAGAATGGTCCCCTTTTGTACGAGCCCATCCACTAGGACATCCGTCCTGCTGTCGACAAACCGTGGTGTAATTTCCCCTTAGCTGCCATGGTTGGCGAAAATGTGCAGGGCAGCTCCAAACTGAGAAAGTGCAACCGTGTGCCCATTGACCTTTTAAAGATGGCACCAGTGTCAGGGATCACCCAATATCCAGGGGCATCCGGGTGACTTTGATTACCTCCAGTCATGATAGGTGGGAGAATCAGGCTGACTTTGAATGAGATGGACATCATGGGGTGGGGTGGGTAGGTGATGAGATGAGTTTGGTAAGATAGCACCAGGAAACTAGCTCGGCCTCGTGCAGACAACCCCTCTGTCACACTTAATGAAAATGTCATTAAGACAGTTTTCTTTTGTTAAATCCAGCCCTGTGAGGCGAAGACTCTACTGTCCTCAATCCCAGTTACGAAGCTGCATAACACATGCTCATCCAAAACTCTTCATCGCGTTAACTCACAGCAATATCCCTTTCACTCATAATTCTTCAAACCCCTGCCCCGTGTTGCATGACATATCGAAATGTCTTCATTTCAGCATTCTGAATACTGTGAGCATATCGTTCCATTGCATTTTTTCTCTTTCGCTGCCTCCGGTTCCACTCCAAAACACACTCATTTTCAGTCATACTGCACGAGACTGCCAGTATGACTGGCCATTTGGCCCAGCTGGTCAATACCAACCAAAATGTCCATCCACACAGTCCATTTCCCTTCCCTTGTTCTGTATCCTTCTAATCCTTTCCTATCTGTGTATATGTCCAAATGCCTTCTCAGTGTTGTTATTGTACCGACCTCAATCAGTTCCACTGACAGCACAGTCCATATGCGTACCACACTCTATGTAAAAAAAATGCCCCTCAGGTTCCTTTTTATTTTTTTTTCCCTTTCCAAACATTAATGGATGTCCTCTACTCCTCGATTCCCCAACCTTGGGAAAAAAATTGAAGTATTCACCCCATGCACGCCTCCCATGATTTTATAAGAGCTACACTTCTATAAGAACCCCTTCAGTTTCCAACGCTGCAGACCGTTCTAAGTTCTAACCTGCCCAACCTCTGACTATAACGTAGAGCCTTTAGCCAAGGAAACATATTTGTAAATTTATTCTACATTATTTCTAGTTCAGTAATATCCTTTCTAGAGCAAGATGAACCAAACTGAACACAATACTCCAACTGCAGCCTTACCAATATCCTGTATAACTGCAACATAACGTCCCAAATTCTGTACTCAATGTGCTGATGTAGGCCAGTGTGCCACCAGCCTTCTTCACTGTCCTGTGTATCTGTGACTCAAATTTCAGATAACCGTGCACCTGATCTCCAACGTCCTTTTGTTCCACTACATGCCTTAAGGCCCTCTCATTCATCATTAAACTCCTACCTGGATTTGACTTCCCAAAATTCAAGACTTATCTATATTAAACTCCATTTGCCATTTCTCAGCCTACTTCCCCAGCTGGTCAAGGTACTGCTGCAATTTCTGATAATGTTCCTCACTGTAAATGATGTCTCCTAATTTAGTGTCATTTGCAAACTTACTAACCTTGCGTTGTGCACTCTGGTCCAAACCATTGATATAGATAACAAACAGCAATGGGCTCAGTATCGACCTCTGGGGCACTCCACTGGTCACAGGCTTCCAGTTGGACAAGTATACCTCCACCATAGCCATTTGCTTCATAACGTCAAGCCAATTGTGTTGCCAATTTGCCAGTTTACCTTGGAGTCCATGCGATCTAACCTTCTAGAGTGGCCTGCCATGTGGAACCTTATCAAAGGCCTTACTGAAATCCATACAGATTATGTCCACCACCCTGCCGTCGTCAAACATCCTGGTCACTTCCTCAAAACACTCTATCAAAATTTTTAAGGTATGATCTGCCACGCACAAAGCTATGTTGACTGCACCATGTCAAACTCTGTCTTTCCAAATGCAGGCATATCTTATATCGCGGAACATTCTCAAGCGTTTTCCGGAAACAGATGTGAAGCTTACTGGTCTATATTTCCCAGGCATTTATTTTCAGCCCTTCTGGATGACGGCACACCATTTTCTACTGCCCAGTCTTTCGGGTCCTTGGCCCCTGAACTGTCTTCTCTCGCCTAGAGATTTATCTGATTTTATGCATTCTAATATGTCCAACAGCACCTCTATTGTGATAGGGACTGTACCAAGATATGAAATGAAACTCCCAAAGGTCACAGGTTTTCACGTCTTTTTTCATGATAAACACAGAAGGAAAATTGAGCACCTCAGCCATTTCTTGAGGGATTCCCTTGATCCCATCTGCCTGTACCTGAGCAATGTCTCCTTTTTTTGCTGGTCAGAGCCTCAATATCTCTTGTCATTCAGGGTTCTCTCTTCCAACCTCACTTTCCCTTCATCCTCACAAGAACATATAAACCTTGACCTCAAGCTACCACACTTTTGAAGCCCTCCTACTTGCCCGGGATCCTTCTGCCTGGAAACAAACTACTCCGATCAACCCCTGCAATCCCCTGTCTAATTCCAACAAAGCATGCGTTATCCCACTTTAGAACTTGAATCTGTGGATCAATTTTGTCCCTACCATAACTATTTTAAAATTAATACAGCTCTAGTCACTTTTCCCAAAATGCTCCCCCACTTTACCTCCGTCAACTATCCTGCCCTATTTCCCAGCAGTAGGTTGAGTTCGTCCCTTCCTGTAGTAGGACCCTCTACATGCTGCTTGAGGAAGCGTTCCTGAACACACTTAACAAATTACGTTCCATCCAAGTTCTTAACCCTCTGTAAGTCCCAGTCTACATTAGGATAATTAAAATCACCTATTATGACAACCCTATTGCTCCTGCAAGTCTCGCCAGTCTCCCTGCATATTTGTTCTTCTAATTCCCATTGATTATTTGAAGGCTTATTGTGCAACCACTGTACCATTACCACCCCCACCCCTTCTTACTTGTTTCACCATTCACAAAACCTCAATGGATATTGGATATTATCTCAGTTATTTCATCTTTAAATGCTAGTTTGATACTCGCATTAATCAGAACTATTGGTATTTAAATTGTTTCCATTTACATTTCTTCCTCACAGTGACTTTCACATTTGCAGCATCCGTTGTCAAGGCACAGTGGAGGTATGGAGCTGTAAAAGGATGGGAACTGCACATCCTGTCACTTTCAGCATTGGTTCCATGTTTCTCCACACTGGGCAGTGATCTAATACAGTGTTACCGAACAATGCAACAGCCTGGGTTTATATATGAATGAACCAGTGCGGACTGCACAGCTCCCCACGCTGGACACTTATCCCAGGATTATAGATCCAGCATTGGTGTGGGCTGCGCAGAGTTTCACTCTGGACATAGCTGGGTTGCATAGAGCTGTACATGAGCTGGACCTACACAGTGCTCCATCCTGAATATGTAATGGATGGGCTGGTTATGTGAGTTGGATGCGAATGTGAGAGTACTAAACATCTGGCAATGCCTTTGTTTCGTGTTTTAATTCTTGTTCGATTGCAGAAGTGGGCAGGATGGTGGCACAGTGGTTAGCTCACAGCGCCAGAGACCCGGGTTCAATTCCTGACCTAGGCGACTGACTGTCTGGAGTTTGCACGTTCTTCCCGTGTCTGCGTGGGCTTCCTCCGGGTGCTCCGGTTTCCTCCCACAGTCAAAGGATGTGCAGCTCAGGTGAATTGGCCATGCTAAATTGCTCGTAGTGTTAGATATCGGGTAAATGTAGGGGTATAGGTGAGTAGCGCTTCGGCGGGTTGGTGTAGACCTCTTGGGCCGAACGGCCTGTTTCCACACTGTAATGCAATCTAATCTAATAGTGCACCTTAATTATCAGTAAGGCTACGTATGTATGGAAATACATGAGATTGGACGGTTACAAAACAAGTATTTCTCCTCAGTATTTACCCCGGGTTTCTGGTGTTGTGAGGCTGCAGTGCTAACCACTAGGCCACCATGCCCACATCTCCGTAGTTAATCTTTTGCCATTAAAGGATGTGTAGAATTTCTTCAATGCCTCGTTAACCCTATTTCTAAAGCCATCTCATGGCCACATTTTTTCTGGCCCGATTTCCCCGTTGACTATGCAGTTTCTGCCCTTATATTCCTCTCGGGATTCACTTGATGTCAGCTCTCTTTACCTGACATATGCCTCCTTCCTTACCTTGACCAGAGCCTCAATATATCTAGCCATCCAGCACTGCCTGCACTCACCAGCCTTGTCCCTCTTACAAATGGGAACACGTTGGCTCTGGAATCTCTGAAACCAAGTTTTGCGGCCTAGCACTTCCCAACCATCCCTTTACCTGTGAATAGGATATTCCAATCAGCCTTTCACAGGGCTCGTCTAACACTTTCAAAATTGGCCTTGTTCAAATTTAGAACTTTAATGTTTACATCAGGTCTTTCCTATTCCACAACTAATTTAAAACTAATATTTTGCGTAACAGACTTGAAAGTTAAATAAACACTTCCTGCCCCTCTGTAACAGGCTCGAGAGGCCGAATGAACTCCTCGTGGCCCTCTGTAATAGACTGAAAAGGCTGAATGGCCTCCTCCTGTACTTATATAACAGACCAGAAACATTAAATGACACAGCAACCAGTGGATTATGAGCAGCTATTAAACTGTATCTGATGGAGGTCTATTCCTTCCCAGTTACAGAAACACAAACAACACAATGTACTCCAGGTGCCCTCTCAGTGACACCTCATACAGCTTCAGCGACACAACTCTTTCAAGTTTCGCAGGCAGTCTAACCTTGTTAAGCAGTCGACCATGTAGAACATTTTTGTTTTCTTACTGCATTCCACAAAACAACATCCATTGACCTGCCTTCATTAATCATCTTCATCACTTCCTCAAAACATTGCACTGAGTCAGTGAGACGTGATCTCCAATGTACAAAGCCTTCTTCAGTCCTTGTCCTTCCAAATTCATAAACATCCTTTCCCCGAACATCCCCTCCAACAATTTAGTTACATTTGACGTCAGGCTCACCAATCTCTGGTTACTTGTTTTTTCCTTACTTTCTTAAATAATGTTGGCAATATGTGGCAATATTCTAGATTTCCACCTTTTCAAGTATGAACAGGCTAATATGGGCTGAATGGCGTTCTTGTATCCCTATGTAAGAGGCACATAGGGACAGAATTGCTTCGGCCTGTTGCTGAGCAGCAGTCTCAATTCTTCGACTCAAGGTTATGAAAGAATTTGATAGCGGGGCACTTAAAACCAGGACAAGCCTCACGCTAGTCAAAAAGTATTATACTTTGAGTTCAGATATCTAGAAACTAGCCCACCCGACATTTTTTTTAATGCAGCCGATCTGTTATTTTGTAACTGCCTCCTTTCATAAACAGAGTGGAACATATATCGATCCCTGCAGTGTCCTGTTAATACTCTCATATACAACTAAAAAAAATTTAAAAGATTTAAGGATTTATGGTCCATCCCTCAGCAACCCTCATCCATTCCATCCAAACCCAGTAAATGTTCTCTTTTATAGTGATATGAAAAGTGATGTGTGGAACTGGTTAATTGAGCCTGTTTGCTGAGTTATGAGTTGGAGATGCCGGTATTGGACTGGGATGTACAAAGTTAAAAATCACACAACACCAGTTTATAGTCCAATAGGTTTAATTAGAAGCATACTAGCTTTCGGAGCGCTGGTCCTTCATCAGGTGATAGTGGAGGACATACTTATAAGGCACAGAATTTATAGCAAAAATTTACAGTGAGATGTAACTGAAATTATATATTGAAAAATACCTTGATTGTCTGTTAAGTCTTTCATCTGTTCCAATGCCATGATAGTTTCACTTCTTTCATGAGTAAATCACAAAACTTTTTTTAAAAAAGTTGCATTCTCAAGTTAGCAGTAACAATGAGTGTTAGCTAGACAATATGTTGAAGGTGTTAGCCTCCTGTGTTCTCTGTCTATGCCATTATGTTTAGATTGATTCAAATCTGAAAAGTGAAATTACAGAGTTTTACATGAATTCATGCAGTTTTTGAGCTCAGAGTTTTACATGAATTCATGCAGTTTTTGAGCTCAGAGTTTTACATGAATTCACACAGTTTTTGAGCATAGTACAACAAAACTCTGCAAGTACAAATTCACCCCACAAAATATATGTGTGCATGTGGGTCTTTGTCTGTTTGTGTGTGTGTGTCGGTCTGGGTTGGGGTGTGATGAGTGTGAGAGAGAATGTATATATGTGTGTGTACTGACGTAGAGTGTCTTAAGTCTATGAGGGGGTGCATGTGTGAATGTGGGAGTGTGTGTGCTTGTCTGGGTGGGGGATTTTGAGTGTCAGTGAGAGAGTGTATATGTGTGTGCATGAATGTAGAGTGCTCTAAGTCTCTGAGAGGATGCCCATGTGATTGTGGGAGTTTATGTGTCTGTAAGGGTGTGTGTGTGAGTCTGTGTCTGTGTACATGTTTGTCCATGTGTTGTGTATGTATAGGAGTGCCTGTGTTTGTGTGTGTGTGTGAGTAGGAGTGTCTGGGTGTGCATAGTGCAATGGTGGTCACCTGTAATGTGATATGAACCCAAGGTCCCGGGTGAGGCACTCCTTTTGCGTACCGAAATTAGCTATCAGCCTCAGCTCGGCCACTTTTCACTGCTGACTGTCCTGAAGTCCGCCTTGGAGATTTGTCACCCGTCAGTCCAAGGATGAAGGTCCTGGACCACTGAAGTGTTCCTCAATTGGGAAGGAACACTCCTGTCTGTCTGTCTCCAGTCTGCGGTGCCCATTCATCTATTGTCATAGCCTTTGCTCAGTTTCCCCCAGTCTTTGTACAGTGACTGTGATTAATGCCAATCTTGATGGATTCTAAATATCCCAGTGGACGGTTTCCATCTTTTAATAATAAATGGGCGCCATTTAATGTGTTATCCCATAACATGAGCGGGAACAGCACCGACAGCTCTGACAGGGAACAGCAGATCCGGAGAGAGGGGGAGGAGAGACCAGAATCTGAAAACATTAGACTGGAATGTTCCTAAAATATATCAGAATCTGGGAACATTAGACTGGCATATTCCAACAATAGACAGGAGTTTATCCAATTACGTTTGGCATCTTTCTGCAATTTATTGTTGGTCATTACCATTGCGGATTTATTACACTATTTTCATTATTCAATATTTTTATTTACCTTTCCTGGCTATCATTTGTGTTCCTGGTAAGTGTCACTGTCCAGATTTGTTTTTCTATAAACCGGTTATGGCTGTCTTACTGTTTTTTCATATAGTCCACATTTCTTGTCAATATTATTTTCCTGTTGAAACTCTCAATCCAGATATTCACTCTACAGACCACAATTAACTACATCAATGAATGTGTTCAATTACTGTCTCCTTCTCTGCTCTGGCAGTGTTACTCACGGGTCTCTATGTTGACCAACTCAGTTTCAGCTGCGAACTGCAATTTATTGTATCATTGCCTTTGTTATTTGAATATTAAGAGCATGGAGGTCGCTCTCTACTGTTCTGGTTACAAACTCTACTTCCTTCCACTGTTTCCATCCCATCCCTGGCCAATAACTGCGAATGAAGTAGACGAATCACAACTGTGGGAGATCCCTTTGACCATGAGCTTATTCCTGACACCATGCCCTGACCACTTCTAACTTGAAATTCTCACCACTTCAGAATAAATCTCACTGGCGTATTCCATCTGCAGTTTGAACCTTGAGCTATGAAATACAGTCTTAATGAAGCCAATAATCTGCTGCTGACACTCCCGACTTCAAACCTTCCCAAGCAAATCTGATTTGAACTCAACCAAACTCACATCCATCTGTCATTCATGTGCAAGCCTATGTATATTGCTGTTGTGTCTGGCAATGCCATTATTTTGATAGTCTCAAACACTTTTTCTCATCTGTCCATGAAACTTCTCTCATTCTCTTTCTGTTGATTAACAAAAAGCCTGCCAGTTGTTCTTATTTAAAATAGTTTCCTCCATGTGCGTTCCTTCTCCAACAATGAGTTTCACATTCAACCATGCCAATCGCACACACACACACACTCTCTCAGTCTCTGATGAACACACACACACACGCAGCAAGCCTTCCCTTTGTTGGCAGTAATCTGATGCGAGTATAGTTAGCATATGATAGTAACGTTTGCACTACTCTCCAAGCTGGGCAGATAGTGCAGTTTACTGAGCAACACACTAGCAAGGTCTGCACAGCTCTCCATGCTGGGCTGTCATCTTGTCCCAGTTTATGTTGTTTGTGGTGTTCTGTGAAGCAGATTCAGAATTTGATGTAACAAACCATTCCAGATGATCTGACAATGCCTTTATTCAATATTCTCATTCTTGTCATTTTACTCTCAAAGATCTCACTTCTCCAGTTCGTCCCACTGACCTGTCTGATTCCCCATATTTCCACAACATCTTTTCCGTTAATTAACTGTCTGTTTCTGCCTTTAATGTGAATCTTTCTGTCCCTCTCTATCTTTCCCTGGGCTTAGCTTTTGGTTCCCCAGTGTATCAAGTGCTGGCATTGTGTAGTTCAGAAAGAGTGAAATGGTGTGTTTCAGGCTGTTGTTCACTTCCCGGTATGTCCCATGTGATGGTCCATGGATAGGCGTGTTTTAGAAGTTATGAGAAACACCCTTGTAACTTGGTCTGAACCTGAATTTGTCCCTTTCCGTTGACCTTGCGATCAGTAACACGACGATTTCCCTTAAGTAAAGGACCATTCATCTAAATTATGTGACAATGCTGTCACTTTTTTTTAAAAAAAGATTGTTTTCTCCTTTTTAAAATAAGAGATCTTAAAGGCCAAACTGCCTACTGAAAACGAGTCAAGTAAATAACTTACGACGCTATTAGGGTTTATAATAAATAGCAGAAACAACGGCCTCGTAACGTAACCCCAGCTGCTAATCTCTCTGAAACCTGACTTGATGCTGTTTCCTCCTGGATTGGAGAATTGTATGAAGTATGTATGTCTGAATGCTCCTTTTTGCCAAGGGGTGTGTTAATGGCATGTTAGAATATTGGAACAGTTCATTTGTAGAAGGTATTATATCCATTATTCGGTTAAGGTTTCCAATAGTTTAATTATTCTAAATTCCTCTTCATTGTGTATGGATTTTCATGAGAGTGTTTAAATATATTGTGTTTTGCTTAATGGTGGGTGGGTTTGACTAGTAGCATCAAATCTGGAACACTAAATTCACATCTATCTTTAAAGTAAGAAAAGGGTGGCATCCAAGTTACCCTCTTAGAATAATTTGAGGCAGTCTCGTTGGTCTATAGCAAACTGGGGACTTTTGTCTGGTTCTAAATCGATAATACTAAATTCGGTTTAGAATTACAATCCCTACAGTGTGCAAACAGGCCATTCGACCCAACAAGTCCACATCGACCCTCCGAGGAGTAACCTACCCAGACCCATTCCTTTACCCTGATATTACACATTTAACTCGACAAAGGATCCTAACCCACACATCCCTCAAAACTACGAACAATTTATCATGGCCACTTCGTCTGACATGCACATCTTTGGATTGTGTGAGGAAACCAGAGCATCCAAAATAAGCTCATACAGACACTGGAGATTATGCACCGGGAGGAGAAAGTGAGGTCTGCAGATGCTGGAGATCAAAGTTGAAACTTTATTGCTGGAACAGCACAGCAGGTCAGGCAGCATCCAGGGAACAGGAGATTCGACGTTTCGGGCACAGGCCCTTCTTCAGGATTCCTGAAGAAGGGCCTGTGCCCGAAACGTCGAATCTCCTGTTCCCTGGATGCTGCCTGACCTGCTGTGCTGTTCCAGCAATAAAGTTTCAAATTATGCACCGGGAGACTATTGGGTTCAAAGGTTGTGTATGGTAGCTGTTAGTGTCTTTTGTTGTGGATGTTGAATTCGGTTGGTTAAAACAGTGTTTTGTGTATAAAGATTCTTTCAGTCACTAAGAGTTCTCTGGGTGTGGAGGAAGTAAAGTTGGGGGTTTTACAAAAGGTAATGAAAGCAAAGCTGTAGGAATTGGCAGAAAGCTGGATTTGGGTTTGATTTTGTCTGTGAGAAAATGAGAGATAATTATGCTATAGGTCAGGAAGTACATTTGACGGAACCGCCATTAGAGTTCGGAAATGGCTAGAATTCAATTTCAAATGAGGCACTTTGAACATGAGAAGGAATTGAAACAGTTTGAATTATGATGAAAAATAGAAATAAAAGAAAATGAAATGAAGAAGGAAGAGAGTAAAAGAGAGAAGAAAAGCAGAGAGTGCCAACTTCAAATGTTAGTAATTAGAGAGGAAAGTTGACATAGAAGGCAGAGATAAAGGTAGATGGTAGGCTGGATGAGGAGGATAGTAGGTTTGAGCAACCAATGGACTAATGAGGCTCTGTTTAAATACATCCAGGCATTCTCTAAATTTGATGAGAAGGATGGGGAAGCCTTTTGAATTTCATTTGAGAAAGTGGCTAAACTAATGCAGTGGCCAGTGACCATGTAGATTTAGTTGATCCAAGCAAAGCTGATAGGCATTTGAATCCCTATCGGAGGAAGTATCTGGCCAGTGTGGGGTAGTGAAGAAAGCCATCTGAAGTGCATATGAGTTTGTGCCAGAAGCCGACAGACAGCGTTTCGGGAATCTAAAAAAACGGATCCCGGTTAAAGTAATTTTGAATAGTGGGTAAGGTTATTAAAAACAGAGCAAAGCTATGACACGGTTAGAGAGATTCTTATTTTGGAGAAGTTCAACAATTCACTTCCTGCAGCCGTGAGAATGCGTGTGGAAGAGCAGTTACAATGGCAAGATTAGAAGCTGAAATGACTGATGATGATGATTTGGTTCAGAAATCAAAGTTTGATTTTTGTGAGACATTGAAAAGAATGTGCGAGATCTTAAAATATATACCTGTGAAAGCAAGCTTTGCTGGCATAGGCCTGGAGTAGCAGGGAAAGAGGTTACAGCATTAAGAAATACAGAAGCATGTAATTCTTTTATGCTGAGACAGGAGGAGCTATGTCATTCAGAGGGACTATTGGAGAGATGAGAAGTGCTCCATTATGTAACGTGTCGGAGTGTCCGGTGGAAACATCAACAGATTTATTCCACAATGGGCAAGGAGGCCTTGAGCTTCATTTGGCGTTACAACATTTCAGCATTTAAATTTCAAATAACATACATGCGCCAAATCTTTATCACTGATCGTGAGTCCTTAAAATTTTGGAGAAGTTTAGGGAGAGAAAGACCAGTCTGTTTCGATTGAGCTTATTATTGCTGCCATTCAATTTGAAATTATACAGGTGACAGGACGAGAAAACCTAAACTTTGACACGTTGTGGAGATTGGATGAAGAATATTTGTATGCTCAGAGTCAATGTTATATGCATAGGTTGTAAAATGTATTCACCATTGTATATTGATCGATTATTTTATTAAAGGTGGATTTGTGAAGATACTATCATTGTAAAAAGGTTATTTTCTCGTGGATTTTTTAAAATAGAGGTTTTAAATGCAGAGGTGCACAACTGCTGTCTGAAAACAGTTAAAGTAAATAACTGAGAAAGACTTTCGGTTTCATTAAAACGGTGGTAACGATGGAAGGGCAGTGGCCAGCTCTCCCAGACCAGATTTCCTTATTTTGTTTTTAGCTGCAGCATTCAGAAGCTGTCGGGGATCCTAGAAGGGTTGGAAGTTTCAACACATGATCCCTAGCTGCTTTTCTCTCTGAGATCTCTGTTGATGTTGTTTCCCCCTGGATTGGAAAACTGCTGGAAGGATCTGTATTTGAATATATCTTTGTGCCAAGCGTTGTAAACCAAGAAGGTATGGTATCTATTGTTTGTGTAAGTGTTCCAACATATAACTACCCCAAAATTTTCTTTTCTTTGATTGTATTTTATCTAAAGCATTTTAATAGATTATATTTTGCTTAATGACGAGTGGTTTGACCAGTCGCAACATATCTGTAAGGCACACTTCCCATCTATATTCAAAATAAGGAAAGGTTTAGGTCAAAACGGCCTTTTTAATATATTTTGGTGGGATCTGGACTGGTCCACAACACTTGTAGCAGAGGGGTTTCGGACTGACTCCTGCAATTGAAAATTTAGTGGAGGGGCAGGGGATGGTTTGCTGGAGGTTGTACTGTGAGCTGCCTCAGACATTCAGGGAGACCTGAGGATTTGGTGACCCAACTCTGAATGGAGCATGGGAACTGTAGTTATAGCATCTGGGTCTGCAACATGAACAACCAATGGAGCTGAGGCTGCAGAAAGGGGAAGCTCTGAAACCACGGAGTGAGTGTGTGTGCAGGGAAAGGGATCTGCTATATCCACCCCGGGTTTTCCAGGAACAGCTCCAATTAACCCAGGAGCAGAGTGTGAGGGGCCCTGACTGAACAAGGAGCTGGTCATAGAATGGTGTCACCTCCTTCAACACGACCTGCAGCTTCACACCAGGAGGAGGATGGTGCTGCCAGTGGCTGTGAGAATCACTATAATCCAGCTTCTATAATCCAGAACTTTCCAGGCAGGACTTGGTGACATATCCATCATTTCCCAGTATCTCAACATCAATGTCACCATTCGGTGAAGGAGGATATACATGGTTGATGAGGTAAATACATTGTTTCTCCCACAGCAGGGAGCTGCCAGGTGTATCCAGTATAGTGGGACTTCCGATGGTGTACATGGAATCTGCAGAGTACCCATGTCAATGGGGAGAGGTAGAGGAACTGAAGTAGCTCTCTCTCTCTCTCTATTAATGTTACAGCGTGCCCATCACAGTGCACCATGTTGGTGAATACTCACTGTCCTGGCAGTAATCACGGCCTCTTCATTCAGAAGCATTCAGCCAGTTTCATCGTCATCGGGTCTCCACGTAGAAAGAAATGAATATACGTTGGATAAAGGCCGCCCCCTTGATGCACGTTTCAAAACACCTGACCCACCACCAATCAACCACATCAAAGTATTCCATGTGTACGTAGAGCAATAGGGTCACTTGCAGCGTCTGGGAGCAAAGGATCAGGGATGGAGCAAACTCTCCCCTGTCTGATCGGATCTGAGTGAATCCCCCAGTACACAGTATCATTAAGTCCTGTAATTCCTCTCCATTTCAGTAACATGTTGCTTTTCATTATTCCTGTAAATGAAATGACAGGTTATATCATCTTAAATTCCACCTGCCAAACTATTATCTATTATCTTTACCCCTCTGAATCTATTTGCAGACTTTCCACCCTCTCTTATAATTTAATCTCTTGCTTACCACAGCGACATCAACAAACTCAGCATCTGTATATCTGTTCAATTTCTCTTCATAAGACAAACACTTCAAATATGGAATCAATCTAATGAAGCTCTTCTGAATTGACTCCAATGGAAATACCTCATTCTGCAGGACACACAAACTGTTCTCCAGTTGCAGCCTCACTAATGCCTTGCATAGCTACACCAACACTCCCTACCTTTCTCTCTATCCTTTTATAAATAACCACTGAAATTATGCTTGCATTTCTCATTACTAGCAATACCCGCAGGCAGGTTTTCTATGATATGCAAGCAGACACCCAGATCCCTCTGCACCTAAGCACTTTGAACTTTCTCTCCTTTTAGATAATAATTTGTCTTTCTATTACACTAGCCAATTGAATAGTCGCTTATTTATTCACTTTAATTTTCCTTGCAAAATGTTGGCCCGTTCACCCAACCTATCCATATAGTTTTAAAATCTCTTGCATCATCATTCCGAAGTAACTTCCCACCACTGTTAGTGTCATTTGAAAATGTGGCATCATATTTTCTATCCCATCAACCGAGTACAGTAATAACATCGATCGCAAATGGTTGAGACATGAGTACTGAAATAAATGGCACACCACAAATTGCATTTGCCAAATGAAAATGACGCATTTATTCCATTTGACTACATTTTGTTGGTTAAACAATCTTCCATCCAAGCGAACTAATTACTCTGAGACCCATGTTGTCTGACCTTACCACTTACTCTTTGGAGAAGCGACATATCCGATGCCTTCAGGAAGACCAGATACATTCTATCTCCAGGATTCCCACGATCCACCTTGTTTGTGACATCTTTAAATAACTCAAGCAAACAATTGAAACACGATTTAGTCTTCATAAAACCATGTTGACTCTGACGAATTGTGGTTTAAGTTTGCAAATGTCTTGAACAATGGATTCTAATAATTTGTCTTGAATTACAATAGTTTATTGTTGCACTTTATTCCCTAATGTATACCATTATCACAAGTTCTTCCCTTTCGAAAACCTTTACGTCTTGTTTGAATTCCTGTTTAACAGGCACAAGGCTTTAAGAGGTCTACTCCAATTGCTGTGTAAGAGCCATGTGTGGCTGAATGGAGTAATCATCCTGCTGGTATACAAAATCGAAGGGTTGACGTCTTTCTCGTGTTCCTATGTTGTCATCTCCAAGGCCAGAATAACCTCCTCCTGTTGATGCTTTAGAGGATTGAGAGATTATGGAATCTTACTGTTGCTGTCTAACTTTGAGGGGCTGATGGGTCTTCTCATACTTCTCCATAACAGGTGGAAATACTGAACGGTCTCCTCATGTATCCCGGAGATGGGACCGAGGGATTGATTGGTCTTCTCTTGTTCCCATACAACAGACACGTGTCTAAATTACCTCTTCCTTTCTCATGAAATAAGTCTCAGATAGTTTTTATCCTTAACCAATTCCCTTACAATAGGCTCGGTGGGTCTGAATGGTCTCCTGTTATCCCAGTGTAACAATCCCCAGTCACTGTGTGACCTCTTCCAGTTCCTATGTTACGTACATGAGGAGGCTGAATGGACTGATCCTGTTGCTGTTTAACAGGATATTAGTGCAGCATGGCCTACTATTACAGGCTCGAGTGGCTGATTGCCCTCCTTCTGTAAATGTATATCAGGCTCCAGGGGCTGACTAGCCTCGTCCTGTTTTGGTGTAACACGTTCGAACGCCTGAATATCCTCCTGTTGTTCCTGTGTAACAGGCTGGAGAACGGAATGGATTCCTCCTCTATCTGTGTAATTCACTTCACTTGTTGACTCCTTCTGTCATCTATGTTGAAATAAGGTCTTCCTTAATTTTGGTAAACTTCAATGGCTACTGGGTCAACCTGATCATCCTTTTGTTATAAACTAGCACCTTCATTGCAGGAATCAGTTGAGGGAACCATCTCTGAGCTACTTCCAATATAGCAACATCCTTTCTTCATTGAAGAGACTAAATCTGTACACACTACTCCAGATGTGATCTCACTAAGACCCTGTAGAGCAGCAGCAACATGTTACCAGCCTGCTGTAAGGTTCCAACCCAGGTTAGAGCAGTCTCAGCTCTCTGGGGGAATACAGAGCATTGTTGGAAAATCATTGTCCTTCTCTACCCCATCAGCATAACGGGAGATCTGGAGAAATTAAAGTTTGAGAAGATTATAAATGATGTGGCGAGATGATATCCACCATTATTCTCCCCAGAGCCCACGTTGCTCAGATTCCACAGAATCTAGTAAGGAGGAATCTAGTAAGCTGAAAGGAGGAGCAAACGTTGATGGGAGTTATATATCAAAGGGAAAGCAGCAGTACAAGTGCTGGACATGTTATAAAACAGGAAATGATATCTACACATTTGTGGATACTTCAATAATAATGTACAGTTTACATTATATCTAAACTTTGTTAACCCAATTGAATGCTGATGCTGGGAAAAATGGATTTCGTGACCACGTGCAAGATGGTTTACATGAACATTATGTTGAGCACTGATCTCCAGATCAGGTTATTTAGGAATTGGTGCTGAATGATCAGAAGAGCTCATTGAAACTTTTGCTGTAAAGGACCTTTTGGGAACAGTGACCACAATGTATTGGTTTTCTTTTTGTGTTTGAGTACACGACAGTTTTTGTTTTATTTGAAGTAACCGTGATAAATCTGAGTCATGCAAGCCCTGAAGGCGTGAGGAGAAAGTGGGGACTACAGATGCTGGAGATCAGATCGAAGAATGTGGTGCTGGAAAAGCACAGTCAGGCAGCATCCTGAGAGCAGATAAATCAATGTTTCAGGCATAAGCCCTTCATCAGGAATGAAGCTTATGGGCCAAGGGGGCTGAGAGATAAATGAGAAGAGGTTGCGGCAGGGGAGAGGTAGCTGGGATTGCGATAGGCAGATGAAAGTGGGGTTGAAAGTGATAGGTGACGAAGGGAGACAGAACGCCTCATCTGCTGCATCCATTAAACCCAATGTGGTCTTCTCTACATTGTTGAGGCAGGAGGTCAACTTGTAGATAATTTCAGAGAATATCTCTGGGACAGCCACATTGAACTTCTCCATCACCTTGTGGCTGAGCACTTTAACTCCCCTTCCGACTCTGCCAAGGACATGACGGCCCTAGACCTGATCCATCACCAAACCCGAGCCACCAGAAGTCTGTAGGAAGAAACCTCCTCTTCTGCCTTGGGACCCTCCAACCACAGGGGATCATAGTGGATTTCCCCATTTCCCCATTTCCCCTAATCCCATCTTATCTCGCTCCAACCTTCCAAGTCAGCACCGCCGTTTTGAACATTCTATGTGTCCATCTTCCTTCCTCTCAGTCTGGTCCACACTCCTCTCCGACTATCACTTTCAGCGCCACCTTCATCTACCTATTAGATGAAAGGAGGCAGCTTAGAAAAAATGCCAAGTGTTGCAGTAAGCCAGTAGATTCAGAGAGATGTAGGACCCAGCAAAAGATGACGAAGAAACTGAGAAGAAAGTCAAGAAGATAAAAAGCATGCAAACGAAAGAAAAACATAAAGACTGCTAAAAAGCGTCCATCAATGTATGAAAAAAAAATAAAAACAAGTGTGGAGCAGTTGGTGTGCGTTCACGATACTTTATTGCAGAGAACAGAGAAATCGCAGGGAAAAGAAACAGTTTCTTTATATCTATCTTCATGGAAGAATGTCCAGAAATTCTTCCAGAAATACCAAGTGTCTATGTGACTTGTGTAAGTAAAGTCTAACATCATTCTTATCAGTATTGGGGTTATCTTTGAAAAGAAAGCTGGATTGAGTATTTATAAATCTGACAAACTAGTTGTACTTCATACAAGAATTTCAGAGGAAGCAGCAATATACATGTTGAGTGCATCGTGGATTGTCACTTTATTTTCCGACACATTCCAGAAAGGCATGTAGCCAATCTGGATAAGGCAAAGGTTATAAATATTATCCAACAGTTTAAAAAGGATGGATTTGGTGAATGGTGAACTACAGACCAGTTATCTTGTCATCCGCAGTCAGGTATCCGTTGGACTCGATTACAAAGAACATGCTACTCGATATATAGAAGGTAATAACATAACTGGGGAGTGTGAGAATGTACCGATGAAAGGAAAACCAGAAGTGGAAAACATTTTTTTTTGGAATGGTTTGAAGATGGTTCTTGTGAACATAGGCAATGAAGAACCAATGTATAACGTATAGTTGGATATTCATGAGCTTTTTTTTTTGAAAGAACGCACACAGTAAGCTCATAAGAAAAGTTAAAGCGAGAGGTATTAGGAAGAATATATGCAAATGGGAAAGTAAAAATTAGGTTTACATTCATGTGAATGTAATGGGAAAAAAGAGGATGTTGTGCACCATTTGCATCGAGTGTTCATGAGACTACACTTAGAGTGTTTTGTATCGTTTGGAGTCCCAATATAAGAAAGCCTGTGATCTCGAGTTTCAAAACATGACAGGTGATTGCAGTGAAACTTAGAAACATAGAGCGGACTGAATAACAGAGGGACATGGAGAAGTACAAGTAGGCGAGATCAGGAAAAATTCCACGATATTCTACACGGACAAGTCTAACAGAATAAAGAACAGAGAAAGCTGAACGGTCCATGATTCACAAGGATGAGATTTTAAGCGACACGGACAGGGTAGATAGACAGCAGCTGTTCCTTTTAGTCAGAGGGTCAAGAACAAAGGAGCAAACTTTTAAAGTGAAACGTTTGAGGTTGAGAGAGGATTTAAACTTTTTTTCACCTAGAGGGTATTGTGTTCTGGGATTACTTCCTGAGAGGGGAATTCCCACGGATAACCTCATAATCATTAAAAAATGACTTGGACCAGCACTTGGAATTGTCATAACATTCCAGGCTATGGGCCTGCTGGAAGGAAGTGGGACTCATATAGATCGTGCTGTACTTCTGTTGGTACAGAGGCTATGCTCCTGTGAGTGTATGGTGTGGAAGTTCAATTATTGAGCAGTTTAAGGCAGGAATTGATGAATTTCTGAAGAGTATATTCCCAAGGGTTATAAGAGTGAACTGTAATAACTTGATAAATCATGTCAATGTGAAAAATATGAGTAACAAGTGCAGTTTCCTTACAGTTTGAAACCAGAGAATAGAGAATGGGGAACACAGACTTGGCAGAACTATGAAGCCACTACTTCATTTCTGTCTTCACAGAACTTTCAAATAATACAAGGAAAACCAAGTCTGGTGTGGGAAAAGATAGAGTACATGGAACATAGAACATAGTAAGTAAATGCTTCAGGAGAAATTATTGGTGTTGAAAGTAATGGTCATAGACAACACTAACATAGATTTATGAAATGGGAATTATGTTTGAGAAACAGACTGGGCGACAAATGAAAGAGAAGCAATGGATGTAAAACATTTTGATTTTTAGAAAGGTTTTGGTAAAGCTCCAAGCCCAGTTTGCAAAATCAAATCTGAGTGGAGTGGGGCTAATATATGGATATATTTCTAGAATGGAACAGCTGGCAGGAAACAGTGAATAGAAATAAACAGACTCGTCAAGCAACAGCCTGACATTGTCTGTAGGGTATGATTCTGTAAGGTATAAGTCCTTCCACATCTAGTCAAGAAACTTTGGGGACAATTCACTGGAGGAAGACATTCTCAAATAACCCCTTCCTCCATGATGGAAGAGCCCAGCACTTCAGTGTATAAGATAAGGCTGATACATTCTCAACAATCTTCAGTCAGCAGTACTAAGTGGATGATCCATTTCAGCCTATATCCCAGATTCCCCGTCACCTTCCCCGAATATCTCCCCAATGTGCCACCAGCAGAAGTGGTGGCACATTGGGATACAGTTGGAAGGGAATTTCTCTTGACTCCATATCCCATGAAATCACATGGCATTTGTTTACACATGGGAAAGGAAACGTCCTGCTGATTACCATGTACCAGCCTCTTTCAACTGATGAATCAGTATTCTCCATGCTGATCAGCCCTTGGAGGAAGCACTGAGGGTAGCACGAACGCAAGATGTACTCTGGGTGGAGGACTTCAATGTCCACCTCCAAGAGTATCTCAGCGACAGCATTACTGATCGAGCTGGCCGGCAAATGAGATGTCAGCCTGGTGAAGCCACCAAACAAGACAATGAGTGTGCCAAACAGCATAAGCAGTAATTGATAGACAGAGCTAAGTGATCCCACAAGCAAAGGATCAGATCTAAGCTCTGCAGTCCTTCCACATCTAGTCGAGAAACATTGGGGACAATTAAACAATTCACTGGAGGACGAAATTCCACAAATAACCCCTTCCTCCATGATGGAAGAGCTCAGCACTTCAGTGTATAAGATAAGGCTGATGCATTCGCAACAATCATCAGTCAGAAGTGCTGAGTGGATGATCCATTTCAGCCCCCTCCAGTGGTCCTCAGAAATTCAGTTACCAGCCATCAACCAATTCGATTCAGTCCACGCGATATCCAGAAACGGTTGGAGATACTGGATACTCCAAAGAATCCATACTCTGACAACATTCTGGCATTAGTACTGAAAACTTGTGCTCCATAACTTGCCACTACCCAAGCCAAACTGTTTCAATACAGTTACAAAAATGGCTTTCACCGAATACGTAGAAAATTACCCCAAGTATCTCCTGCTTATAAAAAGCAAATATATTTCCAAGTCAGGACAGTGAATGGCTTGGAGGGGAACCTAAAGACGATGGTATTCCCACTCTGTCAGTCTACTCTCGATCATCAGTAAAGTGATGGAAGGTCTCAGTGCTTTTAAGCAGCACGTGTTCAGCAATACCCTGGTCAATGATGCCCAGTTTGGGCTCCATCAGAGCCACTCAGCTCCTGACCTCATTACCGTGGTTCAAACATTGAGAAAAGAGCTGAATTCCAGAGGTGGGTGAGAGTGACAGTCCTTTAAAGCGAGGCTGCCTTCGGCCAAGTGTGGCATTAAGGGGCCTTAGCAAACCTGCAATCAATGGGTATCAGGGGCCACCTCCCCGCTGGTTAGAATCATACCTGACACGTAGGAAGATGGTCATGGTTGATGAAGGTCAGTCAACTCAGCTCCAAGTCTGCAGGAGTCCCTTGAGCAGTGGCCGAAAACATCTTCAGGGCTGCTTCATCAATGACCTTCCCTCAATTTTAAGGTCAGAAGTGGGGATGTTCGCTAATGATTGTACAATATTCTGCAACATTTGTAGCTCCTCAGATACTGAAGCAGCCCATGTTCAAATGCGACAAGATCTGGACAGTATCCAGGCTAACAAGTATCCAGGCTGACCATCACTAATAAAATACAATCTAACCTGCCCCTTGGCATTCAATGGTGTTACTATCACTGAATCCCCAGTATCAAAGTCCTGGTGGGTAATCATTGCTGAGAAACTCACTGGTCTTGCCACATAAACTCAGTAACTACAAGAGCAGGTCAGAAGCTTGGAATACTGCGGCGAGTAACTCACATTTTGACTTCCAAAAGTCTGTCCATCATCTACAATGCATAAGTTAGAAGTGTGATAGACGACTCCCAATTTGCCTGCATGAGTGCAGCCCCAACAACACTCAACAAGCTTAATACCATCCAGGACAAAGCAACCAGTTTGACTGTCTCTTCATCCACAATGCTCCACCATCAACGCTCAGCAGCAGCAGCAGTGTTTTACTATCTACATGCTGCAATGAAATGATTCACCAAAGATCCTCAGAGACCATCTTCCCAAACACAACTATATCTATCTAGAAGGACAAGGGCTGCAGATGTATGGAAAAACCATCATTTTTAGGTCCCCCCCAAGCAATTCACCATCCTGACTTACAAATATATCACCGTTCCTTCACAGTCACTGGGTCAGAATCCTGGGATTCCCTCCCTAATGGCATTGGAGGTCAACCACAGCAGGTGGACTGCAGTGTTCAACAAGGCACCTGGCCACCACCTTCGCAAGGGCAACTAGGGACAGGCAATAAATGCTGGCCCACCCAGTGACACCCAGATTCACGAAAGTAAAGAAATAGAAATTAACATAGGAAGGTTACTGAGGTGTCGCAGGGATCAGTGCTTGGGGCCCAGCTGTTCACAATGCCCTTTAAACATTGGGTTGCTGGAATCAGAGACAATATATCCCAGCCTGCTGACAGCACGAACGGATGTGGGATTGTGAGTGGGTGAGGAGGATGTAAAAAAGCACCGAGAAGACTAAGGCAAATGGAGTGAATGGGTAAATACGTGATAGATGGAGAACAATGTGGATAGAGGTGACGGTGTGCCCTTTGGTGGAAACGATAAATTTCCTATCATTTGAAAAGGATTGGTGGAAATATGTTGATCTACAAAGAGGCGTATGCTCCTTTTTGTTGTTTCCTTCTGCATGAACCTCTGAGGTCCCTGCAGCGCAGTGAGTTCTGCAACTAGAAGTCAATACTGGACTTGCCATTGGCATGCTGACCATTGTAAAAGATCTGGATCTCCTTGTACAGCAGTCACTGAAAGTAATATTGAAGAAACAGAAAGCAGTGAGGAAGATAAATACTGTGTTGATCTTCATTTCAGGGGGATGCGAGTCCAGGAGAAAGGGTGTCTTACTGCAGCTGTAAAGACCCTTGAAGAGATCCCATCTCGAACATTGTGCAGTATTGTGTGCAAGTTTGGTCTCCTTCCCTAATAAAGGACAAACGTGACATTGATGGAGAGCAGTGAAGGATCACCAGACTGGTCTCTGGGATGACGGGCTTCTTTTGGGAGCAGAGTTTGGGAGACTGGGCCAGTATTCCATTGGGTTTAGGAAAATGAGTGGAGATCTCAGTGAAATATATTAAACCTGACAGGGTGAGACAGATTGAAAGCAGGGATGATAATTCCCTTGGCTGGGACGTCTAAAACAAGGGACCACATATTAGGTACAGGCAGTCACTCTGCATTGAGAGGAGAATAAATGTCGGCATTCACTGACTGGTGAATATGGGGAATTCGCTCGCACCTGGAAACCAAGACACCGATTGGAAAAAAGAATTTAGAGACAGTAAAGGGATGGTGGGAGAGCAGCAGTATGGTGTGGAAATGTAGGGCCAACCAGCATTTCATTGAATTGGGAAGCAAACTCAATGGACCAAACATATGACTGCTCCGCCTATTTCTCTGCAGGTTCGAAAGGACTGTGTTCCCATTCCCTTTTCCGCCATTGCTGCTGAGGCCGGGTGTTCTGTCCAGTTTCATCCTCTCAGACCTCTGAGTAGTTAGATACAAATGAATGCTTTGCTTGGCCGTTTCAGAGACAATTGAAATGTTTATCACATGTCAGGGTCTTTGGAGTCACTTTTAGCCCAGCCCAGGATGTCATGGGAGATTCACTTCCGAAAAGTACATTGGAGAAGGAAATTCTGTTTGCAATCCATATTGGCTTCAAGGTCACTATTACTGACACCAGATTTTAGATCTCGATATTTTATTAATTGTTTTTAACTTGCACCCGCTGCCAGAGCATTAGCCTGGTCTGGATTAGTAATCCAGTGACATTTCCACAACACTATCTCCACATGGGGACCTGTCGGAAACCACACTGAGCAGGTTGTTTCTGTGATGCTTGATATCTCTGTCAAAAATAACTCCCACCAATTTGGTTGTCGTGATGGGACTGAGGGGGTGATAATGGGTCAGATTGTAATTATTCTCCTCTTAGGGGACTGGACATAGCTGAGTAATTATCCACATTGCCAGGGAGACGTTAGAGTTGGAGTTGGACTGAAACAGCTTCCCCAGGGACACGGCTTGTTGTGTAGCACAAGGCTTCAGTCCTGTTGCAGGAATGGGGTCAGGACCCATTGTCTGTGTCGTATCTACTGTGTTCAGCTGTTTCTTCCTCTCACATGCAGCAAATCGAATTAGTTGAAGACTGGCATCTGTGATTTTTTGGGCATCATGATGAGGGTGAGGTGTATCATCGACTCAACACGTTTGGCAGAGGATGGTGCAGATAAAACATCCTTCTCTTTTACACTGATTTGCAGGTCTGTTCCATTATTTAGGATGGGGATGTTTGTGGAGCCCTCTCCTCCAGTCATTTGTTTAATCGTCCATCACTATTTATGACTGAATGTGACAGGACTGCAGGGCTTCGTTCAGATCTGTTGGTCAAGTCCGGTAGCTTTAATGAGTTAGCATCAGGTTAAGGTTCATGTGATTCTGACACTGATATGTTCACCCACACTCGTCACTGAGCCATAGATGGTGTTGATGGTAATGACAGACTGAGGTGTCATCCTGGCAAAAAGTTACAGGTTGTGGTTGAATACTGTTCTGCTTCTCCTGCTGTTGTGGTCTACAGCTACATGAATACGCAGTTTCGAGCTGCAATATCTGCAATGCAATTCTGCTGTCTGTTCCCCAATTCTCACTGAGACCCATTCACCCATCTGCCTTGCACTCAGTGACCTAACCTGGTTTCTGATGTGGAAATGCTTCCATTTTCAAACTCTCATTCTGCTGAGGGTCTGTCTCCCCGGGTCTTGCTTCCAATCTGACACATTCCGCAAAAGCATTTAACTGATCTTAATTCAAATATTTAATTCACCTGAATCTTTTTCCTTGAGAAATACCATCTTCTGTGTTTAAACAGAATGTTTTTCCTCTGTTTCTCTCCCTGACGATGATTAAGAGCTCTGTAGTGTCTGTAGTGTCAGTGATGCCTTATGTAGTTTCAGAGCCAAAGAATTCTCTGAATTCCCAATCATCTTCACCACACTGTCTGTTTTCTCTTTTGGTTTGATGCCTTGTAAATCATGGCTGCCTTGTCCTCTCATGAGTATGTTTCATCTTCTTGGGGTTGCATTTTTGGTATTATCTTCCGAATTATCCCCACAAACCTCTGCTATTGCTGCTCCATGGTCTTTACTGCTCAGCTCCCCTTCCAATTAACTCTGGCCAGCTCCTCCCGCATGTCTTTGTCGTTACATTGCTTAATTATAACCACATTACATCTTGAAGAAGGCATTGCATATAAACTGAAAGAATGAGTTTTGAGAGATGGGTCACGAAGAATGACTGGTGGATTTCTTACCTAGATACAAAGAGAGAATGAGAGAGAGAGAGAGGATATAGATATGGAGATGTGGAAAATGAGAAAACTATATTATCGAAAGAAGTAGATGTACTTCCATCAACATTTTGGCAATTCCTTTGTGCTGTGGTCCTTCGTACAGTGCACGTACAACAGAGCAATATGTTCAAATGCTGGGTCTGATTCCATAACTTTTCTCTCCAACAATATGACAGACACTAGCTTTGGAAAGAACCCAGCAGGCCAACATATTTAATTCCTGGTAGAAAGGGGATTAACTGAAATAAGTTGGGAAACCAGAAACAAGGATTTATAACACACATCCTGATAAGAATGAGAGACTAGAGTTGGGAATCCCAGAAAAGGGGGAATGTTGAGAGAAAGGGAAGGTAACACTTCAGATGAGGATTAAATGATGTTTTAATGCTTTATAAATTTTATACATCGTGTGCATCATTTTTCATTAAATGTGTCTCCGTTGTTCATTCAGAATGTGTTGTACACATATGAACAATCTTCCTTATCTGAACACACACTGATTAAACAGTGTATAAAAAATCATTTTTCCTCCATTTTAGACTGTCCTGTTGTCGTGCTAGCAGGATATATGAACACCAACTGACTACCAAAAGACATGACCCACTCTCACTAGTGTCCATACATACAGAAAAAGAAGGACTCCACGTTGACTGTGGCAACACACACTTCCTAGGACACAGCCACACACGGAAGTTCTTAGAAGAATGACATTCCAGCCAGAAGTAGATCAATAAACGTATCAATTTAGATCCTATCTACCTTCCCTTGAACAAAAAACTGGAAATGACATCACGCAATTTAAGAAACCAAGACCTAGAAATAGCAAGACACGACATACCACCAGTGCGTCACCAGAGACTCTCACGAATGATGTTACCCACTCATGGTGACGAAACATCTGAAAACAAACCTTCAAGCTCAGCGAGTTAACATACATACTTATAAATTGTTATTTTTCTCTTAATCGTGGAATTTGCGACTATTTTGTCACTCGTGTTTTAACAGATAACGAGGTGAGGTGAGCTTTTCTGGGTGTGTGGTTTTAATTAACAGAGGGGTTCAACATCGACATCATAACAGTTTGAGGGCTTGTCGGATGGGATTTGTACAGATTTGAACAGATTTGGGGTACAAAAGTTTCCAGCTGATTCCATCACTTGGCAGTTAGTGACCTAGATCTTCAAATAAAACAGGTGAGAAAATTCATTTAATTTTGTTTCCTTGTGGTTGGTTAATTTAAAAGAAATGGCTTTTAATATTATTAAAAAGGTTCTGAGGTTTGAAGATGGTACCCACATTTGCCAAGAAAGTGTAGAAAGACAAAGAAAGGGCATACTTTTAGAATTAACATGTAGATTAGAATTGGGTTTCACCAGAGACAAAAGGAAAGCTGTCACCATAATGGAGTTGGTCAAGCACTTTGATGTATCTGAGAAGCAGGCAACTGCAGTCCAGTTCAAAAAAACTTAAATTGCAAATATGACAACTGAAGTTAGAAGATAAAGACAGAGACTGAAAGAGAGAGAAGATAGAGAAAGAGAAAGAGAGGAAAAAGGAAGAGAGGGAGAATTTGAAATTCAGAAGTTTGGAATTAGATAAGAAATTTAAATTAGCAGGATGAAGATGAAGGGAGAATGTAGGGATGTATACAACTACGTTAATACATTGCCATATTTCGTTGCGAAAAATGCCAAAACCGTTTTTATTTCATTTGCGAAATTGGCTCGGCAGATGGCATGTCCAATGAACCTGTGGGTAATGCTAGTTCAGACTACGCTGGTGGATACAGCTTGAGAGGTATGTGCAGTGCTGTCACATGAGGGAGCAAGAGATTATGCAGATGTCAAACAGGCTATTTTGAGTGCTTATGAATTGGTACTAGAAGAATATAGACAGCGGTTCAGAAATGTAGAGACGGAACCAGGTCTGACTTATATTGAGTTTGAAAGAATTAAACACAGTCATTTTGATAGATGGGTGCAGGCCTTAAAAATGGACAAGACCTGTGAGGCTCGAAGGGAGAGTATTCTGCTGGAGGAGGAGATAAAAGACTCACTTCCACAGATGGTAAGAATTCATGTGAATGAACAGAAAGTTCAAGAAGTGAGAAGCACGGCAGAAATGGCATTGGTGCATGAGATGAAATTTAGCTTCTGGGAGGATTTTCATCCTGTGAGGGATAGAAATTGGGAGAAGGGGAGATCGTACACTATAAAACATAGAGAAAAGCACATTGTGAATAGTTTACCACAGGTGAAAAAACAAGTCCAAGAAGTTGAAAGGAAGTGAAAGGCCTCAGGTGTTCTTATAATAACGTAGTGGAAGACATAAAAATAACAGTGCCGATGGTTTAAGAATGGCACTATTAAAAGGTGTTTTCACTGCAGTAAGCTGGGACACACAGTGCTGGGCATTGCAGGAAGGCACTTCGAGAAAAGATGTGGTAAAAGAGTTTAAGCCAGTGGTATTAGTGAACCAGGTAAAGGACATCCCAAGTAGAGCGGAGGAGCTGCAGGAGAGTGCACAGCCTAGACAGGGGCTGGGTATGCAGTCAGTGCCAGATCTCTATAAAGAATTCACCTCTGTAGATAAACCTTAATAAGGAAAATCGGGGTGTGGGGGGAGGACAACTAGTTATAATTTTCCAAGATAAGGGATCTGCTCAATCTCTAATAGTTGAGAAGCAAGGGGCCGGAAAGGTACAACAGATCAGGCAGCATTCGAAGAGCAGGACAATCGACACATCAGGCATAAACCCATCGTCAGGAATGTGGCGGGGGGACAAGGGGCTGAAAGATAAATAGGAGGGTACGAGCTGGGCTGGCGGGAGGGTCACTGGGAGGGCAATAGGAAGATATAGGTGGGAGTGATTGCGATATGTTGGAGGGGAGGGTGGAGTGGATAGGTGGGAAGGAAGTTGGACAGTTAGCACAGTTTAAGAGGGCAGAGCTCAGTTGAACGGTTGGATCTGGGTTGAGGCTGGGGAAGGGGAGATTTGGAAATTGGTGAAGTCAACTTTGATGCTGTATAGTTTGAGGGTTCCAGCTGTCCTACTACCTGTCCACTTCACCCTACTCTCCGACCTTTCACCATCAGACATCATCTGCATCTACTGATCACCTTCCAAGCTCCATTCCACCCAGCTCCACCCCCCTCCTATTTAATTCTCAGCCGCTTTCCCCCTCCCTTACCCCCCCCCCCCCCCCCCCACCCCACTTTCCTGATGAAGGACGTATGCCTGAAATGTCAACTCTCCTGCCCCTCGGATGCTGCCGGCCTGCTTTTCCAGCCCCACACCTTTCAACTCTGATTTCCAGCATCTGCAGTCCTCAAAGTCCCTCAGCCTCTAATAGTAAGAGATGGAAGTATTTTCACTCTTTCTGACATGTTACTCAACAGTGTGATAATTTGTGGAATGGGGACAGAAATTAAGCATTCCCTTGTGTAACATTACGTTGGAGTGCCAAATCAAGGTTGGGGAAGCAACAGTGAGATTGAGTGAAAGGGTGTCAGTTCCAGGAACACCGATAGTTCTTGGGAATGATTTAGCAGAATTCAATGCGGGAGAGGCAATCCTTGTGGTGGAGAAGCCAAAGTAAAACTACGGAACTGGGGAATTAAAAGAAAAATACCCAGGGATTTTTCCAGACAGTGTCGTAACAAGATCCCACTGTCATACGTTACAACAGGAAGGAAAACCGAAAGAAAAAGCCAAAGGAGTTGATGCACGGAAGACTCAGGCTAAAGCATTTCTAGTGCCTGGATTGCACAAGGACGTGATTAATTTTTGTTGTACATGTCATACATTCCAAATGGTAGGTACGTCACAGGCAGTATTAAAACCAGCACCTTTGTTGCCAATTCCTGTATTCGAAGAACCCTTCAGGAGGGTTATGATTAATTGTGGAGCTCTCCTTTCTAAAATAAAAGTGGAAAGCAATATCTGCTGATCATAATGGATGTGTCTACTCGATTTCCAGGGTTAACTCCATTATGGGGTGTTAAGGCAAAAAGGGAGGTGGAGGGGTTAGTAGCTTTCTTTATTCATTGTGGGCTACACAGTGTGATTCAGTCAGACCAAGGGTCTCATTTTACCGCGCAGTTGTTTAAGGACGTCATGGAAAGCTTCGGCATACAGCAGTTTAAATCAAGTGATTTAAAATGAATCACAGGGAGCCTTAGAACGTTGGCATCAGATGCTGAAGACAATATTAACAGCGTACTGTCAGAATTACACGAATGATTGGAATAAAGGCATCCCATTATATTGTTTACCATTAGAGATGCCCCAAATAAATCTACTCAGTTTACTTCCTTTGAGTTAATATTCATACATAAAGTGAGAGGCCCTTTGAAATTAATTAAATATAAATTGGCAGGACCGAAGTCGGAGGTCTCACACTTGGATTATGTATCTGAGGTGAGGGAGAAATAAGATGGAGTAGGTGAGTTACTAAACAGCACCTGACAAGGGCACAGCATAGAGTGAAGCAAGTGGCAGATAAAAACTCTGAAACTTTGACAATTTCCCATGGTGATGACACATTAGTATTGTCACCAGTGATGGGAAACCACTTCAAAGCCAGGTTTAGTGGCACCTTTCAAGTTAACAAAATTGTTGAGTTGGTTAAATTATCTGATAAAGATATCGGATATGACAAAAATGTTATTGAATGTCATGTGAATGAATAATGCTGCAGACACATTTAAGACTCAGGAACAGAGTTGTGGTCAGATGTACAAATTGTGCAGCTTATCTGTATGTTGTAGTGATCTTTAGCAAGTGATTGAAACCTCACATGTTACAGTTGGCAGAGCATGTTGAACGATTACAAGAAGCAAACTTGGAAATAAACTTAGTGAAAAAGAATTCGCGAAGGCAGAGGTGATGTTCTTGGGACATTACATTGGCCATGGAAGGTTGACCTCATGGAACACAAAGACAAAGGGCTTTGAGGAATTTCCACGACCAGCCCCGAAGAAAGAGGGGCTTCGATTTTTGGAACTGAGTGGATTCTATCGGAAGTTTGTTGCAAATGGATTTACTAAAGAAGAACACAGAATTGTGGTGGACAGAACAATGCCAGGAGGCATTTGAGAATATTAAATAAGGATGAATCACCGCACCAGTTTTAGATACACCAAATATTTTGAAACCCTTTGAAAATTGTGTTTGATGCTCGGGGTATAGGGGTCAGAGATGTATTGATACAGAAAGATGATGATGGAATTGAATGGCCAATTGGCTACTTGTCGAAAAAACTCAATATCCACCAGAAAAAATACAAAATCTCCATTATTGAAGAAGAATGATTAAGTTTCGTACTGGCCTGAAAATATTTTAATGTTTATATGACAAACAAATTTTCGTTTATGGTTGTGGACAATGACAAATCTCTCGCATTTTTTGGAATCTTTACAGACCAGAATATGAGACTATTTGATTGGAGTCTTATGTTACCAAATTTAAACTTACAAAATGTACATGATGTTGGTCGTAAAATGTGACAGCAGATGTGTTATCTCAGATTTAAAGGAAAACATTTCAATAATATTTTACTTATTGCAGTGTTACATAGGTGTGCAGAATCAATATGAATGGTATAACTGAGATTAATACTTTTGTATTTCATAATAATTGGATTAAGAATGAGAGGGAAAGAAATGATGCCATCTTTTAATTCTGATGGTTCATTTTCTTTTCTGAAGGGGGGAGGTTTTATGAAGCCGAAAGCATGTCTGGTCACTTTAAGACAGAATGCATCTTGTTGGATGGTAAGTACAGCGACAGATGGCAGCTAAAGGTCAGTCTATTCCACATGTCACCATTAGCTGGGAAATGGA
Source organism: Chiloscyllium plagiosum (assembly GCF_037043375.1). Taxonomy (NCBI): domain Eukaryota; kingdom Metazoa; phylum Chordata; class Chondrichthyes; order Orectolobiformes; family Hemiscylliidae; genus Chiloscyllium; species Chiloscyllium plagiosum. Next base: position 69,611,213 of record NW_028270174.1, read on the forward strand.
TACCTGAGTTTTGGTTGCTGTTTGGTCGCCAATTCAAATACAACCAAAGGATACAAGAAGCTGACAGAATATGAATATTATTGTTTGGACACCTGGAAAGCAATCAAATTATGAGAATTATTGTATCATGGGGAGTATATAAACCCAGAATTTTGAACACGAGAGGGAGAGCCACTGCCATCCAACAGCAGAGTAACTGCTGTAGAGTAGAGCGCTAACTGGCCATTTCAACCACTCTCTATCAAACATGCATGTTCATGTCAAACCTACTTGCAGTAAAATCAAAATGACCCAGGGAGATCATCAGCTGGAAGAGTGAACTCAGCGGGGAAGATAGGGACGGTGTGGTCTTGAGATTGTAATGTTTAATATGTGGGGTTGTTGTTAATGCACCCCCTTCAACCACATCTGCTGGCAGCTCATCCACATACCATCCTCTGTGTAAAGATTTGGTCCCTCAGGTTCCCTTTTATTCCTTCCCTTCTAACCTTAAACCGATCCTATCTAATCCTCGATTCTGTACACCTTGGAAAAAGACTGAGAGCATTAACCCTATCCATACCCCTCGTGATCTTATACAGCTCTATAAGGTTCCCCCCCACCCCAGTCTCCTACACTCTCAAGAAAAGGTCCTAGCGTGTCCACCCTCTCCCTATAACTCAGATCATTGGGTCCTGGCAATGTCCTTGTAAATTTATTCTACACTCTTTCTAATTTAATAATATCCCCCCTATAACAAAGTGACCAAACTGAACACAAACTCCAAGTGCGGCCTTACCAAATTCCTGTGCAACTGCAACGTAAATTCCCAAGTTCTATACTCAATATCCTGCCTGATGAAGGCCAATGTGCCAAAAGCCTTCTTCTCTGCACTGTCTACCTGTGACTTCACTCTCAGAAAACTGTGCACCTGAACCCCAAGGTCTCTCTGCCCACTACACCCCTTAAGGCCCTCCCATTCACCATGAAAACCCTATCTTGAATTGAGTTTCCAAAATGCAAGACGTCACGCTTCTATATTAAATTCCATTTGCCATTATTCGGCCCACTTCCCCACCTGATTAAGGGCCTGCTGCAATTTCTGATAAACTTACTCACTGATCATGCTCCCACTTATTTTACTTTCATCTGCAAACTGGCTAATCATGCCTTGTACATTCTCAACCAGTTCATAGGTAACAAACAGATACGGACCCAGCCTCCAGTCTGACAAGCATCTTTCCACTAAACCCTCTGCTTCTGACCATCAAACCAACTGTGTAACCAATTGGCCAGTTCCCCCAGCATTCCAAGTGATGTAACCTTCCAGAGCAGCCTGCCATGTGGAACCTTATCAAAGGCCTTACTGAAATCCATAGAGACTACATCTACCGCTCTGCCCTCATCAAGCTTCTTGGTCACTTCATCAAAGAACTCTAACAAATTTGGGAAGCATGATCTCCCACTCACAAGTCTATGTTGACTGCTCCGAATCAAACCCTGTGTAAGTAATTGGCGCAGTCAATGGTGTGCTGTCCTTCATGGTACGATGATTCGCTTACATAAGTAAAGCCATCTTCCTGCTGTTGTAGAGCCTTGCTGAGAGAGCATTAGGGGCACTCTCTATGGATTTTATATTCTTTGTAACGAATGATCTCCTTACCACAGACATGGTAACATGAGGATAGAGTAAAGAAGCTGAATGTTTAATCTGTAGAGCTGTGAGAGACGAGGAAATGGTGACGCTGAAACACAAGGAGTGGCACCGATCATTTACTTCCAAAACAGACATTGATAGAGTGAGAAATTCCATACTTTACTCAGGATTGATCGGTTTGATTTATTGCCATGTGTACCTCAGTACAGGGGAAAACTCTTAGTAGTGGAGACAGGTCATAGTAAGCATGGCCAGACTGATCATAGGGTGGAAATAGACTTGGACAGTTTAAGGCATACAGGATACACTGCACAGGGCGTGCACTAGACAAGATCAACATGAACACGGTCAGCATTATTTGAACTTAATGAGTCCATTCATCAGTCTAACGTGGCTTTCTTAATAGTATATATGCCTTTACTAACTTTCCCCACGTTATTGTGCAGTTGGCGTGTGAACCCGTACTGAACGTCGGGTTGTTCACAATCCCCAACAGCAGCCACAATACTTCCATCTGAAACAGGTAGCCATTTCCACCAGCTTCCGTCCTACATAGAGAACACCAGGCTGGCTTCTCGGAGATTGAAGATGCCTTCTTGAGACTTCACACAAGACAGGTGGCTTCTCTCCTCACCACTAGAAAACCACGTTAAAGTCCCACGTGTGTATCATAAGCAATTGAGCCAAGAGAAGCAACGTAGAACAGTCTGTCTGTCCAGCCTCTGCTCCACTTGTTCATCATGTTAGAGCATCAATTAGGAGTCAGTGAGGACTGCCGATGCTGAAGATCAGAGTAGAGAGTCGATTTCTGGAAAAGCACAGCAGGTCAGGCAGCATCCGAAGAGCAGGAGAATCGATGTTTCGGGCATGAGCCATTCATCAGGAATCAGCATCAATTGCCTCATTCTGTCCCTGTGTAAATACGTTGAGGGGGGAATGGCTTCTTACTGTTCCTGTGAAAGTGACTCAAGGGGCTGAATGGCCTCATCCCATTGCTGTGTAAGTGACCCAAGGGACTGAATGGCTTCTTCCTCGTCCGATTGGTCAGGGCCAAGGGCCGCATTGGGTTACCCCTGGTTCCTGCTTGACAGCTCGAAGTGCTGACAAGTGTGATGATGTTGCAGCTTTAAGAGATTACTTTTTCCTGGTTTCTTTTAAGAGAGAGATTGAATGATCATTACCAAGCTGGCTCGTTAAGACCACTTAAGTAAACAGCGAGGGAGACCGTGTGTTTATTTTAGTGCAGCCTGAATGGGTGTGGCCAGCTCTCACAAATTACGATCTCTGGGTTTTGGTTTCTCAGTAGCATCAGAAACTATTGGGGTCTCCACAGAGTTGGAATCTTCAGTGACTATCTCCTGGCTGCTACTCTCTCTGAATTTTCTCTTGGTGCTGTTTTTAATTCCTGGATTAGAAAAATGTTTGTGACAATCTGTGTCTGAATTTTCCTTTCTGCCAGGGGCTGTGTTTATAGGATTTTCCTACATTGGAACAGTTCATTGGTAATAGTTCCTGGATTTGTTATTCTGTTAACTTGCCCAATAGAATTACGTTTTTCTAAATTCCTCTTTCTTTGCTTTCATTGTATCTTGCGTGTTTCAATAAATAGTGTTTAGCTTCACACCGAGTAGTTTGACCTGTCACATTGCATATGGGACAGACAGTTTACATTTCCTTTAAAAAAAAAGTAGAGTCTAGATTACCGCCTTCCAATACTTTCGAGGGGCTCTGGTGTGGTCCATCACACTAGACTCCTTCTCTTCCTGAGTAATAGGCTGGAGGCACTGAATAAGCTGTCCCTGTTCTTCTCCAATACTGTCAATGGGCTGAATGGCTTCCTCATATTCCAGTGAAACCAGCGTGAGGTGCTGAATGAACTCTTGTTTTACTGTGTCCATGTGCAGTGTCTGGCAGTGCTGGTAGATGAATGTTATGGACCATTTAACAGCACAAGCCTGAGTGGTGTCCGGGTCTTGCTGCACATGGACACAGACCAGTTCAGGAGCTGACGGGCGACAAATGTTCTGAACATCGTGGAATCTTCAGTGACCATTCCTACTTCTAATCTTATGGTGGGGAGGGTGGGGAGGGGTGACATGGATTAAGCAGCTGAAGTTGTTTGTGAAGAGGAGGCTATCCTGAGGATCTCTCACAGAGGTGACCCAGGACTGAGATGATGAACATTTTCCTTTGTGCCATGTTTGACACATGGAGAGTTTACTCTGATTCACATTACGTCCAGTTCCTTGATGTCAGCAGATGTCAACCACAACCTTGATATCAGGGCGAGTCATTTGAACCCTTGTCTCAACCTCTTTTGTTCATATCAATAAACCATGATATAGGAGCAGCAAGTGTTTTCTTCAAACAGGTGGGATTGAATGTCAGGATTTCTCTTCTCAAGAGTGTTGGGGAGCAAGATGACTGAACGTATTTGAAGAGGAGGTAGATGGCTATTGATCTGTCAGAGAGTTGAGGGCAATGATGAATTGGGTATGAAAGAGGATTTGAGACAGAGAGCAGATCAGTCATGATCTTAGTGAAGGGCAAAGCAGGCTTGGGGAGTGAATGACCTGCCCCTGTTTCTGATGTTCTCACATTCTGTTCTTGGAAAGTTAGTGGGTGTTATTTTCATGAATGTCCGTTATGGAATGTTGCAGTCAGGGAGACCAGAGGATTTTGTCAGCCATCTCTGGTTGAGGTATGGGGGCTTTATTCTCAGTGAACCTGGGTCTAAACATGACCAACAAATGAAGCACAAGTTGCAGAGAGGGGAAGCTCTGTAAAGATAGACGCGGGGCCTCTTTCATACCCGTGCCTGGATTTTCCAATTGCATTTCCCAAATCACTTCACAGCGTGTGTGACAGTCTTGAGAAGTTGAATGGTCTCCTCTGTTTCTGTGCAACAGGTTATAGGAGTAAATGGCCTCCAACTTCTCCTATCTAGCAGATATGCGGAGCTGGATGGAATACAGAAACATGGGACTGAGGAGCAGGAGTGGGACATTAGATACGTTGAGCCTTCTCCACCAGGCACTAAGATTGTGGACTCAGCCCCACTTTTCTGTCTGTATACTATCAACCATGACTCACTTCCCTGTCAAATATTTCATTAAACAGCTTTCAATCCATGTGAACATAGAGGCACGATAAACTTCCAATGAAGAGAATTCCCACTTGAAAGGTCCTTTCAGAATATTTCGCCATCCCTCTTACAGAATCTGACAATTATGCAGAATGGAAACAGACCCGTTAGTCCAATCTGTTCACTCTGATCAGGTATCAAATCTGACTTCGTCTCATTTGCCAGCATTTGGCCAATATCCCTCCTCTTTCAGATACATTTTAAATGTGCGATTGTAGCCGCCTTCACCACTTCCTCTGACAGCACTTTCTGTACACACCACTCTCTGTGTGTAACAATTACCTTCAAGTCCATTCTAAATTACTCGCCCTCTCACTTTCACACTATGCCCTCTTGTTCTGGACTCCCCCTATCCTGGGGAGCAGATCATGGCTGTTCAGAATATCCATGCCCCTGATGGTTTTGTAAACCTCTATCGTGTCACCCTTCAGCCTCTGACACTCCACGGGGAAACACCTCAACCTAATCAACCTTTCCCTGAAGCTCAAACCTCCAGTTCTGCAACCGAATTGTACGCAGTATTCTTGAAGTGGCCTCACCAACTTCCTGTACAGAGGCTACATGCCACCACAACTCCTATACTCAATGCTCTGACTGATTAAGGCAAATGTGCCAAATGTGTTCTGTCCCACACTGTCTACCTGCGACTCCACTTTCAAGGAACAATGTACCTGCAGCCCTATGTCCCTTTGATCCACAACACGACCCAGGACCTGACCATTAAGTGTATAATTTCTGCCCTGATTTGACTTCCCAAAATGCAAAATTTCGTATTTATCTAAATTAAACTTCTTCTGTCACTCCTTGCCCCTTTGTCCCATCTAATTGTGGTCTTGTTGTACTCTGAGATTATCTACTACGCCACTTTTCTGATGTAAACTGTAACCTTACTAACTATGGCCCCAATATTCACATCTAAATCCTTTACATAAATGACGAAATGCAGTGAAGTCAGTACTGATTCTTACAGCACACTGCTGCTCACAAGCCTCCAGTCTGAAAAATATCCCTCTTCCTTCATGCCAATTGTGACTAGTCTCCTCTGTATCTCGTGTGACCGAACCTTACTCATCTGCCTACCATCGGAATGTTGTGAACACCTTACTGAGGGCCATGTAGACAATGTCTACCAAACTGCCTTCATCAATCTTCTTTGTCACCTCTTCATAAAACTCAACCAAATTAATGAGACATGATTTCCCATGCAGAAGGCCACATTGACAACCTCGATCAGCCCTTGCCTTCCCAAATGTATGAGCTTAAAAATGTGTTGCTGGAAAAACACAGCAGGTCAGGCAGCATCCAAGGAGCAGGAAAATTGACGTTTCGGCATAAACATGTATGTAATTCCTGTCCCTCAGGATCCCTTCCAAAAACTTACCCACCACTGACATCAGGCTCACCGGTCTATAGTTCCCCGACTTTTGGGGTCACTGCTTCCTTTTCCATTCCCAATGCTCCACTGCTCACAACACAGGTCAAATGTAACTAGGTTGGTGATATGGCCGATGATATCGGTCTCAGACTGGTTCAATGTCAGTTTTAGCAACAAGTCAGGCTAGTTTTTTTAATCTGCTCAAATAGCATCTTTATGATCCAGAGTAATGTTACTCAAACTATGATGGAAAGATGCAAGGCAAACTGTTTGGGTATTGCAAATAAGGATTCGATATTTTCCTTTCTAAAACACTGACACACACACACACACACACACACAAACAAAATCTCTGCAATTGCAAGTTGAACGTGCTTTGTCCATATATTATTGTAACTCATGACAAAAGGAAAAATTGAGAGATTGTTCAAAATGTTATTCTGCTTCTGAAGACATTCTACTCACACAAGCTGCTAGCAATGTGATTTCATCCTGGAACAGTTGGATTTGCCTGAATTCCCTTTACATTAGGCAGTGAAGAGATTCTAATGAATCCTGGCCAGGGATCGCCCAAGGGTATCGCAGTGGCTCAGTGCTTAGCATTGCTGCCTCACAGCACCAGGGTCTTGCGTTCAATTCCAGACTCGGGTGACTATTTGTGTAGAGGTTGCACATTCTCCCCTTCTAATGGTTGCTCTAGTTTCCTTCCACAGTCCAAAGCTGTGCTGGTTAGATGGATTGGTCATGATAATTTGTCCGTAGTGTTCAGGGGTTTCTAGGTTAGGTGCATCGGTCGAGGTAAATAAAAGGGAGCGGGTCTGTGAAGGTTGGTATGGACGTTTTGTGCCGAAGGGCCTGTTTGCACACTGTAGGGATTCTATAAAAGTAAGAATGGTAACGATGACTGTAGATTTTTTGTTTTAGCTCACACACATTGCTGTCATGAGGAACAATGAAGGGAAGAGAGTGTAATCGGCCGTTCCTTCTCAGGCATATTACATTTTCTCTCTCTCTCTGAGCTGAATCACACAGTAATGTCATCCTCTCCCAAACATGTGAGGTCTCCTTATACATTGTCCAACCAAGTCTCCATCACATTCCCTGTTCCATGTAGGTGCATCATTGTTGCTGTCGTACACAGTGCCATATCCTTAGCAGAACATGGTGTCGATCGATTTGAAGATATGTTTATATGTCGCTGTTTAATGTATTCAGAATATTGTGTTAAAATGAATGCATTTTGCAACAAATACAGAAATTGCTGGAAAAGCTCGGCAGGTCTGTCAGCATCCAGATGTCTTTTACATGCTGTATTTGTACCAGCCTCCACCACTTCCTCTGGGAGCTCATTCCACATGCACATCACCCTCTGCGTGAAATGGTGCTCGTGGGCTCGTCAAAACCTTTCCCCTCTCAATTTCAACCAATGCCCTCGAGTTTTGGACGCCCCAATCTGGGGAAAAACCTGACCAGTCACAGTATCCATAACCATTTTGATTTTATAAACCTTTACTGCTGCAAAATGTGACTCTAATCAACACAAATGGCTGTGCTTTAAAGCATCCTGGGCTTAAATTCTGAAATGCAACACTGACACCTCTTCCTTCTCCATCAAGCCATAATTCTAAATCCGTTTTAATCAGTTTGTTCAGGTGTGTTATGAAACACTTATGTGGGATTTGCACCCAGACCTTTGTGCCCGGAGGTAGGGACACGAGCACCACTCAGCAATTCCTATAAAGCTGTAACATTATTCTCCTGTGTGTTTGCTCATCAGCCTGTTCTGGCATGCTGTGACATACCTCTGCAACAGGCATGACTTGAATCCAGAACTTCTAGTCCAGAGCTTGGAACACCACCACGCACGTTCAGGAATCAAATCTAGACCTCTGTCTCAGAGGCAGGGACATTACCCACGACACTACCATATCCAGATTTTGGGTCATATTTTAAGTGTCAGCTTTCAGCTCGATGTGGATTTATTATAATCAGGTTACCTTTACTGAATTACACAAAACACTTTGTATTGTTAAACAAAGGCAAAATATTTGTCTCAACTGTAGGATATTGAGTATATGGGATTAGTGGTGCTGGAAGAGCACAGCAGATCAGGCCGCATCCTGATGAAGGGCTTTTGCCCGAAACATCGATTTTACTGCTTCTCGGATGCTGCCTGAACTGCTGTGCTCTTTCAGCACCACAAATCCAGAATCTGTTTTCCAGCATCTACAGTCATTGTTTTTACTTTGTTGAGTGTACGTGCTGTGCCATCGAAGTTAACTATGAACAGCTTTAATCGCAGTTATCTGTAGTCTGCAATATTAGGGAAAGAAATCCTGCAGACACACTCTGCACAATGAATTGTCTCGAATAGATTTTCATTACTGAACACCAGAGACGGAAAAAGGCCATAATTTCTGGTCCTCAAAAAAAGGATCAATATTACCCAACTCTCACGTATGACTGCCTTCTTCCTAAAACCATGAAATGATACCAGGCTGCTGATTACTGTCTAGCCTCTCCTCCCCACTGACTGTGTCTGCAATCTGTCCCTCCTCCCCCTAACCACAGAAGGCAAACCAAGCTCAGTGTCTTTGTGAAAATCAAGGCCGGAGTGTGCAGTCCTCCTGGAGAGGGGGAGGGAATTTTAAAATTAAACGGGGAAGGTGAGGTGGCAGTAATATCACTCACTGGGCTGAGGAGTGGCAGATGGAATTTAGTTTGGATTAATGCGAGGTATTGGATTTGGTAAATCAAACAAGAGCAGGACATATACAATTAAAAGCAGGGCCTTTGTCAGTGTTGTAGAACAGAGACCTAGGCCGTCAGCGTCCCCATTGGGTGGGGGGTGGGGCGGGGGGGTGCGTAAAAACCTTATCAAGTGTCATTGGCACTTTGGATTTTGTTTCATTCTTTTTTTATGTGTTTAGCTTTGGAAAGTTTTGAGAGCTTGTTAGTTGCAGTAGTTTTAGTTTATACAGGTTTAAGGCTCGATGAGTCTTTAGTCATTAATGCTCAGCGATGTGTAATTCGATATGAAATTCTCTAGAGTTCAAATGTTGCTGCAGTGTGTTATTGATAATGATGTGCTTAAATGGTGTACCTGGAACATTAAGGGGAGCCATCGTCCAGTCAAGAGGAAAAATATACTTTCTCGTCTTAAAAAAGCGAGAGTTGTCCTATTGCAGGAGATGCACCTTGATGACAAGGAACATTTGACGTTACAGCAGGGCGGGTTTTATCGGGTTTATATCTCGTCTTTTAATACTAAGAGTCAGGGGAAAGTCATAATGGATAGGAAGAATCTTTCATTTAAATTACTAGATTGTATTAACACCCATGGAAAGATCATAATCGCAAAGTCTTGAACTACGGGAATTAATACAGTATTTTAGGTGTTTATTGCCACCCGCTGCACCCTCTTAAAATCCTGGTAGATGCATTTTCCAAATTCAGTTATCTTGCATCATGGCACATGATTGTAGAAAGAGATTTCGACTGTCTTATGGCCCCATGATGGACAGAATATCCAAAGGTCCCCCAACACCCTCGTTATAATGTAAGCAATTAATGGATTTGTGTCTAGAACTAGAGCTGGTGGATGTCTGGAGGCAGATCTACCTCACAAGTAGGGATTTTATTTTCTTCTATAACCCGCAGAAATGGCACACGAGGGTGATCTCTTCACCATCCATGAACAATCTTAGATTCGGTGGCATCCTGCACAATTGGGAATGTTACCCCAACATACCTGCCCCAGAAGTGGGATAAAAGTCATATAAAATTATGTTGTATGCAGATGGTCTTATGTTTTTGTCAAATCCCGCAATTTTGGCAGCTCACGTGATGCAATGCATTAATTCGCTTGTCGCCTTTTCGGGCTTTAAGATTAATTTTACAACGTTGGAGGCCATGTCTATGGGAGGTCTTGGGGAAATACCTGATGAGGGCAAATCCTGTTTTCCTTTTAAATGGTCACGGGGGGGGGGTGGGGGTGGGTTAGGGTTTCCCAATTTCGGTATTTTCATTACATCCGTCTTTGATCATTTATTTAACGTGAACTATGTCCACTTGTTTGACTAAATTAAACAAGACCTTCAAAGATGGGAGGCACTTCCAATGTCCTGGCTCGGTCGGATAGCTCTTATTAAAGAATGTCCTTCCTCATTTACTATACCTTGTGTGAATGCTTCATTTGATGTTTCCCACATAGGTATTTAGGAAACATAATGGCTGGTTTAGCTCTTTTATTTGGCAGCATAAGCAACTCTTTATCAAGCTAACCAAATTGCAACTACCCCCAGATTGTGGGGAGTAGATCACCCATATAAAAGCTATCAATTAAGCTCTTTTTTATCCCATGTTAGTGCCTGGGCTACTGTGAGATATTGAACCCTATCAGATAAAGTGAACCTTTATTAGTCTGTTTTTCATAGCTAAATTGACAACATTTATGAAGTATTGTCATAACCCAATAATTATCAATATTGTTAAAGCATGAATGACAATGCATCAGATCGACAGCAATACAGCCAAAATTATGTTTCTTACCCCTGTAATTGGTATACCAGGTTGTCATCCGGGGATACTGGATTCCAGGTTTTAACTGTGGGCAGCAAGGGGTGTACCTTGCTTGAGTGATTTAGAATTAGTAGAATCCATACAGTGTGGATACAAGCCCTTGGGCCCAGCAAGTCCACTTCGACCTTCTGAAGAGTAACCCAGCCAGACCCCATTCCCCTACCATCCCATATTTACCCTGGCTAATGCCCAAACCTACACATCCCTGAACACTGTGGGTGATTTATCAATGACCAATTCATCTAACCTGCACATCTTTGTACTGTGGGAGGAAACCCACACAGACACGGCGAGAATATTAACTCCACACAGCCAGTCACCCAAGGCCAGAACCAAAGCCGAGACCCAGGTGCTGTGAGGCAGCAATGCTCACCACTGAGCCACCACGTGTTATTTGATGTAGAAACAATGATATCATTTGATCAAATAACTCGTACGTATGGACAACTAGTAGAGACCTCTTCTTTTTTTTCCAGATCAGAGATTTGATTTAAAAAAAACACACTTTTACCACACTCTGACAGATCCGATAAAGGGAAGAGGGTGCTTATTGCTTAGAATACACTCTCTGTCAGTACTCTTTATCATTAGTTGGAGAGTGTCCCCTCAGACGAGACTGTGCAGCTTTGTGATGTCTGCGAGAGAGTTGGGGGTTCAGAACACTTCGGAGACATGGGAGGATATTTGTGAAAATGCTCGAAGGATTTTGATCTGTAATAGGACCCATTCCATGCAGTTGAAAATTCTTTGTAGGATCTATATGACCCCAAATTGTCTCTCAAAATTCAAAGTGGGATTATCTTCAGCATGTCCTAAATGCAGAATGACTACAGGCACTCTTACTCATTGCATATGGTCCTGCTGCAAGACTTCATCTATATTGGAGCACTGTGTCAGATGTGATAGAGTGGGTCGAGGGGATTGAATTGGAGATGGACTTGGTTTCTGTTTTACTGGGCCTGCCCAGGGTACTTTCCACAGATGAATATGGGAAAAAAAATTAAATCCTTACATTCCATACTTTCCGTGCTAGGATAAATATTCTGTTGTGTTGGATGTCTGAACTCCCCCACCCCCAGAGAGGAAGAACTATGAACATTAAAATGTGTATCAGTTAATACTCTTGATGAACGAGAGCTGTCCTTTTGTTAAGCTGAGCTGTAATATTTATTCATTATTTATTGTTTAGTTTTGTTATTTCTTCTGTCTGTGTAGTGTTTTAAGTTGTTTTGTATGTACATGCAATTGGATGGAATTTTTTTCAGTTATTTGAGCTGTGTTGTTATTGGTTTATTATAATATTAAAAATCTCTTTTTAGATATTTTTTAAAATTAAAATGCTAACATTGATAGAATACAGTCACAAAAAAACTGTCATTAGAGAGACCACTCATGGTGGTTTATCCTGAGGATCACCACATCTCAGGTGATGGGGTGAGGCTGAGAGAGTGTCCCCTTCATGGTAATCTCTGTCAATGTGAGGAACTGAACCTGTGCTGTTATCCTAACTCTACATCACAAACCTGCCGTCCTGCCAACTGAGTGGGAGACTGTGTAACTGTTACAGACAGAAACAGTCACAGACAAAGGGTAAGAGAAACATTCATAATAAGGAAAGTGGTACAGTTCAGATAACGGTCAAGATAACGCCTGAGGGTAAAAATGTTCTCTGCTGGAAATTGTATTTTTAACAAGACTGTTTAGAAGTTGTTTTTGGTTTAATATCATTAAGGTGAGTCAAGTGACTCTTATGTGTTACACACTGGGACACTACCATTTTCCTGAAACTGGGAAATATTTGGAACATTATCTGGAACATTCTAGAATCGGCATTCTCCAGAATATTCTATGACTGTGTGGGAGGTATTGCAAAGGAGAGAGAGAGAGAGAGAGAGAGAAGGTGTTGCATGCAGTAGTGAGAGTGGGGGATCATGAGCCTTGTTCGGGAGTAGTTGCATTCACAGATATACAGTGATTGTGAGGGAGCAGACAGAATACGGTGACCCTTATCCTGACAGAGCGGGGAAGGTTATTGATGCTTGTCCTGTATTGCTGGACATTTCTTCAGACCTCAAATACTGCACTGAACTCAGTAGTGAGCACAGATCATGCTCGGTGGGTCTGGTGGTGTGGCACCCTCTGGGATGGGAATGATCCCCCTCTGTACTCGCCCATCCAATACGCCCACCTTGCTCCGTCAACAAACCATGGTGTAATTGCCCCTTATCTATCAATCTGCCATTTCCCTGCCTTTGCTCTGTATCCATCTAATCCTTTCCTATCTGTGTATTTGTCCAAATGCTTTTTCAATGTTGTTATTGTACCCACGTCAACCACTTCCACTGGCAGCTCAGTCTAATTTTCCAGTTCACCTTGGATTCCATGCGATCTAACCTTCTAGAGCGGCCTACTATGTGGAACCTTATCAAAGGCCTTACTGAAATCCATACAGAATATGTCTACAACCTTGCTCTCATCAACCTTCCTGGTGACTTCCTCAAAAATCTCTAACAAAATTTGTAAGGCATGATCCGCAATGCACAAAGCCATGCTGACTGCTTCAAGTCAAACTCTGTCTTTCCAAATGCATGCACATCTTACACAGGAAAGCCACACACACAGACCAAGTCCTGAACTATGAAAGCAACCATCCCAACACACGCAAACGAAGTTGCATCAAGACACTGTTCAAAAGGGCCACAACACACTGCAGCACACCGGAACTGCAAAAAGAGGAAGAGGAACACCTATACAAGGTATTCACAAAAAACGGATATCCTCGCAATTTCATCAACAGATGCCTAAGGGAGAGACAACAGAACGAGGAACCAAAGGACTAGCCACACTACCATACGTCAAGAACATCTCTGAAATGACAGGCAGACTACTGCGACCACTAGGACTTATAACGGCACACAAACCAACAGCCACACTCAGACAACTCACCAGAACGAAGGACCCGATACCCAGCATGAGCAAAACTAACGTAGTGTACAAAATCTCATGCAAGGACTGCACAAAACACTATATAGGACAAACAGGAAAACAGCTAACGATCCGCATCCACGAACATCAACTAGCCACGAAACGACACGACCAGCTATCCCTAGTAGCCACACACGCAGACGACAAGCAACATGAATTTGACTGGGACAACACTACCAATACGAAACAAAGAACAGCCAGGGAATTCCTAGAAGCTTGGCACTCATCCACAAACTCCATCAACAAACACATAGACCTGGACCCAATATACCGGCCACTACAGCGGACAGCTGAGACTGACATCCGGAAGCGGCAGGGACAGGCCACTATAAATGCCGGAGGAAACATCACAGAAGCGCTTCACAGGAGGCTCCCAAGCACTGAGGATGTCACCTAGACAGGGGACGAAACGTTTGCAACAAAAACTTCCAGCTCAGCGAACAGAACCATAGCATGCACATCTTATCTCTCAGAACCTTCTCAAGTGGTTTGCCGAAAACAGGTGTGAAGCTGACTGGTCTATATTTCCTAGGCTTTTCTTTGCAGCCCTTCTTGAATAAGGGTATTACATTTGCTACCGCCCAGTCTTCCCGGATTTTGGTCCCTAAGCCTTTTTCTCTCGCCTCTTACAGTCCTCTTAGATATATCTGGTCAGGTCCAAGAGATTTGTCTGACTTTGTGTGTTCTAATATGTCCAACAACAACTCTACTGTGATACGGACAGTACCAAGATATGACCACTAACCTCCTAAAGGTCACAGATCTTCATGTCTTTCTTCGTGATAAACACAGAGGGGAAATTGAGGACTTCATCCATCTCTTGAGGTTTTACGCATGCATGCCGGTTTTGGATTTTAAAGCATCCTATTCTCTCTCTAGTTGCTCTTTATCTTTACTATGCTGAATTTGGATTCACTCTAATCTTCTCAGCCAAGACTACCTCATACCCCCTTATGGCCTTGCTGCTTTCCTTCTTCAGTAAACTCCTCTATCCCCTGTATACCTCCAGGGATTCCCTTGATACGAGCTGCCTGAACATGAGCCACGCCTCCTTGTTTCTGGTCAAAGCCTCAATATGTCTTAACATCCAGGGTTCTCTCTTCCAGTCTCACATAACCTTCACCCTCACAGGAAAATGGAAACCTTGAACTCGAGCTATCTCACTTTTAAATCCCTCCCACTTGCCCGAGATCCTTTTACCTGGAATCAAACAACTCCAATCATCCCCTGCAATCTCCTGAGTAACTCCAACAACATACGCCTTGCCCCAATTTAGAATTTGAATCTGTGGAATAATTTTGTCCCTACCATAACTATTTTAAAATTAATACAACTCTAATCACTTTTACCAAAATGCTCCCCCACTTTATCTCCTTCACCTATCCTGCACTATTTCCCAATAGTAGGTCGAATTTGTCCCTTCCCAAGTACGATACTCTATATATTGATTGTGGAAACTTTGCTGAACACACTTAACAAATTACGTTTCATCTAAGTTCTTAACCATCTGGAACTCCCAGTGTATGTTAGGAAAATTGAAATAATCTATTATAACAACCCTATTGTTCCTGCAAGTCTCCCCAGTCCCCCTACATATTTGTTCCTCTAATTCACATTGTTGATTATAGTGCAACCACTATAATATTACCATCCCCCTCTAACTACTTTACACCATTCACGAAACCTCATTGGATATTATCTCAGGTATTTCAGCTTTAAATACAGGTGCGATCAGAACTATTAGTATTTAAACTGTTTCCATTTACATCTCTACATCGCAGTGATTTTCACATCCATGGCACCCCTTGTCAAGGCACAGTGGAGATATGAAGCTGTAAATGGATGGGAGCTGCACATCCTGTCACTTCCAGCATGGGCTGCAAGTTTCCCCACACTGGGCAGCGATCTAACACAATGTTACCGAACAATGCAACAGCCTGGGTTTATATATGAATGAACCAGTGCGTCTGCAGAGCTCCCCAAGCTGGACATTTAGGCCACGATTATAGATCAAGTATTGGTGTGGGCTGGTGTGTTCCATTCTGGATATTGCTGGATTGTATTCTGCAGTACGCTAGCCATATCTACACAGTGCTCCATCCTGAAAGTATAATGGATGGGCTGGTTATGTGAGTTGGATTGCGAATGTGAGAGAACTAAACATCTGGCAATACCTTTATTTTATGTTTTTGTTCTTGTGATTGGACATTTCAAATCCAGACTCATCCGATTAGACCCGACCCTCTGGACGAGTCATGGTGACTGTTGTTGCAGCATCTGTGTCGGCAACATGACCAACAAATGGAGCAGAGGCTGCAGAGAGGACAGTCTCCGTAAAATGGAATGACGGAATCACAATCAGATCAGCCGTGGTCTTAGTGAATGTTGGGGCAGGATTGTGTGGACCACGAATGCAACTTATTCATATATTTCTGTTTGTTCCAAGCAAACTCCCCTTCTCTCCTGGTGTCCTATACTGGTGGGGAGTAAGTCCCCTCCTCCTGTTCCTGCGTAACAGGATCCTCGGGCCTCACTAGCCTCTAGATTTCCATGTGTCCCAGTTTCGAGCAGTTGAATGACCGCCTTCTGTTCCTGTGCCCTAGTCTCGAGCAGTTGAGTGACTGCCTCCTGTTCCTGTGTCCCAGTCTCGAACAGTTGAATGACTCCTTCCTGATCCTTTGTCCCAGTCTCGAGCAGTTGAATGACTCCCTTCTGTTCCTGTGTCCCAGTCTCGAGCAGTTGAATGACTGCCTCCTGTTCCTGCGACCCAGCCTAGAGCAGTTGAATGACTCCCTCCTGTTCCTGTGTCCCAGTCTCGAGAGTTGAATGACTCCATCCTCATCTTGCGTCCCAGTCTGGAGCAGTTGAGGGACTCCCTCCTGTACCTGTATCCCAGTCTCGAGCAGTTGAATGACTCCCTCCTGTTCCTGTGTCCCAGTCTCGAACAGTTGAATGACTCCTTCCTGATCCTGTGTCCCCGTCTGGAGCAGTTGAGTGACTCCCTCCTGTACCTGTGTTCCAGTCTCGAGCAGTTGAGTGACTCCCTCCTGTACCTGTGTTCCAGTCTCGAGCAGTTGAGTGACTCCCTCCTGTACCTGTGTCCCAGTCTCGAGCAGTTGAGTGACTCCCTCCTGTACCTGTGTCCCAGTCTCGAGCAGTTGAGTGACTACCTCCTGTTCCTGTGATCCAGTCTCGAGCAGTTGAATGACTCCTTCCTGATCCTGTGTCCCAGTCTGGAGCAGTTGAGTGACTCCCTCCTGTACCTGTGTCCCAGTCTCGAGAGTTGAATGACTCCATCCTGATCTTGCGTCCCAGTCTGGAGCAGTTAAGTGCCTCCCTCCTGTTCCTGTGTCCCAGTCTCGAGCAGTTGAGTGACTGCCTCCTGTTCCTGCGACCCAGTCTAGTGCATTTGAATGACTCCCTCCTGTTCCTGTGTCCCAGTCTCGAGAGTTGAATGACTCCATCCTGATCTTGCGTCCCAGTCTGGAGCAGTTGAGTGACTCCCTCCTGTACCTGTGTTCCAGTCTCGAGCAGTTGAGTGACTGACTCCTGTTTCTGTGTCCCAGTCTTCAGCAGCTGAGTGACTGCCTCCTAATCGAAGTTTTGTGAAAATAGATGTCCGCCAACTGCTCCAGAGTAACAGCCTCCAATAGCTCTGTGCTCACCTGCTGCTCCTGTGGAATGGAATTGAGGGCCTGAATGGCTTCTTCACATTCTTTACAGCTTTTCTTGACTAAAAGCCTTTCTCCTGTTTCTGTAAAACACCATCAAAATCTGAATGAATTATTTTTGTATTTGACTGTCAGTAATTGAGCAAACCAGCTGACTGACAGAATTCAGAAGCTGCATAGCCTCCTCCTGCTCCCGTGTTAAACACTCAAGAGTCAATACTCTCAGAGATGTATAGCACGGAAAAAGATCCTTCGGTCTGGTCATCTATACCAACCAAATATCCTAAATTAATCTCGTCTCCCTTGCCATTACTTGGCCCATCTCTCTCTAAACACTTTCCATGCGTGTATCCATCCAAATGCCTTTTAAAAGGTGTAACTGTGCCTGCTTCCACCATCTCTTTTGGCTGTTCAATCCATACACGCAGCAGACTCTGTGTGAAAATGTTGTCCCTCACGTCCATTTTTAAATCTTTCTCCTCTCACCTTAAGCCTTTATATTCTATATTTGGAATTGTCTATCCTGGGAAAATATATTGACTGTTTACTTTTTCTATGCCCCTCCTGATTTTATAAACTTCTTTAAGGTCCACCCTCAGCCTCAACACTTGAACATACTCCCAGTCTATTCAAACTCTCCCTGTAACTCCAACTCTCCAGCACCTGCAACATTCTTTTAAATCTCTTCTGCACCCTTTCAAGTTTGACAACATCTTTCCGACAGCAGGTTGACCAGAATTAAAGGCAATATTACAAAAGTGGCCAAACCAATGTCATGTACAGATGCAACATGTCATGCAAACGCATAGACTCAAAGCACGCACTAATAAAGGGAAGAACACCGAGTGCCTTCTTCACTGCGCTGCCTACCTGTGACGGCAATTTCAAGGAATGGAGAACCTGCACCACAAGGTGCCTCACAGGGCAGCGATCGGGGTTTAATTCCATCCTTGAATGACTGGCTGTGTGGAGTTTGCACATTCTCCCCGTGTCTGTGTGAGTTTCCTCCGGATGCTATGTTTCCCTCCGACAGTATAACGATATACAGATAAGGGTAGGTTGGCCATCCTAAATTGTGCATAGTACCCTTGGATGTGAGGGCAAGATGCATTAGCCATGGGAAATGCAGGCTGAGAGGGATAGGGTAGGGGTTTGTCCAGTGGGATACTGTTTAGAGGGACGGTGTGGCCTCGATGGGCCGAAAATCCTGTTTCCTAACTGTAGGGATTCTATAATTTCTATGGAGTTCTCCTTGATTGGCAACTTTCGACAGGATCCTACCTATATGTCTGGCCCTGATTTTTCTTGCCAAAATGCAACACCTCACAGTTATCTAAAATAAACTCCATCTGCCATTCCTCAGCTCACCTAATTAAGTTCCCATTATATTCTGAGAGCTCATTCTTCACTGTCGACTACACCACCAAATTTGGAATTATCTACAAACTTACTGACAATACTTCATATACTCAAGTGCAAATGATTTGTATAAGTAACAAAAGCAAGTGGACCCACTATTGATCTTTGCGAGCAGCGCCACTGGTCACAAGTCTCCAAGTTTAATGAACAAATCCCAACTGTCACACCCTGTCTCCGATATTCAAGAAAAGTTTGGACCTAAATGGCGAGCTCTCCCTGGATTCCAGGCAGTCTAACCTTGCTAACCAGTCTATCATGTAGAAATTTTGGTTTTCTTACTGAATTCCATGAAGACAACATCCACTGTCCTGCCTTTATCATTCATCTTCTTCACTTCCTCAAAAAATTCCACCGAGTCAGAGACGTGATCTCCAATATACAAAGCCCTCTTCTGTCCTTGTCTTTCCAAATGCATATACATCGTTTCCCTCAAAATCCCCTCCAACAATTTAGTCACCATTGATGTCAGGCTCACTGATCTATAGCTACCTGGATTTTCCTTAATTTCTGAAATAATGACACGATGTTAGCAACCCTCCAGTCTTTTGCCACCTCACCTGTGGAAATCAATGTTACAGATATATCAGCAAAAGGCTGAGCAATTTCTTTCCTAGCTTCCCACAATATTCTGGGATACAACTGATCAGGTCCCAGGGATTTGTTCACCTTTATATGTTTTAAAATAACCAACATCTCGTTGTAATATAGATACTTTTTAAGATAGCACTATGTATTTCTTCATTCTCTCGCTCTTGTAACCTCTTCTACATTTAATACTAGGAAAAATACTTGTTTAGTATCCCTTCCTTCTCCTATGGTTCCACACATACGTAGCCTTACTGATCTTTAAGGTGCCCCATTCTCTCCCTAGTTAATATTTTGCAATTAAAGGATGTGTAGAGTTGCTTCAATGCCTCGTTAACCCGATTTCTAAAGCCATCTCATGTCCACATTTTTCTGGCCCAATTTCCCCATTGACTATACACTTATTGCCCTTATACTCCTCTCGGGATTTACTTAATCTCAGCTCTGTTTACCTGACATATGCCTCCTTCGTTACCTTGATCAGAGCATCAATATATCTAGCCATCCAGTACTCCCTGCACCCACCAGCCTTGCCCCTCTCACTAATAGGAACACGTTGGCTCTGGACTCTCTGAAACCACATTTTGATGGCCTTGCATTTTCCAACCATCCCTTTACCTGTGAATAGAGTATTCCAATCAGCCTTTCACAGGGCTCGCCTAACTCTTTCAAAATTGGCCTTGTTCAAAGTTAGAACTTTAATGTTTACATCAGGTCTTTCCTATTCCACAACTAGTTTAAAACTAATATTTATGTGTAACAAACTTAAATGTTAAATAAACATTTCCTGCCCCTCTTTAATAGACTGGAGAGGCTGAATGACCTCCTCTTGTCTCTTTGAAATAGACTCAAGAGGCTTCATGGCCTCCTTCTGTCCCTGTGTAACAGATCCGAGACATGAAATGAGACAGCAACCCGTGGATTACGAGCAGCCGTTAAACTGCATTTAATGGAGGCCCATTCCTTCTCAGTTACAGAAACACAAACAACACAATGTTCTCCAGGTACCCTCTCAGTAACACCTCATGCAGCTGCAGCGACACATCTCTTTGTTTTGAATGATTCTGTTGGCAAAATGTGTCAATATTCTAGATTTCCACCTTTTCAAGTAGCAACAGGCTAAAATGGGCTGAATGGCCTTCTCTTATCCCTCTGTAAGAGGCCCATAGGGACAGAGTTGCTTTGGCCTGTTCCTGAGCAGCAGTCTCAATGCTCTGTCTCAAGGTTATGAAAGGATTTGACAACAGGGCATTAAAACCAGGAGTGGCCGCACACTGGTCAATAAGTACCGTACTTTGCGTTCAGGTATCGAAAAACTTGCCCACCCGACTTTTTGTTATGTAGCTGATCTGTTATTTTATAACTGCTTCCTTTCATAAACAGAGTGGAACATATATAGACCCCTGCAGTATCCTGTTAATACTCTCATATACAAGTTAATAAAAAGATTTAAAAGATTTAAAGATTTATGATCCATTCCATCCAAAACCAGTAAATGAAAAGTGATGTTTTGAACTGGTTAACTGAGCCTATTTGTTCATTAAGTGTGATTAATGCCAATCTCCATGGATTCTAATTATGCCAGTGGAGGGTTTCCATCTTTTAATGATAAATGGGCTCCGTTCAATGTGTTATCCCATAACATGAGCGGGAGCATCACCGACAGCACTGACAGGGATCAGCAGATCCAGAGAAAGGGGGAGGAGAGATCAGAATCTGAGAACATTAGACTGGAATGTGCCAACAATGGATCAGAATCTGAAAACATTAGACAAGAATATTCCAACAATGGATCAGAATCTGAGAACATTAGACAGGAATATTTCAACAATATACAGGAGATTATCCGATTATGTTTGGTATCTTTCTGCATTTTATTGGTGGTCATTATCATCGCGGATCTATTATGCTCTTCTCATTATTCAATATTTTTATTATCCCTTCCTGGCTATCGTTGGTGTTCCTGGTGAGTGTCACTGTCCAGATTTTGTTTTCTATAAACCAGTTATGACTGTATTACTGTTATTTCATATAGTCTACACATCTTGCCACTATTATTGTTCCTGTTGAATCTCTCAATCCAGATATTCACTCTACAGACCACTACTAACTACATCAATGAACGTGTTCAATTACTGTCTCCCTCTGCTCTGGCAGTGTTACTCACGGGTCTCTATGTTGATCTATTCCGTTTCAGGGGAGAACTACAATGCATTGTACCATTGCCTTTGCTATTAAGAGCATGGAGGTCACTGTCTACTGCTCTGGTTACAAACTTCACTTCCTTCCACTGTTTCCATCCCATCCCTGGCCAATATCTGCAGCTGAAGCAGACAAGTCACAACTGTGGGAGATCCCTTTGACTATGAGTTGATTTTTGACACCATGCCCTGACCATTTCTAATTTGAAATACTCACCACTCCAGAATATATCTCACTGGTTTATTCCATCTTTTGTTTGAACCTTGAGCCATGAAGTATAGGCTTAATGAAGCCAATAATCTGCTGCTGACGGTCCCGGCTTCAAACCTGCCGAAACAAATCTGATTCGACCTCACACCAAACTCCAGTCCATCTGTAATTCATGTGCACGCCGATGTGTATTGCTGTTTTGTCTGGCAATGACTTTATTTTAACATTCTCAAACACTTTATCTCATCTGTCCATGAAACGTTCCTCATTCTCTCTGTTGATTAATAAAAAGCCTGCCAGTTGTTCGTATTTAAAATAGTTTCCTTCATGTGCGTTCCTTCTCAAACAATGAGTTTCGCATTCAACCACACATACACACAAAGCAAACCTTCCCATTGTAGGCAGTAATCTGATGTGAGTATAGTTTGCATATGGTAGTAACGTTTGCAATACTCTCCATGCTGGGCAGATAGTGCTGTTTACTGAGCAACACACTAGAATGGTCTGCACAGCTCTCCATGCTGGGCTGTCATCTTGTCCCAGTTTATGTTGTTTGTGGTGCTCGTTGAAGCAGATTCAGAATTTGATGTAACAAACCATTTCAGCTCATCCGACAATGCCTTTATTCAATGTTCTCATTCTTGTAATTTTACTCACGAAGATCTCACTTCTCCAGTTAGTCCCACTGCCCTGTCTTTTTCCACATCTTTCCACAACATCTTTTCAGTTAATTATCTGTCTGTTTCTGTCTTTAATGTGAATCTCTCTGTCCCTCTGTATCTTTCCCTGGCCTTGAGTTTTGGCTCCCTGGTGTATCGAGTGCTGGCATTGTGTAGTTCAGAAATACTGAAATGGTGTGTGTCAAGCTGTTGTTCACTTCCTCGTATGATCCATGTGATGTTCCATGGACAGGCGTGTTTCAGAAGTTAGGAAATACATCCTTGTAACTTGGTCTGTACCTGAATTTGTCCCTCTCAGGTGACCTTGCGATAAGTAACACGAGGAAGCCCACTGAGTGAAGGACCAGGCATCTAAATTGTGTGACAATGCTGTTACTTTTTTAATAAAACGTTAGTTTCTCTTTATTTTTTTAGTAAGAGATCTTAAAGGCCAAACTGCCGACTGAAAACGGCTCAAGTAAATAACTTACAGGGCTTTTAGGGTTTTTAATAAATAGTAGTAACAATGGCCAGCTCGCACAGACCAGGCTTTCTAGTTTGTTTTTTCATGTACCTGTAACAATCACCGGGTGCTTGGGGTCCCAAAGGGGTTGGAATTTTTAGTAAATTATCCCTAGCTGCTCATCTCTCTAAAGCCTCACTTGATGGTGTTTCCTCCTGGATTGGAGAACTGTATGCAAGAATGCATGTCTGAATGTTCCTTTTTGCCAAGGGGTATGTTTAGGTGCTGTTAATAGATTGAACAGTTCATTTGTAGAATGTACTGTATCCAATATTCGGGTAGGTTTTCCAATAGTTAAGTTATTCTAAATTCCTCTTCATTTTGTATGGATTTTCATTAGAGGATAGTGAGGTTGAGCAACCCTATGGTAAGGAATCTTTGAGGAGAAAGTGAGGTCTGCAGATGCTGGAGATCAGAGCTGGAAATGTGTTGCTGGAAAAGCGCAGCAGGTCAGACAGCATCCAGGGAACAGGAGAATCGACGTTTCGGGCATAAGCCCTTCCTGAAGAAGGGCTTATGCCCGAAACGTCGATTCTCCTGTTCCCTGGATGCTGTCTGACCTGCTGCGCTTTTCCAGCAACACATTTCCAACCCTATGGTAGCCAAAGGCCTGATCAGGATCTGTTTAAATACATCCAGGCATTATCTAAATGTGAGGAGAATGATGGGGGAGCCTTTTTAATTTCATTTCAGAAAGTGGCTAAACAAGTGCAGTGGCCAGAGATCATGTGGATTTAGTTTATCCAAACAAAGCTAATTGGTATTTGCATCCCTATCGGAGGGGGTGAAGAAAGCCATCTGAAGTGCATATGAGCTTGTGCCAGACAGTGTTTCAGGAATCTAAAATAGCATCCCTGGTTAACCGCACGTTGTGTTTGAAAGGATAAAACAATATAATTTTGAAAGGTGGGGAAGGGTATTGAAAACAGAGCAAACCTATGACACTCTGAGAGAGAGATTCTTATTTTGGAGAAGTTCAACAATTCACTTCCTGCAGTCCTGAGAACCCATGTGGAAGGGCAGAGAGTTACAATGGCAAGGTTAGAAGCTGAAATGGCTGATGATGATTTGGTTCAGAAATCGAAGTTTGGTTTCTGTGAGGGATTGAGAAGAATGTGTGTGATCTTCTTAAAACATATCCCTGTGAGAGTAAGGTTTACTGGCGTAGGCCAGGAGTAGCAGGTAAAAAGGTTACAACATTAAGTGGTACAGAAGGATGTAATATTTTTATGCTGAGACATGAGGAGCTATGTCATTCAGAAGGACTATTGGAGAGATGAGAAGTGCTCCATTATGTAACATGTGGTCAGAGTGTCCAGTGGAAACATCAACAGATTTATTCCACAATGGGGAAGGAGGCCTTGAGCTTGGTGTTGGCGTTACAACATTTCAGCATTTAAATTGTCAATAACATACCTGAGACAAATCTTTATCACTGATCGTGACCCCTTAAGGTTTTTGGAGAAGTTTAGGGAGAAAAATACCAGTCTGTTTCGACTGAGCTTATTCTTGCTGCCATTCAATTTGAAATTATAAAGTTGACAGGGCGAGAAAAAGTAAGTTTGACACGTTGTGGAGACTTGGATGAAGAAAGACAAAGGCATTCTGTGGCAGGAGTAAAATGACTGAAATCGAATCGAGTTGTGAACATTTGTATGCTCAGAGTCAATGTAATATATATATATATATATATATATATATACATTCCAGTCTACTTATAGAGGAAGATTAGGAGGTCTAAAATGAATCCATTTTTGTATATTGATGGATCATTTTATTAAAGGTGGAGTTGTGAGAATACTGTCACTATAAAAAGGTTATTTTCTCTTGGTTTTATTTTGAAGAGAGATTTTAAAGGCAGAGGTGCAGAACTGCTGTCTGAAAACAGTTTACGTAAATAACTGAGAAAGCCTTTAGGTTTTATTAAAACGGTGGTAACGATGGAAGGGCAGTGGCCAGCTCTCCCAGACCAGGTTTCCTCGTTTTGTTTTTAGCTGCAGCATTCAGAAGCTGTTCGGGTCCCAGAATGGTTGGAAGTGTCAATACATGATCCCCAGCTGCCTTTCTCTCTGAGATCTCTGTTGATGTTGATTTCTTCTGGATCAGAAAACTGCTGTAAGGATCTGTATTTGAATATATCTTTGTGCCAAGCGGTGTAAACCAAGATGGTGCGGTATCTATTGTGTAAGTGTTCCAACATATAAACTATCCCGAAATGTTCTTTTATTTGATTGTATTTTAACTAAAGCATTTAAATAGATTATATTTTGCTTAATGTCGAGTGGTTTGACTAGTCACAACATATTTGGAAAGCAAACTTCACATCTATATTCAAAATAACGAAAGGTTTGGGTTTAAGTGGCCTTCTTAAAATATTTTGTGGGGATCTGGTCTGGTCCACAACACTTGTAGCCGAGGGATTTCCAACTGACTCCTGTTATTGAAAAGTTAGTGCAGCAGCTGGGGATGGTTTGCTGGAAGTTGTGCTGTGAGCTGCCTCAGACATAGGGAGACCTGAGGATTTGGTGACCCAACTTTGGATGGAGCCTGGGGACTTTAGGTACCACATCTGGGTCTGCAACATGAACAACAAATGGAGCAGAGGTTGCAGAGAAGGGAAGCTTTGAAACCACGCAGTGAGTGTGTGTGGGGAAAGGGATCTGCTGTGTCCACCCCGGATTTTCCAGGAACAGCTTCCCAAGCTCCATTTAACCCAGGAGCAGAGTGTGAGGGGACACTGATTGAACAAGGAGCTGGTCACAGAGTGGTGTCACCTCCTTTAACACGTCCTGCAGCTTCACACCAGGGGGAAGGACGGTGCTGCCAGTGGCTGTTCGGCTGTTCATTCAGCTTCTATGTTCTGGAACTTTTCAAACAGGACTGGGTGACATATCCATGATCACCCAATATGTTGCCATCAATGTAACCATTCAGTGACGAAGGATATATATGGTGGATGAGGTAAATACATTGTTTCACCCTCAGCAGGGAGCTGCCGGGTGTATCCAGTATAGTGGGATTCCCGATGGTGTACATGGCATCTGCGGAGTAGCCATGTCAATGGGGAGAGGTTGAGGAACTAAAGGAGCACTCTCTGTATTAATCTTGCAGTGTGCCCATCACGGTACATCATGTTGGTAAATTCCTCTGTCCTGACAGCAGCCACAGCCTCTTCATTCACAAGCAGGCAGCCATTCCCATCGTCTTCAGATCTCCATATAGAAAGGAATGAATGTATCTTGGATAAAGGCCATCCCCTTGATACACGTTTGAAAACAGCATCCCCCATCACCAACCAAACACTTCAAAACATTCCATGTGGACGGAGAGCAATGGGCTTACTTGGCGTGTCAATGAACAGACGATCAGGGATGGACAAACCTCCCATGTCTGAACGGGTCTGAGTGAACCCCCCAGTACACAGTATCATTAATCCCTGTAATCCCTCTCCATTTCAGTACCATACTGCCTTCCATTATTCCTGTAAATGAAATGACAGATTATATCATGTTATATTGCAGCTGCCAAATTATTATCCATTGCCTTTACCAATTTGTATCTATCTGTAGACCCTCCACCCTCGCTTGATAATTTAATCTCTTGCTTACCACAGCAACATCACCAAATTCAGTATCTCTATATCTGTTCCATCCTCCTGATCATTGATATAGATTGTAAATAGTTGAGGACCGTGCACTGGTCACTGTGTGACTCCACTGGTGACGTTCTGTCAAACTGATTTAGGCTGATTTATCCGGTGTGCCTGCTTCCTGTTTGATACATAATCCTCCTCCATTACTGTGTAACACAGTCGTAAAGCTGAATATGAACAAGGAGCATGAGTCAGGAATCCAACCCTTCAAACCTGCTCCGCCATGGAATACAATCATGGCTGATGTCATCGCGGCCTCTGTTCCATTTTCCTGCCATTTCTCGATCCTCAAACTGTAGTCTCTTATTGTAGATTGTGCCACATGAAAAAATATCCACTCCACAGCTACACTTTTAATTACATTTAGCATTTTACAGACCTCAATGAGCTCTCCTTTCATTCTTATAATCTCGAGAGTATTGGCCTAAACTGCTCAATTTCTCTTCATAAGACAAACACTTCAAATATGGAATCAATCTAATGAAGCTCTTCTGAATTGCCTCCAATTACCTCATTCAGCAGGACACCCAAACTGTACTCCAGTTGCAGCCTCACTAACGCCTTGCATAGCTACAGCAACACTCCCTACCTTTCTACTCTATCCTTTTACAAATAAAGGCTGAAGTTATGCTTGCATCCCTCATTACTTCAAGTACCCGCAAGCAAGTTTTCTGTGATATTCAAGCAGGCACCCAGATCCCTCTGCACTTAAGCACTTTGAAGTTTCTCTCCATTTAGATAATAATTTGCCTTTTTATTAGGCTGGCCAACTTGAATAACTCTGTATTTATCCACTTTAATTTTCATTGCCAAATGTTTGCCCATTCACCCAATCTATACATATAGTTTTTAAATATCTTGCATCATCATTCCGAAGTAATTTCCCACCAATGTTAGTGTCATCTGAAAATGTAGCTATAGTATTTCTGTCCCGTCAACCGAGTAATAATGTCGATCACAAATGGTTGAAGCATGAGAACTGAAATCTATGGCACCCTACAAATTGCATTTTCCAATAGAAAATGACACAGTTAATTCATCTGACTGCATTTTGTTGGTTAACCAATCCTCCATCCAAGCCAATAAATTCCTCCTAAACCGATGCTGTCTGATCTTACCATTCACTCTTTGGAGAAGCGACGGATCTGAATCCTTCACGAAGACCATATATATTCCATTTCCAGGACTCCCATTATCCACCTTGTTTGTCACATCTTTAAATAACTCAAGAAAACACTTCAATCATGATTTATCCTTTGTAAAACCACGTTGACTCCGATGAATTGTGGTTTACGTTTGCAAATGTCCACAAGAATGGATTCTAATAATTTGCCTTAAATTACAATACTTTATTGTTACATTTTACTCCCGAATGTATTCAGTTATTATAAGTTCTTCCCTTTCTAAAACCTTTACGTTTTCTTTGAATTCCTGTTTGATAGGCAAAAGGTTTTAAGAGATGTGCTCCAATTGCTGCATAAGCGGTATGTGTGGCTGACTGGACTCATCATTCTGCTGGTGTACAAAATCGATGGGATGAAGTCTTTCTGGCATTCCCATGTTGTCATCTCCAAGGCCAGAATGACCACCTCCTGTTGATGCGTTAGAGAGGTGGGGGATTATGGAATCTTCCTGTTGCTGTGTAACATTTTGAGGGGCTGATGGGTCTTCTCATATTTCTCCATAACAGGTGGATATACTGAACGGTCTCCTCATGTATCCCAGAGATGGGACCAAGGGAGCGATTGGTCTTCTCTTGTTCCCATACAACAGACACGTGTCTGAATTACCTCCTCCTTTCTCATGAAATAAGTCTCAGATAGTTTTTTATCCTTATCCAATTCTCTTGCTACAGACTCGGTGGGACTGAATGGCCTCTTGTTAGCCCAGTGTAACAAATCTCCAGTCACTGTGTGACCGCTTCCAGTTCCTATGTTACAGACTTGAGGAGGCTGAATGGACTGATCCTGTTGCTGTGTAATAGGATACTGGTGCAGCATGGCCTACTCTGGGGCCAGTGTTATAGGCTCGAGGGGCTGATTGGCCTCCTCCTGTAAATATACATCAGGCTCCAGGGGCTGAACAGCCTCGCCCTATTCTGGTGTAACAGGGTCAAAGGCCTGAATTTCCTTCTATTGTTCGTGTGTAACAGGCTGAAGAACGGAATGGATTCCTCCATTATCTGTGTAATTCTCTTCAGTTGTTGACTCCTTCCTGTCATCTATGTTGAAATAAGATCTTCTTCATTTTTGTAAACTCCAATGGTTATTGGATCAACCTGATCAACCTTTCATTATAAGCCAGCACCTTCATTGCAGGAATCAGTTGAGAGGACCATCTCTGAGCTGCTTCCAATATAACAACATCTATTCTTCATTGAAGAGACTAAATCTGCACACACTACTCCAGATGTAATCTCACTAAGATCCTGTACAGCAGCAGCAATGCTTAACCAGCCTGACGTAAGGTTCCCACCCAGGTTAGGTTATAGTCCACTAGCTTTCGGAGCGACGCACCTGATGCTCCGAAAGCTAGTATGCTTCCAATTAAACCTGTTGGACTATAACCTGGTGTTGTGTGATTTTTAACTTTGTCCACCCCAGTCCAACACCAGCATCTCCAAATCATCACCCAGGTTAGAGCAGTCTCAGCT
Source organism: Chiloscyllium plagiosum (assembly GCF_037043375.1). Taxonomy (NCBI): domain Eukaryota; kingdom Metazoa; phylum Chordata; class Chondrichthyes; order Orectolobiformes; family Hemiscylliidae; genus Chiloscyllium; species Chiloscyllium plagiosum. The sequence goes on from NW_028270174.1 coordinate 69,640,509, forward strand.
CTCTGGGGGAAATACAGAGCATTGTTGAATGATCATTGTCCTTCTCTACTCCACTAGCATAACGGGAGATCTGGAGAAATTAATGTTTGAGAAGATCATAAATGATGTGGCGAGATGATCTCTACCATTAATCTCCCCAAAGTCCACGTCGCTCAGATTCTACAGAACCTTGTAATGTGGAGCGTAAAAGCAGCAAGGAGAAGGAAACATTGATGGGAGTTATATATCAAAGTGAAAGCTGCAATACAAATGTTGGGCAGGTTATAAAACAGGAAAATGAGATATACACATTGGTGGCTACTGCAGTAATAATGTACTGTTTACATTATATCTAAACAGTGTTAACCCAACTGAATGCTAATGCTGGGAAAAATGGATTTCATGAGCATGTGTTAGATAGCTGGCATTAACATTTTGTCGAGCACGGAGCGAAAGATCAAGTTATTTAGAAATTGATGTTGGATGATCAGAAAAGCTAATTGAAAACTTTGCTGTAAAGGACCTTTTGGGAACAGTGACCACAATGCATTGTTTTTCTTTTATGCTATTTGAGTACAAGGTAGTTTTTGTTTTATTTGAAGTAACTGTTATAAATCTGAATCATGCAAGCCCTGAAGGTGTGAGGAGAAAGTGGGCATTGCAGCTGCTGGAGATCAGTGGCGCTGGAAAAGCACAGTCAGGCACAGTACTAGGACCAGGAGCATTGTCGTTTCGAGCACAACCCTTTATCAGGAATGAGGCTTCTGGGTCAAGGGAGCTGAGAGATAAATGAGAAGGGGGTGTGGCAGGAGGCAGGTAGCTAGGAATGCGATAGGTAGATGAAGGTGGTGTTGAAAGTGATAGGTGATGAAGGGAGACAGAACGCCTCATCTATTGCATCCTTTAAACTCAGTGTGGTCGTCTCTACATTGGCGAGACATACGTGGATCATTTCAGAGAACATCGCTGGAACAGCCACATTGATCAACTCCACCACCTTGTGGCTCAACACTTTGACTCTCCTTTCCACTCTGCTAAGGACATGAGAGTCCTGGGCCTCCTCCATCGCCAAACCCTAACCACCCGAAGCATGGATGAAGAAAGGTTCCTCTTCTGCCTTGGGACCCTCCAACCACAGGGGATTAATGTAGATTTCACCAGTTTCCCCATTTCCCCTAACTTCACCTTATCCCAGTCCAATATTCCAACTCAGCACACTCCCCCTTTGAACGTTCCTATGTGTTCATCTTCCTTCCCATCAATCTGGTCCACCCGCCTCTCCAACCTAACCCTTTCAGCCTCACATTTAACTACCTATTAGGTCAAAGGAAGCAGCTTAGAAAAATGCCAAGTGTTGTAGTAAGCCAGTGGATTCGGAGAAATGTAGGACTCAGCAACGGATGACCAAGAAACTGAGAAGGAAATCAAAAAGCGAAACAGCATGCAGACAAAAGAAAACCATAAAGACTGCTAAAGAAAACCATAAAGACTGCTAAAGAAAAACATAAAGACTGCTAAAAAAAGTACATCGGTGTATGAAACAAAAGTAAAAACAAGGTCAAATGTGGAACAGTAGGTGTGCGGACAGGGTAATTTATTGAAGAAAACAGAGAAATCACAGGGGAAAGAAACAGTTTCTTTGTGTCGATCTTCAAGGCAGAATATCCAGAAATTCTTCCAGAAATACCAAGTGACCATGGAACTTGTGTAAGTAAAGTCTAAGATCATTCTTATCAGTGTTGAGTTCATCTTTGAAAAGGAAGCTGGATTGAGTATTTATAAATCTGACAGATCAGATACTTCATTCAAGAATTTCAGAGGAAGCAGCAATAGACGTATTGATTGCATCTTAGATTTTTATGTTATTTTCCAATACATTCCGGAAAGATATTTAGCTAATCTGGATATGGCAAAAGTTAAAAATATTATCCAACAGTTTAAGAAAGGATGAAGATGGAGAGTGGTGAACTACAGATCAGTTAACTTGTAATCCGCAGTCAGGTGTCTCTTGGACTGAATTACAAAGAACGTGTTACTGGATATATAGAAGGAAATGGGAAAACTGGGGAAAATGATAATGCATCGATGAAACGAAAACCATAAGTGGCAAACATTTTTTTGGAATGGTTTGAAGATGATCCTTGTGAACGTAGGCAACGAGGAGCTAATGGATAACGTATCGTTGGATATTCAGGAGGGTCTTTTTTAAGAACTCTCCCACTAACATCATAAGAAAAGTTAAAGTGAAATGAATTGGGAAGAACGCATTCAAATAGGAAACGAAAAATTAGATTTACATTCATGTGTATGTAATTGCAATATAGAAGATGTCGTGCACCAGCTGCATATAGTGTTGCTGAGACTAAACTTAGAGTATTGTGTACCGTTTGGTGTCCCAATCTAAGATAGAATATATTGACTACAGATGAACTACAAAAGGTATTTTCCAGAATAATCCATAAAATGGCAAGATTGTCTGATGGGGAAACTCAGCCTGTGATCTCCAGTTTCAAAAGATGAGAGGTGATTGTAGTGAAACTTAGAAACTTAGAAACATAGAGGGGACTGAATAACAGAGGGACATGGAGAAGTGCAAGCAGGCGAGATTAGCGAGAATCCCACGGTATTCTACACGGACAAGCAGAACAGAATAATCAGCAAACAGTTAGTGTCCATTAGAAACCAAAGGGGGGCGATCAGTGCGTCAACCCAGAGAACATTGATAGATTGTTACATGTAAACATCATAGCTGTTTTACTTGGGAGAAGGAGGATGCAGGTACAGAATTCGAGAAGATGGACTGGAAAGCTCTTGAAGAGATTGATGTAAAATACGAGCAGGGGTTTGAGGCTTTGTCTGGTATAACATTGGACCAATCCGCAGTTCTGGATACTGTTGGAGTCAAGGGAGGAAATTTTAATTGGAATCTGACCACAGGGGAGGTGCCAGAGGACTGGAGAGCAGCTAATATGATTCCACTTCACAGTAAGGGTGGTAGAGATTTGCCAAGGTAACTACGGACGAGCGAGTATTAGATCACTGTTCGGGAAACTACTGGAGAAAATAGAGAATGAGAAAATCGAACTCCAATCAGAGTCGCAAGGTTTGATCAGGGATAATCATCATGACTTTATCAGAGTGAAGTCACACCTAATGAATTTGATTGAATTAGTTTGAGGAGGTCGCTTAGTTAGTTTTGCAGCAAGGCCTTTGACAAAGTTCCACATGGGAAATTGAAAAAATAAAGTAAAATCTCAGAGTATCAAGGATAACTTGAAAAGTTACAACGAAAATTGTCTTAGTGTCAGGAGGCAGAGGGTGGTGGGAGAAGGTTGTTTGTGTGACTGGAGACCAGTGTCCCCTGGTGTACCACAGGGATCAGTGCTGTGTCCCTTATTGTTTGTAGCATTCATAAATGGTATAGATGTGAATCTGGAGGGGGAGTGGGTGGAGAGGTGGGAATTGTGATAAGTAAGTTTGTGTTTGACACAAAGATCTGGCCGGGTGGTTGGCAGTGAGGAGGAAGTTCTGATTTTACAGAAAAATACAAGTGGAATGATCAGATGGGCAGATCAATGGCAGATGGAATGTGATCCTGATAAATATGAGGTGATGTACTTTGGAAGGAGGAACCAGACATGGGGTATAATGATTGGCAGCACACTAGGGAGCTCAGAGGGTGTTTCTCCACACATCCCTGAATGTGACTGAACAGGGTAATGGGCTAGTTAAGAATTGAACCTTGGGTTTATTAATCAGGGAGTAGATTTAAGTGTTATATAGGGCTTTGGTTAGTCCGTGATGGCGTACTGTATGTAGTCTGGGAGCCTCATTACAGGAAAGATGTGATTGTACTGGAGTGGTTGCAGAGGAGATTCACTAGGATGTTCCCTGGGATGGAGCATATCAGCTATGGAGGGAGGCTGGATAATCTCAGGTTGTTTACTTTGGACAGAGAGGCTGAGGGGGATGTGATTCAGAAGGATAAGTTAACAAGGGGCATGGACAGGGTGGATAGACAGCAACTGTTCCTTTTTGACAGAGGGTCAAGAACAAAGGGAGCACACCTTAAAGTGAAGGGTTTGACGTTCAGAGAGGATTTAAAGTTTACTTTTTTTTCACCCAGAGGGTGTTGAGGTCTGGAATGTACTTCCTGAGAGGGGAGTTATCACGGCTAACCTCTCAGCCGTTAAGTGTACTTGGACGAACACTTGGAAGTGTCATAACATTCCAGGCTATGTTCCTGGTGTTGGAAAGTGGGACTAATATAGATCGTGTTGTATTTCTGTTGGGACAGAGACTATGCTCCTGTGCGTGTATGATGTGGAGCTGACCAGCTTAAGACAGGAATTGATAGGTTTCTGAAGATAATGCTCACAAAGGTTATAAGAGTGAACTATTATAGCTTGTCAAATTATGTCAATGTGAGAAGTATGAAAAAACAGTGCGGGTTCCTTCTAGTTTGAAACCAGAGAAAGGAGAATGGGAAACAGGGAAATGGCAAAACTATGAATCCACTACTTCAGTTCTGTCTTCACAGAACTTTCTGACAATACCAGGAAAACCAAGTCTGGTGTGGGAAAACGAAATAGTACATGGAACATAGAATATAATAAATAAATGGTTTGGGAGAAATTATTGGGACTGAAAGTAATGGTCATAGACAACACTAACATAGATTTATGAAATGGGAATCATGTATGAGAAACAGACTGGGAGATAAATGAAAGAGAAGCAATGGATGTAAAACATGTGGATTTTCAGAAAAATTTTGGTAAAGCTCCCAGTCTAGTTTGCAAAATCAAATCTTAGTGGATTGGGGCGAATATATGGACAAGCTTCTAGAATGGGACAGCTGGCAGTAAACAGTGAATAGAAATAAACAGACTTGTGAAGCAACAACCTGACATTGTATTTAAGGTATGATTCTGTGAGTATGACCATGTCCCAGACACCCCATCACCTTCCCCAGATATCTCCTGTTTCACCAGCAGGACAGACAAAGCAGAAGTGGTTGCACAGTGTGAATACAGTTGGAAGGGAATTGCTCTGGGAGTCCTCAACAGTGACTCTGTATCCCATGACGTCTCATGGCATTAGTTTACACATGGGAAAGGTAACCTCCTGCTGATTACCATGTACCAGCCTCTCTCAACTGGACAGTACTCCTCCTACATGCTGACCAACACTTGGAGGAAGCACTGAGGGTGGCAAAGGCACAAAATGTACTCTGGGTGGGGGATATCAATGTCCACAAAAAGAGTGGTTCGGCAGCAGCACTACTCTTTGAGCTAGTCAGGTTCTAAAGGAAATAACTTCTCGACTCGGTCTGCGGCAGGTGGTGAAGGAACCAACAAGAGGGAAAAGCCATATTTGACCACAGCCTTACTGATCTGCCAGTTGGAGAAGTATCTGTCCATGACAGTATCGGTAAGAGTGACCACCGCATAGTCATTGTGGAGACAAAGTCACACTTGCACATTGAGAATAACCTCCACCATTTTGGGTGGCACTATCACCGTGCTAAATAGGACAGACTTCGAACAGATCTAGCAGCTCAAGTCTGGGTTTCCATAAGGTGCTGTGGGGCATCAATAGCAGCAGAGTTGTACTCCAGCACGACCTCACGGCCCGGCATATCCTCTTCACAACAATTACCATCAAGCCAGAAGATCAACTTTGAGTCAATGGATAGTGCAGGAGGGCAGGAGCAGCACCGGGCATACCTGAAAATGAGGTGTCAGCCTGGTGAAGCCACCAACCATGACTACCTGTGTGCCAAACAGCATAAGCAATAAGTGATAGACAGAGCTTAGGGATCCCACAAGCAAAGGATCAGATCTCAGCTCTGCAGTCCTTCCACTTCTAGTTGAGAATAGTTATGGACAATTAAACAAATCATTGAAGGAGGAGATTCCACAAGTATCCCCATCCTTAATGATGGAAGAGCGCAGCACTTCAGTGCAAAAGATAACGTTCATGCATTCGCAATAATCTTCAGTCAGAAGTGCTGAGTGGATGATCCACCTCAGCCTCCTCCAGTCATCCTCAGCAGTTCAGTTACCAGTCATCAACCAATTTGATTCACTCCACGCGATATCCAGATTCAGGTGGAGACACTGGATACCCCAGAGGGTACATACGCTGACAACATTCGGGCAATAGTACTGAAAAGTTGTTCTCCAGACCTTGTCACTGCCCGAGCTAAGCTGTTCCAAAACCGTTACAACAACGGCATTTCCCCGATTACGTCGAAAATTACCCCAAGTATCTCCTACGCAGAAAAAGCAGAACAAATCTAATCCGGCCAGTTACCACCCCATCAGTCTACTCTCGATCATCAGTAAAGTGGTGGAAGGTCTCAGTGCTTTCAAGCAGCACCTGCTCAGCAATACCCTGGTCAATGTCGCCCAGTTTGGGCTGCCCCAAAATCACTCAGCTCCTGATCTCATTACCTTGATTCAAACATGGACAAAAGAGCTGAATTCCAGAGGTGGGGTGAGAGAGACAGCCCTTTAAAACAAGGCTGCCTTCGACCAAGTGTGGCATCAAGGGGCCTTAGCAAAACTGGAATCAATGGGCATCCAGGGCAAACTCCACGCTGGTTAGAATCATACCTGACACGTAGGAACATGGTTATGGTTGATAAAGGCCAGTCAACTCAGCTCCAGGATAAGTCTGTAGGAGTTGCTCGGGCAGTGGTCTAAGCCCATACATCTTCAGGGCTTCTTCAGCAATGGCCTTGCCTCTATTATAAGGCCAGAAGTTCGCCAATGATTGCACAATGTTCAGCAATATTTGTGACTCCTCAGATACTGAAGCAGGCCATGTCCAAATGCGACAAGATCTGGACAGTATCCAGGCTGACAAGTGGCAAGCAATATTCACGCCACACAAATGCCACACCGTGACCATCACCACTAAAATACAATCTAACCACTGCTGCTTGACATTCAATGGTGTTACTGTCACTGAATCCACAGTGGACTGCAGCGGGTCAACAGGCAGCTCACCACCAGCTTCTCAAGGGGCAGCCAGGGACAGGCAATAAATGCTGGCCCAGCCAGTCACACCCAGATTCAGGAAATAAATATTTTTTTAAAAAAATAACAGAGGAAGGTTTCTGGGATATCACAGAGATCGGTACTCAGGCCCCAACTGTTCACAATACTCATTAAACATTTGGTTGCAGGAATCAAATACAATATATCCCAACCTGCTGACAGAACTAAAGGATGATGGATTGTGAGTGGGTGAGAAGGTTGTAAAAAAGCTTCAAGGTGACTAAGACAAGTGGAGAGAATGGGCAAATACGTGGCAGATGGAGAGCAATGTGGGTCGAGGTGGCGGTGTGCCCTTTGGTGGGAACAATAGACTGGCAGCCTATCATTTGAAAAAGGATTGTTTGAAACATGTTGATTTGCAAAGGGACGCATGCTCCTTTTTGTTGTTTCCTTCTGCGCAGTCCTCCGAGGTCCCTGCAGCACAGTGAGGTCTGAACCCAGAGGTCAACACTGGGAATGGCACTGACACTGACACACTGACCAGTGCATAGACCCACTAAGTGGGGAGCTGTAACATTGCAAAGGATCTGGATCTCCCTGTACACCAGTCACTGAAAGCAATATTGCAGGAAAGGAAGCAATTAGGAAGATCAATGATGTGCTGACCTTCATTCCAAGGGCATTTGAGTCCAGGAGTAAGCATGTCATACTCCAGCTGTACAGGACCTTGGTGACTCCCCATCTCAAACACTGTGCAGTATTGTGTGCAGGTTTGTTCTCTGTACCTCATAAAGGACAAACCTGACATTGAGGGAGAGCAGTGAAGGATGACCAGACCGATCTTTGCGATGATAGGCTTGTTGTGGGAGCAGAGTTTGGGGCGACTGGGCCTGCATTCCATGGGGCTTAGGAAAATGAGTGGAGATCTCAATAAGATATATAAAACTCTGACAGGGTGAGACGGATTGGAAGCAGGGATAAAGGACCTGAACTTAAGGGAATTTATATTTGCCAGGAATTGATGTTGGAGAGACTGTTAGGTTCTAAGGCTGATAAGTCCCCGGGGGCTGATGGTCTAAATCCCAGGGTATTGTAGGAGGTGGCTCGAGAAATCGTGGATGCGTTGGTGATTATTTTCCAGAGTTCAATAGATTCGGGGTCAGTGCCTGTGGATTGGACGGTGGCTAATGTTATACCACTTTTTAAGAAAGGTGGGAGAGAGAAAGCAGGAAATTATAGATCAGTTAGTCTGATCTCAGTGGTGGGAAAGATGCTGGAGTCTATTATAAAGGATGAAATTATGGCACATCTGGATAGTAGTAACAGGATAGGTCAGAGTCAGCATGGATTTATGAAGGGGAAATCATGCTTGACTAATCTTCTGGAATTTTTTGAGGATGTAACTCTGAAGATGGACGAGGGAGATCCAGTAGATGTAGTGTACCTGGACTTTCAGAAAGCTTTTTATATAGTCCCACATAGGAGGTTAGTGAGCAAAATTAGGGTGCATGGTATTGGGAGCAAAGTACTAGCTTGGATTGAAAATTGGTTGGCTAATAGGAAACAAAGGGTAGTGATAAACGGCTCCATTTCGGAAGGGCAGGCAGTGACCAGTGGGGTACCGCAGGGATCCGTGCTGGGACCGCAGCTTTTTACAATATATGTTAATGATATAGAAGATGGTATCAGCAATAACATTAGCAAATTTGCTGATGATACAAAGCTGGGTGGCAGGGTAAAATGTGATGAGGATGTTAGGAGATTACAGGGTGACCTGGACAAGTTAGGTGAGTGGGCAGATGCATGGCAGATGCAGTTTAATGTGGATAAATATATGGTTATCCACTTTGGTGGCAAGAACAAGAAGGCAGATTACTACCTCAATGGAATCAATTTAGGTAAAGGGGCAGATCTGGGTGTTCTTGTACACCAGTCAATGAAGGTAAGCATGCAGGTACAGCAAGTAGTGAAGAAGTCTAATAGCATGCTGGCCTTCATAACAAGAGGAATTGAGTACATAAGCAAAGAGGTTCTTCTGCAGCTTTACAGGGCCCTGGTGAGACTACACCTGGAGTACTGTGTGCAGTTCTGGTCTCCAAATTTGTGGAAAGACATTCTGGCAATTGAGGGAGTGCAGCTAGATTCACGAGGTCAATTCCTGTGATGGCGGGACTACCTTACACTGAAAGATTGGAGCGACTGGGCTCGTATACCCTTGAGTTTAGAAGACTGAGAGGGGATCTGATTGAGACATATAAGATTATGTAAGGATTGGACACTCTGGCAGCAGGAAACATGTTTCCGCTGATGGATGAGTGCCGAATCAGAGGACACAGCTTAAAAATACGGGGTACAGGACAGAGATGAGGAGAAACTTCTTCAGCCAGAGAGTGGTGGCTGTGTGCAATGCTCTGCCCCAGAGGGCAGTGGAGGCCCAGTCTCTGGATTCATTTAAGAAAGAGTTGGATAGAGCTCTCAAAGATAGTGGAATTAAGGGTTATAGAGATAAGGCAGGAAGAGGATAATGATTAGAATGATCAGTCATGATCATATTGAATGGTGGTGCAGGCTCGAAGGGCAGAATGGCCTACTCCTACACCTATTGTCTATTGTCTATTGTTGTCACAAGCTCTCAGATGTTAGGAAGGAGGTCTCTGCAGTGTCAATAGGACTGTGTTTCCCGTTCCCTTTTTCCGATACTGAGGCTGGAGCCGCGTGTTCTGTCCAGGTTCATCCTTTAAGACCTCAGAGCAGTGTCTTGCTTAGCTGATTCAGAGATCATTGAAAAGTTTTATCCCATGTCTATGTATCTGCAGTCATAGATAATCATAGATAACAAACAGCAATGGACCCAGCATCCAGTCTGACCATCATCCTTCCACTAAACCCTCTGCTTCCTATCAACAACCCAACTGTGTATCCAATTGGCCAGTTCCCCCAGCATTCCACGCGATGTAACCTTCCTGAGCAGCCTGCAGTGTGGGGACCTTATCAAACGCGTTACTAAAATCCATAGAGACTACGTCTACTGCTCTGTCCTCGTCATCCTTCCTGGTCACTTCATCAAAGAACTCTAACAAATTTGGGAAGCATGATCTCCTATTCGCAAGTCTATGCTGACTGCTTCGAATCAAACCCTGTATAAGCAATGGGTGCAGTCAATGGTATGCTGTCCTTCACTGTAAGATGATTCGAGTACATAAGTAAAGCCATTTTCCTGCTGTTGTAGAGCCTTGCTGAGAGAGCATTAGGGACACTCTGTACAGATTTGATCTCCTTTGTAAGGAATGATATCCTTCCCACAGACACGGGTGATGGTAACATGAGGATAGAGTAAAGAAGCTGAGTGTTTAATCTGTGGAGCTGTGAGAGACGAGGAAATGTTGACGCTGAAACACGAGGAGTGGCAGCGATCACTTATTTCCAAAACAGACATTGATAGAGTGAGAAATTCCATACTTTACCCAGGATTGATTGGTGTGATTTATTGCCACGTGTACCTCAGTAAGAGAAACACTTTATTTATGAGCAGTGGAGACAGATCATAGTAAGCATGACCAGACAGATCATAGGGTGGTAATAGACTTGGACAGAGTAAGGCATACAGGATACACTGAATAGGACATGCACTCGACAAGGTCAACATGAACACGGTCAGCATTATTTGAACTTAGAGAGTCTATTCATCAGTCTAACGTGACTATCCTAATAGTTTATATGCATTTACTAACGCTCCCCATGTTATTGTGCAGTCAGCATGTGAACTCGTACTGTACGCCATGTTGTTCATAATCCCCAACAGCAGCCACAATACCTTCGATCTGAAACAGGTAGCCATTCCCACCAGCTTCCGCCCTACATAGAGAACACCAGGCTGGCTTCTCGGGGATGAAAGGTGCCTTCTTGAGACTCCACACAAGACATATGGCTTCCCTGCTCACCGCTAGAAAACCACGTTAAAGTCCCACGTGTGTGTCATGAGCAACGGAGCCAGGAGGAACAACGTGGAGCAGTCAGTCTGTGCAGTCTCTGCTCCAATTGTTCATGTTGGAGCATCAATCTGGAGACACTTAAGACTGCCAATGCTGGAGATCAGAGTTTCCAGCATCTGCAGTCATTGTTTTTACCTAGTTGATTTTAACCCTACTGTGAATCCTCTTGCAAGGATGCCTGCCTTGAAGGGGTTTTCCTCCTCGAAGGGCTTTTGCCCGAAACGTCGATTTTACTGCTTCTCGGATGCTGCCTGAACTGCTGTGCTCTTCCAGCACCACTAATCCAGGATCAGAGTAGAGCGTCGATTGCTGGAAAAGCACAGCAGGTCAGGCAGCATCTGAGAAGCAGGAGAATCGACGTTTCAGGAATAAGACATTCATCAGGGATAAGCATCAATTACCTCATTCTGCCCCCGTGTAAGTGCATTGAGGTGGAAATGGCCTCCTACTGTTCATGTATAAGTGACTCATGGGGCTGATTGACTTCTTCCTCGTCCGATTGGACAGGGCCAAGGGCCTGACAGGGTTACCCCTGGTTCCTGTTTGATAGCTCGATATACTGACAAGTGTGATGATGCTGTAGCTTTACGAGGTTATTTTGTCCTGGTTTCTTTTAAGAGAGAGATTGAACGATCATTACCAAGCTGGTTAGTTAAGACACTTGAGTAACAGCGAGGCATGCCTTAGGTTTATTTTATTGCAGACTGAATGGGTGTGGCCAGCCCTCACAGATTAGGATCTCTGGGTTTTGGTTTCTCAGTAACATCAAAAACTATAGCGGTCTCAACAGAGTTGGAAGCTTCAGGGAATGTCTCCTGGCTGCGACTCTCACTGAATCTCTTGATGCTGTCACATTGCATCTGGAACAGACCCTTTATATTTCCTTTAAAATAAGAAAACATTAGAAGCAAGTCTATTGCCTTCCAATATTTTCGAGGGCCTCTGGTGTGGCCCATCACACTAGACTCCTTCTCTTCCTGAGTAATAGGCTGGAGGCACAGAATGGGTTGTCCCTGTTCTTCTCCAATAGTGTCAATGGGCTGAATGACTTCCTCATATTCCAGTGAAGTGCTGAATGAACTCTTATTTTACTGTGGCAATAGGCAGTGCAGTTACATGAATGTTACTGACACGTAAACAGCACAAGTCTCAATGGAGTCTGGGTCTTGCTGCACATGGACAGAGACCAGTTCAGGAGCTGAGGGGGGACAAAATGTTCTGAACATTGTGGAATCTTCAGTGACCATCCCCACTTCTGATCTTATGTTGGTGAGGGTGGGGACGGGAGACATTGATGAAACAGCTGAAGATGTTTGTGAAGAGGAAGCTACCCTGAGGATCTCCCACAGAGCTGACCCAGGACTGAGATGATGAACATCTTCCTTTATGCCATGTTTGACTCCAAACACTGGAGAGTTTACTCTGATTCCCATTAAGTCCAGTTTTGTTAAACCCCTTGATGTCAACAGAAGTCAACCACAGCCTTGATATCAGGGCGAGTCCACTTTATCTGAACCCTTGTCTCAACCTCTTTTGTTCATATCAATAAACCATGATATAGGAGCAGCAAGTGTTTTCATCAAACAGGTGGATTGAATGTCAGGATTTCTGTTCTCAAGAGTGTTCAGGGAATGAGATGACTGAAATTATTTGAAGAGGAGTTAGATGGATATTGATCTGTCAGAGAGGTGAGGGCTATGAGGAATTGGGTATTAAAGAGGATTTCAGACCAAGAGCAGATCAGCCACGATCTTAGTGAAGGACAAGGCAGGCTTGGGGAGTGAACGACCTGTCCCTGTTTCTGACGTTCTCACATTCTGTTATTGGAAAGTTAGTGGGTGTTATTTTCATGAACGTTATGTTATTACATATTGCAGTCAGGGAGACCAGAGGATTTTGTGAGCTATCGCTGGGTGAGGTATGTGGGCTGTATTCACAGTGAATCTGGGTCTACAACATGACCAACAAATGGAGCACAAGTTGCAGAGAGGGGAAGCTCTGTAAAGAGAGATGAGGAGCCTCTTTCATAAACAGCCTGGGTTTTCCAATTACATTTCCCAAATCACCTCACATCGTGTGCGACAGTCTTGAAGGGCTGTTTAGTCTCCTCTGTTTCTATGCACCAGGTTATAGGAGTAAGTAGCCTCCAACTGCTCCTGTCTAGCAGGTTTGATGGGCTGAATGGAATACAGAAAAATGGGACTGAAGAGCAGGAGTGGATCATTAGATACTTTGAGCCTTTTCCACCAGACACTAAGATTGTGGCTGATCAAGTCGGGGTCTCAGCTCCACTTTCCTCTATATATCCCATTATGCATGACTCACTTCTCTGTCAAATATTTACCTAATGCAGCTTTCAATCAATGTGAGCATGGAGGCACGATAAACTTCCAGTGAAGAGAATTCCCACTTGAAAGGTCCTTTCAGAATTATTCGTCATCCTTTTTATAGAATCAGAGAGTCATGCAGAATAGAACAGACCCGTTGGACCAATCTGTTCACTCCGATCAGATATCAAACCTGATCCAGTCCCATTTGCCAGCATTTGGCCAATATCCCTCCTCTTTCAGATACTTTTTAAATGTGTGATTGTAACCGCCTTCAGCACTTCCTCTGACAGCACTTTCTGTACACACACCACTCTCTGTGTGTAACATTTACCTTCAGATCCCTTCTAAATCATTCGCCCTCTCCCCTTCAACCTATGCTCTCTTGTTCTGGACTCCCCTACCCTGGGGAGCAGAACGTGGCTGTTCAGAATATCTATGCCCCTGATGATTTTATAAATCTCTATAATGTCACCCCTCAACCTCTGATACTCCAGGGAGAAACACCTCACCCTAATCAACCTCTCCCTCCAGCTCAAACCTCCAGTTCAGGAACATCTGTGTCTAAATCATTTCTGCAGAAAACCGAGTTGTACGCAGTATTTTTAAAGTGGCCTCACCAACATCCTGTACAGATGCAACATGCTATCACAACCCCTATACTCAATGCTCTGACTGATTAAGGGAGATGTGCCAAATGTGTTCTGTCCAACTCTGTCTACCTGCGACTCCACTTTCAAGGAACAATGTACCTGCAGCCCTGTCCCTTTGTTTCACAACACGCCCCAGGACCTTACCATCAAGTGTATAATTCCTGCCCTGGTTTGCATTCACAAAATACAAAACCTCGTATTTATCTAAATTAAACTTCATCTGTCACTCCTTGCTCTTTTGTCCCATCTACTTGCGGTCTTGTTGTACTCTAAGATAATCTACTACACCGCCTTTCTGATGTCATCTGTAAACTTAGTAACAATGGCCTCAATATTCACATCTAAATCCTTTACATAAATGATGAAATGCAGTGAACTCAGTACTGATTCTTACAGCACACTGCTGCTCACAAGCCTCCAGTCTGAAAAATACCCCTCTTTCTGCAAGCCAATTGTGACGAGCTTCCTCTGTATCCCATGTGACCGAACCTTACTCATTTGTCTACCAATCAGAATGAAATATTTGCTATGAAGAGGGGCTGAGTAGGTTAGGTTTATTTTCACTGGAGAAAAGGAGATTGAGGGGGGACTTGATTGAGATTTACAAAATCATGAAGGGTATAGACAGGGTGGATAGAGAGGGGCTTTTTTCCCAGGGTGAAGGATTCAGTAACGAGAGGTCATGCTTTCAAGGTGAGAGGTGGAATGTGTAAGGGGGATACACGCGGTAAGTACTTCACACAGAGGGTGGTGGGCGATTGGAACGCGTTGCTAGCAGAGGTGGTAGAGGCAGACAAGGTAGATCCATTTAAGAAGAGTCTGGACAGCTGCATGAGTAGGTGGGGACCAGAGGGATACAGATGCTTAGGAATTGACCGACAGATTTAGACAGTACATTTGGATCGGCTAAGGCTTGGAGGGTGAAGGGCCTGTTCCTGGGCTGTAAATTTTCTTTGCTCTTTGTTTTTAAATGAACACCTTGCTGAAGTCCATATAGACAATGTCTACCAAACTGTCTTCATCAATCTTCTTTGTCACCTCTTCATAAAACTCAGCCAAATTAATGAGACATGATTTCCCATGCAGAAAGCCACGTTGTCTAGCCCGATCAGCCCTTGCCTTCCCTAATGTATGTAAATGCTATCCCTCAGAATCCCCTCCAACAACTTAGTCACCACCGACATCAGGCTCACCGGTCTATAGTTCCCTGGCTTTTTGGGTCTCTGTTTCTTTTTCTAGTCCCACTCCTCCACTGCTCATAACAAATGTTAAATGTAACCAGGTCGGTGATATGGCTGATCATATCGGTCTCAGACTGGGTCAGGGTCAGTTTGAGGAACAAGTCAGGCTAGTTTCTTTAATCTGCTAAAATAGCATGTTTATGATTCAGAGCAATGTTACTCAAACTATGGTGGAAAGATGAATGGCAAACTGTTTGAGTTTTGCAAATATATAATCAATAGCTTGGAGAGGGTGGACGCTAGGAAATTGTTTCCGCTAGGCGAGGAGACTAGAATCCGTGAACACAGCCTTAGAATTAGAGGGGGTCAATTCAGAACAGAAATGTGGAAACATTTCTTCAGCCAGAGAGCGGTGGGCCAGTGGAATTCATTGCCGCAGAGTGCAGTGGAGGCCGGGACGCTAAATGTCTTCAAGGCAGAGATTGATAAATTCTTGATGTCACAAGGAATTAAGGGCTACGGGGAGAATGCGGGTAAGTGGAGTTGAAATGCCCATCAGCCATGATTGAATGGCGGAGTGGACTCGATGGGCCGAATGGCCTTACTTCCGCTCCTATGTCTTATGGTCTTATACTTCCCTTTCTAAACACACACGCACAAACAAACGCACACACACACACACACACACACACACACACAAACACAAACACAAACATACACACACACACAGATTAACAAAATTTCTGCAATTTTAATTTGAAAGAACTTTGTCCAGATATTAATGGAACTCATGACAAAAGTAAAAATTGAGGTTGTCCAAAACATTTTTCTGCTTCTGAAGATATTTTAATCACATAGCTGCTAGCAATGGGATTCCATCCTGGGAGAGTTGGATTTGGCTGAATTCCCTTTGCTTTAGGCAGTGAGTAGATTCCAATGAATTTTGGTCAGGGAGCACCCAATGGGTAGTATGGTGGTTAGCACTGCTGCCTCACAGCACCAGGGACTTGGGTTTGATTCCAGCCTTGGGTGACTGTCTCTGTGGAGCTTGCATATTCTCCACTTTCCTGTGTGAGCTTCTAATGGGTGATCCAGTTTCCTACCACAGTTCAAACTGTGTAGGTTTGGTGGATTGGTCATGCTAAATTGTCTGTAGTGTTCAGGGAATTCTAGGTTAGGTGCATTAGTCAGGGGCAAATATTGGGGAATGGGTTGGGAAGGTTGGGATGGATTTGTTGGGCCGAAGGGCCTGTTTCAACACTGCAGGGATTCTATAATAATAAGAAGGGTAATGATGACTGTAGAGTTTGTTTTAGCTCGCACACATTGCTGTGATGAGGGACACTGAAGGAGGGAGAGTGTAATAGGCCGTTCCTTCTCAGGAGGATTGCATTTTCTCCCTCTCTGAGTTGAATCACACAATAATATCATCCTTTCCCAAACTGGACCATGTGAGGTCTCCTTGTACATTGTCGAACTATGTCTCCATCACATTCCCTGTTCCATGTAGGTGCATCATTGCTACTATCATATACAGAGCCATATCCTTAGCAGAAAATGGTCTCGGCCGATTCGAAATATGTTTACATTGCCCTGTGTCATTAAAAAAATAAAATATTTAATGTATTCAGAATACCTGTGTTAAAATTAATGCATTTTTTAACAAATACAGAAATTTCTGGTAAAGTTCGGCAGGCCTGTCAGTACCCAGATGCCTTTTACATGCTGCAGTTTGTGGGTGGCACGGTGGCACAATGGTTAGCACTGCTGCCTCACAGCGCCAGAGACCTGGCAGGTGACTGTCTGTGTGTAGTTTGCACATTCTCCCCGTGCTCCGGTTTTCTCCCACAGTCCAAAAATGTGCAGGTTAGGTGAATTGGCCATGCTAAATTGCCTGTAGTGTTCGGTGTAGGGGAATGTGTATGGGTGGGTGTGCTTCGGCGGGGTGGTGTGGACTTGTTGGGCCGAAGGGCCTGTTTCCACACTGTAAGTAATCTGTAAAGTTGTACCAGCCTCCACCACTTCCTCTGGCAGCTCATTCCATACGCACACCACTCTCTGCGTGAAAAGGTGCCCTTTAGACCTTATCAAAACTTTTCCCCTCTCACATTCAAACAATGCCCTCTAGTTTTGGACGCCCCAAAACTGGGGAAAAACCCCGACTACTCACCCTATCCAGGACCGTTCTGATTTTATAAATCTTTACTGCTGCGAAATGTGACTTCAATCAACACAAATAACTGTACTTTCAGTCATCCTGGGCCTAAATTCTGAAATGCAATACTGACACCTCTTCCTTCTCCATCAAGTCACAATTTTAAATCCATTTTAATCAGTTTGTTCAGATGTATCATGAGACACATCTGTGGGCTTTACACCCAGACCTTTGTGCCCAGAGGTAGGGACACTAGCAATACCCATAAAGCTGTAACAGTATTCTCCTGTGTGTTTGCTCATCAGCCTGTTTTGACATGCTGTGACATACATCTGCAACAGGCAGGACTTAAATCCAGGCCTTCTTGTCCTGAGCTAGTTCAGGAATTGGAATCAAATTCAGAGTTCTGGCTCAGAGGCAGGGACACTACCCACTACACTACCATACCCAGATTTTGGGTCATATTTTAGTGCCCACTTTCAGCTCGGTGTGGACTTATTATAATCAGGTTACCATTACTGAACTACACAAAACACTTTGTATTGTTAAGTAAATGCAAGATATTTGTCTCAACTGTAGGATGTTGAGTGTTTGTGCTGTGCCATCGACATTAACTATGAACATCTTTAATCGCTATTATCTGTAGTCTGCAATATTAGGGAAAGAAATCCTGCAGCCACACTCTGCCCAATGAAGGGTCTCAAATGGATATTTATTACTGAACAGCAGAGACGAAGGAAGAGCTTAATTTCTGGTCACAAAACACCGATCACTCTTACTCAACTCTAACGTGCGACTCGCCTCTTCCTAGCCGGTGATTACTGTCCAGCTTCTCCTCCCCATTGACTGTGTCTGCAATCTGTCCCTCCTCCCTCCAACCACACAAGGCAAACCAAGCTCAAATTCTTTGTGAAAATCCAGGCCGGAGTGTGCAGGCCTCCTGGAGAGGGATGGGCATTTTAAAATTGAAGGGGGAGGGTGAGGTGGCAGTAATACCACACACTGGGCTGAGGGGTAGCAAATGGAGTTTAGTTTGGATTAATGCGAGGTATTGTATTTGGTAAATCAAACAAGAGCAGGATCTATACAATTAAAAGTAGAGCCTTTGGCAGTGTTGTAGAACAGAGAGCTATGCCGTCAGGTATAATTCTTTAAAATTTGCATCTCATATAGATAGTGTGGTTAAGAAGGTGTTTAACACATTTGTCTTCATCGGTCAGAACTTTGAGTATCGGGATTGGGACGTCATGTTGAGGATGTACAGGACATTGGTGAGACCTCTTCTGGAATATTGTGTTCAGTCTGGTCATCCTGCCCGCTCATTCCATAGGCACACCACTCTCTGGGTGAAAAAGCTGCCCCTTCGGTCACTTTAATATTTCCCCTCTCACTTTAAGCCTATGTCCTCTAGTTTTGGACTCCCTGTACCCTTAGAAAACACCTTGACTATTCACTTTGATATTACTGACCTTGATATTATTAAAATGGAGAGGGTTCCAAAGAGATTAACCTGGATGTTGCTGGGACTGGAGGGAGTGAGCCATAAGGAGAGGCTGAATAGGCTGGGACTTTTTTCACTGAAGAATATGAGATTCTGCGGTAACTTTACACAGGTTTATAAAATAATGAGGGGTACAGATAAGCTGAAGGGCTGATGTCTTTTCCCTAGATTTGGGGATTCAAAACTGAGGGATAATTAAGGTGCGAGGAAAAAAAGATTTACAAAAGTCATGAGAGGTAATTATTATAGACAGAATCTGGCTTGGGTGTGGAATGAACTTCCAGAGGAAGTGGTGAAAGCAGGGACAGTTACAATGTTTAAAGGACATTTAGATCAGTCCATGGATAAGACATCAGTTTGGATGGTGCTGTGAGCAGCTACCCTCTCCCTCGCCCTCGCCCTCTCTGAATGAATCCCTGCTGAGTTTCACCCTCTGCCAATGTCTGTGCAGTGGGGAGGCCAGCAGAGGGTGGCATTGCATCACTTTAAGCACCACCGAGACTGCCAGACCTGCCCCACACAGAGACACAGATACACACACAGCAATTGTTAGGACACAACATTGAGCTCATCTGGTAATTTAAACTAAACATAAAGAAATGCTCAATTTGCCTTGTAAACTGTTAAAATATGAGTGACAGAGAACTCCCAAATTCCACTGTTTAAATAAAAACACCAAATTATTTTTTTAACTCTGAAACTGAACCTTTTACATCAACTATTCACAACTCTGAGACCTCATTTCTCTTAATTGCTTATTACCCTACTCCAACTCTACAGCAATATACTGTTTCAAAAAGACACTTATTAAAATTACATAAACGTAATTTCAAAACCACACAGCAGCTGACCTCACACCAATATCACTTTTTCCCAACTTTCCTGGGAAGCCTTCTCATGTTACAGGATGCTATCCAAGTGTCTACATTTCAGCATTTTGTAACCTGGGAACACATCCTTCCATGACACTGTCTCTCAGTCTCCCCCACTCTGTCTATTTCCCAAACCCCTGCCATGTGGTGATATTTAAACTGATTCCCCCGCCATCTCTCTGTGGTAGTGATGTTCACACCCACAGCACCCCCTTGTCAGGGCACAATGGAGCTGTGAATGGGTGGGAGCTGCACATCCCGTCACTTCCAGCATGGGCTGCAAGTTTCCCCTCACTGGGCAGGGAGATCTTACACAGTACTGCTGAGCAATGCACTGGGGTGGCGTACACAGTCCTACATGCTGGGAGGGTAACTGCTCCTGGTTCACAGATCAATGCACTGGGGTGGGGTACACAGTCCTACATGCTGGGAGGGTAACTGCTCCTGGTTTACAGATCAATGAATTGGGGTGGGGTACACAGTCCTACATGCTGGGAGGGTAACTGCTCCTGGTTTACAGATCAATGAATTGGGGTGGGGTACACAGTCCTACAGGCTGGAAGGGTAACTGCTCCTGGTTTACAGATTAATTCACGGGTGATCACTGCACAGGTTGCTGTGCTGGTCAGTCATTCTGGTTGAGGTTTATAGATACTGCAATGATGTGGTCTGTGCAGCTCCCCATGCTGGATGGATATTTTTTGCATGTTTACACATTTGTGCCCAGTTGTGTTCTGCACAACTCCCGGTGCTGGACAGATAACTAGTCCGGGTTTATAGAACAATGCACTGCTGTGGTCTGTACAGCTCCCGGTGCTGGATAGATATCTAGTCTAGCTTTATAGATCAATGCATGGATATGGTCTGCATTGCTTCGCATGCTGAATACTTGTTGGAGGAACACAGCAATCCAGGTGTAGAATTTGATGTTTCCGGTGTAGCCCTCCTCAGGATTCTTAAGACGGTTACACCCGAAACATTGAGTTTTCCACGTCCTGATGGTGTCTGGATTGCTGTGTTCTCCCAGCTTCCTGCCTGTCTACTTTGGACTCCAGCATCTGCAGCTTTTCTGGCTCTATCGCAGCTTCCCAAACTTAACAGATGTCTAGTCTGCGTTTGAAGATAAGTGCTCTGACATGATCTGTGCAGTGTTTCACTCTGGACATATTGCTGGATTGTATTGACCAGTGCAATGGATGAATCTGGACAGATTGCTGGGTTGTACAGAGCAGGACACTGGCCTGGTCTGCAGTGTTCCACAGTGAAAAGATATCTCCTCTGGGTTGATGGTGTCTGGGCTTGTTCTGTGAGGTGGATTGAGAATGTAGTATATCTAACCATTTCAGCTGATCTGGCAATGCCTTTAGTTCCCATTCCTGTGATTGAACCCTCTGTCTCTCACCCCATTAATGTTACAGTGTGCCCAGGCACAGTATATCATGTTGGTACGGGGGAAAGGTAATGGACAGGTCAAGGGGTTCCCCGGAACGATCTGTCCCTGACATTCTATAACTGACATTCCCCGGAACGTTCTGTTCCTGACATTCTATACATGACATTCCCCGGAACGTTCTGTCCCTGACATTCTATAACTGATATTCCCCGGAACGTTCTGTCCCTGACATTCTATAACTGACATTCCCCGGAATGTTCTGTCCCTGACATTCTTTACCTGACATTCCCCGGAATGTTCTGTTCCTGACATTCTATACCTGACATTCCCCGGAACGTTCTGTCCCTGACATTCTATAACTGACATTCCCCGGAACGTTCTGTCCCTGACGTTGTTTGTGAACGGCCGGACGTCAGTGAATTGAACAAACGATAAGATCCCGAGGGAAGAGATCCCGTTCCAGGGAGAAGGAGACACTGTTCCGAAGGCCCCTCAGCCAGTTAAAGGGGTGAATACGTTTTCCCTGAGTTTACATTTCTCCACGACACAGGATCGACCACAATTTAGACCAAAATACAGAAATTCCCAAACTCCGTCTGTCTTCAGGAAACTGGGAGAGAATTCTTCAGGACAGCAATGTTTCCACCCTCCATATTAGGAACTGGGAATGAGTGACCTGTGTCTGCTCTCGAGTGATCGAGTGAATGGGAATGTTCTAGAAACCATCTGTCCTTATGGATGTGTCTCTGTGTGTTTGGAGAGGGAGGGTTTCTTGTGGTTTATGTCACATTTTTGTCAGTAATTCCAACCGTCCCATTTGTTATTCCAGCTCCAGTTATTTTAATAAATCCCTGAATACAAGGGCACATTTGAAAATATCACTGGGTCCCCGATCAAACGGGTCCCTTTGCCTCCAGGCTGGTGGATAATTGGTTTGATTTCCTTCCTCACAGTTAAAGTAGTGACTATCTACGTCCTGCTTTATAAAGATTGTGAATTGTCTCCATGTGTCAGACGTTACCTGGGGGCCATGGCAGCGGCGGATCTCCTGGTCATTATCCTCGACCTGATCCTGAGACACATTCCCATTGTTTATCGGGAACAGTTTTATTTCCTGAGGGACTCCGTCCCCGTGTGTAATATCCACGCTGTCCTGCTTTATGCAGCCACTGACTGCTCTGTCTGGTTCACCGTCACTTTCACCTTTGATCGGTTTGTGGCCATTTGTTGCCAGAAGCTGAAAAGTAAATATTGCAGTGAGAAAACGGCGGCTGTGGTTCTGGGAGCAGTGACTGTGCTGAGCTGTTTAAAGGACATTTCCTGGTATTTTATTCTCACGGCTCGGTATTTGCTGGGGAATGAGCCCTGGT
This sequence comes from Chiloscyllium plagiosum, assembly GCF_037043375.1. Lineage (NCBI taxonomy): Eukaryota > Metazoa > Chordata > Chondrichthyes > Orectolobiformes > Hemiscylliidae > Chiloscyllium > Chiloscyllium plagiosum. The sequence goes on from NW_028270174.1 coordinate 69,662,936, forward strand.
TTTGTGATGTAACAATTACTGTTGTAGTCTCCAGTGTCTGGGTCACAATCGAGTTCCTCCACCACATTCTAACCCCGTGTGTCCCATTTCTCCTGATTCTGCTGCTCAATGTTCTCACCGTCAGACACATTGTAGTGACCAGCAGAGCCCGCAGGAGACTCCGCGCTCACACCAATGAGGACGCTCAGTCTGACACTGAAATGAGAAACCGAAAAAATCCATCATTTTACTATTTGTGATCTCGGCCAATTTCATCCTGTTATGGTCAACGCTAATGATGCGTTCCATATGGTACCGGATGTATAATATTGGTATTACTCTGTGTATCTCCATCGCTTTGTGCGGGAATTGGGCTTCATGCTGCAGCTCCTCAGTTGCTGCACAAACACCGCGATTTATACCGTGACCCAGACTAAGTTCAGGCAGCAGCTGAAGAATGTGCTGAAATATCCCTTCACCCAAATCCATCCATCCATCAAATTCCCTCATTAATCAATCCATCCAGGATTTTCTCATTTCAGTTCAGTGTTTCAGGGATGGAGCAGCCTGTCGCTATGGTAACAGACTGAGGGTAGCGCTAGGTTGTCCATCCTTATCCCACAGGGGGGTTACAGGGAAATATTTCAATGTTTCTCACAACTCAGGGGCCAATGAGAAAAGGCACCATCCCACTGACTGTATCCATCACTTCCATTTGTAAACAATAAAAATGTTGATTAAAGCGTGCCGAGCAGCAGAGTGACCGATGTTGTTGTGTGTCTTTGTGTTGGAGAAGCTGAGCTGGAGAGAGACAGACTCCGCCCCAAGTCCTGGTCCTCAGGGAAGGGGAGGGCACCGAGCCCTGAGCTCAGGAGCTGGGTTTAACTCCCTCTGCACCCCTCCCCCTCCAACCTGGCCTCCCCATTTCCTCTCCCCAACTCTTTCTCATCACTTTTTCCTCTCTCCCTCTCTTTCTGCACTGTCTCTTTCTCACCACCTCTCCCTTTCACGCTCTCGTCCCCTCTCAGACACACCCCAACCCCGATTTCTACACCTGCTTCCACTATTGTTTCTCCCTCACCCTCCCCTCTCTCTCTCACCCAAAACGAGATTCTCCACCTGCCTCCACTCTTCCCTCTCCCTCTCACCCTTACTCTCTCTCTCTCCTGCCGTCGCTGTCTCCCTCCCGCAATTCCGTCTCCACCCCATTTTCCCCTCCTCCCACTTCCCACATCTCTCTATCACCTCACCCCACCCCCCCACATGTAGACTCACTACCAATTCCCAGTCTCTGGGTTAGAGGGAGAGGGAAGGACCAGGGAGACAGAGTGTGTCAGAGAGAGAGGGAGGGACAGGAGGAAGAGAGATTCAGTCAGAGAGAAACGGAGGGAGGTGGGGAGAGAGAGACACTGAGGGAGGGGGATTGAGAGTGAGAGAACGTGGAGAGAGAGTGAAGGAGCAGAGAGAGGGAGAGAGAGCAGGGGGCAAGAGAGAGACTGGATGAAGTAGGGAGAGAGAGAGACAGGGGAGAAGATAATGAGAGACAGAGGCAAGAGAGAGAGAAAGAGAGACAGAGAGATACGAGGGAGGGAGCGAGAGAGAAAGGGGGCAAGTCTTAGAGAGAGAGGGAAAAGGAGAGAGAAAGTGGACGAGAGATGGGGAGGCGAGAGAGAGAGAGAGAAGAGGAGAGCGGGAAGAGAGAGAGAATGAGGGCTGAGAGAATGAGAGAGAGGCAGGGGTGAGAGATAGAGGGAGGGGCAAAAAAGCGGGAGGTAGAGAGAGATAGAGGCGGCAAGAGAGAGAGGGTCGAGTGAGAGGGGTTCGAGAGAGAGAGAGAAGGGGGATCGAGAGAGAGGGGCAAGGAAGCAGGCGGGAGAGTGAGTGAGAGGGCAAGTGAGAGAGAGTTTGTGAGGGCGAGAGAGACTGGGCAAGAGAGAGTTAGAGTGGGTGAGAGAGTGATGAGGTGAGTGAGAGAGAGAAAAACAGGATGAGAGAGACATAGAGGTGAGAGAGAGGGAGTGAGAGAGGGGAGGGCAAGACAGAGAGAAGGAGGGGCAAGGAGAGAGGGGGGTGAGAGAAAGAAGAAGCGAGAGAGGGAGGCGTTAAGAGAGCAAGAAAGAGAGATGGGTAAGAGAGATTGAGGGGCGAGAGAGGGAGGGGGAGCAAGAGAGACAGAAGGAGCAAGAGAGAGAGAAACGGGGTTCGAGAGAGATGGAGGCAAAAGAGAGATAGAGGGGGTGAGAGAGAGACGGGGCGAGGGAGAGAGAAAGGGGTCGAGAGAGAGCGCAAGGGCAAGAATGAGCGTGAGGGCGAGAGAGAGAGAGGGGATGAGAGAGAGTGTTGTGTTGGGAGAGAGCGAGGGCAAAAGAGACGAGAGAGAGGAAGATCAAGAAGGAGAGAAGGCTCCGTGAGAGGGGGTTTGACAGAGAGGGGGTGGGAGAGAGAAAGGGTGACAGCGAGAGCGCAGGGGCGAAACAGAGAGAGAGAGAGAGAGAGAGAGAGTCAGAGTGAGAGAGAGAGGGAGAAAAGAAACGGGAGAGAGAGAATATGGGGACCGAAGAGAGTGAGCGAGAGCAAGGTAGAGAGAGAGAGAGATAGGGGAGAGATAAAGAGACAGGGCGAGTGAGAGAGCGATGGAGCGATGGTGAGAGAGAGGAAAGAGAGAGGATGGGTGAGAAGGAGAGAAGGCTGTGAAAGGGTTGTCGAGAGTGAGCGAGAAGGGACGAGGGGGGCAGCGGAAGAGAGAGGATGAGAGCGAGGGAGCGAAAGAGTGGGGCGAGAGAGAGGGGGTGAGAGAGGGAGATAGCGAGAGAGAGAGACATATGAGGAGAGAGAGAGAGAGAGAGGACAGACAAAGGGCGAGCAGTAGAGAGAGAGAGGGTGAGAGAGAGGATGAGAGAGAGATATTGAGAGAGAGAGGCTGAGCGAGAGAAAGAGAGGAATTGAGCGATACAGAGAGAGAGAGAGGGGAGGAGAGGGAGGGGATGGTGGCAAGAGAAAGCGAGACAGGGGATGATAATAAGAGAGAGAAGGGGAGAGAGAGAGAGAGAGAGAGAGAGATGAGGCGATAGTGACTTGAGAGAGAGTTAGCAACGGGGGGAGATGGGTCCAGAGAGAGAGAGAAAGTGAGAGAGAAAGAGAGAGAGAGTGACAGAGAGAGAAAGAGAGAGAGAGAGAGAGAGAGACAGAGAGACAGAGGGACGAGATGGTAGGTAGAGAGCAACAGAGCGAGAGTGGGCGAGAGGAAGAGAAAGTGCAGGGAGGGTGAATGAGCAGAGAGATAGATAGGGTGGGCGGAAGAGAGAGGGGCGCAAGAGAGAGGGGGGCAGAGAGAGAGGGGGGCAGAGAGAGAGGGGGGCAGAGAGAGAGGGGGGCAGAGAGAGAGGGGGCGAGAGAGAGGGGGCGAGAGAGAGGGGGCGAGAGAGAGGGGGCGAGAGAGAGGGGGCGAGAGAGAGGGGGCGAGAGAGAGGGGGCGAGAGAGAGGGGGCGAGAGAGAGGGGGCGAGAGAGAGGGGGCGAGAGAGAGGGGGCGAGAGAGAGGGGGCGAGAGAGAGCGAGAGAGAGGGGGCGAGAGAGCAGGGGCAAGGAATGGCGAAAGAGACAGGGGAGAAAGAGAGGGGCAAAAGAGGGGATGGGAAAAGAGAGGGGCGCGAAAGAGTGGGGCGAAAGAGAGGGGGAGTGAAAGAGAGAGTGGGCGAAAGGAGGGGCGAAAGAGGGTGAGGCGAAAGGGAGGGGGGGCGAAAGGAGGAGCAAAAGAGGGGGATGAAATCGGGGGGCAAAAGGGGGGGGCGAAAGAGAGGGGCGAGTGAGAGAGAGAGTGAGGGCGAGAGAGAGAGGGAGTTGAGAGTGGGAGAGGGGGTAGAGAGAGAGAGGGGGTTGAGAGAGAGGGGAGCGAGGGGGGCGAGAGAGAGTGGGCAAGAGAGAGAGGGGGGCAAGAGAGGTGTGTGAGAGAGAGGGGCGAGAGAGTGAGGGGAAGAGAGAGGGGGAAGAGAGAGGCGGGAGAGCGAGAGGGGGAGAGACAGGGTGGAGAGAGGGGAGAGGGAGTGTGAGAGAGGGCGTTGAGGCTGGGGGCGGTGTTGGATGGGGTTGGGGAGGGGGCGGTGTTGGTCGGGGTTGGGAAGGGGGCGGTTTTGGAGAGGGTTGTGGGAGGGGGCGGTGTTGGACGGGGTTGTGGGAGGGGGCTGTGTTGGACGGGGTTGTGGGAGGGGGCTGTGTTGGACGGGGTTGTGGAAGGGGGCTGTGTTGGACGGGGTTGTGGGAGGGGGCGGTGTTGGACGGGGTTGTGGGAGGGCGTGGTGTTTGACAGGGTTGTGGGAGTTAGGGTGTTGGATGGGGTAGGGGGAGGGGGCGGTGTTGGACGGGATTGGGGAGGGGGCAGTGTTGGACGGGGTTGGGGGAGGGGGCGGTATTGGACGGGGTTGGGGAGGGGGAGGTGTTGAACAGGGCTGTGGGAGGGAGCGGTGTTGGACGGGGTTGTAGGAGTGGGTTCGTGGCGGGGTACCAGTGTTGGATGGGAGCAGCGGACATGGGTTTGGGTGTGAGGTGCGTTGCTGAGTGCGAGAGGCGAGGCTCATGTTGGACGGCGGTGAGGGTCAGGCTGGGGGCAGTGTGTGGACGGCAGTGAGGATCAGGTTGGGGGCAGTGTGTGGACGGCGGTGAAGGTCAGGCTGGGAGCACTGTGTGGACAGTGGTGAGGACCAGGCTGGGGCAGTGTGTGGATGGCAGTGAGGATCAGGCTGGGGGCAGTGTGTGGACGGTGGTGAGGGTCAGGCTGGGGGAGGTGTGTGGACGGTGGTGAGGGTCAGGCTGGGGTGGTGTGTGGATGGTGGTGACGGTCAAGCTGGGGGTGGTGTGTGGACGGCGGTGAGGGTCAAGCTGGGGGTGCTGTGTGGACGGAAGTGAGGGTCAGGCTGGGGCAGTGTGTGGATGGCGGTGAGGGTCAGGCAGGTGGCGGTGTTGAATGCTGGTGATGGTCAGGCTGGGTGCAGGTTTGGACTGTGGTGGGGGTCAGGCTGGGGGCAGTTTGTGGAGGTGCAGTGAGGTTCATGCTGTGGGCGGTGTTGGATGGCATTGAAGGTCAGAGTGGGGGCGTTGTGTGTACGATGGTGAGGGTCAGGTTGGGGGTGGTGTTGTGCGGTGGTGGGGGTCAGAATGGAGGGGGTGAGTGGGCATCAGTGAGAATCAGGCTGGGAGCGGTGTGTGGATGGCGGTGAGGGTCAGGTTGGGGCGGTGTGTGGGCGGCCATGAGGGTCAGGCTGGGGGCAGAGTGTGGGCGGCAGTGAGGGTTAAGGTTGGGACGGTGTTGTACAGCAGTGAGGGTCAGGCTGGGGGCGATGTGTGGACGCCGGTGAGGGTCAGGCTGGGGCGGTGTGTCGACGGCGGTGAGCGTCAGGCTGGGGCAGTGTGGGGATGGCAGTGAGGGTCAGGCTGGGGGCGGTGTGTGGATGGCAATGAGGGTCAAGCGGGGGGTGGAGTTTGGTTGGCGGTGAGGGTCAGGCTGGGGGCGGTGGTGAAAGTCAGGCTGGGGCAGTGTTGGACACGGTGAGGGTCAGGCTATGTGAGAGAGGGTCAAGTTGAGTGCAGTGAGAGACAGGATGGGGGCGGTGAAGGTCAGGCTGGGTGCAGCATGTGGACGGCGGTGACATTCAGGGTGGGGGCCCTGTGTGGACGGCGGTGAGGGTCAGGCTGAGGGCGATGTGTGGACTGTGTTTGGGGTCAGGTTATAGGCGGTGTTGTGCGGTGGTGGGGTCAGTCTGGTGGCAGTGAGCGGGCGTCGGTGATGGTCAGGCTTGGGACGGCGTGTGGACGGCAGTAAGGGACAGGCTGGGGGCGGTGTGTGGATGGCAGTGAGGGTCAGGCTGGGGGCAGTGTGTGGACGGCAGTGAGGGTCAGGCTGGGGGCGCTGTGTGGACGGCAGTGAGAGTCAGGCTGGGGGCAGTGTGTGGACGGCAGTGATGGTCAGACTGGGGGCAGTGTTTTGTGGTGGTGGGCGTTGTTGAAAGGCAGTGAGGGTCAGGCTGGGGGTGGTGTTTGTGGTGGTGGGGGTCAGGCTGGGGGCGTTGTTGGACGGCAGTGAGGGTCAGGCTGGGGACAGTGTGTGGACGGCGGTGCGGGTCAGGCTGGGGATGGTGTTGAACAGTGGTGAGGGTCAGGCTGTGGGCGGTGTTGTGCAGTGGTGGGGACAGTCTGGGGGAGGTGAGTGGACGGCAGTAACGGTCATGCTGGGAGCGGTGTGTGGGCGGCAGTGAGGTTCCTGCTGGGGGCGATGTGTGGATGGCAGTGAGTGCCAGGCTGGGCGTGGTGTTTTGTGGTGGTGAGGGTCAGGCTGGAGGCAGATTTGGACGGCAGTGAGTGCCAGGCTGGGGGCGTTGTGTGGACGGCGGTGAGTATCAGGCTGAGGGTGGTGCGTGGGTGGTGATGACGGTCTGGCTGGGGATGGTGTTGAACAGTGGCGAAGGTCAGGTTTGGGGCGGTGAGGGTCAGGCTGGGGGTGGTGTATGGATGGTTGTGAGGGTCAGGCTGGGGATGGTGTTTAACGGTGGTGAGGGTCAGGCTGTGGGCGGTGTTGTGCAGTGGTGGTGTCAGTCTGGAGGCGGTGAATGAATGGCAGTAAGGGTCAGGCTTGGGATCAGTTTGTGGGCAGCAGTGAGGGTCAGGCTGGGGGCGGTGTGTGGACAGCAATGAGGGTCAGGCTGGGGGCGGTGTGTGGACGGCAGTGAGGGTCAGGCTGGGGGCGGTGTGTGGACGGCAGTGAGTGACAGGCTGGGGGCGGTGTTTTGTGGCGGTGAGGGTCAGGCTGGAGGCGGATTCGGATGGCAGTGAGTGTCAGGCTGGGGCACACTGTTGGACAGCGGTATGGGTCAGGCTGGGGGTGTTGTGTGGACGGCGTTGAGTATTAGGCTGGGGTCCATGTGCGGGTGGTGGTGAGGGTCAGGCAGGGAGCAGTGCGTGGACAGCAGTGAGGGCAAGGCTGGAGGCGATGTGTGCGGTGGTGGGGGTCAGGCTGGGGGCGGTGAGTGGGCGATGGTGAGGGTCAGGCTGTGGGTGGTGTTGGACGACAGTGAGGGTCAGGGTGGGGGCAGTGTGAGATGGCGGTGTGGTTCATGCTGGGGATGGTGTTGAACGGTGGCGAGGGTCAGGCTGAGGGCGGTGTTGTGCGTTGGTGGGGATCAGGCTGGGGGCGTTGTTGTAAAGCGGTGAGGGTCAGGGTGAGGGCAGTGTGTGAACGGCGGTGTGGTTCATGCTGTGGCCGGAGTTGTACGGCGTTGAGGGTCAGGTTGGGGACAGTGTGTGGGCGGTGGTGAGGGGCAGGCTGGCGACGGTGTTGAATGGGTGGTGAGGGTCAGGCTGTGGGCGGTGTATGGAGGGGCATTGAGGTTCATTCTGGGGGTGGTTTTGGACAGCGATTAGTGTCAGGGTGTGGGCGGTGTGTGAATGGCGGTGAGGGTCAGGGTGGGGGCGGTGTGCGGTGGTGGGGGTCAGTCTGGGGGTGGTGAGTGGGCGTTAGTCAGGGTCAGGATGGGGATGGTGTGTGGACAGCGGTGAGATTCAGGCTGGGTGAGGTGTGTGGACAGCAGTGAGGGTCAGGCTGTGGCGGTGTGTGTGCGTCAGTGAGGGTTAGGTTTGGGGCGGTGTTGTATGACAGTGTTCATGCTGGGGCGGCTGTTGGACGGCGGTGTGGGTCAGGCTGGGGGCGGTGTGAATGGTGGTGAGTATCAGGCTGGAGTCGTGTGTGGACAGCAGTGGGGTCAGGCTGGGGGCGGTGATGGATGGTGGTGAGGGTCAGGCTGGGAGCGGTGTGTGTGTGGTGGTGAGTATCAGGCTTGGGTGGTGTGTGGGCAGTGGTGAAGGTTAGACTAGGGGCGGTGGGTGGATGGCGGTGAGGGAAAGGCTGGGGGCATTGTTTGGACAGCGGTGAGGGTCAGACTATGGGCGGTGTTGTATGGTGGTAGGGGTCAGGCTGCGTGCGGTGAGTGGGCGTCGGTGAGGGTCAGGCAGGGAGCGGTGTTGGACGGCAATAAGGGTCAGGGTGGGGGCGCTGTGTGTGTGGTGGTGAGGTTCAGGGTGGGGGTGGGGCTTGGACAGCAGTGTGGTTCATGCTGGGGGCGGTGTTGTACGGCAGTGAGGGTCAGGCTGGGGATGGTGTTGAACGGTGTTGAGAGTCAGGTTGGGGGCAGTGAGGATCAGGCTGGTGGCAGTAAGGTTCATGCTGGGGGCAGTGTTGTACGGCAGTGAGGGTCAGGCTGGGGCGGTGTTGGACGGAGGTGTGGGTCAGGCTGGGGGCATCGTATGGACAGCGGTGAGTGTCAGGCTGGGGACGATGAGTGTGCAGTTGAGAGGGTCAGGCTGGGGGTGGTGTGTGTATGCGGTGAGGTTCACGCTGGGGGCGGTGTTGGACGGTGGTGGGGGTCAATCTTGGGGCGGTGTGTGGATGGCGGTGAGGGACAGGCTGGGGGCGGTGTGTGGACAACGGTGAGTTTCAGGATGGGGTGGTGTGTGGGCAGAGGTGAGGGTGAGGCTGGGGGTGGTGTGTGCATGGCAGTGAGGTTCAGGCTGGGATGGTGTGTGGATGGCAGTAAGTGTCAGGCTGGGGTCGGTGTGTGGATGGCAGTGAGGATCGGGTTGGGGGCAGTGTTAGACGGCGGTGAGGGTCAGGCTGGGGGCGGTGTGTGGATGGCGGTGGGTGTCAGGCTGGGGGCGGTGTGTGGATGGTGGTGAGGGTCAGGCTGGGGGCAGTGTGTGGATGGCGGTGGGTGTCAGGCTGGGGGCGGTGTGTGGATGGCGGTGAGGGTCAGGCTGGAGACGGTGTGTGTAAGTTGGTGAGGGTCAGTCTGGGGGCGGTGTTAGACAGCAGTGAGGGTCGGGCTGGGGGCTGTGATTGGACGGTGGCGAGAGTCATGCTGGGGCAGAGTGTGGACAGGGGTGAGGGCCAGGCTAGGGGGCGGTATTGAATGGTGGTGATGGTCAGACTGGGGTTGCAGTGTTGGACGGTGGTGGGGGGCAGGCTGTAGGCAGTGCTGGATGGCAGCGAGGGTCAGGTTGCGGGCGCTGTGTGGACGGTTGTGAGGGCCAGGCTGGGGGAGGTGTGTGGAAGGCGGTGAAGACAGGTCTGGGGTCAGTGTATGGATGGCAGTGAGGGCAAAGTTGGGGGTGGTGTGTGGTAGTGGTGAGGGTTAGACTGGGGCGGAATTGGACGGTGTTGAGGGTCAGGCTGGGATCGGTGTTGTGCAGTGGTGGGGGTCAGGCTGGGGCGGTGTGTCAACAGCAGTGAGTGTCAGGCTGGAGGCGGTGTTGAGAGTCAGGCTGGGCCAGTGTTGGACATGGTGAGGGTCAGGCTAAGTGGGAGAGGGTCAGTTTGGGGGCGGTGAGGGAAAGTTTGGGTGCGGTGAGATATAGGCTTGGGGCGGTGAGGGTCAGGCTGGGTGCAGCGTGTGAATGGCGGTGAGGGTTAGGCTTGGGGTGGTGTGTGGATAGCGGTGGGGTTCAGGGTGGGGGCGGTGTGTGGATAGCAGTGAGGGTCAGGCTGAGGGCGGTGTGTGGACTGTGGTTGGGGTCAGGCTGAGGGCGGTGTGTGGGCGGTGGTGAGGGTCAGGCTGGGGGTGGTGTAGGATGGCGGTGAGGGTCAGGCTGGGGGTGGTGATGGGCGGAGGGGTGGGTCAGCTTGGGGGCAGTGTGTGTGGATGGCAGACGGAAGGGTCAGGCTGGGGCAGTGTGTGGACAGCGGTGAAGGCCAGGCGAGGGGCGGTTTTGAATGGTGGTGATGGTCAGGCTGGGGGTGCAGTGATGGACGGTGGTGGGGGTCAGGCTGGGGGCGGTGTGTGGAGGGCCTGTGAGGTTCATGCTGGGGGTGGTGTTGGAGGGCAGTGAGGGTCAGTTTGGGGGCGGTGCATGGACAGCGGTGAGTGCCAGGCTGGGGGAGGTATGTGGAAGGCGGTGAGGGCAAGGCTGGGGAAGGTGTGTTGAAGTCGGTGAGGGCAAAGTTGGGAGCGGTGTGCGGCAGCTGTGAGGGTCAGACTGAGGGTCGTGTTGACAGTGGTGAGGGTCAGGCTGGGGGCGGTGTTGTGCGGTGATGGGGGTCAGGCTGGTGCAGTGAGTGGGCATCGGTGAGGGTCAGGTTGGGGTTTGTGTGCCGATGGTGTCGAGGGTAAGGCTGTGGGCAGTCTGTGGATGACAGTGAGGGTCAGGCTGGGGGCGGTGTGTGGACAGCAGTGAGTGTCAGGCTCGGGATGGTGTGTGGGCGGCAGTGAGAGTCAGACTGGGGGCGATGGTGAGAATCAGGCTGGGCCAGCGTTGGACATGGTGAGGGTCAGGCTAATTGGGAGAGGGTCAGGTTGGGGGCGGTGAGGGTCAGGTTGGGTGCAGCGTGTGGATGGCATTGAGTGTCAGGCTGGGGTGGTGTGTGGATGGCGGTGGGGTTCAGGGTGGGGGCCCTGTGTGGACGGCGGTGAGGGTCAGGCCGAGGGCGGTGTATGAACTGTGTTTGGGGTCAGGCTGGGGGCGGTTTGTGGGTGGTGGTGAGGGTCAGGTTGGGGGCAGTGTGTGGACGGCAGTGTGGGTCAGGCAGGGGGAATTCCTGGACAGCGGTTCGGGCCAGGCTGGGGTGGTGTGTGGATGGCAGTGAGGCTGGGGGCAGTGTGTGGATAGCGGTGGGGATCAGGCTGGTGGTGGTGTTGAATGGAGGTGAAGGTCAGGCTGCTGGCGGTGTTCGACGGTGGTCAGGGTGGATGGCGGTGACTGTCAGGCTGTGGGCGGTGTGTGGATGGCAGTGAGGGTCAGGCTGAGGTTGGTGTGTGGATGGCGGTGGGGTTCAGGCTGGGGACGATGTGTGGATGGCGGTGGGTGTAAGGTTGGGGTCGATGTATGGTTGGTGGTGGGTGTCAGCGGGGTTCAGGCTGTGGGTGGTGTGTGGGCGGCGGCGGGGGTCAGGCTGGGCGCGGTGTGTGTTCGGAGGGGACGGTCAGGCTAAGGTTGGTGTGTCAACGATGGTGGGGGCCAATTTGGTGTCGGTGTGTGGGCGGTAATGAAGGTCAGGCTGGGGGCGGTGTGTGGACGGTGGTGAGGTTCAGGCTGGGGTGTTGTGTGAACGGCAGTGAGGGTCAGTCTGGGGACGGTGTGTGTAAGTTGGTGAGGGTCACGCTGGGGGGGTATGTGGTCAGTGGAGAGGGTCAGGCTGGGGTGATGTGGATGGATGGCGGTGACTGTCAGGCTGTGGGCGGTGTGTGGACGGCAGTGAGGGTCAGGCTGAGGTTGGTGTGTGGATTGTGGTGGGGTTCAGGCTGGGGACGGTATGTGGATGGCCGTGGGGGTCAGGCTGGGGTCGGTGTGTTGATGGTGGTGGGGGTAAGGCTGGGGTCGATGTATGGCTGATGGTGTGTGTCAGCCTTAGGGCGGTGTGTGGATGTCAGTGGGGTTCAGGCTGTGGGTGGTGTGTGGGCGGCGGCGGGGGTCAGGCTGGGCGCGGTGTGTGTTCGGAGGGGACGGTCAGGCTAAGGTCGGTGTGTGAACGATGGTGGGGGTCAATTTGGTGTCGGTGTGTGGGCGGTAATGAAGATCAGGCTGGGGGCGGTGTGTGGACGGTGGTGAGGTTCAGGCTGGGGTGTTGTATGAACGGCAGTGAGGGTCAGTCTGGGGACGTTGTGTGGGCAAAGATGAGGGTCAGGCTGGAGACGGTGTGTGTAAGTTGGTGAGGGTCACGCTGGGGGTGGTGTGTGGTCAGTGGTGAGGGTCAGGCTGGGGTAATGTGTGGTCGGTGGTGAGGGTCAGGTTGGGGGCGGTGTGTGAACGGAGTGAGGGCCAGGCTAGGGGGCAGTATTGAATGGTGGTGATGGTCAGGCTGGGGTTGCAGTGTTGGACGGTGGTGGGGTCAGGCTGGAGGCGGTGCTGGATGGCAGTGAGGGTCAGGATGCGGGTGGTGTGTGGACGGTTGTGAGGGCCAGGCTGGGGGAGGTATGTAGAAGGCAGTGAAGACAAGTCTGGGGTCGGTGTGTTGATGGCAGTGAGGGCAAAGTTGGGGGTGGTGTGTGGTAGCGGTGAGGGTTAGACTGGGGGCTGAATTGGACGGTGTTGAGGGTCAGGCTGTGATCGATGTTGTGCAGTTGTGGGGGTCAGGCTGGGGCGGTGTGTGGACAGCAGTGAGTGTCAGGCTGGGGAAGGTGTGTGGATGGCGGTGAGGGTCAGGCAGGGGGCGGTGGTGAGAGTCAGGCTGGGTCAGTGTTGGACATGGTGAGAGTCAGGCTGGGCCAGTGTTGGCCATGGTGAGGATCAGGCTAAGTGGGAGAGGGTCAGGTTGGAGGCAGTGAGGGTAAGGTTGGATGTGGTAAGAGACAGGCTTGGGGCGGTGAGGGTCAGGCTGGATGGAGCTTGTGGATGGCGGTGAGGGTCAGGCTGAGGGCGGTATGTGGATGGCGGTGGGTTTCAGGGTGCGGGCGGTGTGTGGATGGAGAAGAGGGTCAGGCTGGGGGCGGTGAGTGCATGGCAGTTGGGTCCAGGGTGGGGGCGGTGTGTGGATGGCGGAGACGGTCAGGCTGAGGGTGGTATGTGGACTGTGGTTGGGGTCAGGCTAGGGGCAGTGTTTGGGCGGTGGTGAGGGTCAGGCTGGGGGGCGGTGTGTGAGCGGCAGTGTGGGTCATGCTGGGTTCAGTGAGGGTCAAATGGCGGTGAGCGTCAGGCTGGGGGTGGTGTTGGGCAGAGGGGTGGGTCAGCTTGGGGGCAGTGTTTGTGCATGGCAGAGAGAAGGGTCAGGCTGGGGGCGGTGTGTGGACAAGGGTGAGGGCCAGGCTAGGGGCCGGTGTGTGAGCGGCAGTGTGGGTCATGCTGGGGACGGTGAGGGTCAGGCAGGGTCTGGTGTAGGATGGCGGTGAGGGTCAGGCTGGGGTGGTGTTGGGCGGAGCGGTGGGTCAGCTTGGGGGCAGTGTGTGTGGATGGCAGAGGGAAGGGTCAGGCTGGAGGCAGTGTGTGAAGGCCAGGCTAGGGGCGGTTTTGAATGGTGGTGATGGTCAGGCTGGGGGCGGTTTTGAATGGTGGTGATGGTCAGGCTGGGGGTGCAGTGATGGACGGTGGTGGGGGGTCAGGCTGGGGGCAGTGTGTGGAGGGCCTGTGAGGTTCATGCTGGGGGCGGTGTTTGAGGGCAGTGAGGGTCAGTTTGGGGGCGGTGCATGGACAGCGGTGAGTGCCAGGCTGGGGGAGGTATGTGGAAGGCGATGAGGGCAAGGCTGGGGGAGGTGTGCGGCAGCTGTGAGGGTCAGACTGAGGGTGGTGTTGGCAGTGGTGAGGGTCCGGCTGGGGGCGGTGTGTGGACAGCAGTGAGTGTCAGGCTGAGGACGGTGTGTGACCTGTGTTTGGGGTCAGGCTGGGGGCGGTTTGTGAGTGGTGGTGAGCATCAGGCTGGGGGCGGTGTGTGGACATCAGTGAGTGTCAGACTGGGGGCGGTGTGTGGACAGCAGTGAGTGTCAGGCAGGGTGCAGTGTGTGGACGGCAGTGAGGGTCAGGGTGGGTGCAGTGTGTAGACGGCGGTGTGGGCCAGGCTGGATCAGTGTTGAATGGTGTTGAGGGTCAGGCTGAGGGTGGTGAGCGGACGGCGGTGAGGTTCAGGATATGGGAGGTGGTATGTGGTCTCATTGACGGACAATCTGGGGACAGTGTGTGAATGATGGTGAGGATCAGGCTGGGGATTGTGTGTGGACGGCAGTGAGGGTCAGGCTGGGCGCAGTGTGTGTGCAGCGATGAGTTTCAGGATATGGGTGGTGTGTGGTCGGTCATGAGGGTCAGGCTGGTGTGTATAGATGGCGGTGAGAGTCAGGCTGGGGGCAGTGTGTAGATGGCGGTGAGGGTCAGTCTGGGGCGGTGCTGGACGGCCGTGAGAGTTAGGCTGGGGACAGTGTGTGGACGGCTGTGAGAGTCAGGCTGGGAGCGGTGTTGGAAGCAGTAGGGGTCAGGCTGGTGAGGGGGTGTTGGACAGCAGCAGGGTTCAGGCCTGGGGTGTTGTGTGGATGGCGGTGAGGGTCAGGTTTGTGGTAGGTTTGATGGCGTTTGGTGTCCGGCTGGGGGCGATGGGTGGACGGTGGTAAGGATCAGGCTGGGGGCAGTTGGTGGATGGCAGTGAGGGTCAGGCTGTGAGCAGTGTCTTCGACGTCGATGAAGGTCATGCTGGGGATGGTGTGTGGACGTCAGTGAGTGTCAGGCTGGGGGTGGTGTGTGGACGGTGGTGAGGGTCAGGCTGCCAGCAGTCGGTGGACTGCAGTGAGGGTCAGGATGGAGGCGCTGTGTTCAACGTCAATGAGGTTCAGGCTGGGGGTGGTGTGTGCACGGCGGTGAGGATCAGGCTGGGAGCATTGTGTGGACTTCAGTGAGGGTCAGTCTGTGGACAGTGTGTGGGCGGTGGTGAGCGCCAGACTGGGAACGGTGTGTGGATGATGGTGAGGGTCAGGCTGTGGGCGGTGGGTGAGCCGTGGTGAGGGTGAGGCTGGGGGTGGTGTGTGGACAGCGGTGTACGTCAGGCTAGGGGCGGTGTGTGGGCGGCAGTGAGGGTCAGGCTGGGACAGTATTGGATGGCTGTGAGGGTCAGGCTGGTGCGTTATTGGATGGCTGTGAGGATCAAGCTTGTGGCAGTGTTGAACGGTGATGGGGGTCAGGCTGGGGGCGGTTGGTGGATGGCAGTGGGGGGCAGGCTGGGGGCGGTTGGTGGATGGCGGAGAGAGTCAGGCTAAGGGTGTTATGTTCGATGTCAATGAAGGTCAGACTGGAGGAGGTGTATGGACGGTGGTGACGGGCAGTCTGGGGACGGTATGTGGGCGGTGGTGAGGGTCAGTCTGGGGATGGTGTGTGTGCGGTGGTGAGGATCACGCTGTGGGTGGTGTGTGGACGGTGGTGCGTGTCAGGCTGGGGGTGGTGTGTGGACGGTGGTGCGTGTCAGGCTGGGGGTGGTGTGTGGACCGTGGTGAGGGTCAGGCTGGGTGCGGTATGTGGATGGTGGTGACGTTCAGGTTGGCGGCGGTGTTGGGCAGCGGTGGGGCTCAGGCTGGGGGTGGTGTGTGGAAGGTGGTCAGGATCAGGCTGGGGGTGGGGTGTGGACGGTGGCGAGGGTCAGGCTGTCTGCAGTTGGTGAACTGCAGTGGAGGCGCTGTGTTCAATGTCAATGAGGTTCAGGCTGGGGGTGGTGTGTGGACGGCGGTGAGGATCAGGCTGGGAGTGTTGTGTGTACTTCAGTGAGGTTCAGTCTGGGGACGGTGTGTGTGTGGTGGTGAGCGCCAGACTGGGAATAGTGTGTGGATAATGGTGAGGGTCAGGCTGTGGGCGGTGGGTGGGCCGTGGTGAGGGTCAGGCTGTGCGTGGCGTCCTGGCAGTGGTGAGGGTCAGGCTGGGGGTGGTGTGTGGGTGGCAGTGAGGGTCAGGCTGGGACGGTATTGGATGGCTGTGAGGGTCAGGCTTGTGGCAGTGTTGGATGGCGATGGGGGTCAGGCTGGGGGCGGTTGGTGGACGGCGGTGAGAGTCAGGCTGAGGGTGTTGTGTTCGATGTCGATGAGGGTCAGACTGGAGTTGGTGTATGGACGGTGGTGAGGGTCAGTCTGGGGACGGTGTGTGGGCGGTGGTGAGGGTCAGTCTGGGGATGGTGTGTGGGTGGTGGTGAGGGTCAGTCTAATGACGGTGAGTGGGCAGTGGTGAGGGTCAGTCTGGGGACGGTGTGTGGGCGGTAGTGAGGGTCACGCTGTGGGTGGTGTGTGGATGGTGGTGCGTGTCAGGCTGGGGGTGGTGTGTGGACGGTGGTGAGGGTCAGGCTGGGTGTGGTATGTGGATGGTGGTGACGTTCAGGTTGGCGGCGGTGTTGGGCAGCGGTGGGGGTCAGGCTGGGGGTCGTGAGTTGATGGTGGTGAGGGTCAGGCTGGGGGTGGTGTGTGGACAGCGATGGGGATCAGGTTTGTGCAGAGAGTGGACGGCGGTGGTGGTCAGGCTGGGGGTGGTGTGTGAATGGTGGTGAGGTTCGGCTGGGGGCGGTGTTGGATGGCGGTGAGGGCCAATTTGGGGTCGGTGTGTGGGAGGTGGTGAGGGTCAGGCTGGGGGTGGCGTTTGGACGGCAGTGAGGGTCAGGCTGGGGGCGGTGTGTTGGGCGTCAATGTGGTTAGCCTGGGGATGGTGTGTGGGTGATGCTGAGGGTCCGGCTGGGGTCAGTGTGTGGGCGGTGATGAGGGTCAGGCTGGTGGTGGTGTGTGGACGGTGGTGAGTATCAGGCTGGGGGTGGTGTGGGGACGGTGGACAGTGCCAGGCTGGGGGTGGTGTGTAGACAGCGGTGAGGGTGAGGCTGGGTGCGGTGTGTGGACGGCAGTGGGTTTCAGGCTGGGGGCAGTGTGCGGGCGGCAATGAGGGTCATGGAGACAGTGTGTGGGTGGCGGTGAGGGTCAGGCTAGTGGCGGTGTGTGGACGGTGGTGAGGGTCAGGCTAGGAGCGGTGTATGGGCGGCGGTGTGGGTCAGGCTGTGGCAGTATTGTACAGCAGTGGGGGTCAGGCTGGCAGCGGTTGGTGTACGGTGGTGTGGGTCAGGCTGGAGCGGTGCGGGATGGCGGTGTGGGACAGGCTGGTGGTGGTGTGTGGACGTCAGTGAGGGTCAGGCTGCGGCAGTGCGGGACGGCAGTGAGAGTCTGTTTGGGGACGGTTTGTGGATGTTTGTGAGGATCAGGCTGGGAGCGGTGTGTGGACGGCGGTGAGGGTCAGTTTGGGGACGGTTTGTGGATGGTTGTGAGGGTCAGGCTGGGAGCGATGTGCGGATGGCAATGAGGGCCAGGCCGGGGGCGGTGTGTAGATGGCGGGGAGGGTCAGGGTGGTGGCGATGTGTGGACGGCAGTGAGGGTCAGGCAGGCGCCGGTGTGTGGCTGGCGATGACACACTGTGACACTCTCTGACAGACTCTGACACACTCTGACCCGCTCTCAGACACACTGTAACATTCTCTTAGACAGACTGTGACACACCCTCTCTCTCTCTGACACTCTGAGACACACTGTGACACTCTGTGACTCTCTGAGACTTTGAGACATACTGTGACATTCGCAGACCCTCACTGACACTCTCTGAGACACAATGTGACACACTGTGACAGACTGTGGCACTCCCTGACACACTGTAACACTCTCTGACCGACTGTGACACACTCTGACACATGGTGAAATTCTCTGTGACACTGTAACACTCTTCAAGACACACTGTGACACTCTCTGACTATCTCTGAGTCACACTATGATTCTCTCTAAGACTATGACACACAATGACATTCTCTGACTTTCTCTGACAATCTCTGAGGCATATTGTGACACTCTGACACTCTCTTAGGCACACAGTGACATTCTCTGACTCTCCGAGACACACAGTGACACTCTCTGAGAAAAATTGTGACACTTTCTGACTCTTTCTGTCACTCTCTGAGACACACTGTAACACTCTCTGACAGACTGTGACCCTCTCTGAAACAAACACTGACCCTTTCTGAGACACAGTATGATTCACTGTGACACTCTCTGACTCTCTTTGACACACACTGAAATACACTGTAACCTTCTCTTACTGACGTGACACACTGTTACACTCTCTGATACACATTGAGAGACTCTCTGTGACACACAGTGGCACACTCTGACCCTCTCAGACACTCTCTGTGACACATTGTGACACTCTGACAGACTGTGACACACTATGACACTCTTAGACACACTGTGACACTCTGATTATCTCTGACACTTTGAGACACACTGTGACACTATGTGACTCTCTCTGACTATCTCTGAGACACACTGTGACACACTCTGACTCTCTCTGACTATCTCTGAATCACACAATGATCCTCTCTAACATTCTCTGTATTTCTCTGACACCCTCTGAGGCAAACTGTGACATTCTGTGACAGAGTGTGACACACTCTGACTCTCTCTGAGACAGACTGTGACCCTCTCTGACGCACTCTGAAACTCTCTTAGACACACGGTGACACTCTCTGACTCTCTGCCACTCTGAGACACACTGTGACACTCCCTGTGACACTTTCTAGCACATCTGAAACACTCTGTGACATTCTCTGACAGACAGTGACACACTGTGACACTCTGAGACTGACTGTGACACTTTATGACTCTACCTGACGCTCTGAGACACACTGTGACACTCACTAAGACACACTGTGACAATCTATGACACTCTCTGAAACTCTCTTAGACACACTGTGACATTCACTAAGACAAACTGTGACACTCTATGACACTCTCTGAAACTCTCTTAGACACACTGTGACACTCACTAAGACACACTGTGACACTCTATGACACTCTCTGAAACTCTCTTAGACACACTGAAATACACTGTAACCTTCTCTTACTGACGTGACACACTGTTACACTCTCTGATACACATTGAGAGACTCTCTGTGACACACAGTGGCACACTCTGACCCTCTCAGACACTCTCTGTGACACATTGTGACACTCTGACAGACTGTGACACACTATGACACTCTTAGACACACTGTGACACTCTGATTATCTCTGAAACTCTCTTAGACACACTGTGACACTCACTAAGACACACTGTGACACTCTCTGAAACTCTCTTAGACACACTGTGACACTCACTAAGACACACTGTGACACTCTCTGACACTCTCTGAAACTCTCTTAGACACACTGTGACACTCACTAAGACACTCTATGACACTCTCTGAAACTCTCTCAGACACACTGTAACACTCTCTGACACTTTGAGATGCACTGTGACACTCTCTGATCCTATCTGACAATCTCTGAGACACACTGTGACACTCCCTGACTCTCTCTGAAACTCTCTGTGGCACTCTCTGACACTGTTTGAGACACACTGTGACATTCTCTGGCACTTTCTCCAACACACTGCGACACTCTCTGATCCTATCTGACACACTCTGAGACACTTGCTGACTCTCTCCGACTCACTCTGAAATATACTGTAAACTTCTCTGACAGACTGTGACACACTGTGACACTCTCTAGAGAGACTTTCTGACTCCCTGAGACAAAATGTGACACTCACTGAGGCACACAGTGAACCTCTCTGAGACAGACTGTGACACTTTCTGGCTCTGACTCTCTGAGACACACTGTGACACTCACTGAGACACACTGTGATACTCACTGAGACACACTGTGACACTCTCTGAGATTATCTTAGACACACTGTGACACTCTCTGACTCTCTCTGAGGCACACTTTGACACTATCTGACACACTGTGACACTCTCTGAGCCAGACGGTGACACTTTCTGACTCTCCCTGTCTCTCTGAGACACACTGTGACACTCACTGAGACACACTGTGACACTCTCTGACAGACTGTGACATACTGTGATACTCTCTGAGACAGACTGTGACACGTTCTGACTTTCTCTGACTCTGAGACACACTGTGACACTCACTAAGACACTCTATGACACTCTCTGAAACTCTCTCAGACACACTGTAACACTCTCTGACACTTTGAGATGCACTGTGACACTCTCTGATCCTATCTGACAATCTCTGAGACACACTGTGACACTCCCTGACTCTCTCTGAAACTCTCTGTGGCACTCTCTGACACTGTTTGAGACACACTGTGACATTCTCTGGCACTTTCTCCAACACACTGCGACACTCTCTGATCCTATCTGACACACTCTGAGACACTTGCTGACTCTCTCCGACTCACTCTGAAATATACTGTAAACTTCTCTGACAGACTGTGACACACTGTGACACTCTCTAGAGAGACTTTCTGACTCTCTGAGACAAAATGTGACACTCACTGAGGCACACAGTGAACCTCTCTGAGACAGACTGTGACACTTTCTGGCTCTGACTCTCTGAGACACACTGTGACACTCACTGAGACACACTGTGATACTCACTGAGACACACTGTGACACTCTCTGAGATTATCTTAGACACACTGTGACACTCTCTGACTCTCTCTGAGGCACACTTTGACACTATCTGACACACTGTGACACTCTCTGAGCCAGACGGTGACACTTTCTGACTCTCCCTGTCTCTCTGAGACACACTGTGACACTCACTGAGACACACTGTGACACTCTCTGACAGACTGTGACATACTGTGATACTCTCTGAGACAGACTGTGACACGTTCTGACTTTCTCTGACTCTGAGACACACTGTGACACTCTCTGAGACACACTGTGACACTCTCTGACTCTCTCTGAGATACACTGTGATACAGTCTGACTCTCTCTGAGACACACTGTGATACAGCCTGACTCTCTTTGACACTCTCTGAGGCACAGTATGACATCCTGTGACACTCTCTGACTCACTCTGGCACTCTCTGAGACACACTGTGAAACTCTCTCACAGACTGTGACCCTCTCTGAGCCAAATACTGACACTCTCTGACACTCTCTGAGGCACAGTATTACATACTGTGACACTTTCTGACTCTCTCTGACACACTCTGAAATACAATGTAACATTCTCTGACAGACTGTCACATTTTGACACTCTCTGAGACAAACTGTGACTCTTTCTGACTCTCTCCGACTCTCTGAGACACGCTGTCATCCTCTCTTAGACACACTGTGACACTCTGTCAATCTCTGAGGCACACTGTGACATTCTCTGACAGACTGTGACACACTGGAACCCTCTCTGAGAGACTGTGACAGACTGTGACACTCTCTGAGACACACTGTTACACTCTCTGAAACTCACTGTGACACTCTCTGACAGACTGTGACACAATGTGACACTCTCTGACACACACCGTGACGCTCTCTGACACAGGCAGAGACACACTGTGACACTCTCTGACACTCTCCAACACACTGTGACGCTCTCTGAGACACATTGTGACACTCTCTGACACTCTCTGTGACACTTTCTAGCACATCTGAAATACTCTGTGACACGCTCTGACAGACGGTGACATACTGTGACACTCTCTGAGACAGGCTGTGACACTTTCTGACTCGCCCTGACTCTCTGAGACACGCTGTGACACTCCCTGACTGACTGTGAAATACTGAGACACTCTCAAAGACAGACTGTGAGACCTTCTGACCCTCTCTGACTCACTCAGAAATATACTGTAAACTTCTCTGACAGACTGTGACACACTGTGACACTCTCTAGAGAGACTGTGACACTTTCTGACTCTCTGAGACACACTGTGACACTCCATGACTCTCTCTGACAAACTCATAGACACACTGTGACACTCTCACATTCTCTCCGACACTCTCTGATTCTCTCCGACACTCTCTGAGAGACTGTGACACACTGACACTCTCTTAGACACACTGCAACACTTTCTGACTCTCTCTGAGACAAACTGTGACACTCTCTGACTCTCTCTCTCACTCTCTCAGACACATTGTAACACTCTCTGACTCTCTCTGACACTTTGAGATGCACTGTGACACTATCTGATCCTATCTGACAATCTCTGAGACACTGTGACACCCTCTGACTCTCTCTGAGACACACTGTCATCCTCTCTTAGACACACTGTGACACTCTCTGAGGCACACTGTGACACTCTCTGACAGACTGTGACACACTGAAACACTCTCTGAGAGACTCTGACAGACTGTGACACTCTCTGAAACTCTCTGTGACACTCTCTGACACTCTCTTAAACACACTGCAACACTCTCTGACTCTCTCTGACACTCTCTTAGACGCACTGTAACACCCTCTGACTCTCTGAGACACACTGTCATTCTCTCTTAGACATACTGTGACACTCTCTGAGGCACACTGTGAAACTCTGTGACAGACTGTGACACTCTCTGACTCTCTCTGAGACTACTTTAGACACAGTCTCGCACTCTCCGAGACAGACTGTGACACTTTCTGACTCTCTCTGAGGCACACTTTGACACTATCTGACACACTGTGACACTCTCTGAGCTAGACTGTGACACTTTCTGACTCTCTCGTCTCTCTGAGACGCACTGTGAAACTCACTGAGACACAATGTGACATTCTCTAACAGACTGTCACACTCTCTGATTCTCTCTGACAAAACTCATAGTCACACTGTGACACTATCTGATTCTCTCTGACACTCTCTGAGGCACACCGTAACACTCTCTGAGAGACTGTGACACACTGACACTCTCTTAGACACACTGCAACACTCTGAGTCTCTCTGACACTCTCTGAGGCACACTGTGACACCTTCTGAGACACACTGTCATCCTCTCTTAGACACACTGTGACACTCACTCTGACAGTCTCTGAGGACACTGTGACACTCTCTGACAGACTGTGTCACACTGAGACACTCTCAAAGACAGATTGTGACACTTTCTGACTCTCTCTCTCTGACTCTATGAGACACACTGTGACACTCACTGAGACACAATAGAACACTTTCTGACTCTCTCCGACTCTCTGAGACACACTGTGACACTCACTGAGACACACTGTGACACTCTCTGACAGACTGTGATACACTGAAACACACTGTGACTCTCTCTGAGGCACACTGTGACACTCTCTAACAGACTGTGAAACACTGAAACACTCTCTGAGAGATTCTGACAGACTGTGACACTCTCTGAGACACACTGTGACACTCTCTGACATTCTCTGAAACACACTGTGACACTCTCTGACACTGTGACAGACTGTGACACTGACACTCTGAAACAGACTGTGACTCTCTCTGACACAGACAGAGGTACACTGTGACACTCTCTGACACTTTCCAACACACTGTGACACTCTCTGAGACACACTGTGACACTCTCCGAGACACACTGTGACAATCTCTGACACTCTCTGTGACATACTGTGGCACTTTCTAGCACATCTGAAACTCTCTGTGACACTCTCTGACAGATGGTGACACACTGTGACACTCTGAGACCGACTGTGACCTTTCTGACTCTAACTGACACTCTGAGACACACTGTGACACTCTATGACACTCTCTGAAACTCTCTAAGACACACTGTGACACTCTCTGACTCTCTCTGACACTCTCTCAGACATACTGTAACACTCTCTGACTCTCTCTGACACTTTGAGATGCACTGTGACACTCTCTGAGCCAGACTGTGACACTTTCTGACTCTCTCTGTCTCTCTGAGACTCACTGTGAAACTCACTGAGACACAATGTGACACTCTCTGACAGTCTGTGACACACTGTGACACTCTCTGAGACAGACTGTGACACGTTCTGACTTTCTGAGACACACTGTGAAACTCACTGAGACACAATGTGACATTCTCTAACAGACTGTCACACTCTCTGACAAACTCATAGACACACTGTGACACTCTCTGATTCTCTCTGACACTCTCTGAGACACTCTGTGACACTCTCTGACAGACTGTGACACACTGTGATACTTTCTGAGACAGACTGTGACACGTTCTGACTCTCTCTGACTCTCTGAGACACACTGTGAAACTCACTGAGACACAATGTGACATTCTCTAACAGACTGTCACACTCTCTGATTCTCTCTGACACTCTCTGAGGCACACTGTGACACTCTCTGACTCTCTCTTAGACACACTGTCATCCTCTCTTAGACACACTGTGACACTCTCTGAAATTCTCTTAGACACACTGCAACACTCTCTGACAGACTGTGTCACACTGAGACACTCTCAAAGACAGATTGCGACACTTTCTGACTCTCTCTCCGATTCTATGAGACACACTGTGACACTCACTGAGACACACTGTGACACTCTCTGAGACGCACTGTGACTCTCTCTGACAGACTGTGACACACTGAAACACACTGTGACTCTCTCTGACTCGCTCTGAGGCACACTGTGACACTCTCTGACAGACTGTGACACACTGAAACACTCTCTGAGAGACTGACAGACTGTGACACTCTCTGAGACACACTGTGACATTCTCTGAAACACACTGTGACACTCTCTGACAGACTGTGACACATTGAGACACTCTGACACTCTCTGAAACAGACTGTGACTCTCTCTGACACAGGCAGAGGCACACTGTGACACTCTCTGACACTTTCCAACACACTGTGACACTCTCTGAGACACACTGTGACACTCTCTGACACTCTCTGTGACATACTGCGACACTTTCTAGCACATCTGAAACACTCCGTGACACTCTCTGACAGACGGTGACACACTGTGACACTCTGAGACTGACTGTGACCCTTTCTGACTCTATCTGACACTCTGAGAAACACTGTGACACTCACTAAGACACACTGTGACACTCTATGACACTCTCTGAAACTCTCTAAGACACACTGTGACACTCTCTGACTCTCTCTCAGACACACTGTAACACTCCCTGACTCTCTCTGACACTTTGAGATGCACTGTGACACTATCTGATCCTATCTGACAATCTCTGAGACACACTGTGACACTCCCTGTCTCTCTCTCTCTGAAACTCTCTGTGGCACTCTCTGAGACTGTTTAAAACACACTGTGACACTCTCTAGAGAGACTGTGACACTTTCTGACTCTCTCTGACTTCCTAGACACAATTTGACACTCTCGGATTCTCTCTGACACTTTGAGATGCACTGTGACACGATCAGATTATATCTGACTCTCTGAGACAGACTGTGACACTTTCTGACTCTCTCCAACTCTCTGAGACACACTGTGACACTCTCTTAGACAGTTTGTGACACTTTTTAACTCTCTCTGAGGCACACTGTGACACTCTCTGACAGACTGTGAAATACTGAGACACTCTCAAAGACAGACTGTGAGACTTTCTGACTCTCTCTGACTCACTCTGAAATATACTATAAACTTCTCTGACAGATTGTGACACACTGTGACACTCTCTAGAGAGACTGTGACACTTTCTGACACTCTCTGAGACACACTGTGACACTCTCTGATTCTCTCCGACACTCTCTGAGAGACTGTGACACACTGACACTCTCTGACACTCTATTAGACACACTGCAACACTTTCTGACTCTCTCTGACTCTCTGAGACACACTGTGACACTCTCTAACTCTCTCTGACACTCTCTCAGACACACTGTAACACTCTCTGACTCTCTCTGACACTTTGAGATGCACTGTGACACTATCTGATCCTATCTGACAATCTCTGAGACACTGTGACACCCTCTGACTCTCTCTGAGACACACTGTCATCCTCTCTTAGACACACTGTGACACTCTCTGAGGCACACTGTGACACTCTCTGACAGACTGTGAACACTGAAACACTCTCTGAGAGACTCTGACAGACTGTGACACTCTCTGAAACTCTCTGTGACACTCTCTGACACTCTCTTAAACACACTGCAACACTCTCTGACTCTCTCTGACACTCTCTTAGACGCACTGTAACACCCTCTGACTCTCTGAGACACACTGTCATTCTCTCTTAGACATACTGTGACACTCTCTGAGGCACACTGTGAAACTCTCTGACAGACTGTGACACTCTCTGACTCTCTCTGAGACTACTTTAGACACAGTCTCGCACTCTCTGAGACAGACTGTGACACTTTCTGACTCTCTCGTCTCTCTGAGACGCACTGTGAAACTCACTGAGACACAATGTGACATTCTCTAACAGACTGTCACACTCTCTGATTCTCTCTGACAAAACTCATAGTCACACTGTGACACTATCTGATTCTCTCTGACACTCTCTGAGGCACACCGTAACACTCTCTGAGAGACTGTGACACACTGACACTCTCTTAGACACACTGCAACACTCTGAGTCTCTCTGACACTCTCTGAGGCACACTGTGACACCTTCTGAGACACACTGTCATCCTCTCTTAGACACACTGTGACACTCACTCTGACAGTCTCTGAGGACACTGTGACACTCTCTGACAGACTGTGTCACACTGAGACACTCTCAAAGACAGATTGTGACACTTTCTGACTCTCTCTCTCTGACTCTATGAGACACACTGTACACTCACTGAGACACAATAGAACACTTTCTGACTCTCTCCGACTCTCTGAGACACACTGTGACACTCACTGAGACACACTGTGACACTCTCTGACAGACTGTGATACACTGAAACACACTGTGACTCTCTCTGAGGCACACTGTGACACTCTCTAACAGACTGTGAAACACTGAAACACTCTCTGAGAGATTCTGACAGACTGTGACACTCTCTGAGACACACTGTGACACTCTCTGACATTCTCTGAAACACACTGTGACACTCTCTGACACTGTGACAGACTGTGACACTGACACTCTCTGAAACAGACTGTGACTCTCTCTGACACAGACAGAGGTACACTGTGACACTCTCTGACACTTTCCAACACACTGTGACACTCTCTGAGACACACTGTGACACTCTCCGAGACACACTGTGACAATCTCTGACACTCTCTGTGACATACTGTGGCACTTTCTAGCACATCTGAAACTCTCTGTGACACTCTCTGACAGATGGTGACACACTGTGACACTCTGAGACCGACTGTGACCTTTCTGACTCTAACTGACACTCTGAGACACACTGTGACACTCTATGACACTCTCTGAAACTCTCTAAGACACACTGTGACACTCTCTGACTCTCTCTGACACTCTCTCAGACATACTGTAACACTCTCTGACTCTCTCTGACACTTTGAGATGCACTGTGACACTCTCTGAGCCAGACTGTGACACTTTCTGACTCTCTCTGTCTCTCTGAGACGCACTGTGAAACTCACTGAGACACAATGTGACACTCTCTGACAGTCTGTGACACACTGTGACACTCTCTGAGACAGACTGTGACACGTTCTGACTCTCTGAGACACACTGTGAAACTCACTGAGACACAATGTGACATTCTCTAACAGACTGTCACACTCTCTGACAAACTCATAGACACACTGTGACACTCTCTGATTCTCTCTGACACTCTCTGAGACACTCTGTGACACTCTCTGACAGACTGTGACACACTGTGATACTTTCTGAGACAGACTGTGACACGTTCTGACTCTCTCTGACTCTCTGAGACACACTGTGAAACTCACTGAGACACAATGTGACATTCTCTAACAGACTGTCACACTCTCTGATTCTCTCTGACACTCTCTGAGGCACACTGTGACACTCTCTGACTCTCTCTTAGACACACTGTCATCCTCTCTTAGACACACTGTGACCCTCTCTGAAATTCTCTTAGACACACTGCAACACTCTCTGACAGACTGTGTCACACTGAGACACTCTCAAAGACAGATTGCGACACTTTCTGACTCTCTCTCTGATTCTATGAGACACACTGTGACACTCACTGAGACGCACTGTGACTCTCTCTGACAGACTGTGACACACTGAAACACACTGTGACTCTCTCTGACTCGCTCTGAGGCACACTGTGACACTCTCTGACAGACTGTGACACACTGAAACACTCTCTGAGAGACTGACAGACTGTGACACTCTCTGAGACACACTGTGACACTCTCTGACATTCTCTGAAACACACTGTGACACTCTCTGACAGACTGTGACACATTGAGACACTCTGACACTCTCTGAAACAGACTGTGACTCTCTCTGACACAGGCAGAGGCACACTGTGACACTCTCTGAGACACACTGTGACACTCTCTGACACTCTCTGTGACATACTGCGACACTTTCTAGCACATCTGAAACACTCCGTGACACTCTCTGACAGACGGTGACACACTGTGACACTCTGAGACTGACTGTGACCCTTTCTGACTCTACCTGACACTCTGAGAAACACTGTGACACTCACTAAGACACACTGTGACACTCTATGACACTCTCTAAGACACTCTGTGACACTCTCTGACTCTCTCTCAGACACACTGTAACACTCCCTGACTCTCTCTGACACTTTGAGATGCACTGTGACACTATCTGATCCTATCTGACAATCTCTGAGACACACTGTGACACTCCCTGTCTCTCTCTCTCTGAAACTCTCTGTGGCACTCTCTGAGACTGTTTAAAACACACTGTGACACTCTCTAGAGAGACTGTGACACTTTCTGACTCTCTCTGACTTCTGAGACACAATTTGACACTCTCGGATTCTCTCTGACACTTTGAGATGCACTGTGACACGATCAGATTATATCTGACTCTCTGAGACAGACTGTGACACTTTCTGACTCTCTCCGACTCTCTGAGACACACTGTGACACTCTCTTAGACAGTTTGTGACACTTTTTAACTCTCTCTGAGGCACACTGTGACACTCTCTGACAGACTGTGAAATACTGAGACACTCTCAAAGACAGACTGTGAGACTTTCTGACTCTCTCTGACTCACTCTGAAATATACTATAAACTTCTCTGACAGATTGTGACACACTGTGACACTCTCTAGAGAGACTGTGACACTTTCTGACTCTCTCTGACTCTCTGAGACATACTGTGACACTCTCTGATTCTCTCCGACACTCTCTGAGAGACTGTGACACACTGACACTCTCTGACACTCTCTTAGACACACTGCAATACTTTCTGACTCTCTCTGACTCTCTGAGACACACTGTGACACTCTCTAACTCTCTCTGACACTCTCTCAGACACACTGTGACACTCTCTGACTCTCTCTGACACTTTGAGATGCACTGTGACACTACCTGATCCGATCTGACAATCTCTGAGACACACTGTGACACTACCTGATCCGATCTGACAATCTCTGAGACACACTGTGACACTCCCTGACTCTCTCTGAAACTCCCTGTGACTCTCTGACACTCTCTTAGACACACTGTGACACCCTCTGATTCTCTGAGACACACTGTCATCCTCTCTTAGACACACTGTGACACTCTCTTAGACAGTTTGTGACACTTTTTAACTCTCTCTGAGGCACACTGTGACACTCTTTGACAGACTGTGAAATAGTGAGTCACTCTCAAAGACAGACTGTGAGACTTCCTGACTCTCTCTGACTCACTCTGAAATATACTGTAAACTTCTCTGACAGACTGTGACACACTGAGACACTCTCTAGAGAGACTGTGACAATTTCTGACTCTCTCAGACTCTCTGAGACACACTGTGACACTCTATGACAGACTGTGACACTCTCTGACTCTCTCTGACAAACTCATATTCACACTGTGACACTCTCTGATTCTCTCCGACAGTCTCTGAGGCACACTGTGACACTCTCTGAGAGACTGTGACACACTGACACTCTCTTAGACACACTGCAACACTTTCTGACTCTCTCTGACACTCTCTTCGACACACTGTGACACTCTCTGACACTCTCTCAGACACACTGTAACACTCTCTGACTCTCTCTGACACTTTGAGATGCACTGCGATACTATCTGACAATCTCGGAGGCACACTGTGACACTCCCTGACTCTCTCTGAAACTCTCTGACACTGTTTGAGACACACTGTGACACTCTCTGGCACTTTTTCCAACACACTGCGACACTCTCTGAGACAGACTGTGACACTTTCTGACTCTCTCCGGCTCTCTGAGACACACTGAGACACTCTCTTAGACAGTTTGTGACACGTTTTGACTCTCTCTGACACTCTCTGAGGCCCACTGTGACACTCTCTGACAGACTGTGAAATACTGAGACACTCTCAAAGACAGACTGTGAGACTTTCTGACTCTCTCTGACTCACTCCGAAATATACTGTAAACTTATCTGACAGACTGTGACACACTGTGACACTCTCTAGAGTGACTGTGACACTTTCTGACAGACTGTGACACTCTCTGCCTCTCTCTGAGACTACTTTAGACACACTCTGGCACTCTATGTGACAGACTGTGACACTTTCTGACTCTCACTGAGACACACTGTGACACTCACTGAGACACACTGTGACACTCTCTGACAGACTGTGACACTCTCTGACACTCTCTGAAACAGACTGACTCTCTCTGACACAGGCAGAGACACACTGTGATACTCTCTGACACACTCCAACATACTGTGACACTCTCTGTGACATACTGCGACACTTTCTAGCACATCTAAAACACTCTGTGACACTCTCTGACAGACGGTGACACACTGTGACACTCTGAGACCGACTGTGACACTTTCTGGCTCTACCTGACGCTCTGAGACACACTGTGACACTCACTAAGACACACTGTGATACTCTATGACACTCTCTGAAACTCTCTTAGACACACTCTGACTCTCTTTGACACTCTCTCAGACACACTGCAACACTGTCTGACTCTCTCTCTGACACTTTGAGATGCACTGTGACACTCTCTGATCCTATCTGAGAATCTCTGAGACACACTGTGACACTCTCTGACTCTCTCTGAAACACACTGTGACACTCGCTGACAGATTGTGACACTTTATGACTCTCCCTGAATCTCTGAGACACACTGTGACACTCCCTGACTCTCTATGAAACTCTCTGTGGCACTCTCTGACACTGTTTGAGACACACTGTGACACTCTCTGGCACTTTCTCCAACATACTGCGACACTCTCTTATCCTATCTGACACTCTCTGAGACAGACTGTGACACTTTCTGACTCTCTCTGACTCACTCCGAAATATACTGTAAACTTATCTGACAGACTGTGACACTCTCTAGAGTGACTGTGACACTTTCTGACTGACTGTGACACTCTCTGCCTCTCTCTGACTCTCTGAGACACGCTGTGACACTCTCTGTGACATACTGTGACACTTTCTAGCACATCTAAAACACTCTGTGACACTCTCTGACAGACGGTGACACACTGTGACACTCTGAGACCGACTGTGACACTTTCTGACTCTACCTGACGCTCTGAGACACACTGTGACACTCACTAAGACACACTGTGATACTCTATGACACTCTCTGAAACTCTCTTAGACACACTGTGACACTCTCTGACTCTCTTTGACACTCTCTCAGACACACTGCAACACTGTCTGACTCTCTCTCTGACACTTTGAGATGCACTGTGACACTTTCTGATCCTATCTGAGACAGACTGTGACACTTTCTGACTCTCTCTGACTCACTCTGAAATATACTGTAAACTTCTCTAACAGACTGTGACACACTGACACTCTCTAGAGAGACTGTGACACTTTCTGTCTCTATATGACTCTCTGAGACACAATATGACACTCACTGAGACACACTGTGAAACTCTCTGACAGACTGTGACACTCTCTGACTCTCTCTGAGACTACTTTAGACACACTTTGGGACTCTCTGAGACAGGTTGTGACACTTTCTGACTCTCTCCGACTCTCTGGGACACATTGTGACACTCTCTTAGACAGTTTGTGACACTTTTTAACTCTCTCTGAGGCACACTGTGACACTCTCTGACAGACTGTGAAATACTGAGACACTCTCAAAGACAGACGGTGAGACTTTCTGACTCTCTCTGACTCACTCTGAAATATACTGTAAACTTCTCTGATAGACTGTGACACACTGTGACACTCTCTAGAGAGACTGTGACACTTTCTGACTCTCTGACTCTCTGAGACACACTGTGACACTCACTGGGACACACTGTGAAACTCTCTGACAGACTGTGACACTCTCTGACAAACTCATAGACACACTGTGACACTCTCTGATTCTCTCTGACACTCTCTGAGGCATACTGTGACACCCTCTGAGAGACTGTGACACACTGACACTCTCTGACACTCTCTTAGACACTGCAACACTCTCTGACTCTCTCTGACACTCTCTTAGACACACTGTGTCACGCTCTGATAAACTGTGACAATTTCTGTGACACACTATGACACTCTCTGAATGACTGTGACACTCTGACACACGGTGACATTTTCTCAGACACTGTGACTCTCTCTGAGACACACTGTGACACTTTCTGTCTCTCTCTGACTCCCTGAGACGCATTGTGACACTCTCTGACCGGCTCTGACACTCTCTGAGACAGACAGTTACACTCACTGACTCTCTCTGACACACACTATGACACTTTCTGACTCTCTCTGACACACTGTGATACAGTCTGACTCTATCTGACACTCTCTGAGGCACAGTATGACATACCGTGACACTCTCTGACTCACTCTGACATCTCGGAGACACACTGTGACACTCTCTCACAGACTGTGACACTCTCTGAGCCAAATGCTGACACTCTCTGAGACACAGTATGACACACTGTGACACTTTCTGACTCTTTCTGAGATTACTCTGGAATACACTGCAAGATTCTCTGACAGATTGTGTCACGCTGTGACACTCTATGAGAAACACTGTGACAATTTCTGACTCTCTCTAACACTCTGAGACACACTGTGAAACTCTCTTAGACTCACTGTGACACTCTCTGAAAGACTGTGACACACTGAGACACTCTCAAAGACAGACTGTGACACATTCTTACTCTCTCTGACACTCTCTGAGGCACACTGTGACACTCCCTGACAGACTGTGACACACTGAGACACTCTCAAAGACAGACTGTGACTCTTTCTCACTCTCTCTGGCTCACTCTGAAATATACTGTAACCTTCTCTGACAGACTGTGACACACTGTGACACTCTCAGAGACAGACTGTGACATTTTCTGACTCGCTCTGAAACACACTGTGACACTCTCTGAGAGACTGTGACACACTGTGACACTCTCTGAGTCTCTCTGAGGCACACTGGGTCCGTCTCTGACAATTTGGGACGCACTGTGACACTCTCTGATCCTATCCGACACTCTCTGAGACACACTGTGACACTCTCTGACAGACTGTGCTACACTGTGACACTGTCTGAGACTCTCAGAGATACATTGGTACCCTCTCTGAC
The DNA here is from genome assembly GCF_037043375.1 of Chiloscyllium plagiosum. Classification (NCBI taxonomy): domain Eukaryota; kingdom Metazoa; phylum Chordata; class Chondrichthyes; order Orectolobiformes; family Hemiscylliidae; genus Chiloscyllium; species Chiloscyllium plagiosum. The sequence goes on from NW_028270174.1 coordinate 69,695,659, forward strand.
AAGTTGAGATGCACTGTGACACTCTCTGACAGACTGTGACACACTCTGACACACGCTGTGACATTCGCTGACATTCTTTGAAACACACTGTGAAATTCTCGGACAAATTGTGACACACTCTGACACTATCTGCGACAAACTGGGACCCTCTCTGACAATTTGAGACACACTGTAGCACTCTCTGATCCTATCCAACACTCTCTGAGACACACTGTGACACTCTCTGAAAAGCACTGTGACACTCTCTGACACACGCTGAGACACACTGTGACACTCTCTGAAACTCTCTGAGGTGCACTGTGACACTGACAGATTGTGACAACTGTGACAGATAGTGACACTTTCAGATTTTCTCTGAATCTCTGACACACGCTGTGATACTGTCTGTCACTCTCTGAGACACAATGTGACACTCTCTGACAGAATGTGACACACTGAGACACTCTCTGAGACGCGCCGTGGCACTCTCTGATCTTATCTGACACTCTCGGAGACACACTGGGATACAGTCTGACTCTCTATGACACTCTCTGAGGCAAAGTATGACATACCGTGACACTCTCTGACATCTCGGAGACACACTGTGACACTCTCTCACAGACTGTGACCATCTCTGAGCCAAATGCTGACACTCTCTGAGACACAGTATGACACACTGTGACACTCTCTGACTCTCTCTGAGACACTCTGCAATACACTGTAAGATTCTCTGACAGATTATGTCACACTGTGACACTCTCTGAGAAAAACTGTGACACTTTCTGACTCTCTCTGACACTCTGAGACACACTGCGAAACTCTCTTAGACTCACTGTGACCCTCTGTGACACTCTCTGAAAGACTGTGACACACTGAGACACTCTCAAAGACAGACTGACACTTTCTGACTCTCTCTGACACTCTTTGAGGCACACTGTGACACTCCCTGACAGACTGTGACATACTGAGACACTCTCAAAGACAGACTGTGACTCTTTCTCACTCTCTCTGGCTCACTCTGAAATATACTGTAACCTTCTCTGACAGACTGTGACACATTGTGACACCTTCTGACTCTGTCTGACTCTCTGAGACACACTGTGACACTCTCTGACTCTCTCTGAGGCACACTGTGACACTCTCTGACAGACTGTGACACACTGTGCCTCTCTCTGACACTCTCTTAGACACACTGTGACACTCTCTGACTCTCGCTAACAATTTGAGACGCACTATGACACTCTCTGATCCTACCCGACACACTCTGAGAAAGACTGTGACGCTCTCTGACACTCTCTGAAAAGCACTGTGACACTCTCTGACAGACTGTGACACACTGTGACACTCTGACTCTCTCTGAAACACACTGTGACACTCTCTGACAGACTGTGACACTCTCTGAGACACAATGTGACACTCTCTGACAGACTGTGACACTTTGAGACGCACTGTGACACTCTCTGATCCTATCTGACACTCTCTGAGACACACTGTGACACTCGCTGTCTCTCTCTGAAACACACTTTGACACTCTCTGAGAATGCTGTGACACTCTCTGACTCTCTCTGAAACACACTGTGACTCGCTCTGTCAGACTGTGACACACTGGGACACATTCTGACACTCGCTGAGACACACTGGGACACTCTCTGACTCTCTCTGACAATTTGAGACGCACTGTGACACTCTCTAATCCTATCTAACACTCTCTGAGACACACTGTGACACTCTCTTATCTTATCTGGGATGCTCTGTGACACTCTCTGATAGACTGTGACACACTGTGACACTCTCAAAGACAGACTGTGACACTTTCTGACTCCCTCTGACTCACTCTGAAATATACTGAAACCTTCTCTGACAGACTGTGATCCACTATGACACTCCTGAGACAGACTGTGACACACTCTGAGACACACTGTGATACAGTCTGACTCTCTCTGACACTATTTGAGGCACAGTATGACACACTATGACACTCTCTGACTCACTCTGACACTCACTGAGGGACACTGTGACACTCTCTTAAAAACACTAACATTCTCTGACTCTGTCTTAAACACACTGTAACATTCTCTGACTCTCTGAGGCACACTCTCAGAGACAGACTGTGACACGTTCCGACTCGCTTTGACTCTCTGAGACACGCTGTGACTCTCTTAGACACACTGTGACACTCTCTGACTCTCTCTGACACTCTCTGAGGCAGACTGAGACACTCTCTAAAACACACTGTGACACTCTCTAACAGACTGTGAAACTCTCTGACACACTCTGCGGCACACTGTGACACTCTCTGACCCTCTCTGAGACCGACTGTGACACTCTCTAACTCTCCCTGACACTCTCTGAGGCACAGCATGACATCTGTGACCCTCTCTGACACTGTGATACTCACTGAGACACACTGTGACACTCACTGAGACACACTGTGACACTCTCTGACCCTCCCTGACACTCTCTGAGGCACAGCACGACATCTGTGACCCTCTCTGACACTGTGATACTCACTGAGACACACTGTGACACTCTCTGACAGACTGTGACACTCTCTGACTTTCTCTGACCCTCTCTGAGACACTCTGTGACACTTTCTGAGTCATTCTGTCACTCTCTGAGACACACTATAACACTCTCTCACAAACTGTGACCCTCACAGGGACAAACACTGACCTACTCTGACACTCTCTGAGACACAGTATAACACACTGTGACACTTTCTGACTCTCTCTTACACACTCTGAAATACATGTAACATTTTCTGACAGACTGTGACACTCTCTGACTCTCTCTGACACTCTGAGACACACTGTGACACTCTCTCACAGACTGTGACCCACTCTGAGACAAACGCTGACCCACTCTGACCCTCTCTGACACACTGTGACACTTTCTGATTCTCTCTGACAAACTCTGAAATGCACTGTAATCTTTTCTGACGGACTGTGACACACTCGACACTCTCTGAGACACACTGTGACACACTCTGACTATATCTTACCCTCTCTGAGACACACTATGACACACTGTGACATTCTCTGACTCTCTCCGAGGCACACTGTGACACTCTCTGACCCTCTCTGAGACAGACTGTGACCCTTTCTGACTGAATATGACACTCTCTGACAGACGTTGACACTCTCTGGGACACACTGTGACACTCTCTGACACACTGTGACACTCTCTGACTGAATGTGACACTCTGAGAGACGGTGACACTCTGTGACACCTGTGACCCTCTCTGAGACACACTGTGACACTCTCTGACTGAATGTGACACTCTCTATGACATACTGTGATACTCTCTGACCGTCTCTGAAACACACTGTGACACTCTGACAGAATGTGACACTCTGACCCTGTCTGACACTCTCTGAGACACACTGTGACACTCTCTGAATCTCTCTGAGACTCTCTGAAACATACTGTGACACTCTCTGACACACTGTGACACTCTCTGAATGACTCTAACAGACTGTGACATTTTCTGTGACACACAATGACACTGACAGACTGTGATACTCTCTGACAAACGGTGACATATTCTGAAACACTGTGACACTCTCTGATACATTCTGTAACACTTTCAGTATCTCTCTGACTCCCTGAGACACACTGTGACACTCACTGACCGCTGTGATACTCTCCGACACACGGTGACATTCTCTGAGAAATTGTGACACTCTCTGAGACACACTGTGACACATTCTGACGCTCTCTTAGACACAGTGTGACACTCCCTGACTCTCTCTGACACTCTGAGACCCACTGTGACCCTCTCTGACACTCTCTAAGACACGCTGTGACACTCTCTGACCAACTGTGACACTCTCTGAGACACACAGTGACAACCTCTGACCCTGTCTGAGACGGGCTGTGAAACTCTCTCACTCTCTCTGATACTCTCTGAGGCACAGCACGATACACTGTGACACTCTCTGACAGGTTGTGATAAACTGTGACGCTCTCTGACTTTCTCTGGCACTCTCTTAGACACACTGTGACACTCTCTGACTCATTCTGACCCACTCTGAGACACACTATGACACTCTCTCGCAGACTGTGACCCTCTCTAAGACAAACGCTGACCCTCTCTGACACTCTCTGAGACAGAGTACGACTCACTGTGACACTCTCTGACTCTGACACACTCTAAAAAGCACTGTAACCTTCTCTGACAGACTGTGACACTCTCAGAGACATACTGTGACACTCTCTGACACACACTGTGACACTCTCTGACTATCTCTAACACACTCTGAGACACACTATGACACTCTGACAGAAAATGACACACTGTGACATTTCTGATTTTCTCTGACTCTCTGAGGCACACTGTGACAACCCCTGACAGACTGTGACACACTCTGACCCTCTCTGAGACAGACTGTGACACTTTCTGATGCTCTCTGAGACTCTCTTAGACATACTGTAACATTATTTGACTCTTTCTGACTCGCTGAGACACACTGTGACACTTTCGGGCCCTCTTCGACACTCTCTAAAACACACTGTGACTCTCTTTGACAGACCGTGACACACTGTGACACTCTCTGAGACACACTGTGATACTTCCTGACCGACTGTGACAGACTGTGACATTTTCTCTGACACACTGTGACACTCTCTGACTGACTGTGACATATCTTAAACTCTCTGACCCTCTCTGAGACACACTGTAACACTCTATGACACTCACTGAGACACACTATGACACTCTCTGACAGACTATGAAACACTGTGACATTCTCTGACTCTCTCTGAGGCACACTGTGACAGACTGTGACATTCTCTGAGACACACTGTGACACTCTCTGATTATCTCTGACACTCTGAGACACACCATGACATTCTCTGTCCCTTGCTGAGACACACTAACACTCTCTGAATCGCTCTAGTACTCACTGAGACACACTGTGACACTCTCTGACTGAATGTGACACTCTCTGACAGACGGTGACACTCTGTGACACACTGTGATACTCTCTGAGACACACTGTGACACTCTCTGACTGAATGTGACACTTTCTGACAGACGGTGACACTCTCTGTGACACACTGTGATACTCTCTGAGACACACTGTGACACTCTCTGAGACACTCTCTGACAGATGGTGACACTCTCTGTGACACACTGTGACACTCTCTGAGACACACTGTGAAACTCTCTGACTGAATGTGACACATTTTGCCCCCAGCCTGACCCACAGCCGAACACAGATTCCATGAATCATGTAGTTACCCAGTGTAAAGCAGCTGATGGTCTCACTCTGTACACAACAGCCAGTCCAGGCTCCCAGCTGGTGGGTAGCACCATAAAGATCCCGTCCCCGACCCAGATACATGTTTGGATGAGATTGATCGACAGTCTGTCATACACAGAGTGGACGCTGAGGAACAATCCAAATGAATCGCCATGTGCCTAAGTCCAGCAGGCCATTAAGCCCTGCCTGAGGGCCAACAGTTAGGGAGGGGCATCCATGATGAGATGAAGGCTGCGATCCTCATTGCTCGAGGGCAGGATAAGGCATAACCTGCAGAGGCGCTACATAACTGCAGAACAACAACCAGGGGAATGCCCCTCCCCTCCCCCCGTCAGCTTCACCCGGAGACTCTGGGTCCAATTTGTCTGGATGTTTGGGGATGTGACCTGCACCTCTCTTAGCGATGAGAAACTGGGCCCGACCCTTTGTCTCCCATGTCTCAGAAAGGAGGAGGGACACCTGGGATTCCACCCCTCAGACGCGCCCATAAATGAGGCTTGGGCCCTCTGCTAATTAATTGCTGAATAGGAAATAGACGTTAGGGATTTCCACATTGTGTTACAGGAGCTCAGGGATCAGAAGCGCTTGGTAGGGTTTCCCCGAGAATGGGTGTATGGTAGTTGAATACCAAGCACACAGCCCGGACTAGGGGTCAGAATTCGGACAGCAAAATCCCAGGAAGCCCACCAGAGAGAATTCCTCAGGAACAAAATTAAAAATGGGCTGAGACCAGGAGGGAAGGCTCCTCCCCCAGCTTGTCCCACACATACCAGGCTCTCACAATGGGCTAGGCATTAAACTCACAGGGAATTCCTTGTTCACTAACATTTAGCACAAACTGACACTAATCAGAATGAATGTATCAGGGATACAGTAGTCAGAGTGGTGTCCTTCCCCATTAAAATAATCATGTTCCCAACTGACCCACTGGATAATGGGACAAAGGACAGGGAAATTTGAGGGAAAACACAGAACCCAGAAAAGTAATTAACAGACATAAGAAAAGAGAACTCCTTAATGATGTAGCCACCGTATACAGGGCAGGAGTGTTACCGGTCAGTACGCTGACTTGGCTAATTTGGAGAATAAACTCCGGATCCTGACCCAACAACTCTCTAATGAGCCTGAGAAAGACTGAATACAGAAAACCCAGAGGAGACTATGGGACAACTCGTGGAGAATCAGGCTAACCATCACTTAGTGACCAAACTGGAGGGTCACGCCAACACGATTAACCAGATCATCCACGGCCCAATCAGAGATTATGGTGAGCAGTAAAACCACACCCTGTGCAGTAACGGGATGGTGGAACAGCTGAGGGAGGAACTCAGGCAGGCCAGCCAAGGGAAAATCCCATCCCGGGTTAGTGACAAACAGCATAAATATTTGTTCCAGGAGAACACCCACACCAACGTCTCTCACTGTGTGTGACAGCAGCTCACCAAGGGCTGGGTTAATAACAGCTGTAAGGACACTCTTGGTGGGACACCTGGGCTTGGTATGAGGGATTCCACTTAACCCAAGTGACCAAAGTTAGGATGAAGTTCAAATTATCGGAGTTGTATAAAAAAGGTATTTTGATGGGCTCCCATGATTACTGTGGAGATAGAGGGAACATTGCCAGGGACCATACTTACGTAAATGGGAAGTAACAGGTCATACCGTGACATGCCCATAGCCTGTTATCCAAGAATTCTGCTCCTCTCACATCAAGCAGTGATCTGAAACGCACTCACCTTGATATATCTCGGGATACTGGTGGTTAGGATTGCAGGCAGCAACAGATGGGTACGATCATGGTGAATAATGCCTGGATACACCCACAGGGGCTGGAAAGTAGATGGCACTCCCTGGGTGATCACCTTGGTTTCATTCATTTGCAGTGTTTGAGTGTTCCTGGCTAGGCCAGTATTGATTTCCTGCCCATAGTTGCCATTATGACAGATTGACCATGTTAAATTGCCCATTGTGTCAAGGGATATTCGGGCTAGCTGGAATAGCCATAGGAAATGCAGGGCTTCAGGGATATCATTGGGGGAGTGGGTCTGAGTTGGATTCTCTTCAGAGGGTCATTGTGGACTCAATGGGCCGAACGGTCTGATTCTGCTCTGTCAAGATTTTATGATATCACTTATCAGCTATAAGACTTAGGGTGTAGGTTTGCTCGCTGATAGGTTTGATATCCAGACGTTTCTTTACCTGGCTGGGTAGCATCATCAGTGGCGACCTCCAAGTGAAGCTATAAGACCATCGGTTTGACCAACGTACACAATGGCTTTTGCACAGACAGCTGGCTACTCTGACAAAAAGCATAACCAGCTTTTAAAATTAGGTTTGTAATTTATTGCATAAGCTTCTTTCGTTCCATTCAAGTGGATGAGTTGGGGGAGATGTCACAACCTCCTGGCTTAAACACAGATAGACAGCCAAGGTTTATTGGCCAAGGAAATCTCCCAAATCACAAAACCCGCACACCAGGCACAGCGCAAGCACAGCATAGTGTAAAAGGCAACAGCTATTCTGGACAGATGTATCTACCAAACAAATGAGGGCCCAGACAGGAAGGCACCGGGTCCTGCTACACAAGTAAACTAACAGCAACAAGCCATCCAAATGATTGGCAATGCTTCAAACTATTAACGGATTCTCCTAATTGGCCAGAACGATAGAACGTTCCTGAAAACCATCCAGAAATGAACAAAAACAGGGTTTATCTGCAGACTGATTGCCTGAATCTCTGGAGGCCTTCTGAAGAGACCGGCATGGCGAGAGACAGAGACCATCTGACCATCAAGAGAGAGGGAGAGAGAGGGCGAGAGAAAACAGTTTCACAGACCCAGAAACAGACTCAGAGCGAGAGAGAGAGAGAGAGAGAGAGGGGGAGAGAGAGAGAGGGAGAGAGAGGGAGAGAGAGAGAGGCTGAAGCAAAACCCAGGGGCATGGGACAGAGGGAATGAGAAAATCCATTGAGAGAGAGAGTTGGAACCAACTGGATTAACAAGTGTCACCCCTTCAGTCTGTCCATGTTTTAACTCCTCAGTCTTAGTCTGACTTCCCCTTCTCTCCCTCTCTCTGTCCCCTCTCTCTCTGTCCTTCTGTCTGTCTCTCTCTCTCTCACACACACACTCTTTCTCTCACTCTCTCCCTCTCCCTGTCTCTCGCTGTCCATCTTTCTCCCATACCCCTTCTCCATCCCCAATCTCTCCACCTCTGTCGCTTTTTCTCACCCTCCCTTTCTGTTTTTCGCTATTTCAGACCTGAAAGATCTCACCCAATTTTGTAAATCCTCACAAATATTATGCCCTTCATTTTCACTGTCCTCCCAAATTTATCCCCTTCCCCAAATATCTTCCCTTCCAAATAACTGCTTCACTAAAAATGCCCCCTTCAAATATTTTGCTGCCCCCAACATTGCTGTGAGCCCCATTCCCTGGCGCAGAGGGAAATAAATGGAAAAGTGTGGAGCTGGAAAAGCCCAGCAGGTCAGGCCTGAACGATCAACTGTCCTGGCTGACCCGCTGTGCTTCCCCAGCTCCACACTTTGTAACTGGCTTTCCAGCATCTGCAGTACTCACTTTCTCACACAGGTAAATGAGTCTGGGTTGACTGACTGGCCTGTGGCTGTTTTAATGTACAGCAAGATCCCAGTCCCAGAATCATAGAAGGCTTGTATCACAGATGGAGTTCTTTCTGCCCATTTCCTCCCCCCCCCCCCCCATTAAATGATCCTGGTCCTGTTCAGGATCCTCAGGATTGTCCCCTGAATGGCCTCACTGACTATCCTTTTTGTGGAGACCTCTTCGCCGTGTTGAGGTTCTGTTCGCTGAGCTGGGAATTTGTGTTGCAGACGTTTCGTCCCCTGTCTAGATGACATCCTCAGTGCTTGGGAGCCTCCTGTGAAGCGATTCTGTGATGTTTCCTCCGGAATTTATAGTGGTTTGTCTCTGCCACTTCCGGTTGCCAGTTCCAGTTGTCCGCTGCAGTGGCCGGTATATTGGGTCCAGTGAACACCTCTTCTCCATCCTGTCTCAGACTTTGCGTCTCATGCTGTCCCTCCCTCAATCTCTCTGTCTCTCACAGCAGCCCCTCCTTTCTCCACCAACCCCAAAACCCCATTAAACAGTGCCCGTCTCTGGATGTCCCACTCCCCCCTTGTCTCCCAATCTCCCCCTTCCCATGTAGACCCACAGCTCCTGGGCCTGAGGACATGGTGCAGAGACTAACACACCTTTTGACTAACTGCTGTCATGCACAGAAAGATCCCACTCTGCAACCATTCCCCAGCCACACACACTGTCCTTCTCCCTCCATATGTGTCCTTCTTGCTCTCCCTGTTTCTCACTGCCCATCTCTCTCTCTCCTCAATTTCTCCATCCCCACTCTCTCCATGTCTCTCTTTCCCTTTTTGTCACCCTCTCCTTCTCTTTTTCTTCATTTCAGACTCAATGAGAAAAGTAATTTTATGTCCCTTACACTAACCCCCTACCCACAGTTGGGGTAACATTCAGGAGAGACCAGGAAAAGGTTGATCCCCGCATTAACTGTACAGCATCCAGCGACACTGAGACAAACTCTTCCCATGTCCCTTCCCCAGTCACTGGGACAGGGGTCTAGGGAGACAGAGGGAGAGAAACGACAAGAGAGAAAGAGAGATGGACAGACAGACAGTGAGAGGGAGGGGGAGAACACGAGAAAGACAGGCAGGCAGAGGGTGGGAGAGAAAGTGAGAAGAACTGAAAAAAAGCAGGAGAGAGACAGAGAGAGAAAGGGATAGAGAGAGAGAGTAAAACCCCAGGAAGAGAATTACAATGTCAGACAGATACAAGGTGAAAAAGGGGAGGCAAAGACAGGGAGTGAAGGTCAAATAGACAGCAAGAGAGAAAACTTGGGCAGAGATATAGGACAAAGAGAGAGAAAGAGAGGAGTTGCAGCAGCAGCATAGAACTGAGAAAGTGGAGGGGGGCTGCTGCGATGCAACGAGAATGATTTACAAACAAGACAGGCAAGATCCCACAGAGCTGAGAGAAAGATGCAGAGAGAGATGAGCAAGTTGTTGGTTTTGTGGAAGATTGAATGATTAAGCATTCCTGATAAACATGATGGGGTGTCAAAGGGGCAGAGTGTTGTAGGAAGGGAATCTGCCGGGAAATGTCAACAGGGCAGAGATATGAAGGATGTTGTGAGATAGGGATTGAAGGACAAATGTGGGAGAGACATCTGGGAACACAGAAATATACAAAAGAGCTCTCATGGGAGTGGGAAGCAGTGAGATCGGTAGGTTCAGACTGTGCAGCTGCCCCCTCTAGCATTTTGCGCCTTTGTTCCTCCTCAGTGTAGAGTTCGCATCTTGTGGTAAAATTCCCACAGACAGCCTGAATCCCACAATGTGTGTGTGTGTTTGCTCTTTCTGGTTCCAGCTCCTGTCTGATGATTCTGTACAGCAGAATAATTTGATTCTCTGTCTCTGTACTACATAGAACATAGAAGAATACAGCGCAGTACAGGCCCTTCGGCCCTCGATGTTGCGCCGATCCAAGCCCACCTAACCTACACTAGCCCACTATCCTCCATATGCCTATCCAATGCCCGCTTAAATGCCCATAATGAGGGAGAGTCCACCACTGCTACTGGCAGGGCATTCCATGAACTCACGACTCGCTGAGTAAAGATACTGTCTGTGCTTCAGCTCCCAAATCAAATACTAAATCATCCACGATCCTATTGAATAGCAGGGCAGGCTCGAGGGGCTGGATGGTCTCCTCCTGTTCCTATTTCGGATGGTCTTGTGTTCTTAACAATACCTCCCAGCTCTTGGCCCCCACATTGGAGGTTAGGACGACACAAGGGACTGATCTGTAGAGTGCTGCACTCTTCCGTGAGTCTCGGAGGGAACCAGCCTGATTTGGATTGGAGTTGCAGCCTCTCAGTGAGAAGTGAAATCTCCTTGAGGTTCCTCTCAGTCTCTCACTGTAAGGTGGAGGAGGCCAGTCTCAGGGAAGCAAACAGCAGGTTAGATGTGCTCTGTCCTCCAGCTCCATTTCAGAAGGCCACATGGGAGGGGCTTGTTTCCTTTATCAGCTTCCCATGCTCTCCCTTCTGGGTTAGGGTGGGGGCTGAATGGCCTTGCTCCTGGCTCCTATTGAGGTGCAGGCTGGCTATGATTGGTTGAGGTTCTGTTCGCCGAGCTGGGAATTTGTCTTGCAAATCGTCCCCTGTCTAGGTGACATCCTCAGTGCTTGGGAGCCTCCTGTGAAGCGCTTCTGTGATGTTTCCTCTGGCATTTATAGTGGCCTGTCCCTGCCGCTTCCGGTTGTCAGTTCCAGCTGTCCGCTGTAGTGGCTGGTATATTGGGTCCAGGTCGATGTGTTTGTTGATAGAGTCTGTGGATGAGTGCCATGCCTCTAGGAATTCCCTGGCTGTTCTCTGTTTGGCTTGTCCTATAATAGTGTTCGTGCTTCAATACTGTATCTATCTCATGTCTTCTGGACCAAAGTTCGATCCCTTAAATACACTCTGCTCTGTTCACTGTGAGTGATCTTACCTCACTGCAGGATTTACTGAAGGCTCCAGATCTCACTCTCCATCTCTCTGGCTGACCAACTGTCTTCAGTGTGGTGATGGAGGAAACAGGAATTGGGAATTCTGCTGAGTCAGGAGCATCCTGAGTACCTACAGGAGACAGAGAAATGAACAGAATGGGAAATCAGACTGATGCAGTGATGGTTAAACATGGAGAATGGCACCGAGTCCCACAGAGACCTGGAAAATCCCAGTCTCCATCCTTGGTCTGTGCTGCTGCGTCTCCCTAGAGTGGAGAATTCTGTTGTTTCAGGATCTGGAGTAGCTGCAAAAGGTGCAGTCACCGGCAGCAATTAGACCCTCACAGTGACAGATACCACATGGAGAGAGACTGTGTGATAGCACCAGAGTGCAGGAAGGTATCAGGATCAAACCACGATCACGAAGAAGGTGCACTGGGATCAGTACTCAGGAATGAGTGAGCAATCAGTGGGCCAGGCAATGGCCTCATGTTACTCTCACTAGACTGTTCATCCAGAATTTAATGCCGGTAGCAGGGATAACCATCTGACTACTTAATAACCTTTAAGTAAGGAAATCTGTTATAGGCTGCCAGTCTGGCCTACGTTTGAATCCAGACCCAGGGCAATGGGATTGACGCTCAAATGCCCACTGTAATGATCTGGCAAGCCACTCAGCTCTTAGGCTGGTCAGGGTGGGCATGCGATGCTGGCCAGCTAGAGACAGCAATATCTCAAGAGTGAATTAAAATCAACACTGCTGAGACCAGTGTCCTGGCCAATCATGTCGGTAGGTTTATGGACAGGGTTTTAAACTGATAGAGAGGATGCAGGGACAGGGTTCAGGTGAAAGGAGCTTTCCAAATCCAAAGAGAAAATGTGAAGCCTCAGAACAGCATGGGGATGTGGCTGAAGACAAGCAGAAAGGAACAGAAAGGGACAGAGTTTAACTAAAACTGTACATTGTTTGTCCATTCAAAAAAAAATTATAATTTCCTTTTTCCCACAATGTCCTGTAATAAACACTATATCTCAAATTTTGGCGTCATCTGCAAACTTGTTAACTGTATCTCCTATGTTCATGTCAAAATCATTAATATAATGATGAAACATAGTGACACCAGCACCGATCTTTGTGGCACACCATCGTCCTCCAGTGTGAAAAGGAACTGTCCGCCACGACCCTCTGTCTTCTAACTTCGAGCCAGTTCTGTATCCAAACAGCCAGTTCTCCCTGTATTCCATGAGATCTAACCTTGCTAACCAATCTCCCATGATGAACTATTTCACGCACCTCACTGAAGTTCATAGAAATCACATCTAATGATTGGCCCTCATCAATCCTTTTTGTTACTTCTTCAAAAAACACAATCAATTTCTTGAGACATTATTTCTCACACATAAAGCCATGCTGACTATCCCTAGTCACTCCTTGCCTTTCTAAATACATGTAAATCCTATCCCGCAGGATTCCCTTCAACAATTTACCCACTACTGATGTCAGGCTCACTGGTCTGTCGTTCCCTAGCTTTCCCTTACCACCTTTTTTAAATGGTGGCACCACGTTAGCCAACCTCCAGTCTTTTCGCACCTCACCTGTGATAATCAATGATACAAATTTCTCAGCAAAGGGCCCATCAGTAACTTCCCGAGCCTCCCACAGATTCCAAGGTACACCTGATCAGATCCTGGGGATTTATGCGCTTTTATGCATTTCAAGACACCCAGCACCTCCTCCTCTTCGATATGGACGCTTTTCAAGTGTCACCATCTACTTCCCCACATTCTGTATCCTCCATTTCCTACGCCACAGTAAACACTGATGCAAAATACTCATATAGTATCGCCACCATCTCCTCCGGCTGCACACAAAGGCTGCCTTGCTGATCTTTTAAGGGCCCTATTTTCTCCCTAGTTACCCTCTTGTCGTTTATTTATATATAAAAACCCTTTGGATTCTCCTTAACACTATTTGTCAAAGCTATCTCATGTCCCCTTTTTACACTTCTGATTTCTCTTTTAAGTATACTCCTCCTGCCTTTATATTCTGAGAATTCACTTGATTTCTCGTGTCTATACCTGACAAATTTTTCCTTTTTTTTCTTAAACAAAATCTTCATTCTCTTGTCATCCAGCATACCCTACACCCACCAACATTTCCTTCCATCCTAACAGGAATACTACATACTGTCTCTGGAAAACCGTTATCTCATTTTTGAAGGCTTCCCAATCTCCAATGATAAAGGTTTCATTCTCTTAAAATGGAATCACCCCAATTCCTGCATCTCACAAAACTGTCACTTGAAAATAATAATAAAAAAGAACATTCTAAATGAAGGCTTTGATGAGGTGAGTCCTGTGGTCAGTCCTGTCAATCTGGAGGCTACCAGATACACGGAGAGTACTTTCTACTAGAGCAGCACCAGGTCAGTGTCAGGCACACGGACAGAATGGGCAAATAGATTCACATCTGAACTCACATTTCCCAGCCTGGGAATCTGAAGCTATGCACAGCCAATTCTGGTAAACATCAGTAAAATTACGTCATCAAGATCGGCCCAATAGTCTAATTAAAAAAAAACAAATGAATCATTCAGACTAAAACATCCTTCAGGTTCCACAACGCAGTCTTGGTCCCATCCTGCAGGTAATATGAATCCTGCTCCCTCTAACCTCCTGCAAGATCCCCGTCCTTCCTACATTTGTACCATCCTCCAGGTTCTGCAGCCCTTCCTACCTCCGTAACATGACCCGGACTATACAACTCTTCCTTCTTCTGCAATGTTTCCCAGAAGGGTACTGGAGGATGATGGGGAGTTACAGAGTTAGGGAGGAATATCAGGATTGGAGGATTTTGCAGTTATTAGTAATATTGAAGTGGTTGAAATTGGCTTTGGTGGTTTTGAGGGTTCATGTCAATAAAAGAGGTTACAGAGCTAAGGAGGATTGTAGGGACGGGAAGACGCTTCACAGTTTATGAGTTTTCTGGGGACTGGAGGAAGATACCAAATTAGGGAAGGGTTAAGATTGAAAGATTCTGCAGAAAACCTCTACCGAGTTAAAGGCAGGATTCTTGGTAGAGTGGAGAAACAGAAGAACCTTGGGGTCCACATTCATAGATCCTTCAAAGATTCCAGCCAAGTTGATAGGGATGGTACGAAGGCGTGTGATGTGTTAGCTTTCATTAGCAGGGGGATTGAGTTTAAGACCTGTGAGGTTATGCTGCAGCTCCATACAACTCTGGTTACTCCACACTTGGAATATTGTGTTATGTTCCAGTCGCCTCATTATAGGAAAGATGTGGAAGCTTCGAAGAGGGTGCAGAGATTTATAAGGATGTTTTCTGGATTGGAAGGCAGGTCTAATGAAGAAATGTTGGGGAAGCCAGGGCTTTTCTCATTGGAATGAAAAAGGATGAGAGCTGACTTGGTAGAGGTGTACGAGATGATAAGAGACGTCCGAGATTATTAGAGGCATACACAGAGTGGCTGGCCCAAGAATTTTCCAATTGTGAAAATGGCTATAATGATGGGGCATAATTTTAAGGTACTTGGAGGAAGGTTTATGGGAGATATCAGAGGTACGTACGTTACACAGAGAGTGGTGGGAATGTGGAATGCACTGCCAGAGTTGGTGGTAGAGAGAGCAACATTAGGGACATTTAATTAACTTTTGGATATGCACATGGATTACAGTAAAATTAATTTCTCAAAATGGAGACCTGTGCCCTGTGGTGTTCCACGGTGATCCGTACTGGGTCCACTGTTGTTTGTGATATACATAAATGATTTGGACGAAGGTATCAGTTGCCTGATTAGCAAGTTTGCAGATGACTCTAATATTAGTGGAGTAGCAGATAGTGATGGGAACAGTCAGAGAACACTGCAGTGTATAAATCGATTGGAGAGATGGGCAGAGAAATGGCAGATGGGGAGTTCAATCCAGGCAAATGCGAGGTGATGCATTTCGCAAGATCCAATTCAAAAGTGAACTATACAGTAAATGGAAAAGTCCTTGCGAAAATTGACGTACAGAGAGACCTGGGTATTCAGGTCCATTGTTCCTTGAAGGTGACAACGCAGGTCAGTAGAATGGTGAAGGCTGCATACAACATGCTTTCCTTCATTGAACGGGAAATAGAGTAAAAGAGTTGGCAGGTCATGTTACAGTTGTATTGGATTTTGATTCGGCCACGTTTGGAATGTTACATACAGTACTGATCACCACATTACCAAAAGGATGTGGATGCTTTGGAGAGGGTGCAGAGGAAGTTCACCGAGATGTTGTCTGGTATGGAAGTGGCTAGCTATAAAGAGAGGTTGAATAGATTTTATTAGAAAGACAAAGGTTGACTGGGGACCCGATTGATGTCTAGAAACTCATGAGATGTGTAGACATGGTGGATAGCAAGAAGCTTTTTGCCCCAGAGTGTAGAATGCACTTATTGGGGGTCACAAGCTCAAGGTGAGAGGGGAAAGGTTTAGGACAGATATACGTGGAACGTTCTTTATGCAGAGGGTGATGGGGTCTGGAACGCATTGCCAATGGAGGTGGTAGAGGCGGGAACGATGACGTCATTTAAGATGTATCTAGACAGATGCATGAATGGGCAGGAATCAAAAGGATACAGATCCTTAGAAAATAGGCAGCAGGTTTAGACAGAGGATCTGGATCGGCACAGGTGTGGAGGGCCGAACAGCCTGTTTCTGTGCTGGAATTTTCTTTGTTCCTTTCTTCTTTGAATGGTCTGCAGGTTAGAGTAGGATAAAAGATCAGCACATTATCAAAGGCTGAAGAGCCTGTACTGTGCTGTACTGTTCTGTGTTCTATATCGGGAGGGTCACAATGGCAGGAAGGTGTTTAGGGAGGCTGGAGAGGACGGGATCTGAATGAATAGATACAATTAGGAAGGTTTGCTCGGAGTACCACAGGTAACAGAAACACCAATGGTCTGATCAGGAACAGACGACCCAGACTGTGAGGGCTGTGGGGACTGGGCTGGATTCACGGGGACGGAGGACCATAGAACCACGAGGGTGTTACAGAAATGTGGAGGGCTGTTGGGCCTGCAGGAGTTCATGGAGAAGGAGAGGTTGGGATGGATGGAACAGTTTACACAGATATGGATGTTGGTGGGATGGAGTAGTTTACACAGACGGGAGTGTTTTAGGTGAATGGAGAAGTTTAGAGAGAAAGTGGGTTGTTTCGACTGGAGGACCAAACAGAGATATGGAGGGTGGTCATAGATGATGTTTATAGATACAGGAAGGTTTCGGTTCTGCAGATTAGTTAGATACGGAGGGTGTGGTGTCTGACAGATTTTCCAGAAATTTTGGTTGGAGACAGTTTCACAGATAAGGGAGCATTAGTAACCTCCTCCAGAATGGCAAAAGTGGGAAGGGTTGTCGGGGAGAGTGGTGTTTACACAGATAGAGGTGTAAGTGCTGGAGAAGGTTATGTAGATGAGTAGTGGATGGAGAGACTGGAGGAGATTACATTAATAGTGGGGTGCGAGTGATGGGAGGATGTTACACAGATAGTGAGTCTTATAGGAACTGAAAGTCACATGATTTGTTGTGGTTCTACAGGTTGGGAGTGTTGCAGGGACCTGAGAGGCTATTTGGGTCTCCCCAGATTGATCGCGTCTTTAGGACAGTAAGAGGTTACATAGATACAGAAACATTAAAGACAATGTGTGCCTTCCCCTTTTTCCTGAACAGAGTGACACACCTCTCATTGGCCAGGGATTCCTAAACCTGCTAGCTGTTCCCTTCACCCTAATAGGGACATACTGGATGCTTGAGAGAACACTGTTAAAAGCTTCCCATTTGCCAGTCATTCCTTTTCATTCCAACAGACCGACCCAATCGATTTTAGTCATGATTTGGACGTGCCAGTGTTGAACCGGGGTGGGCAAAGTTAATAATCACACAACACTGGTTATAGTCCAGCAGGTTTATTTGCAAGCACTAGCTTTCGAAGCACTGCTTCTTCAACAGGTGGATGTGGAGCACAATCCTAAGGCACAGAATTTATAGCAACAGGAATGTAGTGTCATGGAATGAAATATTAAACAAGCTTAGATTAAGTCTTTTATCTTTTTACAATGATCACCAGAGCTTCTAAATCTAGCGCTTTCAAATACAAAGGGACCTCGATTATCCAAATATCAATTAACCCAATATCAGATTATTCAAAGGAGATCTCGAGGTCCCAATAGAAACATTACATCAAAGAGCCGTTTCAACCCTGATTGTGTTTTTATTTGTTTACACTGATTAAAACCGATCTCGGCTCACTGAAATGCTGCTGAGAACAGTCCTGGACATCGAGCCACGGGACCATCTCCAAATGACTGACCTCTCACCCTCTCCCCACATTTAGCCGAGAGTTAAATATAGGGATAAATCCTAACCCCCTCCCCCCCCCCCCTTCCCCAGATATTCTCTCGAACATTGTTCTGTATAGGGCAAAGGTGAAACTTTTTGAGATGTTGCAGTAAAAGGTTGTGTGTGGCTGTCTGAACGTGTGTGTGCATGTGCATGTGCACTATTTCGAGACTTACCCCCGCAAAGGCAGTAGATGTCTTACTGTTGGTGTCCACTCCAGCTGCCCAGAAGGGGGAGGGGATGATGGGGGCAGGGGACACGGCCGTGGACATGGATTGGACAGTGGGTGTGGTATGCGGAGGGCGGTGTTGGACGGGTTTGGGGACTGGCTGAGGTTGATGTCGAACGAATTTAGGAAGTGGGGGCAGGCGGCGAGTGGAGGGTGATGTCCGACGGTTTTGGCGGCAGGGGCCGCTTTTTCGTGGGTTTGGGACAGGTGGGGGGTGACATTGAGGGGCGGGTGGGGGCGGTGTTGGATGGGTTTGGAGGTGAGCGGGATGTGTTTTTGGGGTTTGGCAGGGTGTGGGGGCTCGCTCATGGCTTGCTGCGGCCTAGTCACCTGAACAGGGAGCAGACTGGACTGAAAACTCCGAGCCCCAGAACAAAGGCATTGAATCGATTAACTGAAAACCCAATTATCCGAACGAAATAGTGCCCGCCCATCTCGTTCAGATAATCGAGGTTCCTCTGTAAACCATCTGGACTATAGCCTGGTGTTGTGTGATTTTTACCTTCGCCCAATCAAACCCTGCTTGATCCTGCTGAATGGCTCCAATATTGGCCCAGTTCCAGTTTAAGACCTAAATCTGTCAACCCGTCTGATCTTTTTCCATAACTCTGTTAAAACAAAGACAGTTGTGGTCACTGGAACCAATGTGCTCTCAGACTGATACTTCAGTCACTTGTCTGACCTCGTTTTCTGAGGAGCGGTCTCGTGTTGCATCCGCCTGAGTAGCGTAGAGCCGTCTACGTCTTGGTTTCAGAAACGTTTTTGGACACATTATACAAATTCCACCCAGTACAGGCCTTTTACACTCTGGGTGACCCAGTCAATCCAGGGGAAGTTAAAATCTCCATCCAATGCTATTCTATTATTTTTATAGACACCTGCAAACTCACGACACATTTTCTCCTCTAGTACCCACTGGCCATTTGAGGGTCTAGAACACCATCCCTGCAGACAGACCATCCCCTTTTTGTTTCTAACTTTTAAATATATGGCCTCATTTGATGGTCTCTAAGCACTGTTGTTATGTCCTTCCTAATCAAAGGGGCAGCTCCCCCCTCACTTACTTGTCATTCTGTCACGCCTGTAGCTTCTGTATCCTGGAACAGTGAGCTGCCAGTCCTGCCCTCTCTCAGCCATGTTTCTGTTACAGCTATAATATCCCAGTTCCCAGAGCTAATCCATGCCCTGGGCTCATCTGCCTTACTAGTCAGGTCTAGTATGTTGAAACAAATGCCCTTTAAACCAGCAGTCTTTACCCTCCCTCGACTATGCCCCTGGCTATCCTTGCTCTTGATGGCTGATGTACTTTCCTCTGACTTTTCGATGGTCCCTCTCTTACTCAGAGTCACAACTCCCTGCCAAGCTAGTTTAGATCCTCCTGGGTAACTCGAGAAAATTTCCTCCCTGGGATATTAGTGCCCCTCTGCTTCAAGTACAAACTATCCCCTTTGTACAGGTCACCTCTACCCCAGAAGAAATCTCAATGGCCCAAGAACTGAAAACCCTGCCCGCTTCACCAGCTTCTCAGCCACACATCCATCTGGCTTATCTTTCTATTTCTATCCTCACTGGCACGTGGCACTGGGAGTAATCTGGATATCATTAATATCATTAATATCAATATCCTCCCTTTTTAACTTCTCCCCTAACTCCCTGTACTCATTTCACAGGACCCCATCCCTTTGTCTACCTCTGTCATATGGACCAATGTGCACAATGACCTCTGGCTTTTCACCCTCCCCCTTCAGAATGTTCAGTAACCGCTCAGAGACATCCTTGACCCTGGCATCCGGGAGCCACAGGTATTTTATCAGAATCGTGAGAGTAAGAGGATTCCCAGCGAAAGTGGGGGGGGGGGGGGGCTGTGAGAAACCAAAGGGATAATCTGTGCATGGAGCCAGAGGAAACGGGTGAGGTCTTCAACGAATACTACCCATCTCTATTCACACAGGACAAAGACATTGCAGCCAGGGATTTCTGTCAGGATGGTGAGGTTCCAGAATATGTTAAGATCAATAAGGAGGAGGTATTAAATATTTTCACAGGCATAAAGGTGGAGAAATCCCCAGTACCCAATGAAATGTATCACAGACTGCTATGGGAGGTAATGGAGGAGATTGCTCCATTAATACTTTGCTGGCCACGGGTGAAGTGCCGAATGACTGGAGGATCACTAATGTGGTTCCTTTATTCAAGAAGGGTAGCAGGGATAGGAAATTCAGAGCAGGTAGTCTGACAGCAGTGAGAGGGTAATTGGGAACAATGCTAAGGGACAGGTTGAATCAATAACTGCAAAGGCAGGGATCGATTAGTGATACTCAGCACGGATTTGGAAGAGGAAGATAATGTTTGATGAAATCAGCTGAGATTTCTTTGAAATTACGATTGAAGATATTGATGAGGGCAGTGCAGATGCTGTGGGTTCCATGGAATTCATTAAGGCCTTTGACAAGGTCCCACGTGGAAGGCTCATCCAAATGGGAAGAGCCTATGGGATCCAAGGCAAGTTGGCAAATTGGATCCAAAATTGTTGTGTGGGTTGGTTTTGTGATTGAAAGCCTTGGCCCAGTGGGTGTATCACAGGGATCTGTGCAGGAACCATTGCTGTTCCTTAGGGGCATTAGTCACTTGGATGTGAAAGCAGAAGGTATCATTAGCAGGTTTGTAGATGACATGAAAGGTGAGGGTGTTGTCCACAGTGAGGGAGGTGGCCTCAGGCTGCAGTCTGAAGGTTGAGGCCTGGACAGAATTTCAAGAGAATCATTTCAATCAACAAGCCCGGCAAGAGCACAGTAGGCATTGAGGGAAAACTGATCAATTAAGCTGCATCTACTTTAATGCAAAAGGCCTAACCGGTTATACAGATGAACACATGGCATGGATGGGGGCATGGGACAGGGATATCACAGGAATTACAGAAACACAGCTGAGGGAGGGGCAGGACAGGCAGCTCAATGTTCCCGGGACAGATGCTACAGGAAGGATAGAAGGAGAGGCAAGAGAGGAGGGGGATTGGTGTTTTTGATCAGTGAAAACATTACTGCAGCGCTTAGAGAGCATATTTCTGGGGATCGCCCAGTGAAGCTTTAATAGCAGAACTTAGAAATATAGCTGGATGATCAGTTTGATATGACGGTACTGCAAGCCTGCAGTAGTCAGCGGGAAATTGAGCAGCAAATACGTCGGAGATCTCAGATATCTGTAAGAATGATAGAGTTGTAATGGTCGGGGATTTAACTTTCCAAACCTAGACTGAGACTGCCATAATGTTCGCAGCTTGGATGGGAGGGGTTCGTTCAGTGTGTTCAAGAAAACTTTCTCAGTCAGTATGTAAGTGGTCCAACTGGAGAACGGAATGAAACAACACCTCCCCTCGGAAACAAGGTGGAGAAAGGGGCTGAAGTGTCTGTGGGGCAGCACTTTAGCAAAGTCGCCACAATTCTATTAGTTTGAAAATAGCGATGGAAAAGGACAGGCCTGGTCCACAAGTTAAAGATCAACACTGGCCTTGCCCCAGTCCAGAAGGTATTCCCGCAAGACTGTCCAAAAGTTGATTCATGGAGGCTATTTGAAATTAAAGGGATGTCGGGCAAGTGGGATTCTTTCAAAAGAGAGATAAATTAAGATTTCTGGGCCAGCATTTTCCTGTTAGTGTGAAGGACAATGCTGACACAAGTGGGAAATGCTGGATGACTGGGGATATTGAGGCTCTGGTCAAGACAAAAGGGGACACATGTCCTTTGTAGCCAGCTGGATGAAGTCAATCCCTTGAAGAACATTGTGGGTGTAGTAATACTCTTAAGAGGGAAACCATGAGGGCCTAAAGGGGAACTGACAGAGCTTTGGCAGATAAGGTTCAGGAAAATCTACAGAGATTCTACAAGTATATTAACAACAGAAGATTAACTCGAGACAGAATGTGACCCCTGAAAGATCAATGAAGCCATCCGAGTGTGAACCCACAGGAAATGAGTGAGATCAGAAACAAGAAATTCACGTCAGAATTTACTGTGGAAAAAAAACGCTGGGGAAGCAGGGAAATAAACAATGATATTTTCAAAAGAGCCCACATTGGAGAACAGGAGGTGCTGAAGGTTTTCAAACACATTAAAATTAGACAACTCCCTGGGAACTAATCATGTATATCCTAGGACATTGGGGTAAGTTAGGGAAGAAACTTACAATGATATTTCTATCACTGACAGCCACGGGTGGTTAGGTGGAAGTCTGGAGGTGGCTAATGTTGTGCCAGTATTTAGGATAGGCTGTGAGGGAAAGCCAGGGGTCTAAACACCAATTAGCTTGATGTCAGTGGTGCGAATGTTGTTGGAGGCGGACACAAACGGACACAAAATGGGCTTGACAGTAAGAAACAGAGGGTAGTGGGAGAGGGTTGTTGTGCAGACTGGGGGCCTCTGACCAGCGGTGTGCCATAAGGATCGGTGCAGGATCCACACATGTGCATTATTGACATAAACGAGAATATATGAATTATTGTTTGTAAATTTGTGGATAGTAAAATACATGTTATAATTGGCAGCAAATACAGTTATCAAAGGTGATCTTAATCAACTGAGCCAGTGGGTCAAGAAATGAAAGATGGAGCAAAATTCAGGTGTTGGGTGTTGTTAAGATAAACCAGGGAGGCTAACACAGTTAATGGTTGGGCTCTGGACAGTGTTGTCTAGCAGAGAAAGACCAAGGGGTGCACTTACATTGTTCCTTGGAAGTGGCATCACAGGTGGGCAGGGCGGGGAAAGCAGATTCGGCACACTAGCCCTCATGGGTCAGAGCATTGAGTAAATGGGTTGATACAACATGATACGGCTGTACAAGACATTGCTGGGTCTCCAGTTGGTGTACTGTGTAGAATTCTGATCATCCTACTTCAGGAAACTGCAAATGGAACAAAGATTGACGAAGATGTTACTGATACTGGAGGGACTTACAGAAACAGAGAGGCTGGATTAGCTGGAAAGCAACACGGGGGAATGAGATAGAGTTGACAGATAAGGTTAAGGAGAATCCAAAGAGATTCTACAGCACACAAGTACAAAAAGACTACTAGAGAGACAATAGAGCCCCTCAAAGATCAATAAGGCCATCCATGCATGGAACCACAGGAAATGGGTGCGACCCAAAATGAATATTTCATGTTGGAACGTACGGTGTACAAAGACTAGGAAACAAAAGGAAAGAAACAGTGATGTTTTAAAAAGAGTCCCCATTACAGAAGAGGTGGTGCTGGAGGTCTTAGAATACAAAGGTATAGAAAGTCCTAGATCCTGAACAAGTGTATCCCAGAACATTGTGGCAAAGTCGCAGTGGGGACCGTGGCAGAGATATTTGTATCATTATCTTTCATATTTCCATTGGGTGTAGGTGGCTGAGGGGTGATCTTATAAAGGTTTATAAACCATGAGGGGTACAGGTAAGGTGAATAGTGAAGGTCTCTACCCCAGGGTAGGGGAGTCCATAACTAGAGGGCAGAAATGTGAGGTGGGAGAGGGAAGACTTAAGAGGGATCAGAGGAGAGCATTTTTCACAGAGAGCATGATGCACAAATTGAATGAGCTGCCAGGGGAAGTGATGGAGAGAAGCACAATGACAACATGGAAAAGACATTTGGGTGGATACATGGAGAGGAGAAGGTTTGAAGGGATACGGGCCATTTGCAGGGAAACGCGACTCGTTCATGAACCGTGTTCAGCATCGACTAGTTGGATCAAAGCAAAGGTTCTGTTTCTGTGCTGCATGACTCTGTCATTGGAGGAGGAGACGACCGAGATAAGGCATGTTGCAGACACTGAATCAAGTTACAGAGATAGGGATGGTAGTCTGGAATGCAGTACATTTCAAATATGTGGAGGGACTATAGGGAAGGGAGAAGGTTACAGGGTCAGGAATTGTTATAGGAGTTAAAAATTATGGAAGACACCGGTCCATGCGACATGCCATAGATACAGTGTTGGAGAGGGAAATATGGAAGAGAGATCTCAGGCAGCATTCCCACTCTCTCTTGGGAAGCCTGTTTTCCCCTCTGTTCCCCTCAGTACAACAAAACTTACAGCAGGGGTGGTGATTGAGCCTGAGGTTTGTCTGTACTCTGCTCCCCCTCCAGCACTGTATCTATGTCATGTCTTGTTAGCCGATATGTAGAGCCCTCTCATTGCTCTCTGCTCTGTGCACCGTGAGTGATCTTACCTCACTGCAGGATTTATTGAAGGCTCCAGATCTACCTGCCTTGGTCTCTCTGGCTGACAAACCATCTTCAATGTGGTGATGGACGAGACACCCAGCAGCTGTGAAATTTATTGAGTCAGGACCTTCCTGAGTACCTACAGGAGATAGAGAAATAGACAGAATGGGAATTTATACTGATGTAGTGAGAGTTACACATAGAGAATGGTCCTGAGTAAAACAGAGATCTGGAAAGTCCCAGACTCCGTCCCTGGCTTGTGCTGCTGCATCTCTCTGGAGTGGAGAATTCTGTTGGCTCAGGGTCTGGAGTAGCTATAAGAGCGAGGGGCATTGACAGAGGCAGCTATTCGATCCACACAGTGAGGGATACCAGTTGGAGAGAGATACTGTGTGATATCACCAGAGTGCTGGAAGGTATCAGGCTCAAACAATCATGTCAGAAGGCTTCAGAATCAATCAATTGTGTGGGAAGAATAGGTTCTGCTTCATGATGGTATAACTGGTCAGGAATGAGCAAACCGTGAGCAGGTGAAGTGATGGCCAGTGGCATTATTGCTAGAGCATGTATCCCAAACCTCAGCTAATGTTCAGGGGAGTCAAGTTTGAATCCCACCATCAGAAATGGGGGAATTTGAAAACAATTATATTAAAGATAATAATTAATAATCCATAAATAATTATGAGACAATTGCTGATGTACAAAAAGTACAAACACTTGTCATTTCGAGAAGGACATCTGCCTATCCTCACGTGGTCTGCACAAAATACCCACAGCAAAGTGTTTGTGTCTCAATGACCCTCTGAAATGGCCGAGCAAGTTACTCAGTTCAATGGCAGCTAAGGCTGGGAAAGAAAGGCAGGTCAGACAGAGATACCAACATCTCATGAGTTAATAAAAACAATCCCGTTGCACTGGGCCCCACTGGAACCATGATGGGACCAGTGTCCTGGCCAATCATGTCGGTAGGTTTATGGACAGGGCTGTAACACAGTGATCTGTGCAGGAACCATTGCTGGTTATTATGTACATTAATATCTCGGATGTGAAAGCAGAAGGAATCATTAGTAGATTTACCGATGACATGAAAGGTGAGGGTGTTGTCCACAGTGAGGGGGATAGTCTCAGGCCGCAGTCTGATATCGATCAGATGATAGACTGAGCAGAGTAATGGCAGACAGAGTTTACTACTGATCACTGTGAGGTAATGCACTGTGGGAAGTCTAATAAACGAATGGTACACATCATGAATGCGAGGTCCTCCCGGAGTACTGAGGAACACAGGGACCTTGGTGAGCAAGTCCCTGGATGTCTGAAGGTGTCAGCACAGGTAGACAGTCATTATGTAAATGGCCCAACTGGAGAATGGGGCTAAACCTGACCTCCCCTTGGGAAACAAGTTAGGGAACAGGACTGAGCTGTTATTGGGGGAGCATTTTGGAAAGTCACCACAATTGTATTAGTTTGAAAATAGCGATGGAAAAGGACAGGCCTGGTCCACAAGTTCAAGTTATAAAATGGAGCAAGATAGTATTAGTCATGAACTTTAAAAGTAGATTTGGGGGGGCTATTTGCAGGTAAAGGGAAGTCTGGTAGTAGGAATATTTTAAAACCGAGATAAAAGGAGCATTCAGCGCCAGCGTGTCCCTGTTAGTGTGCAGCTCAATGCTGACTGAATTATGAAACAGTGGCTGAATTTCGAGGCTTTGGTCAAGCAAACAGGGGGGCACATAACTGGTTGACTCAAGTGAATCCCTTCAGGAGCATCGGGGCTGTAGAAATACGCTTAGGATGGAAATCAGGGATGTAAAAAGTGGACACGAGATAGCTTTGGCAGAGAAAGTTAAGGAGAATCCAAAGAGACTCTACAAGTATATTAGGAGCAAAACAAGAGCGAGGGACAATACCGATATCCTTAATGATCAATGAAGCCAACGATGTGTGAAAATACAAGATCGGAAACAAATATTTCACTTTGGAACTTACTGTGGATAAAGACTGGGGCGCTCAGGGGACTAAACCGTGTTTGTCCTGACTACTATTAGAATACTGTGTGAAATTCTGGTCTCAATGCCATAGGAAAGATGTTGTGGAACATGAAAGGTTCGGAAGAAATGAACAAGGATGCTGCCAGGGTTGAACGGTTTGCTCTTCAGGGAAAAGCCTGAATAAGCTGGGGCTGTTTTCACTTGAACATGGGAGGCTGAGGAGTTATCTGATAAAGGTGTTTAAAATCATGATGGTCATCGATTGAGTCAATAAACAAGATCTTTTTCCCAGGTTGGGGGATTCCAAACCGACAGGGCATAGCTTTAAAGTGCGAGGGAAACTTTTCAAAGGGACCTAAAGGAAAACTAGCTCCAGCAGAGTGTATGGAATAAGCTGCCAGAGCAAATAGTGGAGGCTGATAGAGATACATTTAAAAGGCATGTGGATGGGTATATGAACTGGAAGGGTTTAGAAGGATATTGGCAACATTCTGGCAAATGTGACTAGATACATCATGCAGGAGTTGGTCCGAAGGGCCTGTTTCCATGCTATACATCTCTGTGACTCAATGTCTTGAAATGAGTCCACACTATAGAAAAGGCGGTGCTGGAGGTTTTAAAACACAAAGGTAGATAAATCCCCAGGCCCTGATTAAATGTATCTCAGGATATTGTGGGAAGCTGGTGAAGAAATTGTAGGGCCCCTAGCAGAAATATTTCTACCTAAAGAGCTATGTGTGATAGGCAGGTAGACTGGAGGGTGGCATTGTGGACAGTGAAGAAGGTTTTCTGAGATTACAAAGGGATTCTGATGGCTGAAAAACTGTAGATGAAGTTCAATCTGTATAATGCGAGGGAATGCATTTGGTATAACAAACACGGGCAGGGCCTATACAATTAATGGTAGGACCTTCAGTAGGGTTGTAGAACAGAGGGACCACGAGGTATAGGTACATAATTCTTTGAAGTTTGCAACATGGAGAGACAGGATGGTTAAAAAGGTGCTTGCCTCACTTGCTTCCATTGCTTTGGATATAGGAGTTGTGAAGTTGCATTGGGATTATACAGGCCATGGGTGAGTCCTCTTCTGGAATACTGTGTTCAGTTCAGGTTGCCCAGTTATCGGAAGGATATTATTAAGCTTGAGAGGGTTCAGATGAGATTTACTGGGATGTGGCTGGGTATGGAAGTTTTCATTTATAAGGAAAGGCTGAATATATTGGTATGTTTTTCATTTGAAATCTGAATGTTGACAGATGACCTCGTAGAAGTTTATTAGATAATGAGGGGAATAGATAGAGTTAATGGGAGTTGTCTTTTCCCAAGGAACAGGGGAGTTTCAAGACTAGAAGCTACTCAAAGTTTGTGAGAACATTTGCAGCTCGGGTGCTTGTTGCTGTGGTTCTGTTCGCCGAGCTGGAAGTTTTTGTTGCAAACGTTTCGTCCCCTGTCTAGGTGACATCCTCAGTGCTTGGGAGCCTCCTGTGAAGCGCTTCTGTGGTGTTTCCTCTGGCATTTACAGTGGCCAGTCCCTGCCGCTTCCGGTTGTCAGTTTCAGCTGTCCGCTGTAGTGGCCGGTATATTGGGTCCAGGTCTATGTGTGTGTTGATGGAGTTTGTGGATGAGTGCCAAGCTTCTAGGAATTCTCTGGCAGTTCTTTGTTTCGCTTGCCCTATATTGGTAGTGTTGTCCCAGTCAAATTCATGTTGCTTGTGGTCTGCGTGTGTGGCAACTAGGGATAGCTGGTCGTGTCGTTTCGTGGCTAGTTGATGTTCGTGGATGTGGATCGTTAGCTGTCTTCCTGTTTGTCCTATATAGTGTTTTGTGCAGTCCTTGCATGGGATTTTGTACACTACGTTAGTTTTGCTCATGCTGGGTATAGGGTCCTTCGTTTTGGTGAGTTGTTGTCTGAGGGTGGCTGTTGGTTTGTGTGCTGTTATGAGTCATTTGATAGCCAGACTACTGCGACCACTAGGACTCATAACAGCACACAAACCAACAGCCACTCTCAGACAACAACTCACCAAAACGAAGTACCCTATACCCAGCATGAGCAAAACTAACGTAGTGTACAAAATCCCATGCAAGGACTGCACAAAACACTATATAGGACAAACAGGAAGACAGCTAACGATCCACATCCACGAACATCAACTAGCCACGAAACGACACGACCAGCTATCCCTAGTTGCCACACACGCAGACCACAAGCAACATGAATTTGACTGGGACAACACTACCAATATAGGGCAAGCGAAACAAAGAACTGCCAGAGAATTCCTAGAAGCTTGGCACTCATCCACAAACTCCATCAACACACACATAGACCTGGACCCAATATACCGGCCACTACAGCGGACAGCTGAAACTGACAACCGGAAGCGGCAGGGACAGGCCACTATAAATGCCAGAGGAAACACCACAGAAGCGCTTCACAGGAGGCTCCCAAGCATTGAGGATGTCACCTAGACAGGGGACGAAACGTTTGCAACAAAAACTTCCAGCTCGGCGAACAGAACCACAGCAAATAGAAGCTACATTTTTAAGTGTAAGAGGAGAGACATTTAAAAAAAAGACGTGAGGGTCACATTGTTACACAGAGGGTGGATTGTATGTGGAAAGAACCTCCCAAGGAAGGGGTGAATGTGGAGACAATTACAATGTTTAAAAGACCTTAGGATTTGTACATGAATAGGAAATGTTTGAAGGGATAGGATCAAGGAACAGGCAGGTGGGACGAGATCAGTTTTAGAGTATGGTTAGCATTGACCGAACAGTGCGGTCTGACTCTCTGACTATGATTATAATGTTGTGTCATTAGTTAACAAATGCTGCAAGAGGAAGCCAGGAAACTACAGACTGATGACCAGACATCAGGGTGCGTCAGTTGTTGGGAGGTCATTCTGAGAGGTAGGACTTACATGGCATTTGGAAAGACAAGAACTGATTACGGCAGCCAGTATAGCTTATTGCGTAGGAAAACACGTCTCACAAACTTGACTTGAAGATAGATGAAGGCAGAGCAACATACGTTGTTTCTGGCTTCAGCAACCCTTGGTCAGGGTGTAGCATGATACATTGGTTAGTAAGGGTAGGTCACAAGGGATCAGAGAGAGCTAGCCAACTGGATACAAAGTGGGAGACAGAGGGTGGTGGGAGAGGGTTGTTGTTCAGACTGGAGGCCTCTGACCAACAGTGTGCTGTAAGGATTGGCGCTCGGACCACTGTTGTGCACCACTTACATAAACGATTTGAGTGAAAATATAGCAGTCCCTGTTAGTATGTTTGTGGATACCAAGATTAGTGGAAGAGTGGGCAGGGAATATAGTTATCGAAGGGGATGTTAATCAACTGGGCCAATGGGCCAAGGAATGAAAGATGGAATTTAATTCAGGTGTTGGATTTAGTTCAGACAAACCAGGGAGGACAAACAGAGTTAATGGTTGGGCCCTGGACAGTGTTGTCGATCAGAGAGAGACCAAGGGCTGCAGTTACATTGTTCCTTGGAAGTGGAATCATAGGGGGACAGGGTGGGGAAACCAGCATTTGGCATACTTATCATCAGTCGCCAGAACATTGAGTACATGAGCTGGAGATATTTGTAACATTGTCGTCAATATTTCTCCTGGGCAGAGGAGGCCACGGGTTGACATTATAAAGGTTTATGAAACAATATAGAGCCTCAGTAAGGTAAATTGCGAAGGGTAGGTGAGTCCAAATCTAGAGGCATAAACGTGAGGTGAGAGACCAAGGTTTAAAGAGGGAGCTGAGGGGCAACATTTTCCACAGAGGATGGTGCATATGTGGAATGGACTGCCAGAGGAAATGGTGAATTCAAGTACAATTACAACATGGAAAAGACACTTGGTCAGGTACATGGTGAGGAGAAGATTGGAAGAGATATGGGCCAAACACAGGCAAATGCAACTCATTCCGTTTTCGAATCCTCAAACAAAGAGTCATGCAGCACAGAAACAGACCCAATGTCTTCAGTTGTTGTTGGAGGCGACTATCAAGACAAGGCATGTTGTTAGAGACTGAAGCAAGTTACAGCGATACGGGTGGTCGTCTGGACTGGAGGTTTCAAATATGTCAAGAAATTGGTGAGAGGGGAGGAGATGACAGAGATAGGAACTGATATAGGAGTTAGAATGGTCCACAAGATGAGCCATAGATACATTATTGGAGAGGGAATAGGGAACAGAAAGATCCCAGGCAGCATTACCACTCTCTCATTGCAGGCCTGCATTCCCCTCTGTTCTCCTGGTGCTCACCAAGACAGCACACGCCTGGATTGAAAACTGGGAACTCCCGATGCTGTCTCAGTACAATAAAACTTAAAGTAGAGGTGGTGATTGAGCCTGAGGCGAGTCTGCTCCCCCTCCAGCACTATATCTATGTCATGTCCTGTTAGCTGATGTTTGGAGCCCTCTCATTGCTCTCTGCTCTGTGCACTGTGAGTAATCTTACCTGGTGGCAGGATTTATTGAAGGCTCCCGACCTCCCTGACCTTTTTCTCTCTGGCTGACAAAACACCTCCCCAACCAGCAGTTGGCAAGTCTATTGAGTCAGGAACTCCTTCAGTACCTGTAGAAGACAGAGAAATAGGCAGAATTGGGAATTAGACTGATGCTTGTGAGGGTTACACATGTAGAATGGCACTGAGCCCCACAGAGATCTGGAAAATCCCAGTCTCCATTCCTGGCCAGTACTGCCTCATTACTCTGGAGTGGAGAATTCTGTTGGCTCAGGATCTGGAGTAGCTGCAAGAGCGAGAGACGCTGATAGAGGCAGCAATTAGACCCACAAAGTGAGGGACCCCACATGGAGAGATACTGAGTGACATCACCAGAGTTCAGGATCAAACAATTGTGCACAAAGACAGGGTGTTGATTAAATGTTGTATTGGGATGTGCAACCTGTGAGCAGACGAAGTGATGGACGAGTGGTATTATTGTGAAGCAATTTATCCAGAAACTCAGCAAATGTTCTCTGGACATTTAAATCCCGCCATTGCAAATGATTGAATGTGAATTAAATGCTTCAAAAAAGATATAATTAAAAACAGGTAAGTGAGTATTAAGCAATTGCTGATGTTAAGAAAAATCCATCGGGTACATTCCTGTCTTTAGTGAAGTAATCTAAGGGGGGACTGGGATATCACAGGTATTACAGAAACAACAGCTGAGGGAGGGACAGGACAGGCAGCTCAATGTTCCGGGGGACAGATGCTGCAGGAAGGACAGAAGGGGAGCTGAGAGAGGAGAGAGCTGCTGGTTCTGACTGGGTGAAACATCCCAGCAGGACTGAGAGAGGATATTCCTGTGGGACCGCCCAGTGACGCTGTGTCCGTGGAATTAATTAGTAACAATGGGTCTTCCCTTTCCTCTGATTGTTCTACAGACCTCAAGAGCCCCGCCCACCTGCACCTTGACCTTCTCAAGATGGCGGCCCTCATGCCCGCGCTCCCTGTTCCCTCAAACAAATGGCGGCCCTGACCCTGGCCGCTTCCCTGATCAGAGACCGCCACCTCTTTTTCGAGTTATTTTTAACCTTTATACAGGATTTGTGAATTATCTCCGCTCCTTTCTCCCAGCGAGGGCTCCCACACACCGGCTCTGAGTGCCGCTCTCTGAAGCCGATCACAGCCGCTGCCGGAGAAAGCAGCTCCATGTCTCTCTCTGTCCTGACCAATGTGACACTGCGCATGCTCTACATAGAAACCAAACTGCGCGTGCGTCTGAGGTTATCAGAGAGTTTATAGAGAATATTCATATCTGCGCAGTCTCATGGGTAAAATATTAGTCATTAACAATTGCTTTGTCGAGTTACAGTCAGGGATGTCGAGCATGCAAATAGATTGTTCGGCCCAAATCAAAGATACCGGCCAGGTATGTAAATTACCAATCGTTCTGGGAGTTTGAGAAGAAGTTTCTTACTCGAGTTGTGCAAATCAATTGGAAATATGTACGTTATCAGATTTGCATTTCAACTACGCAGTATTTCTTAAAATCTCACATTGATTTATGATAGAGGTTTAATGCTCCACTATGAAGTGAGAATGATCAATCCTGCAAAATAGTTGGCTCTCTGACCAATCTTGAAGCGTTCACTCCCGAGAATGCTTTGGCCCCTCTCCTCACTCACTCTGGTTGGAGGACCGGCCGCTACTCGGTCCTCCCCTTCCCCCAATTGCAGAGTTGATTCAGGCGTGACTTAGCAGGCAAGGGACAAAGAAAGTTCAAGTCGATGTTTTGTGACGCGGTGAAAATATCCCGAATCTTGGACCGAGAGGCCTGGGTTCAATTCACAGCTTGTGCAGGTGTCTGTAATAACAACTTTTAGCAGGTTCATGAGGAAAACCAAGGGAAGCCAGGAACAGATTGAAAACAAGAGAAAATGCATGCAATGTGGTGGGGCTCTCAATGCTTTGAAGATTTGACTCTTTACCAAGCGTTTCAGGGTCCCAGTACAGACTGTTGCACTCCTCTTAGTGCACAGCCAGATACCACGATTGTGGAGCAAAGTATTACGGTGGGATGAAGAGGTGCTTTTCTGGAAGGTGCTCGGTTTTTGTGGTGAAACCAGTTGAGAAGGAGTCGGGTTTTGTATGGAGCTACCTGTTCCCCTCCTGTTGCAGCCTCTTATTATTGCCCTGACTACCTCGTACATGGAGAAAGTGAGGACTGCAGATGCTGGAAATCAGAGCTGAAAAATGTGTTGTTGGAAAAGAGCAGCAGGTCAGGCAGCATTCTCTACCTCGTACATGTTTGGTAGAGATCAGTGACACTTTGTAAGCCCACAATACAAGATCCATCACTCTGTTTAAGACAGTAGAAACCTCTTGTAGCACAATAGTCTGAGAACAATACAGCGCAGAACAGGCCCTTCGGTCCTTGATGTTGCGCCGACCTGTGAACTAGTCTCAGCTCGTCCCCCTACACTATCCCAAAATCACCCGTGTGCTTATCTAAAGGATTGTTTCAATCTACCTAATGTGGCTGAGTTAACTACATTAGTAGGTAGGGCATTCCACGCCCTAATCACTCTCTGAGTAAAGAACCTGCCTCTGACATCTGTCTTAACTCTATCACCCCTCAATTTGTAGTTATGCCCCATTATACATACTGATGTCATCATCCTAGGAAAAAGACTTTCACTGTCTACCCTATCTAAGCCTCTGATCATCTTGTATGTATCTATCAAATCCTCGCTTAGCCTTCTTCTTGCCAATGAGAACACGTTCAAGTCACTCAACTTTTCCTCATAAGTGCTTCCCTCCAGACCACACAACATCCTGGTAAATCTCCTCTGAACCCTTTCCAATGCTTCCATATCCTTCCCGAAATATGGGCACCAGAACTGCAAACAATATTCCAAATATGGCCGTACCAGTGTTTTGAATCGTTGCAGCATGATATTACGGCTCCAGAACTCAATCCATCTACGAATGAAACCTAACACACTGTATGCCGCCTTAACAGTACTGTACACCTGGGTGGCAACTTTCAGCCATCTACGTACATGGACTCCAACATCCCTCTGCACATCTACACTACCAACAATGTTTCCATTGACCCAGTACTCTGCCTTCCTGTTATTCTTCACAAAGCTGCATTGAACTCCATTTGCCTCCATTCAGCCCAATTCTGCAGTTTACCAAGTCCCCCTGCAACCTGTATCATTCTTCCACACTGTCCACTGCTCCACTGACTTTCGTGTCGTCTGCAAATTTACTAATCCATCCACCTATGCCTGCGTCTAAGACTTTTATAAAAATGAAAAACAGCAGTGGTCCCAAAACAGATCCTTGTGGCACACCACTAATAACTGCACTGGAGGCTGATTATTTTCCATCATCTACCACTCGCTTCCTTCTTTCTAATCCAAACTGCTAAATCACACTCAATTCCATGTCGCTGCGTTTTCTCTAACAGCCTACCATGTGGAACATTATCAAAGGCTTTACTGAAGTCCATGTATACCACGTCAACTGCCCTACCCTCATCTACATGCTTGGCCACCATCTCAAAAAACTCAATATTGTTTGTGAGACACAACCTGCTCTTGAGGAAACCATATTGACATTCTGAAATCATATTGTTGTTTGCTAGATGATTACAAATATTGTCTCTTATAATCCTTTCCAAAACCTTTCCTACAACAGAAGTAAGGCTCACTGATATATAATTACCTGGGTCATGTCTACTGCCCTTCTTGATCAAGGGCAGAACATTTGCAATCATCCAGTTCTCTGGTACTGAACCTGTAGGCAATACCGACTCAATATCAAAGCCGAAGTATTTGCTATCTTCTCCCTAGATTCCCAGAGAATCCACGGATAAATCTCATCCAGCCCAGGGGACCTGTTTACTTTCAATCCTTCTAGAAGTGATAACTAACCTCGATCCTTTCTAGTCTAACATCTTCAACCTTATTATTGTCTACAATATTCTCATTTTCCTGAGTGAAAACCAATGAGAAATGATCGTTTAGCACCTCTCCGATTTCCACAGTGTCCACACTCAACTTCCCAATTCTGTCTTTGATTGGCCCTATTCCTACCCTATCCTTTATTCCTCACATGCCGATAGAAAGCTTCAGGGTTCTCCTTTATTCTTTTCGCTAAGGACTGCCAGTGTCCTCCCTTTGCTCTTCTTAACTCTCTTTAAATCCTTCCGAGCTGATCTGCATGTCTCCATCGCCTCATCTGTACCATTTGCCTCATCAACACATAAGCTTCCTACTTCTTCTTAACAAAAGATGCAATTTCTGTGGTAAACCACGGTTCACTTACCTTATCACTTCCTCCCTGCCTGACAGGGACATTCCTATCAAGGACACGCAATATCTGTTCCTTAAACCAACTCCACATTTCCATTGTCTGCATCCACTGCATTTTGCTACCACATTCTATGCATCCTAATTCTTGCCGAATCGCATTATAATTGCCACTGCCCCATCGATAGGTCTTCACCTGTGGCAGGTAACTATCCCTTTCCATCACTAAACTAAACATAACTGAATTATGATCACTCTCTCCAAAGTGCTCACCCACAACTAAATCAAACACCTAGTCCGGTTCAGGACCAAACACAAGATCCAACGTGGCCTCCCCTCTTGTCGGTCCTTTGACATACTGTGTCAGGAAACCCTCCTGTACACATTGGATCCATCCGACGTACGAGAGTTATAGCATTTCCAGTCAATGTTGGGGAAGTTAAAGACCCCATATTGACGACCATGTTACTTTTACTCCTACCCAGAGTAATTTTGCAAATCCTCTCTTCCCCCTCTCTGGAACTCTGCGGCGGCCTATAAAAAAATCCAAGCAGTGTTATCTCCCCTCTCCTGTTCTATCCTCAGCCCACACTACTTCAGTAGACAAGTCCTCATCAAAAGTTCTCTCAGCCACCGTTATACTATCCTTGACTAACATTACATGCATGGACCCATTGCTTCAAACTCCATGAGGCAGCTATACCCTCTATGACAGACAGACTCAGTCTGGAACCTCCTCTGTCCTTAATACCTTATGTACTGCCTACGCTCCTCCATTTCCCCTTTGCACGTTCCCTTTCCAATGCACCCCATCTGCATCACTCACAATTGGAGCTGTCAAGGGCAGAAGTCTGTGGAATAGCCTCCCTAACCTTCTCTATCTTCCTTTAAGATGTATTTTAAAATCATTCTCTTTAATCAATGTTTTGATCATCCATGAAGCACCTTAGGAGATTTGCCATTGTGAAAGATTCCATACAATGCAAGTAGTTGTTTTTATTGCCATACATTAGGAGAAACACGAATGATGCTTTCAAAATTCTAACAAGAAAATCACTGATAGGCATAGTGTGCAGGCCAAATAATAACATCACATTGGGATGGGCAATTAACAAAGAAATAACTAAAAGCCTGTAAAAATGATATGTCTATTACCATGGGTGATTTTAATCTATATGTAGATTGTTCGAACCAGCTCAGTCAGGGTAGCCGTGAGGAGTTCATTAAGTGTATCCATGATAGTTTTTTTGAACAGAATGAAATTGAACCGACAAGGAGCAAGCTATCCAAGATCTGGCCCCTGTGCAATGAGACAGGAATAATTAATAACCTCAGAGTTAGGGATCCTCTTGAAAGAAGTGATCACTGTATGATTGAAGTTAGAATACATATGGAGAGTGTGAAGATAAAATTTAATACCTTGGTCCTGTGCTTGAACACGAGGAACTAAAATAGAATGAGTGAGAACCTGGATAACGTAGACTGGAAACAAATATTTTATGGTGGGACAGTTGATGAGCAGTAAAAGATTTTCAAAGACATTTTAGGAAGTGCTCAGCAAAGGCATATTCCAGTGAAAAGGAAGGACTGTAAGGAAAGGCGGTGGACAAAAGATAGGGAATTCTACACCAGTTAGTTTATTCTCTGTAGTTGGAAAGATGCTTGGGTTTATTATCAAGGAAGAAATAGCAGGGAATCTGGATAGAAATTGTCCCATTGGGCAGAGAGAGCATGGATTCATGAAGGGCAGGTCATGCTTGACAAATCGTTTGGAATTCTATGAAGACATTTCGAGCAAGGTAGACAACGGGGACCCAGTGGATGCAGTGTATCTGGATTTCCAAAAGACCTTCAACAAGGTGCTGTGCAAGAGGCTGTTGCATTAACTAAGAGTGCATGGGATAGAGTGTTAACATGGTTAGAAGATTGGATGACTAACAGGAAGCAGAGTGGGGACAAATAAGCCTTATTCGGGCTGGCAATCAGTAACTAGTGAGGAGAAAGTGATGATGCTGGAGATCAGAGCTGAAAATGTGTTGCTGGAACAGCGCAGCAGGTCAGGCAGCATCCAGGGAACAGGAGAATCTACGTTTCAGGCATAAGCCCTTCTTCAGGAATCAGTAACTAGTAGTGTGCCTCTCGGATCAGTGTTGGGACTGCAATTATTTAGAATTGATACAGATGATTTGGAGTTGGGGACCACATATAGGGTGTCAAAGTTTGCATATGACACTAAGATGAGTTGCAGAACAATGTGTGCGGAGGACTGGGAAAATTTGCAGAGGGACATAGATACATTGAGTGAGTGGGCAATGGTTTGGCAAGTGGAATATTATGTTCATAAATGTAAAGTCATACTCTTTGGTTGGAGTAACATTAATAAAAAGATTATTACTTAAATTTTGAAAAGTTGTGTTATTTGCTATGCAGAGGCACCTGAACATCCTTCTGCAGGAGGGTTGGTCACCAGGTACAATAATCAATTCAGAAAGCAAATGGAATTTTGTCCTTCATTGCTGAAGAGATTGTGTTTAAAAGCAAAGGTAATGTTCTAACTATAGTGGGTGCTGGTGAGCCCACACCAAAACTACATGTAGTTTTTATCTCCTTACTTGCTCAAGGATGTACTGGCACTAGAGGGGGGGCAGAGGAGGTTAACTAGGTTGATTCCGGAGGGGAGGGGTTTGGCTTAACAGAGACTGAGTGAATTGGGATTATATTCATTGGAATTCAGAAGAATGGAAAGATATAAATTAATTAATGGAATGGATAAAATAGAAGTAGAGAGGATGTTTCCACTGGCAGGTGAAGCTATGACAAGACGGCATCATCTCAAGGTTAGAGGCAGCAAATTTAGGACTGAATTGAAAAGGAACTTCTTGACCTCTGTGGAATTCATTGCCCAGGGAAGTAGTTGATGCAAGTTCAATGAACGTTTTTAAAGCTAAGTTAGTTTTTCAAAAAAAGAAATAATTAATTAAGGAATACAGTGAGAACGTGGATAAATGCATCCACAAAATGATCAGCCATGATCTTATCGAATGGTAGAGCAGGCTCGAAGGGCAGGACGGCCTTCTCCTTTTCCAAGATATTTTGTTCTTATGTTATGCATTCCTCCCTCACTCGTGACTTGGAGGTGCCGGTGTTGGATTAGGATGGACAAAATTAAAATCCACATAACATCTGGTTATAGTCCAACAGGTTTATTTGGAAGCACTACTTTGCTGGTCCTTCATCAGGTGGTTGTGTGATTTTTAACTTTGTCCCTCGCTTTTGTAATTGAGAAACAGCAACAAAAGCCACGAAGCAGTGCACAAGCTCCAGCCAACAGTTGGTATTGTGGACAACGAAGAAGGTTATATCAGAATACAGTGGGATATTGATCAGATGCGCCAATGAGTTGAGGAGTGGCAGATAGGATTTAATTTAGATAGATTAGGTTAGGATATCTGGTTGGCATCGACAGGTAGGACCTAAGAAGTGATTGATGTCAGCGGCGGACCAGCGGCGGAAAGGCAGGGGAGGAGCTGGAGGACCTGGCGGGGCAGTTGGACCTCCGACCAATCAGTGAATGAGGGCGGGACTAGACTATACCACGTGATCATCCTCGCGGTGGGCGCGGATGTTCGGAGCGTGTGTGTGAGGAGGGCTGTCGGTAAGGAAAGAAATAAACAGCAGGAAGCGGGAGGGAAATGGTGTTTGTATGGTCTGAGAGGTTTTACAGTCATTTGGTACACATCGGAAAATACAAATTTGAAACTTACAGTCCCGTTTTTGCAGCAAACGGGAATATGCCTCGTTGAGTAATCTGGTAAAAACAATGACTGCAGATGCTGGAAACCAGATTCTGGATCAGTGGTGCTGGAAGAGCACAGCAATTCAGGCAGCATCCGAGGACAGGCAAAATCGACGTTTCGGGCAAAAGCCCTTCATCAGGAATAAAGGCAGAGAGACTGAAGCGTGGAGAGATAAGCTAGAGGAGGGTGGGGGTGGGGATAGAGTAGCATAGAGTACAATAGGTCAGTGGGGAAGGAGATGAAGGTGATAGGTCAGGGAGGAGAGGGTGGAGTGGATAGGTGGAAAAGGAGCTAGGCAGGTCGGACAAGTCCGGACATGTCAGGGGATCGCGGACCCGAACAGGACAAACAGTACAGACTACAGATTCAAAAACACCAGCAACGGTTCTCCATCAAGATCCTCCGCTCCACGCTTGCAGCAATGCGCCGGTACCTAACCTCTCTCCAGTCTGCCCTGCCACAGCTGAGGGCCACACTCTCTCAGAATTGCAAAAGACCCACTCTGTACTACATCCTCAGGAGAATTCATACTCTCAACAAACAGTATTTCAATTCCATCTCAAACATCAAAAACTGTAAGTACAACAAACTTTTATCTACTCACCTCCATAACCAGCGCTCCTCGAACATTCCAGAAGATTCCCCTGGCCTCGGAAACGCCATTAGCCATGCGGCTGATGCAGCTACCACCCCCACA
This sequence comes from Chiloscyllium plagiosum, assembly GCF_037043375.1. Classification (NCBI taxonomy): domain Eukaryota; kingdom Metazoa; phylum Chordata; class Chondrichthyes; order Orectolobiformes; family Hemiscylliidae; genus Chiloscyllium; species Chiloscyllium plagiosum. Next base: position 69,735,521 of record NW_028270174.1, read on the forward strand.
CTGATTGATGATGTCACTTCTGCCCCCATCATGGCCACTCCCACAGCCACTTCCGGCCCTCACATCATCGCCGATGCCACACCCTCAGTGACTTCCGCCACCCCTACTGCCGTGTCTGCCACCACTTACGTCCCCACCAACGCCACTCACCTGCATTCTGCTGACACGCCCCCCACAGACCCCACTGTCACTATCCCCACCCCCCAGAACCCTGAGGGGAACACTACCCCTGCTCATGACTCTACCCCCATTCCCCCCACCATCACACCCACTCCAGGTACTGGCTCTGACCCCACTCCAGCTCTACACCCACACCAGCTCCCAGCCCTGCCAAGTTTTCACCATCCCTCCAGACCTCCCCCTCACTGAGGACGAACGATCAGTCCTCAGCAAAGGACTCACCTTCGTCCCCCTCCGTCCACGCATCAATGAATTTAATACACGCCGTGACATCGAACAATTCTTCCGTCGCCTCCGCCTCCGAGCTTACTTTCACAATCAGGACTCCCGCCCACCTTCCGAGGACCCCTTCGCCCACCTCCAACACACTGCATCCACCTGGACACCCCGCGCTGGCCTATTACCTGCCCTCGACCTCTTCATTTCCAACTGCCGCCGGGACATTAACCGCCTCAACCTGTAGACCCCCCTCCCCCACTCCAACCTCTCATCCTTACAACGCGCAGCCCTCCAATCCCTCTGCTCCAATCCTGACCTCACCATCAAGCCAGCGGACAAAGGGGGCGCAGTGGTAGTCTGGCGCACTGACCTCTACATCACTGAAGCCAAACGCCAACTCGAGGACACCTCTTCCTACCGCCCCCTTGACCATGACCCCACCCCCCATCACCAAACCATCATCTCCCAGACCATGCAGAACCTCTTCACCTCAGGAGATCTCCCACCCACAGCTTCCAACCTCATAGTCCGGGAACCCCGCACTGCCCGGTTCTACCTCCTTCCCAAGATCCACAAGCCTGACCACCCTGGCCGACCCATTGTCTCAGCATGCTCCTGCCCCACTGAACTCATCTCTACCTACCTCGACACTGTCCTATCCCCCCTAGTCCAGGAACTCCCCACATACATTCGAGACACCACCCACGCCCTCCACCTCCTCCAAGACTTCCGTTTCCCCGGCCCCCAACGCCTCATCTTCACCATGGATATCCAATCCCTCTACACCTCCATCCGCCATGACCAGGGCCTCCAAGCCCTCCGTTTTTTCCTCTCCAGACGTTCCCAACAGTACCCCTCCACCGACACTCTCATTCGTTTGGCCGAACTGGTCCTCACCCTTAACAATTTCTCCTTTGAATCCTCCCACTTCCTCCAGACCAAAGGGGTAGCCATGGGCACACGTATGGGCCCCAGCTCTGCCTGTCTCTTTGTTGGCTACGTAGAGCAGTTGATCTTCCGTAATTACGCCGGCACCACTCCCCACCTCTTCCTCCACTACGTTGATGACTGCATTGGCGCCACCTCGTGCTCCCGTGAGGAGGTTGAGCAATTCATCAACTTCACCAACACATTCCACCCTGACCTTAAATTTACCTGGACCATCTCTGACACCTCCCTCCCCTTCCTGGACCTCTCCATCTCCATCAGTGACGACCGACTTGACACTGACATTTTCTACAAACTCACCGACTCCCACAGCTACCTGGATTACACCTCTTCCCACCCTACCTCTTGCAAAAATGCCATCCCGTATTCCCAATTCCTCCGCCTCCGCCGTATCTGCTCCCAGGAGGAGCAGTTCCACCATAGAACACACCAGATGGCCTCCTTCTTTAGAGACCGCAATTTCCCTTCGCACGTGGTTAAAGATGCCCTCCAACGCATCTCGTCCACATCCCGCACCTCCGCCCTCAGACCCAACCCCTCCAACCGCAACAAGGACAGAACGCCCCTGGTGCTCACCTTCCACCCTACCAACCTTCGCATAAACCAAATCATCCGCCAACATTTCCGCCACCTCCAAACAGACCCCACCACCAGGGATATATTTCCTTCCCCACCCCTCTCCGCCTTCCGCAAAGACCGTTCCCTCCGTGACTACCTGGTCAGGTCCATGCCCCCCTAAGATCCACCCTCCCATCCTGGCACTTTCCCCTGCCACCGCAGGAACTGTAAAACCTGTGCCCACACCTCCTCCCTCACCTCCATCCAAGGCCCTAAAGGAGCCTTCCACATCCATCAAAGTTTTACCTGCACATCCACTAATATCATTTATTGTATCCGTTGCTCCCGATGCGGTCTCCTCTACATTGGGGAGACTGGGCGCCTCCTAGCAGAGCGCTTTAGGGAACATCTCCGGGACACCCGCACCAATCAACCAAATCGCCCCGTGGCTCAACATTTCAACATTTCAGGGCATCAATGTGGATTTCAACAGTTTCCTCATTTCCCCTTCCCCCACCTCATCCTAGCTTCTAACCTCCAGCAACTCGATCCCCTGACCTGTCCGGACTTGTCCGACCTGCCCAGCTCCTTTTCCACCTATCCACTCCACCCTCTCCTCCCTGACCTATCACCTTCATCTCCTTCCCCACTGACCTATTGTATTCTATGCCACTCTCTCCCCACCCCCACCCTCCTCTAGCTTATCTCTCCACACTTCAGGCTCTCTGCCTTTATTCCTGATGAAGGGCTTTTGCCCAAAACGTCGATTTTGCCTGTCCTCGGATGCTGCCTGAATTGCTGTGCTCTTCCAGCACCACCGATCCAGATTTCAACTCCCCCTCCCACTCTGCGGAGGACATGGAGGTGCTGGGCCTCCTCCATCGCCGCTCCCTCACCACCAGACGCATGGAGGAAGAACGCCTCATCTTCCGCCTAGGAACACTTCAACCCCAGGGCATCAATGTGGATTTCAACAGTTTCCTCATTTCCCCTTCCCCCACCTCATCCTAGTTTCTAACCTCCGGCAACACGATCCCCTGACGTGTCCGGACTTGTCCGACCTGCCTAGCTCCTTTTCCACCTATCCACTCCACCCTCTCCTCCCTGACCTATCACCTTCATCTCCTTCCCCACTGACCTATTGTACTCTATGCTACTCTATCCCCACCCCCACCCTCCTCTAGCTTATCTCTCCACGCTTCAGTCTCTCTGCCTTTATTCCTGATGAAGGGCTTTTGCCCGAAACGTCGATTTTGCCTGTCCTCGGATGCTGCCTGAATTGCTGTGCTCTTCCAGCACCACTGATCCAGAATCGTTGAGTAATCTGCCCGAGTGAGCGCCGCCATCTTTATTCGGGGCAATGATTCACTGTACACGTGCGCGGCCGCCAGCTTTGTAGGGGGCAAAGTTCAGGAATGTATGTACAGCCTTCCCTGGTAAAAAGAGTCAGAGGGTAGGATTTACACAGAGCACATTCAAACCCAGAGAAATGTATTTTTTTTATGGATTTGTTTCGTCATTCATTTAAATGATTTGGATGTGAATAGAGGCCGTATAGTTAGTAAGTTTGCAGGTGACACCAAAATTGGAGGTATTGTGGACAATGAAGAAGGTTATCTCAGAGTACAGTGGGATATTGATCAGATGGGCCAATGGGCTGAGGCGTGGCAGATTGGATTTAATTTAGATAGATTAGGTTAGGATATCTGGTTGGCATAGGTTGGACCGAAGAAGTCTGTTTCTGTGCTAGACATCTTTGACTGTGGGATCATAAAAGTGAACTCTGCTCTGGTTCACCTCTGGGTTCTCTGATGTCCACTTGTTCATTATCTAGCTTCCTCAGTCTCTCATGGGTGTATTTTTGTTCTGTATAGTATTTTACTATTACTTTCACAGCTGTTTTGTAAATGAATTGAAAAATGTAGAGCTGGAAAAACACAGCAGGCCAGGCAGCATCCGAGGAGCAGGAGAATCAACGTTTCGGACATAAGCCCTTCTTCAGGAATGTAAATGAATTGTCCACTGCTACCTGGCTCCTGACCATATGCTGTTCCATTATCAGGTTATTTTTTCCACAATACCTTTGACAGTCAAGAATTCTTTTTCCAATAAGCGAGTGCATTTTCCTTCAATTTCTGACAGTCAAAGTCTGCACCATTTTCATTCACTGTAATTCATATTGCACTCCCTGAAACATCAACTGCAATATGAATTCCACAGCAACCAGTGATCAATGCCAAATCCTTATTACCTGTGGAGAGGGAGATATTTGACTTCCTTGTACTGCTGCAGTTTGTGTGGTGAAGGTGCTCCCACAACGTGGTTGGGTAAGAGACATTACAGAGTATTCACTCAGCGATATCGAAGAGTAGAAGATATCTGTACAAATCATCATGGTTTTAATTTCACAAAAATATTATTGAGAAATTTTGACATAAGGCTACAGATGGAGAATATTGTGTCCAGTGACCAAAACATTGCCAAATAAGCAGTTTTCAAGAATGCCTTAAAGGAAGAAAGTAGATCTTACAGGGTTAGAGTGGGGATTCCAGACATGTTCCCTTGGAGTCTATAGAAACAGCAACACAGGTGAACTCAAAAATAAACACATCATTGAGAGTCTGAACTAAAATGAGTTATTGAGATATGAAAGGGTGTGTGGTGCAGGGAGATAGGAATGCTTACAGCCAGGAATTAATTCAAAGGTGTGAAAGTAAATTGTTGCTGCTTATAAATGGGAGTCTTTTGATTGATCAGCAAGTTTTGGTACAAGTGAGCACTTCGGCAGTAGAGTTTTCAATATTTTTGAGATTATTGGGAGGGTGAATGTGGGATGCTGGCCAGGAGTGGCTTTAGATAATGAAATCTAGAGTTAACAAAAGGAATGAATGAGAGTTTCAGCAAAAGAGCTGAGACTGTGGTAAGGTCAGGTGATATCACTGAAGTCGAAACAGTGATCTTGGAGGGGGTCTGGCCTGTCATCCTCACCTCATTCAGCTGTTTGTCAGTTTGTGAATCAAGTCTGTAACAAGCTCAGGAACTGAGTGGCCCTGGCAGAACCCAAACTGGGCATCGCTGAGCAGGTTATTGCTGAGCAGGTGCTTGACAGCACTGTTGATGACACTGGGATATAGGTGAATTAATGTTATTTCTGAAATTATAAGTTCTGATACAGAGTAAATGAATTCACATTAGTTTGGGATTGTTTTGGACGAGAGCTGACTTAGCAAGAATGAGGAAATATATAATCCGTTACAAAATGGTATGTTAGCATGAGACGTGATTACAGAACAATGGTAGAAATACAGGCACTAGATAAAATGCTGTGAAAAGAGGCCTTTATAAACATCTGTTTCCCACTTGTACAGAGACACAGGAACAAACCCCAATTAAAAGGGCTTAGTGATAAGATGCTATGAGGGGCAGCGCAGATGGAGGGAGCAGATAATGATAAGCAAAGGATGGGATGACGTGAAACAACTTTATGGGAGGCAGAGATAGACATTTGTCACTGACAAGGCCGGATAAACAGAAGTTGTGGGATCAGTCTTAAGGAAATGAATGACGTAAGCCGAGGATGGGGGCAAACAATGGAATAAGGAAAAAATATTGGAATTCAAACTGTATAAATTTCGAGAGTTTGTTGGATTTGGTGTGCATTTGTCATTGCCTTACCTGGCATTAGACATGGCACCCACTTGCAAGTGTACAAATAAACGACACTGTTTCAGATTTTTGGTCTCGGATTGAAATTATTAAAGTGAGTGAGCTTTTGTTTCTCACAACACCTTCCATTACTTCACTGCTGAGCGAGTGTGGACTGATAGAGGGGAATTGGTTGGGTTGGATCTGCCCTATGTTTTTGTGTTGGAACATCCCTGAGCAATGTTCCACAAAGTCAGTAGGTGCCAGTGCTGGAGCAGTACTTGCCTTGGAGGGCAGCAGGTTCTGCAGCACAGCCAACAGTATTATTGCCAGAATATTGGCAGGGCCCATACATTTACACTGCTTATCCATTTCTTGATCTGATTTGAAATGGGTTTTCAACCAAGTCGATTCATATCTGTGATGTCAGGGACCAATGGAGAAGGCTCATCCACTTGGCACTGTTGGCTGAAAATCGCTGCTGATGCTGTCCTCTTATCTGTTGCATGAATGTGTGAGACCCCTCCATCGGTAAGGCTAGGGATATCTGTGATGCTTCCTCCAGTGAGTTGTTTAATTGTCCATCACTATTCTTGACTAGGTGTGGCAGAACTGCAGAACTCAGATCTGATCCATTGGTTATGGGATCACTTAGTTCTATTTGGTGTTGCTTGTGTTGTTTGGCATGCAGGTTTGGTAGCTGCACCAGGTTGGCACCTCATTTTTAGGTATGCCTGGTACTGCTCCTGGCATGCCCTCCTGCATTCACCATTGAACCAGGGTTGATTCCCCTGGCTTGATGTTAATGGTTGAGTGGGGGATATCAAGCCATGAGTTTCAGATTGGGCTGGAGTACAGTTCTGCTGCTGTTGGCCCACAGTGAGGTGGAAGTTGCAGGGTCAAGAGGGCTGATTGTGTGGTTGTATTTGCTAGTGCATTGGTAGATGTAATGTGGTCCATCCAGTTTCATTCCTTTGTTGAGACTGTGCAGTGATTAATACAATGAGTGACTTGATGGGCCACTGTCGGGTTTCTTTCCCTCAAGGACATTGTCAATGGCAGAAAAACATCCCCAATAGTTCCATGGCAAACAGTACATTCTTCATTCCAGTTATTTTTTTCTTGACTTCAGAGCCACCCTCTACCGATTTGGGATTCAAACCTGAACTTCAGTTGTATATTTTAACATTCTTGATAAATGATAAATACGACAGGTTTGTTCACTTATTTTTAGAATCACTATCACAGGTTTTGTTTATTGTTTTGGAAATAAAAAAAATTGTCCATTACTCTGTCTCCTCCATCCTCCCCTCCAACAACAAGAGTGAGGAGCACATGGAGTTTCTCTGACAATAACATTGAGACAATCCGATCAGCTGCCTCTGCTTCTTTCCGCCCTCTTCACTAGTCCACCGAGCCAAACTGCCTCACAAGGATGCTCCTCATTTTAGTCCTAAACTTGCATTTCCTAGAGTCCCTTGTCAAGCCTTATTGGAGGTCATCTTGACCATTTACCCTAGTGTAGCTAAATCATGGACATTCCAAATCTCCGTCTCATCCTCCTGCTTGTCACCGCCCCCCCCCCCTTGCAATTCACAGATATTGTTCCATGATCTGTCTGTCTGTCTTTTCTGGTTATGTCCTTCTCACCCTTCTGCTAACAGCTAATATTTGACCTCACCATCATTGGAAAATCCTGCTCCATCTCCACTCTCCCTTTCCTTGCTGAATTCATTGTCTTTGGTGTCCCTGCAGGATCTATCCTTGGTCTGTCCTGTTTCTCACCTACATACTGCCAGGAGATAACATCGCCCAAAAGCACTGTGTTAGGTTTCACATATACACTGACACTGTCCAGCTCTCCCTCCCCATCATCCATCTCCATTCCTCCACTATTACTCAGTTATCAAACTGCTTGCCATGCTTCGATTAGCTGCAATTCAGTACAATGAAACACTGTAATTGCTAAACCCATTGCCTTCAGTTGCTATTCCAAATTCATTTCCCTTACTGCTGTGTCCCTCCCTCTCACTGGGAAGTGTCTGAGGCAGAACTACATTCTTCACAATATTGCTTTCATATCTGACCCCAAGGTGACCTTCTGATCAGACATCTACACAATCACAAACACCAGGAATTCCAATCTCTAAAACGTTGCTTGTCTCCTTCTCACCCCAGCTCCATTGCTACTGAAACCCTAACCTGTGTCGGTGTTGCCTTTAACTTGACAAATCTGAAACAGAACCCTTGATTCCACGACTGACCCAGAATCTGGTTCAAGACTCACCTGTAATGGGACACATCCTCTCCATATTTACCCTGTCAAACCTCGACAGAATCCTGTATGTTTCAAAGAAATCACCTCTCATTCTTCCAAAGTCCAGTGAGTAGATTCCCAACTTATTCAGCCTTTGCTTACAGGGATAATCCCTTCAAAACGGGGATCATCCCAATGGATCTTCTCTGAAATGCCTCCAATAAGCTGGTCTATTTCGTTAACTAAAGCGACCAAATCTGTTCACGTTACTCCAGTTGTGGTCTCACTCGCCATTTGTTTAGTTGCCCTAAGGTATATATTCCAAACTGTTATATTGCAAACTATTTGAAATAAGAGACAACATTCCATTCCCCTTCCTGATTCCATGTTGTAACTGTGTGCTAGCTTTCTGTGTTTCCTCCTCATTTTCCCCCAATCCCTTTGTGGTGCAGCTTTCAACAGTTTATCCCAAGTTATACTCTATTTGCCAACTTGTTGCCACGTTTCCTGTGAATATCTCTCTGTAAACTGTTTATAATTATATTGGAACTTTCCTGTTATGCCTTTTCTAGGAGATTTCCCCCTTCATTATTCGAAACATATACTGTGAGCACTGGGCAGTGGGAAGCATGCGCAGTTGCTATCTTTCAGGGATACTCTGTTTCATGACTGGGAGGAGCTTGCTGCCCATCGGTCAGAATGGAGACATCTTGCCCATCAAGCTGCATGAGCCTTTCACACCCCAAGTCTAATTGAGGAGGCACAGCGGCAGAACGGAAGGAAAGAAAATGAAGCAAATCCTGCTCTCCATATCTCACTGAATCTTGGGACATTCTGTCCCATGTTCAGTCACATGAAGTCCCAAGGTGGAAACTCATAGAAACTCACATAGATTTGCCCTTGAAGTGCCTGCTAACCTCCATCAGCGATAATCTGTACAGTCATCCTGGGCCAGGAGGAGGGGATTGTATGAGTTTCAAACTTGAACTGACAGTGACGGATTTTATAAACTTGTATTACAGGCAGATATTCAGATGGTAATCTCAGTCATTGTAACGCCACACTCTGACAGAATTACTCAATTCATCAGGACCTGTATATTCATATTGTGTGAGAGTATTGTGTTCCAGATCAATACCATTTGCTGAATAAAAGTTCTCCTTTGAATCAAACCATCCTCTCAATAGATCTTCCCAAATCTTCAACATGTGTCCTGTAATCCTTGTATAATGAGCTGATGGGTGTAAGGTTTATTATTATAACGTGTAACTTTTGTAAACCACTTTGTCACAGCTCCCCAAATTTCCTTTGCTACAAGGAGAACAATCTCAGTTTCCCCAAACCGCTGATTCCACAATGTCTGTTTACTCTCTATAAGGTACACATCAGGATAATGTTGGAACATTCTCCACTTGCCGGCATCAGTGCAGACCCCCCCAACAATATTAAAGAAAGTGAACATCCTCCAGGATAAAGCACTGTACCTGAATGATGTCCCATCCACCACCTTCAGCATTCCCTCTCCCCACCCCCGATGTGCTTTGGCATCACTGTATAAAAGATCAAGTCAGCATTGTCCGACCCGACCATAAGACTGCTCTCTCATTAGAGAGATGTCTGGTAGTGGTTAACCTGAATATTACCACAGCGCAGGCAAGGGGAGAGGTTAAAAAGGAGAGTCCATTAATTGTGGATGGTTATTCTTGATGTGTATTAGCAACACACATATCACGTGATCCATTAATGTTAAAAAAGCCCCACAAATTCTGCAACTAAAATCCCCCATTCCTTGAACCATCGTGGTAAATCTCCTGTGCCCCCTCTCGTGGACCCTGCCATCCTTCACAATGTGTGGGTGATCTGTGTTTGCACAGACCCAGCTGCTCTGAACCCTGTGGGTGATAGCATAGAGCAACAGTTGCACTAAACCTCACTGTCCGGAAGAGAGTGAGAGACAGAAATCCCGATGGCATTTAAAATCTATTTAGGAACACACTTGCAAGGCCAAGGCTGACAGGTCTATGGGCTCAGTGCTGGAAAATGAGATTAAAATAGTTAGCTGGGAGATTTCTTTACAGCATAAACCCAATGGACCACAAAACCATTTTCTGTCATGTAGACCACAGAAGAGTAATATAGGAATATGACAAGCCACAATAGAAACCAGGTCAGAGAAGGTGATATTAGAATAGATGATACGGGATTGATTAATGTTTTTGGAGGAAAATGTGACAGAGGTTAAGCGGGACATTGTGGAGCTCTGGATTCAGGAATCTGAAATAAAAATGGGTTATCCTGAAGGCTGGAATTAAAGAAAGGCACATCACAGAGATTTGTGAGGGTGGACATGATTAAAGATAGGGTACTGAGACTGGAGGAGATTAGAGATTGGTGGACGTTGCAGAGATTGAGATGTTTTTGATGCAGAGATAGTGATAGTTCTGAGGCTAGAGAGGAATTATAGAGATAAGGATGAGTTGTTAGCTTTCCCAACACTACCTCTTTACTGATAAATGATTGTTTCTCTGTCCTCATCTGCCATTGCCTCCATAGGCCTGCGACAATGAGAGTACACAGACAGTATGTTCCTGTTAAGGCCAAGGCTGGGAGGCGTCGAGAATGCTGCGAAATTGAGGCTCTGGTCAAGAAAATGAAGAAAGGATATGGCAGGTACAGACCACTGTGTTTTTGTGAATCCCTAGAGGACAATAAGGGCAGTAGGAGTATACTCGCGGGAAAGCAGGAGGCAAAAAAGGGGACATGAGATAGCTTTGGGAAATAGGTTTAAGGAGAATCCAAAGAGATTCTACAAATACACTGAAGACAAAAGAATAACTAGGCAGAGAATAGCGACCCTCCAAGATCAACAAGACTGTCTATGGAACAGCAAGAGGTGAGGGAGATTCTGTAAGTATTTCATGTCAGTTTTTACTGAAAGGGGATATGGAAGTTAGAGAAGTTGGAGAAATAAATAGTGATAATTTGGCAAGTGTAAATATTACAGAGGAGGAGGTACTGGATGTGTTAAAATGCATAAAGGTGGATAAATCCCTGGAATCTGATCAGGTGTATCCCAGAACTTTGTGGGTAATTAGGGAAGCTTTTGCTGGGCCCCTCACTGCGATATTTGTATCATCGATCGCCACAGGTGAGGTGCTGGAAGACTGGTGCCATTATTTGAGAAAGGTGGTAAGGAAAAGCCAGGGAACTATAGACCGGTGAGCCTGAAGTCAGTGGCAGAGAAGTTGTTGGAAGGGATTCTCAGGAACAGGATTTACATGTCATTGGAAAAGCAAGAAATGATTAGGGAGAGTCAGCATGGCTTTGTGCATTGAAATCATTAACTTGGACTTGAGAAAGACACAAGGTTTCACATAACACACTGGTTAGCAGGTTAGCAGCCATAGAATTCTAGCGGAACTAGCTGTTTGGATACGGAATTTGCTGGAAGGTCAAAGAGTCATAGATGGACAGCACAGAAACAGAGACCCGTCGGTCCAACCAGTACATGCTGATCAGATATCCCAATGCAATCTAGTCCCACCTGTCAGCACCCGGCCCATATCCTTCCTATTCATGTACACATGAAGATGCCTTTTAAATGTTGCAATCGTAATGGCCTCCACCACTTCCTCTGGCAGCTCATTCCATACACGTACCACCCTCTGTATGAAAACTTTGCCTCTCACGTTTCTTTAAAGTCTTTCCCCTCATACCGTAAACCTATGCCCTCTAGTGCTGGGATCCTCCACGCCAGGGAAAAGACTTTGTCTATTTATCCTATCCATACACCTCATGTTTTTATATACATAGATAAGATCACCTCTCAGCCTCCGACGCTGCAGGGAAAACAGCCCCAGTCTATTCAACCTCTATTCAACCCCCAGCCTAGCTCAAATCCTCCAACCCTGGCAACGTTCTTGTAAATCTTTTCTGAACCCTTTCAAGTTTCACAACATCCTTCCAATAGGAGGGAGACCAGATTTGTACGCAGCGTTCCAAAAGTGGCCTACCCAATGTCCTATACAGTTGCAACATGATCTCATAACTCCTGTACTCAATACTTTGTCCGATAAAGGAAAGCATACCAAATGCCGCCTTCACTATCCTATCTACCTGCACTCCAAGGTCTCGTTGTTCAGTATCACTCCTCAGGACCTTACCATTAAGTGTATAAGTCCTGCTAAGATTTGCTTTCCCAAAATGCCACTCCTCAGCCCATTCACCCATCTGATCAAGATCCCATTTTACTCTGAGGTAATCATTTTCACTGTCCACTACATCTCCAGTTTTGGTGTCATCTCACTAACTATACCTCCTATGTTCACATCCAAGTCATGATATAAATGAAAGGTCGTGGATCCAGCAGTGATCATTGTAACACTCCACTAGTCACACGCCTCCAGTCTGAAAAGCAACCCTCCATCACCACCCTCTGTCTTCTGCCTTTGAGCCAGTTCTGTACGCAAATGGTTAGTTCTCCCTGTATGCCATGAGCTCTAACCCTGCTGAGCAGTCAGTCTCATAGTGAAGGGTGCTTTTTGGACTGGAAGCCTGTGATGAGCAATGTGCTGTTAGGCTGGGTGCTGTGTCCACTGCTTTTTGCCATTTATGTAAATGATTTCTATGTGAATATAGGAGCTATGATGAGTAGGTTTACAATAGAGACCAAAATTGGAGGTGCAATGGACAGCAAAGTTACCTGAGAGTACAATGAGACTCCGATCAAATGGGCTGAGGAGTGGCAGATGAAGTTTAATTTAGATATATGTGAGGTTCTGCATTTTGGAAAAGCAAATTAGGGTGGCACTTATGCACTTAATGGGAATGTCCTGGGGAGTGTTGTTGAACAAAGGCACCTTGGAGTGCAGTTTCATAGTTCCTTGAAAGTGGAATCGTAGATAGGCAGGGTAGTGGATAAAGTGTTTGGTGTACTTGCCTTTATTGGTCTGTGCATTGAGTACAGGAGTTGTGACGATATTTTGCGGCTGTACAGGACATTCATTCAGCCACTTCTGGAATTCTGCTTTCAGTCCTGGTCTCCCTGCTATTGGAATGATATTGTGAATCTTGAAAGGATTCAGAAAAGATGCTAAGATGTTGCCAGGGTTGAGGATTGAGCTATAGGGAGAGGCTGAATAGACTGAGGCTGTTTTCACTGGAGAATCGGATGCTGAGAGGTGACCATAGAGGTTGATAAAATCGTTAGGGGCATGGATAGGATAAACAGCCAGGGTCTTATTCCTATTTCGGTGAGTCCAAAACTAGAAAACACAGGTGTGAGGGAAAAGATTGAAAAGGATTATTAGGTGCAAAGTTTCAAGCTGAACGTGGTACGTGTATGGAATGAGCTGCCAGAGAAAGTGTGGAGGCTGGTACAGTTACAACATTTAAAAGGCATCTCATTGGATATGTGATTGGGAAAGGTTTAGAAGGCTATGGGCCAAGTGCTGGCATTTGGGACAAGATTAATTTAGCATATCTGGTCGGCATGGACAAGTTGGACTGAAAGGTCTGTTTCTGTGCTGTACTTCTCTATAACTTTAATAAATTAAAATTAACGTAGGTTTCTCTTTTATGGAGAGTTAGCAGAAGGTCAGACAATTCTCCTTGGAGCTGAGAAGGTTAAGCAATGATTTCGACCAGTAGTTGATTTGTTTCCAGGGTATTTCATTTACAGAGAGACAGAGTGAGAAATTTTTAACATCACAATTTTTAGTAAATATTTTCAGGTAACTGGCAAATAACGCAGAGGAAAAATGTGAAGATTATTTTACTCACTAAGTTCTAAGCATCTGGAACAGTTTGAAAGACAGCTGGATGCAGATTCAGTAGTTATTGTCAAAACAAATTTGAAATTTAACTTTTTTTAAGTAAGGATTTGGGGGGCTATGTACAAATGGGAGGTGAGTTGGGATAGACTGGTACCATCTCCAGAGGGAGAGAGTACAGCCCCAATGGGCTGAATAACCCCCAGCCCCTGTGCTCTGTGATACTGACCAATTCACTGTGAATGATGAAGCTCATCACAGGGCAGAGCCGTAGAGATGTACAGCATGAAAATAATCCCTTTGGTTAAACTGGTCCATGCTGACTAGATATCCCAACCTAATCTCGACCCATTTGCCAACACTTGGCACATATCACTCTACACCCTTCCTATTCATATATCCATCCAGATGCCAAATGGTATAATTGTACTAACATCCTTCACTTCCTAACAGAAGATTCCATACACGCACCAACCTCAGTGGGAAAAGAAATGCCCCTCAAATCCATTTTAAATTCTTCCCCTCTCATCTTAAATCTATGCCCTCTCATTCTGGACTCCCCCACCCCAGGGAAACGACCTTGTCTATTTATCCTACCCATGCCCCACATGATTTTATAAACCTCTGAGGTCACCCCTCAGCCTTTGATGCACCTGGGAGGATCCCACCACTCAGGTCACAATGGGGCCTGGCTGATTGACACAGCTTCGGACCAATAGGAGAGTTGGTGTGGTCCTCCAGCCAATGGGAGTGAATGAGGGGTGGGTCCAGCAGGCCAACACATGACCATCAGCTTTGCAGGCGCAGTGTCACTGTGAGGGGGGACTGAATGTGAAGGAGTGGGAGAGACAGCAGATATTGGGAGAGAGATGGAGTTAGTGTGGACTGGGAAGGTTGATAAACACTAATTCAGGTCTAGCAGACTGAAAGATACTCTGAGTAAATTAGAACCAAAAGAACTGCAGATGCTGTAAATCACACACAACAACCAGAAGGTACTAGAAAAGCTCAGCTGATCTGGCAGCATCTGTGAAGAGAAATCGGTTCGCATTTTCGATCCAGCGACGCTTCCTCAGGAACTGATGTTACTGAGAAAGAAATGTCGGTTTTTATGCAGAAGGTAGGGGTTAAGGAGTAAATGATAGATGGTGATAGAGTCCAAAGAGAGAGATAAGATCAGTTGGACAAAGGAGTGGATAACGATCTGACTGGGGGAGGGTGAATAGCTGTTTATAGGGACTGTTAGTGGCTAACGATAGGTAATGTGTAATGGAAGGCTATGTAATAACAAGGCCTGGTATGTGGGGTAGGGGGCAAAGACACTAGGACGTGAGAGAATTCAGGACCTAAAGTTATTGAATTTGATGTTGAAGCCAGAAGGTTGCAGGGTCCCCGAGTGGGAGATGAGGTGTTGTTCTTCCAGCTTGTGTTAAAGTGTGGCGCAGGAAAAGCGCCACAGGTCAGGCAGCATCCAAGGAGCAGGGCAATTGACGTATTGGGCATGTTAGCACTTCATCATAAATGTGGGTGGTGGAATACGGCTGAGAGATAAATAGGGAGGGGTGTTTGGGGTTGGGGGAAGGGAGCTAGGGAGGCAATAGGTGGTTGTGGATGGAGGGTAGTGGTGAGAGAGTGGAATGGACAATTGGAAAGAAAGTGGACAGATGGGACTGTTTAAGAGGGTTGTGCCGAGTTGGAGGGTTGAATCTGAGATAAGTTGGGGGAGGGGAGATGAGGAAACCTTGATGCCGTGTGGTTGAAAGTTCCCAAGGTGTTCTTCCTCCAGGTGTCGGGTGGCTCGGATTTGGGGGTGGAGGACTTGCATGTCTTTGGCAGCGGGGGGGGGGGGGGTGGGGGGTAGCTGAAGTGGTCAGCCACAGGGCGGTGGGGTTCGTTGGTGCATGTGTCCCAGAAATGTTCCCTGAAATATTTCACAATTTGGCGTCCTGAAAGCAAAGGACATAATAGGTGAGGTGTTTGGGTGGGCAGGGAAATCTATGCTGGATGTGGGAGGATCCTGTGGTACCTTGGATGGAGGTGAGGGGAAGGTGTGGGCACAGGTTTTCAACCTCTTGCAGTGGCAAGCGAAGGTACCTGGAGTGGAGGATGGGTTGGTGGGGACTGTGGATCGAACGTGGAAGTCACAGAGGGTATGGTCTCTGTGGAATGCTGAAAGGGGTGGGGAGGGAATAGCAGAGGTGTGATCATCTAAACACTTCTTCAAGGCTACAATGTTTCCTGCATCTGTCACCATTTCAGATGCTGCCAGGCCTGCTGAGGAGCTCCAGCACTTTCTGTTTTCTTTGTTGTAGAGTACTGAAAGGGGGGATTTGTAGTTGAGAAATTTAAATTGAACCTCATGTTACTGGATCCGTGCCTATCTCAATATCATTGCACACCTTTCCATCCAGATGAAAAGGCCATTCTGTCCGTGGACGAATATTTCAAATGTCAGTGTGTCTGGAAAAACGTACTGAGACAGCGAAGTCCATGTTAGCGTGGGGACTGTGGGGAGAGATTTCATTGGTTTTTGAAAGTCTAAAAAATCATGGCATATTTCCCAGGAACAGTTAAGCCCCAGATTGGTTTTGTATGAGGCAATTTACCATGAAACCAGAAAGACAAAAGGATTCATGCATCGTGGAAAAAGCTATGAAAATGGGATTGTTGTAATGGAGTGAATTATTGATCATGGATTGTAATCCATTGGCGTTGTCACGTCGGTTCCAGTGCCGTGGGGAAACACTGGAAATGTGATGAGTGCAGTGTAGGTTTGAGTTATTAAACTGGAAAGGTGCAGAAGAAATTTACAAGGATAATGCCAGGTCTCAGGGGTCTGAGTTACAGGGAGAGGTTGGACAAGCGAGGACCTTTTTGTTTAGAGCAAAGGAAACCGAGGGGGAATATTTTACAGAGGCATGGGTAAGGTGAATGCACTCAGTCTTTTTCTAAGGGAACTAAGGACTGGAGGGCATCAGTTTATGATTAGAGGAGAAAGAATAAAAGGGAAGCTGAGGGGCAACTGTTTTACACAGAGGGTGGTATGTGTATGGAATGAGCTGCCAGTGAAAGTGGTTGAGGTGCGTACATTAACAACATGTAAAAGGCATTTGGACAAATACATGGATAGCAAAGGGTCAGAAGCAGATGGACCAAGTGCAGGGAAATGGGGTTAGTGTGGATGGGCATTCTGATCAGCATGGGCCAGTTTGGGCCAAAGCGCCTGTCTCTGCTGTAGGATTCGACAACTCTAAGTATATTTGCGATTTCTCCCACTAAGTCTGTTGGTATCCTGGGACGTATTCCATCAGGGCAATGAGACTTGTGTACGTTTAGTTCCATTAACTTGCCCAGCTCTAACACTTTCGTGATAATGATTGTTTCTTGGTCCTCACCTTCCTCAGTTTCCTTATCAATTACTGGCATGTTCTTCGTATCCTCCACTGTGAAGACTGACTGCTGTGTAATCATATTCTTCAACCCTGCTGGAGAGGCATAACTAGGCACAGAACTCTGAGAGGTCTTCTTTGAGTCTTTATTGTTGAGACATGGCAGTTACCTGGATAGTGTACATGCAAAACGCCTTCAGGCAGCATCGGGTAACTCCCTGCCTGTCTGGTGTATGCTCCCATTCTTCTACCTTTTGTGCTTTGTGACTTTGAATACAGACTGTCTCTCAATATTATCTCCATGGCAACGGCAGTTCAAAAGTCTAGTTCAGTTCAGCACTTTGTGGTTAAACCACACACTCCTCCCCCCACGCCCCCGTGGCTCCCTCAAGTATCTGACAGACTCTTCAGTTTCAGGGGGGCTTTCTATCGGGATTCTGATGTGGAGGAGCCGGGGTTGGGGTGGGGTGGTCAAAGTTAAAAACCACACATCACCAGGTTATAGTCCAACAGATTTATTTGGCAATACAAGCTTTTGGGGTGTGCTGTGATTTTTAACTTGATCAGGATTGTCCCTATGGTAACAGTTAAGTGCTTCAACAATTACAGAGGCCATATGTTCCCCAAACAATAGGTTTCCCTCTAGCAGTGTAAACTGCTATTCTGTTCCTGGGGATAGCTACTCATCACGTTTTATCCCCAATTCCATCATGCTTTCTGTTGATCTTTGAAGTTTTTCCAATCTCCGAATTTCTCCTTGGTCTTTGCCAATTTGTATGCCTTCTATTTCAATTTGATAGACTACTTTATTTCCTTAGCCACCCATGGCATTTTGCTCCTTTTCCTACAGTCCTTCCTTTTCACTGATATATACTTTTGCTGAGAAATTTGAAAAATTGCTTTGATATTTCTCCACTGTCTGTCAACTGTCCCACAGTAAAGTCTTTGCTTCCAGTCTGTATTAGCCAACTCCTGCCTCATCCTATTGTAGTCTCCTTTGTTTAAGCACAGTATGTTGGGATTGGATTTAATCTTCCCGCTTTCCATCTGTGTTCTAAATTCAACCAGACTTATCACAAGTCTTTTTATCAGATTGGATGGGAGGCAATGTTTCCTGGGTGTTTTGGGCTTCATTGTCAGAGATCTTGGCTTTGTAATAAAATTTAGATTAGATTAGATTATTTACAGTGTGGAAACAGGCCCTTCGGCCCAACAAGTCCACACAAGCCCGCCGAAGTGTAACCCACCCATTCCCGTACATTTACCCCTTTACCTAACAATACGGGCAATTTAGCATGGCCAATTCACCTGACGTGCACATCTTTGGACTGTGGGAGGAAACCGGAGCAAACCCACGCAGACACAGGGAGAACGTGCAAACTCCAGTCAGACGCCTGAGTCGGGAATTGAACCCGGGTCTCTGGCGCTGTGAGGCAGCAGTGCTAACCACTGTGCCACTGTGCCACCCACATCTATAAGATAGATATTCACAACAGAGTATTCTGGACACTGTGAATGTCCTACACATTCTAAAACCATAAATCACTGTCTCCCCTCAGTTTAAAAAAGCAAAATCATTATCTCCTGCACGCTTCCTCACTATCTAAGTTTGGGACGCTAATCCACCTGACTATCCTGCATTTTCCAGAAATCTCCTTTGGTGAAGTTGGTGATTTTTGGATTCAGCTTTCCAGTTATTACCGTAAGAAGATAAGCACTGGGCGCAGGAGAGGCAATGCAGCCCTTCGAACCAGATCCACCATTTAATACCATGATGACTCAGCTCACCTCGGTCTCAGCTGGATTTTCCCACCTGCTGTCTCTCACCCTTCAACTCATTGCAAATTAAACATCTGTATCTCTTCATTAAATTTGCTCATTGTCCTGGCATCCACTGCATTTTGAATAGGGAATTCCACAGATTCAGAACACATTGAGATAGATACATTCTTCTTCATGAGAATAGAATAAAGTCTCTCTAGTGCAAAAACAGGGTATTCATCCATCGATTCCGCACCAACCCTAAAATGAGCATCCCATTCAGACCCTCCCATTCCCTGTAACCCTGCGTTTCCTGTTGCCAATTACCTAACTGGCTCATGCATGGACCCTGTGGGCAATTTGGCATAACCAAGCCACCTAACCTGCACATCTTTGGACTGTGGGAGGAAACTGGAGCACCGAACAAAACCATGCAGACATGGGGAGAATGTGTAAACTCCACACAGTTGCCTAACGCTGGAATCAAACCTTGGTCCTTGACGCTGTGAGGCAGCAGTGCTAGCCACTGAGCAACCTCTGCTTAAAATCTGCTGACCATTATTAACCTCCCCACCCTGAAATTGGCTGAATGTATATTCCTTACATCAGAAATCGGGGTGTCTAAGCGGATGTCTCAGTAAATCCCAGTGACAGCCCACATGTCCTGTGTGTCTGAATAGATATCCTATACACAATACCCTCCAGCCCACACTTTCTTTCATTTTCCAGGGACAGGTCTCCAGGGGCTTCATGGGGACTACAACTCCCACAATCCCTGAGGCAGGAACCACACGTGTGTGGGGAAACCCAGCACTGTACATGTACAGAATGTGGGAGGGTTTTGGAGCATGTTCTTTGGGGTAACTAGCGGAAAGCATTTCACACTGTGATTGGCTGGAGAAGGGACGTATCTGCTTGTAGTATTGATCTGTTGGGGGGGGTCAAAGTGTCACTATGCCCAGATGGGACCAAGTTCCATTCGCAACTTGTCATAACACTGGGAATTGACTAATGGGAAACAAGGAAGGATCTGACCCATTCTCCCAGACTGAAGGTTCCTCTTCTGTCCAGGATCTGCCATCTCCCTGTCTGTTTCCTTTTGTTTCATTCTGCTGTTACATTATTGACTTGCAGCAACTGAGGGAAAGGAAGTGAACCCAGAAAGGGTGCAGAGTCTAACCAGGGATGGGAAGTGGTGGCATGGATCTGTTTATCAGGCACTCCCGTGAGAATGGGGAGGATGTACATTAGGGGGTAGCAGAGTCAGAATGGTGGGAGAGAGTAAGTGGGCTGCAGGGTTACAGTTTTGGGGGAAGAAAGGGGAAAAAGATATTCCAGAGAAACGAGAATTGTCTGTTCTGAATTTCTAACCTGTACATATTCCTTTATACAGGGTGCCAGATGGTGAAGATTTGCAGACTGACATCTCAAAATCATGCGCGGATCGTGATAAAGTTAACCAGCATTTGAAGAACCGAAGATGGAGAATCACTCGGCCAAAATCCTGCAACACTCTCCTCACGGCATTGTCAGTCTACCTGCACCAAATGGAGTGTGAATGGTACAAGACAGCAGCTCACTACCATCTTCTCAAGGGTAACGAGAGATGGGGAATAAATGCTGGCTGAGCCAGTGATGCCCATATCCTGGAAACGGTTTCGATCTCGAGTTGCTGAAATCCAATTGATGTTACTGCAGGATGAAGAGGGATGCTGAGTGCATCCTCCAGGAGCCAGCACCATCACATTACCCCTGCCTGCACCCACACAGTAACACAACAACGCCACTGGAACAAAAGGCAGTGAAACCAAAGCAGGACTTTGATATCGTACTTTGAGGTAAAGTCATGAAAAGGGATTGGAACACAGCAGGAACAGGAGACTGAGCTGGATGGTCAGCTGTTTCCCATTGAATGGGGGAGCAGGATTGAAAGGCCGAATGGTCGTCTCCTCCTGCTATCTCCCAGGTATGTATATAGCCATAGAGCCCGGGTAGGAAGAAGTGGGCAGGGATTCTCCAGGAGATTGCACCTCTACATCAGTTTTCAGTGAGGGATGGTTTGATGGATTTTATTTAACATTTGTCTTTAACACAAGGTTTGTGAATTTGGTTTTAAAGTATTGTAGCTATTTATTCCACAATAAATAAAACTAAAAGAAAAGAAATGAAACTATCTGAATATAACAGTTTTTTAAAAATTCAAACGCCCTGTAAAACAAAATCCTGTCTATTCCCGGACACCATCACTTTCCAGTTACTCAAACTCCAGGGAAATATTCCCTCCCTGTCTGAACCTTTGTTTTGGTTTAACTGCTTTTCAGTTCTCCTTCTGTGACCTGTGAAGTGTACTTTTTCCCCCCATTTCTCCTACCCAGAAGTGTTATCTCAAACAGCTGAGCAACCTTCCCACGTTCATCATTACGCCATTTTGAGTTTTGTTAATATATAATCACTAGCAGTAAATCACCCGTGTAACCAATTGAATATTTACAAACAAAGTCCATTACGGGCAAAGCAAACCATTACAAATGACAGAGTGGGAAGGGACCAAATCAAAGTAGAGTTAGGGGTGAGGGGGCAGCAGTGGAGATAAAGCACTCTATCCCCTGCGATGCCCACCTCTATCTAAAGGCATCGAGAGCATTGATACATACCACATACTCCTTCTCCAAGGACACCCTGCTTTATCCTCAATCATAGAATAGAATCCCAACAGTGTGGAAGGAGAGCATTGGCCCATGAAACCCCACCAACCATCCAAAGAGCATCCCACCTGGAGCACTCCATCCTTGTAACACTGCATTTCCCATGGCTGATCCACCGAATCTGCACAATCCTGGACACTGTGGACAATTTCACACAAATGACCCACCTAACCCACAAATATTTGAACTGTGGGAGGAAACCAGAGCACCTGGAGGGGGCCCACACAATCATAGGGGAATGTGCAAACTCCACACTGACTTGACCAAGGCTGGACTCCAATTTGAATCAAAACAGGTGATCCCTGTGCATTGTCACATTGCTGTTTATTGGAGACTTATTGCCCAGAGAGCCATCCTGAGATTCAGAAAGAGACAATATAAATTCAGTCAACTCCTGCCGAGTGAATGTGATTAACAACAACATCAATACTCCAACAGTGCCATCAGACCTCGTACCTACTCTATCATTTACGATTTTTAACCCATGGGAAGTTTGTTACCAGCTTCGATGACAGCCATAATGCTCTGACCACTTTGAGCCAGTGCAAGTCAGTTCTAATAGTTATCAATAGATTGAATTTAAACAGGATGCCCCACAACAGGAAGTGCTCTGACACTCAATGCCCCTAAGTCAAGGTCATTTTCCTAAAACCACTCACCTCTGGCAATACCATTGAAGATATTTTATACAGTAAGCTTTCAGTCTCAATTGTCAGCTCCAGTCCATGAAGCAGCCAGTAACATGCACCAGTGAATTGAATTCTAACAGCAGTATTTCCCTGCCAGGAGAGATTGAGGAGCTTGAAGCTGTCTTCTCTGGAGTATCTAAACATGAAACACTTCAAATGAACAAAAATCTTCAAGAGCGTGAGAGGATAGATACAGGAAGGATGTGCTCCCTGGCTGGTGTGCCTGGAATAAAAGAAGCACTAACTACGGTATCTTTACCCAGCATTCCCTTTAGCTGCATAAATGTTTAAGGTTTATTTGCTGCTCTAATTCCACTCTCTTGATCATTCCCATTTTTAACTGCTGTAAAGTTGATGACTATGCAAATGTATAAAATTTAATTTAATCCATCCCAAAACTCCTCTGTACCTGTGTCTCACTTGTGTTCACTGAGACACTCATTCAATCTGACCTCTTTCCAAACCCTGCCCTGATATTTCCTTAGATGGCTCAGAATGAAATATTCACTGAATTGTTACTGTCCAAAAAGAGGCTGATTGGCTCATCAGCTCTCCAAAGGATCACCTCACCGAATGCCAATCTTCTCCCTTTACCCCATAAACCTTCCCAGTCGTCCTCTTCCAATAACACCGGCGAGTTCACAACGATCCACAGAGATTGGATTTGTTTTGTTTGTTCATGGGATCATGGCATCACTTGCTGGGGCAGCATTTGTCATCCATTCTAACTGCCCAAGAGATCGTTCAGAGTCAACCACGTGATTCAGGGTCTGGATTCACACGGAAGCTGGACCAGGTTAGAATTAACACAGTTTCCCAGACCCAATGACATGAAGAGTTGATTTCTGGCCTATTATCTTATTTCTGAAATGATGATGAATAATCTTTGCAGTAGTTGAATAATAATAATAATATTGTACAATAATAGTTGAATTAAAAGTGAAAGACAAAAGTGTGTTTTATTCTCATTGAGCACGTCCTCCTATTTTCTCAATTATTGACCGTCTCATTCCCCTCGCACCAGAACCTGTTCCAGAGAGTGTTACAGAAAAGGCAGAATGGTCAGCTGCAGCTGGTCACCTGACCGGTCACTGGACCCAAAGGTTCACTCTCCACTGATGCTGCCAGATCTGCTGAATTTTTCCAGCAATTTCTGTTTTTGTTCCTGATTTCCCATATTTTCAGATGTTTAAGTTTTTGAATATTGATCTTGTCTGTTGCAGAGGAGTTTATTGATGAGTTTGGAGAGTTTTGAAAATTGCAAGTTAGGCCACAAATCAGCCACGATCTATTGAATGGCAGAGCAGGGTTGAAGGGCTGAATGGTCTCCTCCTGTTGCAATGAAAGTTGTCTGCAGCTTGTGGTAACATTTCCCCTCACTGTTCACTTCACATCCATGTCTAACACACTGTTACTGACTGAACAAACCTCCTGTGTTTGAACTAAACCTGCTCATGTTCAGTGGCTCCCTCTCCTGCCACCCGGGTTTAACTCTCATAATGGAATGCTGTCTCGTGTTACTGCGGGAATGCCCACAAGAACTAATCCTGGAGTCTATATCCCCTGGGATTCAAAATCCCCATTTATTTCCTTCTTCCTCTTTCATTCTGGCTATTGACCTCTCGGTTTCAATCCAATCTCCTGTCAGGCACTTCAACATGCCCATGTGGGTGGACTAGAGGCAGCTGGGATTTCATGAAGGGCAGTGGGGATTAGGCGGAAGCATGAGGAGCGGTGACAGCAAAGACAGTTCTCATTGTAACAGCAGAGTTTCTCCATGACCCAGTGATTGGTGAGGCACCTAAGTTTGTGGGAGGAGGCAGCTTCAATCAGGGGTTTGGGAAAACACTCAGACATTGACCTGTCCATTTGATTGTTAACAGAGAGACAGAAATAAATATGCACATTTAGATAGCACCTTTGATGTCCTGGGGCAATGAAACACACTTCCAACCCAATTATTTCAACCTGAACTCTCTAAAAACCCGACATAAAGCTTCCTGCTTGTACCAGGTTGTGTCTCAGCTTCCTCTTGAGAAAAGAGGTTTAAGCTGTTTAGCCATTCCTGCTGATTGTAACCTCTGTCCTTGTAAGATGTATGACCGAAGCTTTATTTTCCCGTTCCCTGTGAGCGACATCAGCAGCAGAAACAGGTCCTGACCTGCCCGGGTTTCGGTTGGAGTATTTGTATTTACAAATTCATTCCCACCCTCAAATACAGTGTGAAATTGTTATAAAACAGAAGGAAAGGAGTGTGCGAGCACCCACAGAAACACCAAAGCAGCATATGTACCTGAGCTGAATGACCATGGCATGAGGAAAACGTGACGACAATCACAACTAGTTAGAATCACAGAATCCCGTAGGTGCATGAGGAGGCTATTTGGCCCTTCGAGTCTGCAATAACCTGCTCTCCCACCCTACCCCCATAACCCCACATTTATCATGGCTAACCCAACCCGCCGAACCTGCACACTACAGGCCATATTAACATGGTCAATCCAGTGAAACTGCACATCTGTGGGCAGGTCACAGATTACACCCAAATGCTCAGAATTGTGGATGAAGGCACACAAATACTTGACTCTGACACAAATGCTCTGCTTTTCAAAATAAAATCTGGGGGAAACTGCAAGAAAGATTTCCAATTATTTCTGGAGGAAGAGAATTCAAAATTCGTGCCACTGACCCAGGGGGCGCAGTGAAGTCACAGAGGCTTGGGAACCATCAGAAATGTAACAGGATGTGAGCAAGGTGGGGGTGAGGCAAGGACAAAAAGACAGTCTGTCACACGGGGGAAGGCAGGAGAGATTAAATTGCAGAAATGGTAGTCCCTCAAGGCCACAGGGAATGGATTTAGGGCTGGGAAAGAAACCAGGAAACAAGGTGAGCAGCTATCAAAGAAATACATTGGAAAAATAGATTATAACAACATAGAGGGCAGAGTACACAGTCTGAAATAGTTGCTCTCATCGGTGAGTACAGAACATTGTAATGACTTGGTAGTTATATTACAAGCAACATATACAGGGTGGGCCAAGTGACCTCGACCTGCGCTGTAAGTCTCTGATTTTTTTTCTGATATTTGGAGTTCAAGTCTGATGATGTTAATAAATTTTCAAATTAGACTGGAGTTTAATATTCTGGAGAAATGTCAAATAAATCACAATGATCCCATTCTGCAGACCTTAGTCCATAACCCTGCATGTTCCAGCATTTCAATTACATCCATGTCCTGCCGGTGGGACAGGACATACAGGGATAGTGACGATGATGTCTAGGACATTGTAAGCTATGATTCTGTCCGTGTAACTGTGTCAGGCCTTTGCTCGACTAGTCTTCGTCCAAGCTCACCCAATACGATGTTGGCAGGGTGAGAAACTAATTGGAGCTCCTCTGCTCACCAGTTCCTTTCCTTTCTGCTTTTTAAAAAAATCTTTCTCTCTCACTTCCCCCTTGCAGTCTCTGACACAAATGTCTCAACATTGAATTATATCAGGATAACCCTGTATCCCATGCCTCATTACTTTCTGATTAAGCCTACCATGGGAACCTTATCAAACACATTGCTAAAATCCATATACACCACATCCACTGCTCTGTCATCACCAATGTGTTTGTCACAACCTCAAATAATTCTGTAAGGTTTGTGAGGCATAACCTGCCACTCACAAAGCCATGCTGACTATCTCTAATCAATCTATGCTTTTCCAAATAATCATAAATCCTGTCTCTCTGAATCCTCTCCAATAATTTGCCCACAACTGATGTAAGACTGACTCATCGATGATTCCTAGGATTATCTTGATTGCCTTTCTTGAATAAGGGAATAATGTTTGCCACTCTCCAATCATCTGGGATGACTCCAGCGGACAGTGAGGCTGCAAAGATTTTCGCTAAAACACAGTAATCCCTTCCCTCGTTTCCCATAACAATCTTAGTTATATCCTTTCTGGCCGAGGAGACTTATCTATCCTCATGATTTTTCAATATGGTCAGCACATCCTCCGTCATAATCTGTACCATTGGAATGGTCTCCACCTGAACCGATCTGGTACCAATGTTCTAGTGAAGAGGTTAAATAGGGTGGTCAGTAGGACTTTAAATTTATGAGTTAGGATGGTAGGGAAAGTGAAAGCGACAGGGATTTTGGAGATAAATGGAAAGATAAGCAGCAGGATAGCGTGTGTGCAGGTGGATTTAAGCTTGAGGCAGACTAGGAATACAGCAAAAAGGAGGGATAACTTAGGACATCTATGACTTGCAATATCTCTCATGATAAGAAAGTTAGCATTAAGGCACTTTACCTGAATGCTTGCAGCATTCGTAACAAAGTAAATGAACTAACGGCTCAGATCACCGTGAATGATTATGATGTGGTAGGCATCACAGAGATGTGGTTGCAGGGGTTCAGGACTGGCAGTTAAATATCCAAGGATTTACAACTTATCGAAAAGACAGGGACGTGGGCAGAGGGGGCGGGGTTGCCTTGTTAGTTAAGAACAAAATTAAATCCATGGCACTGAATGACATAGGGTTGGATGATGTGGAGTCTGTGTGGATGGAATTGAGGAACCACAAAGGCAAAAAAACCATAATTGGAGTTGTGTACAGACCTCCTAACAGTGGTTAGGACCCGGGGCCCAACATGTACCGGGAAATAGAGAAGGCATGTCAGAAAGGCAAGGTCACGGTGATCATGGGGAACTTCAATATGCAGGTGGAATGGGTAAATAATGTTGCCAGTGGATCCAAAGAAAGTGAATTCATGGAATGCTTACACGATGGCTTTTTGGAACAGCTTGTCATCGACCCCACAAGGGAGCAGGCTATTCTGGACCTAGTGCTATGTAATGAACCAGACTTTATAAAAAAATCTTAAAGTAAGGGAACACTTAGGAAGCAGCGATCATAATGTGGTAGAGTTCAGTCTGCAGTTTGAAAGAGAGAAGGCAAAATCAGATGTAATGGTGTTACAGCTAAATAAAGGTAATTATGTGGGCATGAAAGAGGAACTGATGAAAATAGACTGGAAGCAGAGCCTAGTGGGGAAGACAGTAGAGTTAAAATGGCAGGAGTTTGTGGGTAAAATTGAGGACACTGTACAGAGGTTCATCCCCAAGTAAAGAAAGATTATCCGGGGAGGGATTAGACAGCCATGGCTGACAAAGGAAGTCAGGAAATGTATCAAAGAAAAAGAGAGATCCTATAAAGTGGCCAAGAGCACTGGGAAATCAGAAGATTGGGTAGGCTACAAAAACAAACACAGGATAACAAAGAGAGAAATAAGGAAGGAGATGATGAAATATGAAGATACGCTAGCCAGTAATATTAGAAGTGATAGTAATAGTTTCTTTCAATACATAAGAAACAAACGACAGGCAAGAGTAGACATTGGGCCACTTCAAACTGATGCTGGAAGCCTAGTGATGGGAGATAAGGAAATAGCTGGAGAACTTAATAAGCACTTTGTGTCAGTCTTCATAATGGAAGACATGAGTAATATCCCAAATATTAAAGGGAGTCAGGGGGCTGAGTTGTGTATGGTTGCCATTACAAAGGTGAAATTGCTAGAAAAGCTAAAAGGTCTTAAAATTGATAGTTCTCCTGGCCCTGATGGGCGACACCCTAGAGTTCTGAGGGAAGTGGCTGAGGAAATAGCAGAGGTGTTGGTTGAGATCTTTCAAACGTCACTGGAGTAAGGGAAAGTCCCGGATGATTGGAAGATCGCTGTTGTAACCTCCTTGTTCAAGAAAGGATCAAGACAAAAGATGGAAATTTATAGGCTAATTAGCCTAACCTCGGTTGTTGGTAAAATTCTAGAATCCATCATTAAGGATGAGGTTTCTAAATTCTTGGAAGAGCAGGGTCGGATTAGAACAAGTCAACATGGATTTAGTAAGGCGAGGTTGTGCCTGACAAACCTGTTAGAATTCTTTGAAGAGGTGACAAGTAGATTAGACCAGGGAAACCCAGTGGATGTGGACTATCTAGACTTCCAAAAGGCCTTTGATAAGGTGCCATACGGGAGGCTGCTGAGTAAGGTGAGGGGCCATGGTGTTCAAGGTGAGCTACTGGTATGGATTGAGGATTGGCTGTCTGGCAGAAGGTAGAGAGTTGGGATAAAAGGTTCTTCTTTGGAATGGCAGCCAGTGACAAGCGGTGTCCCGCAGGGTTCAGTGTTGGGGCCGCAGCTGTTCACGTTATATATTAATGATCTGAATGAAGTGACTGGGGCGTTCTAACGAAGTTTGCCGATGATACGAAGGTGAGTGGGCAGGCAGGTAGTACTGAGGAAGTGGGGAGGCTGCAGAACGATCTAGACAGTTTGGGGGAGTGATCCAGGAAATGGCTGATGGAATTCAATATGAGCAAATGCGAGGTCTTTCACTTTTAAAAAAAGAATACAAGCATGGACTACTTTCTAAACGGTGAGAAAATTCATAAAGCCAAAGTACAATGGGATCTGGGAGTGCTAGTCGAGGATTCTCTAAAGGTAAACATGCAGGTTGAGTCCATGATTAAGAAAGCGAATGCAATGTTGTCATTTATCTCAATAGGATTGCAATATGAAAGCACCGATGTGCTATTGAGTCTTTATAAAGCTCTGGTTAGGCCCCATTTGGAGTACTGTGTCCAGTTTTGGTCCCCACACCTCAGGAAGGACATACTGGCACTGGAGCGTGTCCAGCGGAGATTCACACGGATGGTCCCTGGAATGGTAGGTCTAATATACGAGGAATGGCTGAGGATCCTGGGATTGTATTCATTGGAATTTAGAAGATTAAGGGGAGATCTAATAGAAACTTACAAGATAATACATGGCTTGGAAAGGGTGGATGCTAGGAAACTGTTTCCGTTAGGCGAGGAGACTAGGACCCGTGGACACAGCCTTAGAATTAGAGGGGGTAAATACAGAACAGAAATGCGGAGACATTTCTTCAGCCAGAGAGTGGTGGGCCTGTGGAATTCATTGCTGCGGAGTGCATTGGAGGTCGGGATGCTAAATGTCTTCAAGGCAGAGATTGATAAATTCTTGATGTCACACGGAATTAAGGGCTACGGGGAGAATGCGGGTAAGTGGAGTTGAAATGCCCATCAGCCATGATTGAATGGTGGAGTGGACTCAATGGGCAGAATGGCCTTACTTCCACTCCAATGCCTTATGGTCTTATGATCTATCCATCTGTTAATGGATAGCTCCTTCCTATCCACTCAATCTGGATTCCTCAGCATCTTATCACTTCAATAAAAGCTCAGCTCATCCTCCTTGGAAATCATCCCCACCCTATCCAGCCTTTCTCAGAGCAGAAATTCTCCAATTGGAGAAACACTCTGATCAATCCTGTCTGGGGAGAACACATCACCCTGGAATGTGGGGAACAGAAGTGAGTGCAGTATATTGGCCGTGGTCACACTCGTGTTGCTGACCTCCGTGTTCTTGTGGTTGTTGCTGACACAAGAATTGTCCTGGTTTTCCCACATGGAACAGGATGTGCACTCCATGAGACTGGGATTCCCCACCATGTGTCTGACATTCTTGTTGGTTAATATCTTGAAAAGAACTGTCCTCAGAACTCCAGCTGTACTCTGACTTCATTCACAACTGGATGTGTCTGGACTGCAGATCTTAGATCTGTTCTGCTGTTTCCCGGATTGCTTTTCTCTGTCTATCACTTGCTGCTTATGCTGTTTGGAACACAAGTAGTCTTCTTTGGTAACTTCATCAGGTTAACACCTCATTTTTAGGTATTCATGCTGTTGTTACTGGCATGCCCTCCTGAACTCTCTCAGTTGAATGAGGGCTGATCCTGTGGTGTGATGGTAAGAGTTAAGTTGGGAACATGCTGGGCCATGATTCTGTAAGCTTTGTTGGAGTGCAACTCGACTGTTGTTGTTGGAAGGAAAGAGCTCAACTCTTACACTATCAGCCCTTTACAAGAAGCTCCATGCAGTATCATGAACACTGATAGGCCAAGACAGGAAATACAAGCAACACTGTACAATGATGCAGGATCACAACTGCAGCAAGGGGAGTTTAAGAGCTACTTGACATAGGAGTAGGGAAAGAAGCAGCTGATCAGATTGTCTCATTCATAGTCACAAAGAGACTCTGTAAGATTATTGTACTGTTGGGGGTGAGGATGGAGGAGGTTGGGGAGATGGAGAGTTCTTCTAAAGTAACTAATCTGCCTGAGAGTTATGGGATCGACTTGATTGCCATGAATTTAACAGAAAGCTAACTGAAACTGTTTTTATCCTCGAAAGATAACAAGACTGATGGTGTTTTCAATCATCATCAGAAACAAACCCCAGAATACATCCCACTCCTGCAATCATTGAGCAAACTTATGTGTGATTAACCAGAAAATCACTGTTCACTCTGTGCAGATGGACAGCGATGTGGGGAAGTACTGGCCTAGTGGTATTGTCGCTAGACAGTTAATCCAAGGCCACAGATAACGTTCTGGAGACCTGGGTTCAAAGCCTGCTGCAGCACTTGGAGAATTTGAATTCAATAAAAATAAGCTCTGGAACTTAAGTGTCTAATGATGACCATTTTCGATTGTCAGAAAAACCCATTTGGTTCAGTAATGCCCTTTCAGGAAGGAAGCTGCCATTCTTACCTGGTCTGGCCTACATTGTGACTTCAGACCCACAGCAATGTGGTCGACTCTTACCTGCCCTCTCAGCAATTGGGGATGGGCAGGAAATGCTGCCGGGCCAGCAATACCCTCATCCTGTGAATGAATAAAGGAAAATAAAAGTCCCTACCCAGTCTGAATCTGTACATGTTCAACAATGTAGTGAACATTTCCAAAACTAAGTTCTCTACATACATAACTTTATTAACATTATAACTGCCAAAACCATTGTTCATTCTATTGTGAACAATAGAAATAAATCCTTCAACTGTGGCTATCAGGATGGATGCCTGAGTGAATCCCTTCCCCCAAACACAGTGCAGGTGAACAGCTTCTCCACAGTCTGACTGGTTTGGCCCGTTTCCAGGTGGGATAGGTAAAGAATTCCCTTCTGACATTTCCCATATTTCCACCCCCTCTCCCTGGTGTGGCTGTACTGGTGTTTTGCCATTTCAGATAAATGCTGGCAGACTGTTATACACACAGTGTCACTGTGTTACTGCCCAGTCTGAATGCTGCTGTTTCCTGTTGAAAACCTTTTGATAATTAGGTTCCAATAAACCCTGCAACTCAATTATTTCTTAGCTACCGTGGGACCCTCCTCCCCACATTCCTGATGATGGGTTTATGCCCGAAATGTCGATTCTCCTGCTCCGCACATGCTGCCTGACTTGCTGTGCTTTTCCAGCACCACACTTTTTGACACTCATAAACAGAGTGACTGTCAGAGCTGGATGTGGTTTTGTCTGAATCCTTTGACACAGCAGGATTGGGACAGTCCAAGGCATGTCTCTATGAAATGGGAAGGGTTTGTAAATCCCAAACAGACATTGTGCAGTCATTTCATGTACCAGGATATGGATATCATTGTCCTGATGTATGTGGAAGGAATATAGTTTATTTCCTCAGACTGTCAGAAAGCATTTAATGTATTGGTGTGGGTCTAAATGTTCTGAGATATTAACAATCCTGGTAAGGCCACCCTGGAGCAGGTGTTCAGTTCTTTGTACCCTAACTGGGGGACACCCCCCCCGCCCCCCCCAATAACCCAGCATAAAGTAATAAACATCATCTCCTGCTGCAGAAAGACAGCCTGTGTTGGTCTAAGTAGGAACACTGAGCAGATTTATCTCAATGATAATTTAACCCCTGAAGGCAAGTGACCAGAGCAAGTTAAGCAAATCCAAATAAAATGCATTGTACCACAGAAAGAGACCCATCAAATCCAAGCTGGCTCTCTGTAGCAGAAGGGAGGAAGAGAGGCGGATATGGAAGGATCCCTTGGGGCCTTGGAGGGAAGTAAGGGGGGAGGTGTGGGCGCAAGTTTTGCATTTCTTGCGGTTGCAGGGGAAGGTGCCGGGAGTGGAGGTTGGGTTGGTGGGGGGGTGTGGACCTGACGAGGGATTTGCAGAGGGAGTGGTCTTTTCGGAACGCTCATAGGGGAGGGGAGGGAACTATATCCCTGGTGGTGGGGTCCATTTGGGGGTGGTGAAAATGACAACAGATGATACGTTGTATATGGAGGTTGGTGGGGTGGTAGGTGAGGACCAGTGGGGTTCTGACCTGGTCGCGATTGGAGGGGCGGGGCTCAAGGGCAGAGGAGCGGGAATTGGAAGACATGCGTTGGATGGCATCGTCGATCACATCTGGGGGGAAATTGCGGTCTTTGAAGAAGGAGGCCATTTGGGTTGTTCGGTAGTGGAATTGGTCCTCCTGGGAGCAGATGCGGCAGAGACGAAGGAATTGGGAATATGGGATGGCGATTTTCCAGGGGGTAGGGTGGGAGGAGGTGTGGTCTCGGTAGGTGTGGGAGTCGGTCGGTTTATAGTAAATGTCTGTGTTGATTTGGTCGCCCGAGATAGAGATGGAAAGGTCTAGGAAGGGGAGGGAGGAGTCTGAGACGGTCCAGGTGATGGCGGATATGGAAGGATTCCTTGAGGCCTTGGAGCGAAGTAAGGGGGGAGGTGTGGGCGCAAGTTTTGCATTTCTTGCGGTTGCAGGGGAAGGTGCCGGGAGTGGAGGTTAGCGGATATGGAAGGTTGGCGGATATTCTCATTCCCCATATGTCCCCTACACTCTGCAAGTTTATTTCCCTCAGATCTGATATAATTGTTTTTAACAATCATTGCACCCCCATAATAGGCAGCATGTTCTGCATATTTCCAGCCAATAGAGTCAGCAGAAACACCTGCTCATCTGCCGCTGTCTCAAAACCTTACATCTGATCTTAATTCTTGTGCCATCTGAATATCATTGACCTTTTCATGTGGAAGGAAAGGTGTGCATTCCATCTGTGGATCAATATTTCAAATGTCAGTGTGACTGGAAAAAGTACTCTGTGGTTTATGGCTTTGAATGGTGGCTGTCTATCAGGATTATCTCCATGACAATAGCACCTCACACATCAATGAATTTAATACACGCCGTAATGTCGAAAACTTCTTCAGCCACCTCCGAGCTCACTTTTACAATCAGGACTCCCGCCCACCTTCCGAGAACTCCTTTGCCGGCCTCCCACACACTCCATCCACCTGGACACCGCGTGCTGGCCTATTACCTGGTCTCGATCTCTTCATTTCCAACTGCCCCTGAGACATTAACTGCCTCAACCTGTCTACCCCCTCCCCCACTCCAATCTCTCACCCTCACAACTCTCACCCTCCACACTCTCTGCTCCAATCAAAACCTCAGCATCAAACCAGCAGAGAAAGGGGGTGCAGTGGTAGTTTGGCACACAGACCTCTACACTACTGAAGACAGATGCCAACTCGAAGACACCTGCTTCTACCGCCCCCTCGACCATGACCCACCCCCCATCACCAAACCGTCATCTCCCAGAACATACAGAACCTTATCAGCTCAGGAGATCTCCCACCCACATAGTCCGGGAACCCCGCACTGACCGATTCTACCTCCTTCCCAAGATCCATAAGCCTGACCACCCTGGCTGACCCATTGTCTCAGCATGCTCTTACCCCACCAAACCCGTCTCCACCTACCTTGACACTGTCCTATCCCCCCAGTCCAGGAACTCCCCACATATATTCGAGAGACCACCCACGCCCTTCATCTCCTCCAAAACTTCTGTTTCCCCAGCCCCCAACACCTCATCTTCACCATGGATATTCAATCCATCTACAACTCCATCCGCCATGACCAGGGCCTCCAAGCCCTCTGTTTCTCCCTCTCCAGACGTTCCCTAACAGTACCCTTCCACTGATACTCATTCGTTTGGCTGAACTGGTCCTCACATTTAACAATTTCTCCTTCGAATCCTCCCACGTCCTCCAGACCAAAGGGGTAGACATAGAAGCCCGTATGGACCCCAGCTATGCCTGTCTCTTTGTTGGCTATGTAGAACAGTCCATCTTCCGTAGTTACACTGGCACCACTCCCCACCTTTTCCTCCACTATATTGATGACTGAATTGGCGCCACCTCGTGCTCCCGCGAGGAGGTTGAGCAATTCATCACCTTCACAAACACATTCCACCCCGACCTTAAATTCACCTGGACCATCTCTGACACCTCCCTCCCCTTGCTGCACCTCTCCATCTAAATTATTGACGACCGACTTGACACTGACAATTTTTACATACCCACCGACTCCCACAGTTACCTGGATTACACCTCTTCCCACCCTACTTCCACTAAAAATGCCATCCCGTATTCCCAATTCCTCTGCCTCTGCCGTATCTGCTCCCAAGAGGGCCAGTTCCACCACAGAACACACCAGATGGGCCTCCTTCTTTAAAGACCACAATTTCCCTTCCCACGTGGTTAAAGATGCCCTCCAACGCATCTCATCCACATCCCGCACCTCCGCCCTCACACCCCAACCCTCCAACCGTAACAAGGCCAGAGGCCCCCTGGTGCTCACCTTCCACCCTAACAAACTTTGCAAAAACCACATCATCCGAAGACATTTGTGCCACCTCAAAACCGACCCAACCACCAGGAATATATTTCCCTCCCCACCCATTTCCACTTTCCGCAAAGACCGTTCTCTCCATGACTACCTAGTCAGGTCCACACCCCCCTACGACCCACACTCCCATCCTGGCACTTCCCCCTGCCACCGCAGGAACTGTAAAACCTGTGCCCACACCTCCTCCCTCACCTCCATCCAAGGCCCTAAAGGAGCCTTCCACATCCATCAAAGTTTTACCTGCACATCCACTAATATCATTTATTGTATCCGTTGCTCCCGAGGCGGTCTCCTCTACATTGGGGAGACTGGGCGCCTTCTAGCAGAGCGCTTTAGGGAACATCTCCGAGACACCCGCACCAATCAACCAAACCGCCCCGTGGCTCAACATTTCAACTCCCCCTCCCACTCTGCAAATGATATGGAGGTGCTGGGCCTCCTTCACCGCCGCTCCCTCACCGCTAGACGCATGGAAGAAGAACGCCTCATCTTCCGTCTCGGAACACTTCAACCCCAGGGCATCAATGTGGATTTCAACAGCTTCCTCATTTCCCCTTCCCCCACCTCATCCTAGTTTCTAACCTCCAGCAACACTGTCCCCTTGACTTGTCCGTACTTGTCCGACCTGCCCAGCTCCTTTTCCACCTATCCACTCCACCCTCTCCTCCCTGACCTATCACCTTCATCTCCTCCCCCAAAGACCTATTGTACTCTATGCTACTCTATCCCCACCCCCACCCTCCTCTAGCTTATCTCTCCACGCTTCAGGCTCTCTGCCTTTGTTCCTGATGAAGGGCTTTTGCCCGAAACGTCGATTTTGTCTGTCCTCGGATGCTGCCTGAATTGCTGTGCTCTTCCAGCACCACTGATCCAGAATCTGGTTTCCAGCATCTGCAGTCATTGTTTTTACCCTGTAAGGTTTGCACCAACCCATTGAACAACATCCCAAACAGACCCACAGCCCCCTACCCTCTTCCCATAACCCTGCATTTCCCCCTGACTAATCCACCCAACCTGCCTATCTTTGGACTGCGGGAGGAAACCCACACAGACACGGGGAGAATGTGCAAACTCCACACAGACAATGGTGGGTGGAATCGAAACGGGATTCCTGGTGCTGTGAGGTAGCATTGCAAACTGCTGAGGCACCGTGCATCCCCTTAACCCTGCTAATATCCCATGCAGTTTGTTTATCAGATATCAGAAACACCATCAAAGGAATGTGGGAGAACATACAAAAGCCCAAAGTCATGTTGTGAAATGGAGCTGATTGAAACTGGAAATGTGTGGGGCTGCTTGGAGCAGGAAGTCCTCATGAAAGCTCCTGTATTTTCATTAAAACCCCGCCCACCCATTCAATCCCATTGGCTGGAGGACCAACCACACCTAATGCACTCACAATGGCTGGAGGACCAGCTCCATCCTCGTTCGCTCCCATTGGATGGAGGACCTGCCACACCACTTCAGTCCTCCCACCGCACCACACATTCACTCCCAAAGCCTGGAGGACCAGGCCCCACCAGCTCAGTCCTCCAGGCCCACTCCTCATTCACTCTCATTGGCTGGAGGACCAGAACCCACCAACTTGGTCCTCGAGTCCATACCTACCCCACCCCCCCCCCCCCCCCACACCACCCCACCCCCACATTCACTGCCAGTGACTAGAATTCCTAATTCATGGAAATGATGTGGAAGTCATGGTGATGGGGGTGTACAAAATCACACAACAACAGGTTACAGTCCAATAGATTTATTAGGAAGCACAAGCTCCGAGAGCACTGCTCCTTTGTCAGGTAGATACTGGAAGCTACTGCTTCCCAATTAACCTGTTGGACTATAACCTGGTGTTATGTGATTTTTAATTTAAATTGAAGTTTGTCAGGTACTTGGGTGAGCTATGGGGGGAGGGGTTGGTTTGACCACAAAGTGCTGAACTGACTTATGTAAAAACAAGAACTGCAGATGCTGGAAACCAGAGTCTAGATTAGAGTGGTGCTGGATAAGCACAGCAGGACAGGCAGCACCTGAGCAGCAGGAAAATCGACATTTCGGGCAACAGCCCTTCATCAGGAATAGAGGCAGGGTGCCTGCAGAGTGGAGAGATAAATGAGAGGGGGGGGTGAGGTGGGGAGAAAGTAGCATAGAGTACAATAGGTGAATGGGGGTGAAGATGGAGATGATAGGTCAGAGAGGAGGGTGGAGTGGATAGGTGAAAAGGATGATAGGCAAGTAGGACGGGTCATGAGGGCAGTGCTAAGCTGGAAGGTTGGAGCTGGGGTGAGGTGGGGGAAGGGGAAATGAGGAAACTGGTGAAATCCACATTGATACCATGGGGTTGAAGTGTTCCGAGGTGGAAAATGAAGCGTTCTTCTTCCAGGCATCGGGTGGTGAGGGAGTGGCTGTGGAGGAGGCCCAGGACCTCCTCAATGTAGAGGAGACCACATCTGGAGCAACGGATACAATAAATGATATTGGTGGATGTGCAGGTGAAACTTTGATGGATGTGGAAGGCTCCTTTGGTGCCTTGGATGGAGGTGAGGGAGGAGGTGTGGGCGCAGGTTTTGCAATTCCTGGGGGGGCATGGCAGGGTGCCAGGAATGGAGATTGGCAATAAATGCTAGAGTAGGCAACAAAGGATGCCAAGAATGAATAAATAAAACAGTGTTTGTGTTCTTTCTAAGCTTAATATCCTTCCCGAATTGGGACCATTTGTTTTACAAATACATCAAAACCAGAACACAGGTCAAAAGCACAACACTTTGAAATAAGGATTCAAAAACGCAGAAATACGTTAGGTATTTAAAAATTTATAAATATATTTAGAGATCAGCAAGGTATATATTTACAAATATATTCATAAATTTATAAACATATTTCTAAATATATTTATACTGGACCTCAGTTTCATTAGGAAGGTGGGGAGTACACTAACCCATCCCTGCCTGTCTCTGTCAGGGCCTTAGTCAGACAAGCTTTCAGTGTTTGCTTCATTCCTTCTACTGTACCTGAGCTCTGTGGATGGTATGGGGGATGGGATTTCTGTTCAGTATTAAACAGGACAAACAAAATAACTGTTTAATTACGTTCCCTTGGTCAGAATCTGCAGGGGAATGCTTCCACCACTGAGTAAGCCTGTTTATTAAGACCACGCAGGATTTCCTTCCCTGGGATGGGGATGGGGGTGTGGGTAAAATCGATCAGTATTTGTTCCCATGGGCCCCTGGGTCCCTGCCGCTGCCTCTATTTTAACTTGACTACTTTCCCTGGCTCACACTGTGTACAGACTACACACCTTCGACAAAAATTTGCTGCATCTCTCCCTGTTCCAGGCCACCCCGGTAGTGGATCATCTGATATTGCATTTTATCCTGCCCAATATGGACCTGGCCCTGATATATTTTCAATAATATTTGTCTTTTACAGTGTAGTGGCACTGCTGGATCATCCAGACTCTGTCTTGTCCTATTACTAGGTAAAAACAATGACTGCAGATGCTGGAAACCAGATTCTGGATTAGTGCTGCTGGAAGAGCACAGCAGTTCAGGAGCAGTAACTACTGCTCCTTGGATGCTGCCTGAATTGCTGTGCTCTTCCAGCACCACTTGTCCTATTACTGCTCCACCCCTTTCCCATTCCTGTTTCTCCTGTTGTGGGACTATTTCTGGAAATGTATTCAAACTTTCCTTTCTCGCTCCTGCAGCTACTGCCACTGCAACTTCCCAAATGCGTGCACTGTTTCAGTAAGTATTCCTGGGGAAGGGCCTGTGCCCGAAACGTCGAATCTCCTGTTCCCTGGATGCTGCTTGACCTGCTGTGCTGTTCCAGCAATAAAGTTTCAACTTTGATCTCCAGCATCTGCAGACCTCACTTTCTCCTCAGTAAGTATTTTACCTGCCTTACACACATACTCACTACCCCGTTGGTGTGTTTTTTCTAAATTCCTGTGAGCTATAATCTTCATTATTGCTATTTCACTGGGAAAGTTAGCTGCTTTCACTAACTCTCTGACCTGTACTTCATGCTCTATGTGACCCCAGACAGGGTGATGTACCCTCACCGAGCACAGGCCAAAACATGGTCATGAACAATACCAAAGGCATTGTTCATGACCCCTGGCAAATGTCAGTGCTTCGGTCAGGGCTTATGATGGTTCTGCCATTTCTGGATAATTCTCCACAAAATTCCTCCAATAATTAAACAATCCCAAAGTTTGCCTTACCCCCCTTCACGGTGTGCAGGTGGATAGTTTCAAAATCAGGGTCTTTCGTTCCACTGGGATTGTTCCCTTTCCATTCCTGATTTGAACTCCCTGATATGACGTCCAGGTACGTCACTCCCTACCTTCCCACTCTTTGTTGGTTTATTTTTAAGTCCAGCCTGCCTGACCCGACCCAATACTCTGTTTAATATTTGGATATGTTCTTTCTCACCAACTGAGGGATGAGGTGTTGGTAAGATCAATGTGACTAACTCCATCAGCCATACATCGGTGGGATATACTGGAATATTATGGGATACCTGAGGTAACTGGATCCAGGTGTATTGTTTAAACACCAGCTTATTCTGCCATTCCAGATCCACAGGTATGGACTAGACCCCATTCACAATATCAAGGGCTGAGACTATATCCTGTTGCGATTTCAATCCATTAAATACAGTGGTGTGGTTCGCTACTGTAGGATACTCTTTACTGGCGGATTTACTTAGAGAGGTATAATCAATAGTGAGGTGGAATGAGCCGTCCAGCTTCTGTGAATTAGCCAGCGATACTGTCGGTCTGACTATTTCCTGCTTCTCTCAATCTGTTACTGTCATAATTACTGCCTCCTCAGCCCTAGCTTTAATGGTATCCTGTTTTTGTGGGGAGTGAGAGGGTCCTCGATCTTTACAGGATCTACAGATAATAACCCACATTCCTGTTTGAGTTACCCTCATCGCTGAGAGGGTCCTAGCTATCACTCCCCAGATTCAATGACTGTCCCAGTCTCCCTGCAATGGAGCTACTCTGGACATGTCGCCTCCTTTTCATTCTGTCCCAGGCCTGGCCAGATTGTTCCCATGTTACAGTTCGTATCTCTACATCAATAGTTGTTCCTAATTATTCTAAAATGGCAGCTCCCAGAATGGTCCCTTTCTCAGTTTCACACTCAAATATCTGAATACATTTTGTCATATCCGTGACCTGCATCGGGACAGGTTCGCTTCATCTAGCTTCCTCGGATCCCCCTCCGACTGCTCTCTTTTTATAGTTTATTAGGGGTAAATCCATATCCGTAACTGACGTGGATGCTCCTGTATTAACATCATGTGCTGTTGATCCCAAACAGCGCATCAAGAAATGTTCCTGGGCTATGCATGTGACTACGTGAAAACAGGCCACACATAATTTGAACATCTATCTCCCTCTGTCTGCCTACGTTCCTTGGCTATGTGCCCTTTCCTGCTTCCCTTGCAACATTGTGGATCTGGTTTCCCTCTCTGTACTGCAGCTATTCCCTTGTGTTTCTTAGTTTACCTCAGCTGTCATGGCCCAATTCAGAATGTGGTTACACTCCCACTGGGAGTCCCATGTTTATAATTACAGTTAAATATGGTCCCATTGTAAATACATCAAACCGATTTCATCACCACAGTTTGGTGTTTAGTAATCCCCCGTGGTCCGTACACACCTCAGGCTACCTCTATGTATGATCCTCGATATTACCCTTGGGTCCCTGAGTCATCAAGGTTATTTTAGCCCATTCAGCCTGTCCCTTTCCCAGTGTGTCCCTGTAATATCTGTAAATGCCTGGAGGCACTGATCGGCTGTGCACCGGGGGGAACCGGCTCGCACCCCGATCCTCTCATTGCAGGGACAGGTTCTGCTGTACACGTCAGGGCATCTTGGCCTGAGGGAGGATATGTACATCAACGTCAGTGAGACTGTGCACCTCAACTAATTCATCCATATTCACCCAATAAGTCCCATTGTTGCTATTTCTCTGTCAGGCTGGGTGTTCATCACCAACATCTGTCATTCAGCCAGGTAAACCATTCAGGTTTAGTTTCTGTCAGTTCTCTTTGTTGCCCCCTCCTGTCTGTCCAAGTTTGAGCTTTGATGCCCAGAGATGCCATAGACACAGCCTTCTGGGCCTTACAGGGTGGTGGGTCATCCCACCCCTTGCCGTGCCTCTGTCCATACGTGGGCGCTTCGCCATCTAACCATTCCAGTCACTGTCACCATCCTCACTGCTTTTTGAGGAGAGCGGGGCACTAGGTACCTCCCCCACTGTCACTACCACCTGGCCCTTTGGCTGTAAGGCCTCACGTCAGAGAGGCACCACCTTCACTTGTTCCTGTTTCCCATAATAGTGTAACACATCCTGTCATTCCTGGAATAAAACAGAACAAAATGTGAATTTGGTTTTATTTGAAATAAGAATAATTTGACAATCACTTCACATAAACTATAGAGGTGAAAATTCTACTGTGATTATTTAAGCGAATTTAACTTGATCATACACTGAAAATAACTCTGGAAATCAATGACAATGAATGATATGTGATTATTTGTAGCATTTCTTGCATTGAAGATTCAACTTTATTTTAATGCTTGTTACCTATTACACCATGCATTGTTATTAGGGAATAAAGTAATGGAAGGATCTCAAAAAGAAACTGTAGTTTTCCTGCAGTAATGAACCAAAGCAATGTTTGGACAGATGGTTGAACTGGAAACTGTTTGGTATATAGTGTCATCATTAATAATAAACATGTTTTAGTTTGCAAGATATTCTGCACTAAGAATAGTTTGAAGTGAACAGTGATTATGAATTGACCATTTCAGATATATTTTCAAGAGAATAATCAGATGCATTTTTGGAGGAAATTAGGAAAGGAAATTAATATGTATACATTGGTATTAATAGTTTAAAAATGTTTAGCAGTTGACCGAATTATTTGAATGAGAGAGTCTGCACGATTATAAAGACTAATTCACCTTTTTCATTGCATTGTTGGTTTCACTAGAGCCTGTTGTGTTCTAAGCTCTTGTTATGTGCAATATCGCTAGTAGCCTAATTTATCTGAGAGACCACGATCAGGTTTCCTTTGTCTGTGAATCAGGCGGCCAATGAGGGACACACCTGCTTTTCTTTGTGGAAACAGAGATTATTTCCAAAGGAAATAAGTAGCAGATCACAGTGCAAATGGTTTCCAGCATACACCATCAGCAGCGAAGGGTTTTTCTAAAGAATTCCAATCTCTGTCTACAAATCTGATGGTACCTGTGTTTGTCAGTTTTTGGAGGATTCAGCCCCTTTGTTCTGAGCTGTTTTTATACAAGCAGTTGGTTCATTCTGTCTTTGCCAAGAATGTTGTTTACTTTCCCCTTTTACTGTGATTCTGGGAGATTGCTTTATGCAGATTCTAATATTCTGAAAATCAGTAATGTTCACTAACTTAATGTTAAATGATTTTGACTCTAACGGAGCAGTGGCCTTGTTTTCAGCTCATTATTCACTTTCCATTTCCTGGTTGTGTTGAATGTTACAGAAACAGGCTCTGGGCAATGTTTCCATTCACTTGTGTTGGAGTCACTGAGAGCTACGTGGTCACTCAGTTTCAGGCTGATGGCTCGGTTTCTCAGTTCTATTAGATGGTGGTCACTTGCTCAGTTTCCGATGGCTCACCTGAGCGTCAGTCCATCAGCTGCTGAAACCCTCCATCCAGCATTTGTTCCCTTTCACCGTAACTAGTCCAATACAGTCCCAGCTTGTCTCCTACATCCTACCTTCATATACTCATGATCACTTCAGATTCTACTGTCTGTGTCCTTGCAGCAAGTCCCATAAGACATCGACCTCAGTCTTAACCTGATCAATATCATTTTCAAATTTGGTTCACTGCTTTTAAACCTACCTGTGCCTTCACGCTATCCTCCCTGCGTAGTTCCACACCTCCCTGGGGTATCTGCACTTATCCAATTGTAGCTGCATGACAGTTTCTTATTTTATTCTCCTCCCTGTTGGTGGCTTTAGATTCAGCTGCCTTGCTTGAACCTAAACTTGGTAATTCTCTTCCCCATTCCCTTCAACTCTCCTCCATTCTATAGGCTCTCATTAATTTCTACCTGTCTGATCAAGGATTTGGTTTACACCCTTAAAACTCTCCCTTTGTAGTTCGGTAACAGCCTCATGGTACAATTGCTGAACTGTTAATCCAGAGACTCATCTAGAATTATGAGTCTATTGATGAAATTATTCTCGATTGTCAGGAAAAACCCATCTGGGTCACTGATGTCCTTTAGGGAAGGAAGCTGCCATCTTGACCTAATCTGGCTGACATGTGACTCCTGCCTCACAGCAATGTGGTTGGCTCTTACCTGCCCTCTGGGTAATAATTTTGCCCATAGCCAGTGGCACCTACATACAGTGAATGAATTTTAAACAAAGCCCTCAGTCCTGGGATCATGTGAGAAAGAAGCAGAAGGTGACCATTCGGTTCCACCATTCAATAAGACCAGGCCTGATCTGTTTGTGATTTGTATTCCATCTCCCCCCAAAGTCCCTTAACAAGAATCTATCAACCTGTGTCTTAAAATACTCAGTGAGCCCACCTTCTGGGGCAAAGAATTCCAAAGTTGCACTGCTCTCTGATTGGAAACAAATCTCCTCATATCTGTCCTGAAATAGTGAACATAATTTTAAAGCAGTTCCCTCTCGTTCAAGAATGGCCCACAAGAGGAAACTTCCTATCCACATCCTCCTTATCAAATCATTCAGGATCTTAGACACTTCAGTGATGTCACCCCTCACTCTCCCAAACTCCAGCTGAAACAAACCCAACCTGTCCAACCGATTTGCATTTCATTTCTGTCACGCCAGGTGTGGGTGGGGTTGAAATGTTATGTTATGTTTATAATGCAATGAATGTGTTGCTTCACTCTACGGTGTCTAAGAGACAAGATGTGTCACACTAGCTTTCCTGTCTCAGTGTATTACATATATCTTACGTTACTGTCGTGTTTCCACCTCCCTCCCTCACACTAACCAAAAAAGGAGACAAATCGAGAAAATCTATTAGGAAATTGGTTGTCGCCTAAATGGTACTTAGTCTGATTGTAGAGTTTGCATTGTAATTGAAGTAACCAGTTAATAAAAATTTACTGACAAGAGATTTTGAGAGGGGATGCTGTGTTGGTGGTGACAGTGCTGCTGGTTGGTATAAGTGAAGGCCGGGGTGATACTGGGCTTTGGTGAGAAAGGTGAACATGGGAAAGTTAAGGTGAGATTCTTTTGTCTTCCTCGATAAGAAGAGGGAAAGATGGCAGTTCAGACAGTGTGGAGCCGTTTTAATCTTGCAGACATTTTTTTTTAATATTCATTATGTGTGATGTTAGTGTCACTGGCTTGGACAGCATTGATAGCCCATCCCTCCGAATAATCCCAGAGATGTAGAGGAAAGGATAGCCAAGATGATTCTCGATAGGAGTGAGAGAGGCAGGGTAGTTGTCATGGGGGACTTCAACTTACCAAATATTAACTGGGAACACTATAGTACGACTACTATAGATGGGTCAGTTTTTGTCCAGTCTGTGCAGGAGGGCTTCCTGACACAGTATGTAGACAGGTCAACAGGAGTGAAGCCACATTAGATTTAGAATTGGGTAATGAGCCCG
This sequence comes from Chiloscyllium plagiosum, assembly GCF_037043375.1. NCBI lineage: Eukaryota > Metazoa > Chordata > Chondrichthyes > Orectolobiformes > Hemiscylliidae > Chiloscyllium > Chiloscyllium plagiosum. Next base: position 69,779,873 of record NW_028270174.1, read on the forward strand.
GCCAGGTGTTAGACATGGAAGGAGGTGAGCACTTTGGTGATAGTGATCACAATTCTATTATGTTTACTTTAGTGATAGAAAGGGATAGGTGTATACCACTGGGCAAGAGTTATAACTGGGGCAAAGGCATTTTCGATGCGATTAGGTAAGATTTAGGAAGCATAGGATGGGGAAGGAAACTGCAGGGGATGGGCACATTGGAAAGGTGGAGCTTATTCAAGGAAAAACTCCTGTATGTCCTAGATAAGTATGTACCTGTCAGGCAGGGAGGAAGCTGTAGAGCGCGAGAGCCATGGTTTACGAAGGAAGTGGAATCTCTGGTCAAGAGGAAGAAGAAGGCTTATGTTCGTATGAGATGTGAAGGGTCAGTTAGGGCGCTTGAGGTAGTCAGGAATGCCCGAAAGAGAGAGCTCCGAAGAGCCAAGTGGAGACATGAGAAGTTGTTGGCGTATAGAATCAGGGTAATCTCTAAGGCTTTCCATAGGTATTTAAGGAATAAAAGAATGATGAGAATACGATTAGGGCTAATCAAGGATAGTAGTGTGTGGAATCAGCCGAGATAGAGGAAGCACTAAATGAATATTTTTCATCAGTATTCATTCTGGAAAACGACAATGTTGTCGAAGTGATTACTGAGATACAGGCTACTAGATTAGGTGAGATTGAGGTTCACAAATAGGAGGCATTAGAAATCCTGCATATTGTGAAAATAGGTAAGTCCTCTAGGCCAGATGGGTTTTATTCTAGATTCTCTGGGAAGCCAGGGAGGAGATTTGCTGATCCTTTGGCATTGATCTTTAAATCATCATTGTCTACAGGAATAGTGCCAGAAGACTACAGGATGGGAAATGTAGTTCCCGTGTTCAAGAAGGGGAGTAGAGACAATCCTGGTAATTATCGACCAGTGAGCCTTACTTCAGTTGTTGGTAGAGTGTTGGAAAAGGTTATAACAGATAGGATTTAAAATCATCAAGAAAAGGAATAATTTGATTAGGAATCGTCTGCACGGTTTTGTGAAGGGTAGGTCGTGCCTCACAAACCTTATTGAGTTCTTTGAGAAGGTGACCAAACAGGTAGATGAGTGTAAACTGGATGATGTAGTGGATATAGATTTCAGCAAGGCGTTCGATAAGGTTCCCCACAGTAGGCTATTGGACAAAATGCAGAGGAATGGGATTGTGCAAGGTATAGCAGTTTGGATCAGTAATTGGCTTGCTGAAAGAAGACAGAGGGTGGTGGTTGATGGGAAATGTTCATCCTGGAGTACAGTTACAAGTAGTGTACGGCAAGGGTCGGTGTTGGGTCAACTGCTGTTCATCATTTTTATAAACGACCTGGATGAGGGCGGAGAAGGGTGGGTTAATAAATTTGCAGATAACACTAAGATCGGTGGATAGTGACGAAGGATGTTGTCGGTTACAGAGAGGCATAGATAAGCTGCAGAGCTGGGCTGAGAGGTGGCAAATGGAGTTTAATGTGGACAAGTGTGAGGTGATTTACTTTGGTCGGAGTAACCGAAACGCAAAGTACTGGGCTAATGGTAAGATGATTGGCAGTGTAGATGAGCAGAGAGATCTCGGTGTTCAGGTACACAGATCCTTGAAAGTTGCCACCCAGGTTGACAGGGTTGTTAAGAAGGCATACAGTGGTTTAGCTTCTTTAATAGAGGGATCAAGTTCTGGAACCATGAGGTTATGCTACAGCTGTACAAAACTCTGGTGCGGCCGCACTTGGAGTATTGTGTACAGTTCTGGTCACCGCATTAGAAGAAAGATGTGGAAGCTTTAGAAAGGGTGCAGAGGAGATTTACTAGGATGGTGCCTGGTATGGAGGGAAGGTCTTCCGAGGAAAGGCTGAGGGACTTGAGGCATTTTTCGTTAGAGAGAAGAAAGTTGAGAAGTGACTTAATAAAGACATATAAGATAATCAGAGGGTTAGCGAGCCTTTTTCCAAGTATGGTGACGGCAAGCACGAGGGGGCAAAGCTTTAAATTGAGGGGTGATAGATATAGGACAGATGTCAGAGGTAGTTTCTTTACTCAGAGAGTAGTAAGGGTATGGAATGCTTTGCCTGCAAAGGTAGTAGATTCGCCAATTTTAAGTACATTTAAGTCGTCATTGGACGAGCACATGGACGTACATGGAATAGGTTAGATGGGCTTCAGATTGGTATGACAGGAAGGTGCAACATCAAGAGCCGAAGGGCCTGTACTGCACTGTAATGTTCTATGTTCTAATCCTTGGCACGACATCATAAGCTGAAGGGTCTGTTCTGTGCTGTACTTTTGTATGTTCTATATTCTGTAATTCTAGATAATCCTCTTAGACCACAGTACTCCCTCAGTAATGACTGTCTGACATTGCTGCGTTCTCTCAGGACTGACCCACTGGCATTGGTGCAGTATGTCAGTCCTAACCTCTGACAGTGGAGCGCTCCATCAATACTGATCGTCTGACAATGGAATGCACATTCAGTTCTGACTTTCTGACAGTGCAGCGCTCCAGCAGCACTAACTCTCCAACAGTGAGGCACTCCCACAGTACTGGCACTCTCAGTACTGACTAATTCAAACAGTAATGCTCATTCAGTACTGACCCACTGACAGTGCAGCACTCCCTCAGTACTGACACACTGACAGTGCAGTGATCCCTCAGTACTGACCCACTGACATTGCAGCACTCCCTCAGTACGGACCCACTGACAGTATGAAGCTCAGTCACCATTGATCCTCTGACAGTGTGGAACTCCCTCAGTAATAAACTGCTGAGAGTGCAGCACACCCTCAGTACTGACCCTCCGACAGTGCAGTATTACTTCAGTGCTGGCGTTCAGACAGTGCGGCCCTCCCTCAGAACTAAACTCCTGACAGTACGGCCCTCCCTAAGTACTAAATTCTTGACAGTTTGGCCCTCGCTCAGTACTAAATACTTGATAGTTTGGCCCTCGATCAGTGCTAAATACTTGACAGTTTGGCTCCCCATTAGAACTAAACACCAGACAGTGTGGCCCTCCCTCAGTACTGAACTCCTGACAGTGTGGCCCTCCCTCTGTATTAAACTCCTGACAGTGGGGCCTTCCCTCAGAACTAAACTCCTGACAGTGCGGGCCTCACTCAGTACAAACTCCTGACAGTGCGACCCTCCCTCAGAAATAAACTTATGACAGTGTGGCCCTCCCTCAGAACGAAACTTCTGACAGTGTGGCCCTCCGTCAGTACAAAACACCTGATAGTGCGGCCCTCCCTCAGAACTAAACTCCTGACAATGCGGCCCTCCCTCAGAACTAAACTCCTGACAGTGTGGCACTCCCTCAGATCAAAACTCTTGACAGTGCGGCCCTCCCTCAGAACTAAACACCTGACAGCGCGGCCCTCCCTCAGTACAAAACACCTGATAGTGTGGCCCTCCATCAGAAATAAACTCCTGACAATGCGGCCCTCCCTCAGAACTAAACTCCTGACAATGCGGCCCTCCCTCAGAACTAAACTCCTGACAGTGTGGCACTCCCTCAGATCAAAACTCTTGACAGTGCGGCCCTCCCTCAGAACTAAACACCTGACAGCGCGGCCCTCCCTCAGTACAAAACACCTGATAGTGTGGCCCTCCATCAGAAATAAACTCCTGACAATGCGGCCCTTCCTCAGAACTAAAAACCTGACAGTGCGGTCTTCTCTCAGTACTAAACTTCTGACAGCACCGACCTCCCTCAGTACAAAACACCTGATATTGTGACCCTCCCTCAGAAATAAACTCGTGACAATGCGGCCCTTCCTCAGAACTAAAAACCTGACAGTGCCGTATTCTCTCAGTACTAAACTTCTGACAGCACCGACCTCGCTCAGTAATAAACACGTGACAGTGCGGCACTCCCTCAGTACTAAACAAACTGACAGTGCAGCAATCCGTCAGTACTAATCTCCTGACAGTGCGGCATTCCCACAGTACTAAACACCTGATAGTGCAGCCCTCCCTCAGAACTAAACTCCTGACAGTGCGGCCCTCTCTCAGTACTAAACTCCTGAGAGTGCGGACCTCCCTCAGCACTAAACTCGTGAAACTGCAGCCCTCGCTCAGAACTAAACTCGTGACAGTGCGGTTCTCCCTCTGTACTAATCTCCTGACAATGAGGCCCTCCCTCAGAACTAAAATCCTGACACTGAGGCCCTCGCTCAGTACTAAAGTCGTGACAGTCCGGCCCTCCCACCGAATTAAACTCCTGACAGTGCGGTCCTCCCTCAGGACTAAAACCTGACAGTGCGGCTGTCCCTCAGAAATACACTCCTGACAGTGCGGCCCTCCCTCAGTACTAAACACCTGATACTGCGGCCCTCCCTCAGAACTAAACTCCTGACAGTTCGGCCCTGCCTCAGTACTAAACACCTGACATTGTGGCCCTCGCTCAGAAATAATCTTGTGACAGTGCGGCAATACCTCAGTACTGAACACCTGACAGTGCGGCCCTCCCTCAGAACTAAACGCCTGAACACTGCGGCCTTCCCTCAGTACTAAACTCCTGACAGTGCTGCCCTCCCTCAGTACTAAACACCTGACAATGCGGCCCGCCCTCAGTACTAAACACCTGACAGTGCTGCCCTCGCTCTGTACTAAACTCCTGAGAGTGCGGACCTCCCTCAGAACTAAACACCCGACAGTACGGCCCTACTTCACGACTAAATTCATGACAGTTTGGCCCTCGCTCAGTACTAAACTCCTGACAGTGCGGCACTCCCTCAGAACTAAACTCACCACACTGCGGCCCTCGCTCAGTACAAAAGTCGTGACAGTGCGGCCCTCCCAATGAACTAAACTCCTGACAGTGCGGCCCTCCCTCAGGACTAAAAACCTGACAGTGAGGCCCTCCCTCAGAAATAAACTCCTGACAGTGCTGCCCTCCCTCAGTACTAAACTCGTGACAGATCGGCCCTGCCTCAGTACTAATCTCAAGACACTGTGGCCCTCGCTCAGAACTAATCTCCAGACAGTGCGGTTCTCCCTCTGTACTAATCTCCTGACAGTGCGGCCCTCCCTCAGAACTAAACTCCTGACAGTGCGGCCCTCCCTCAGTACTAAAAACCTGACAGTGCGGCCCTCCCTCAGTACTAAGCTCCTGACAGTGCGGCCCTCCCTCTGTACTAAACTCCAGACAGTGCGAACCTCCCTCAGTACTAATCTCCTGACAGTGCGGCCCTCCCTCAGTACTAATCTCCTGACAGTGCGGCCCTCCCTCAGAACTAAACTCCTGATACTGCGGCCTTCTCTCAGTACTAAACTCCTGACAGTGCGCCCCTCCCTCAGTACTAAACTCCTGACAGTGCGCCCCTCCCTCAGTACTAAACTCCTGACAGTGCAGCCCTCGCTCTGTACTAAACTCCTGAGAGTGCGGCCCTCCCTCTGAACTAAACGCCCGACAGTCCAGCCCTACCTCAGGACTAAATTCTTGACAGTTTGGCCCTCGCTCAGTACTAAACTCCTGACAGTGCGGCCCTCCCTCAGTACTAAACTCCTGACACTGCGGCCCTCCCTCAGAACTAAACTCCTGACAGTGCGGCCCTCCCTCAGTACTAAACTCCTGACACTGCGGCCCTCCCTCAGAACTAAACTCCTGACAGTTCGGCCCTGCCTCAGTACTAATCTCCTGACATTGTGGCCCTCGCTCAGAAATAATCTTGTGACAGTGCGGCAATACCTCAGTACTGAACACCTGACAGTGCGGCCCTCCCTCAGAACTAAACGCCTGAACACTGCGGCCTTCCCTCAGTACTAAACTCCTGACAGTGCTGCCCTCCCTCAGTACTAAACACCTGACAATGCGGCCCGCCCTCAGTACTAAACACCTGACAGTGCAGCCCTCGCTCTGTACTGAACTCCTGAGAGTGCGGACCTCCCTCAGAACTAAACACCAGACAGTACGGCCCTACTTCACGACTAAATTCATGACAGTTTGGCCCTCGCTCAGTACTAAACTCCTGACAGTGCGGCACTCCCTCAGAACTAAACTCACCACACTGCGGCCCTCGCTCAGTACAAAAGTCGTGACAGTGCGGCCCTCCCAATGAACTAAACTCCTGACAGTGCGGCCCTCCCTCAGGACTAAAAACCTGACAGTGAGGCCCTCCCTCAGAAATAAACTCCTGACAGTGCTGCCCTCCCTCAGTACTAAACACGTGACAGATCGGCCCTGCCTCAGTACTAATCTCAAGACACTGTGGCCCTCGCTCAGAACTAATCTCCAGACAGTGCGGTTCTCCCTCTGTACTAATCTCCTGACAGTGCGGCCCTCCCTCAGAACTAAACTCCTGACAATGCGGCCCTCGCTCAGTACTAAAAACCTGACAGTGCGGCCCTCCCTCAGAACTAAACACCTGACAGTGCGGCCCTCCCTCAGTACTAAGCTCCTTACAGTGCGGCCCTCCCTCTGTACTAAACTCCAGACAGTGCGAACCTCCCTCAGTACTAATCTCCTGACAGTGCGGCCCTCCCTCTGTACTAAACTCCTGACAGTGCGGCCCTCCCTCAGTACTAATCTCCTGACAGTGCGGCCCTCCCTCAGAACTAAACTCCTGATACTGCGGCCTTCTCTCAGTACTAAACTCCTGACAGTGCGCCCCTCCCTCAGTACTAAACTCCTGACAGTGCAGCCCTCGCTCTGTACTAAACTCCTGAGAGTGCGGCCCTCCCTCTGAACTAAACGCCCGACAGTCCAGCCCTACCTCAGGACTAAATTCTTGACAGTTTGGCCCTCGCTCAGTACTAAACTCCTGACAGTGCGGCCCTCCCTCAGTACTAAACTCCTGACAGTGCGGCCCTCCCTCAGATCTAAACTCCTGATACTGCGGACCTCCCTCTGTACAAAACTGCTGACAATCCTCCGCCCCCCCCGTCCTTCAGTACTAAACTCCTGACAGTGCAGCCCTCGCTCTCCACTAAACTCCTGAGAGTGCGGCCCACCCTCAGAACTAAACACCTGACAGCACGGCCCTACCTCAGGACTAAATTCTTGACAGTGTGGCCCTCCCTCAGTACTAAACTCCTGGCAGTGCAGCCATTCCTCATTACTAAACTCTTGACAGTGTGGCCCTCCCTCAGTACTAAATTCTTGACAGATTGGCCCCCGCTCAGAACTAAAGAGCTGACAGTGTGGCCCTCCCTCATTACTAAACATCTGACAGTGCAGCCATCCCTCAGTACTAAACTCTTGACAGTGTGGCCCTCCCTCAGAACTACACTTCTGACTGTGCGGCCGTCCCTCATTAGTAATCTTCGGACTGTGTGGCCCTCCCTCAGAACTAAACACCTGACAGTACGGCCCTCCCTTAGTACAAAAGACCTGACAGTGCAGCCCATGTCTGTACTAAACTCCTGAAAGTGCAGCCATCCCTCAGTACTAATCTCTTGACAGTGTGGCCCTCCCTCAGTAATAAATTTTTGACAGTGTGGCCCTCCCTCAGAACTACACTTCTGACAGCGCGGCCGTCCCTCATTAGTAATCTTCGGACTGTGTGGCCCTCCCTCAGAACTAAACACCTGACAGTACGGCCCTCCCTTAGTACAAAAGACCTGACAGTGCAGCCCATGTCTGTACTAAACTCCTGAAAGTGCGGCCCTCCCTCAGTACTAAACTCTTGACAGTGTGGCCCTCACTCAGTAATAAATTCTTGACAGTGTGGCCCTCGCTCAGAACTAAACAGCTGACAGTGCGGCCCTCCCTCAGTACTAAACACAAGACAGTGTGGCCCTCCCTCAGTACTAAACACCTGACAGTGCAGCCATCACTCAGTACTAAACTCTTGACAGTGTGGCCCTCCCTCAGAACTACACTTCTGACAGTGCGGCACTCCCTCATTTGTAATCTTCCGACAGTGTGGCCCTCCCTCAGAAATAAACACCTGACAGTGCGGCACTCCCTCAGCAGAAAAGACCTGACAGTGCAGCCCTCACGCAGTACTAAACTCCTGACAGTGCGCCCATCCCTCAGTACTAAACTCCTGACAGTGCGGCACTCCCTCAGAACTAAACTCCTGGCAGAGCGACCATCCCTCAGTACTAAACTTCTGACAGTGTGGCCCTCCCTCAGAACTAAACACCTGACAGTGTGGCCTTCCCTCAGTACTAAACTTCTGACAGTGCAGCACTCCTTCAGTACCAAAAACCTGACAGTGCAGCCCTCACGCAGTACTATACTCCTGACAGTGCAGCACTCCCTCAGAACTAAACACCTGACAGTGTGTCCCTCCCTCAGTACTAAACACCTGACAGTGCGGACTTCCCTCAGTACTAAACTCCTGAGAGTGTCTCCCTCCCTCAGTACTAAGCTCCTGACAGTGCGGCCTTCCCTCGGAACAAAACACCTGACAGTGCAGCCCTCCCTCTGTACTAAACACCTGACAGTGCGCCCATCCCTCAGTACTAAACTCCTGACAGTGCGGCCCACCCTCTGTACTAAACTCCTGACAGTGCAGCCCTCGCTCTGTACAAAACACCTGACAGTGCGGCCCTTCCTCAGAACTAAACACCTGACAGTACGGCCTGACCTCAGGACTAAATTCTTGACAGTTTGGCCCTCCTTCAGTACTAAATTCTTGACAGATTTGCCCTCCCTCAGAACTAAACAGCTGATAGAGTGGCCCTCCCTCAGTACTAAACTCCTGACAGTGCAGCCATCCCTCAGTACTAAACTCTTGACAGTGTGGACCTCCCTCAGTACTAAATTATTGACAGATTGGTCCTCGCTCACAACTAAACACATGACAGTGTGGCAATCTCTCAGTACTAAACACCTGACAGTGCAGCCAACCCTCAGTACTAAACTCTTGACGGTGTGGCCCTCCCTCAGAACTATACTTCTGACAGTGCGGCCCTCCCTCAGTATGAATCTTCTGACAGCGTGGCCCTCCTTCAGAACTAATCACCTGACAGTGCGGCCCTCCCTCAGTACAAAAGACCTGACAGTGCGGCCCTCCCTCAGAACTAAACACCTGACAGTGCGGCCCTTCCTCAGTAATAAACTCCTGAGAGTGTCTCCCTCCCTCAGTACAAAACTCCTGACAGTGCGGCCCTACCTCAGTCCTAAACTCCTGACAGTGTGTTCCTCTCTCAGTACTGAACTGCTGACAGTCTGACTCTCCCTCAGAACTAAACTCCTGACACTGCGAACCTTCCTCAGAACTAAACTCCTGACTGTCCGGCCTTCCCTCAGTACTTAAGTCCTGACAGTGTTGTCCTCCCTCTGTACTAAACTCCTGAGAGAGCGGCCTTCCCTCAGTTCTAAACTCCTGACAGTGTGGCCCTCCCTCAGAACTAAACATGTGACAGTTCGGCCCTTCCTCTGTACTAAACTCCTGACAGTGCGGCACATCCTCCGTACTTAACAACTGACAGTGCGGCCCTCTCTCATTACAAAAGACCTGACAGTGCAGCCCTCCCTCTGTACTAAACTCCTGACAGTGCGGCCATCCCTCAGAACTAAACTCCTGACACTGTGGCCCTCTCTCAGATCTAAACACGTGAAACTGCGGTTCTCCCTCTGTACTGAACTCCTGACAATGAGGCCCTCCCTCAGAACTAAACTCCTGACATTGCGCCGCTCCCTCAGAACTAAACACCTGACAGTCCCGCCCTCCATCAGAAGTAAACTCAAGACAGTCCGCCCTCCCTCAATACTAAGCTCCTGACAGTGCGGGCATCCCTCTGAACTAAACTCCTGACAGTGCGGCCCTCCCTTAGTACTAATCTCTTGACAGTGCGGCCCTCCCTCAGTACTAAACTCCTGACAGTGCAGCCCTCGCTCTGTACTAAACTCCTGAGAGTGCGGACCTCCCTCAGAACTAAACACCTGACAGTACGGCCCTAACTCAGGACTAAATTCTTGACAGTTTGGCCCTCGCTCAGTACTAAACTCCTGAAAGTGCGGCCCTCCCTCAGTACTAAGCTCCTGACAGTGCGGCCCTCCCTCAGGACTAAATTCTTCACAGTTTAGCCCTCCCTCAGTACTAAATTCTTGATAGATTTGCCCTCCCTCAGAACTAAACAGCTGACAGTGTGGCCCTCCCTCATGACTAAACTCCTGACAGTGCAGCCATCCCTCAGTGCTAAACTCTTGACAGTGTGGCCCACCCTCAGAACTACACTTCTGACAGTGCTGCTCTCCCAATTAGAAATCTTCGGAATGTGTGGCCCTCCCTCAGAACTAAACACCTGACAGTGCGGCCCTCCCTTAGTACAAAAGACCTGACAGTGCAGCCCTCCATCTGTACTAAACTCCTGACAGTGCGCCCATCCCTCAGTACTAAACTACTGACAGTGCGGCACTCCCTTAGTACTAAACTCCTGAAAGTGCAGCCATCCCTCAGTACTAAACTCTTGACGGTGTGGCCCTCCCTCAGTAATAAATTCTTGACAGCGTGGCTCTCGCTCAGAACTACACTTCTGCCAGTGCAGCCCTCCCTCATTAGTAATCTTCCGACAGTTTGGCCCTCCCTCAGAACTAAACACCTGACAGTGCGGCCCCACCTCAGTACTAAACACCTGACAGTGTGGCCCTCACTCAGTACTAAACTTCTGACAGTGCAGCACTCCCTCAGTACTAAAAACCTGACACTGCAGCCCTCACGCAGTACTAAACACCTGACTGTGCGCCCATCCCTCTTTACTAAACTTCTGACAGTGTGGCCCTCCCTCAGAACTAAACTCCTGGCAGAGCAACCATCCCTCAGTATTAAACTTCTGACAGTGTGGCCCTCCCTCAGAACTAAACATCTGACAGTGTGGAACTCCCTCAGAACTAAACTCCTGACAGTGCGGCCCTCCCTCAGGACAAAGCTCCTGACAGTGCGGCCCTCCCTCAGTACTAAACTACTGACAGTGCGGCCCTCCCTCAGAACTAAACTCCTGACATTGCTGCCCTCCCTCAGAACTAAAATCCTGACAGTTCGGCCCTCCCTCAGTACAAAGCTCCTGACAGTTCGGCCCTCCCTCAGGACGAAACTCCTGAAAGTGCAGCCCTCCCTCAGAACTAAACTCCTGAGAGTGCGGCCCTCCCTCAGTACTAAACACCTGACAGTGCGGCTCTCCCTCAGAACTAAACTCCTGACAGTGCGGCCCGCCCTCAGAACTAAGCTCCTGACAGTGCGGCCTCCCTCAGTACTAAGCTCCTGACAGTGCGGCCCTCCCTCTGTACTAAACTCCTGAGAGTGCGGCCCTCCCTCAGAACTAAACACCTTACAGTACGGCCCGACCTCAGGACTAAATTCTTGACAGTTTGACCCTCGCTCAGTACTAAACTCCTGACATTGCGGCCCTCGCTCAGTACTAAACTCCTGACAGTGCGGCCCTCCCTCAGTACTAAGCTCCTGACAGTGCGGCCCTCCCTCAGTACTAAGCTCCTGACAGTGCGGCCCTTCCTCAGAACTAAACTCCTGACAGTGCGGCTCTCCCTCAGAACTAAACACCTGCCAGTACGGCCCTACCTCAGGACTAAATTCTTGACAGTTTGGCCCTCGCTCAGTACTAAACACCTGACAGTGTGGCCCTCCCTCAGAACTAAACTTCTGACAGCAGGCCCTCCCTCAGTACTAATCTCCTGACAGTGCGGCCCTCCCTCAGGAGTAAATTCTTGACAGTTTGGCCCTCGCTCAGTACTAAATTCTTGACATGTTTGCCCTCCCTCAGAACTAAACAGCTGACAGAGTGGCCCCCCCTCAGTACTAAACAGCTGACAGTACAGCCCTCCCTCTGTACTAAACTCCTGACAGTGCAGCACTCCCTCAGTACTAAACTTCTAACAGTGCGGACCTCCATCAGTACTAAACTCCTGAAAGTGTGGCCCTCCCTCAGAACTAAACACCTGACAGTGCGGCCCGCCCTCAGAACTAAGCTCCTGACAGTGCGGCCTCCCTCAGGACTAAGCTCCTGACAGTGCGGCCCTCCCTCTGTACTAAACTACTGAGAGTGCGGCCCTCCCTCAGAACTAAATACCTGACAGTACGGCCCTACCTCAGGACTAAATTCTTGACAGTTTGGCCCTCGCTCAGTACTAAACTCCTGACAGTGCGGCCCTTCCTCAGAACTAAACTCCTGACACTGCGGCACTCCTTCAGTACTAAAAACCTGACAGCGCGGCCCTCCCTCAGTACTAATCTCCTGACAGTGCGGCCCTCCCTCAGTACTAAACTCATGACAGTGAGCCCCTCCCTTAGTACTAAACTCCTGACAGTGCAGCACTCCCTCAGTACTAAACTCCTGACAGTGAGCCCCTCCCTCAGTACTAAACTCCTGACAGTGTGGCCCTCCCTCAGTACTAATCTCCTGACAGTGCGGCCCTCCCTCAGTACTAAACTCCCGACAGTGAGCCCCTCCCTTAGTACTAAACTCCTGACAGTGCGGCCCTCCGTCTGTACTAAATTCCTGACAGTGCGGCCCTCCCTCAGTACTAATCTCCTGACAGTGCGGCCCTCCCTCAGTTCTAAATTCCTGACAGTGAGCCCCTCCCTTAGTACTAAACTCCTGACAGTGCGGCCCTCCCTCAGTACTAAACTCCTGACAGTGCAGCCCTCACTCTCTACTAAACTCCTGAGAGTGCGGCCCACCCTCAGAACTAAACACCTGACAGTACGGCCCTACCTCAGGACTAAATTCTTCACAGTTTAGCCCTCCCTCAGTACTAAACAGCTGACACTGTGGCCCTCCATCAGTACTAAACTCCTGACAGTGCAGCCCTCCCTCAGTACTAAGCTCCTGACAGTGCGCCCTTCCTCAGAACTAAACTCCTGACACTGCGGCACTCCTTTAATACTAAACTCCTGACAGCGCGGCCCTCCCTCAGTACTAAATTCCTGACAGCGCGGCCCTCCCTCAGTACTAAATTCCTGACAGCGCGGCCCTCCCTCAGAAGTAAACTCCTGACAGTGCAGCCCTCGTTCTCTACTAAACTACAGAGAGTGCGGCCCACCCTCAGAACTAAACCCCTGACAGTACGGCACAAACTCAGTGCTAAACTCTTGACAGTGTGGCCCACCCTCAGAACTACACTTCTGACAGTGCTGCTCTCACAATTAGTAATCATCGGAATGTGTGGCCCTCCCTCAGAACTAAACACCTGACAGTGCGGCCCTCCCTTAGTACAAAAGACCTGACAGTGCAGCCCTCCGTCTGTACTAAACTCCTGACAGTGCGCCATCCCTCAGTACTAAACTACTGACAGTGCGGCACTCCCTTAGTACTAAACTCCTGAAAGTGCAGCCATCTCTCAGTACTAAACTCTTGACGGTGTGGCCCTCCCTCAGTAATAAAGTCTTGATAGTGTGGCTCTCGCTCAAAACTACACTTCTCCCTCATTAGTCATCTTCCGACAGTTTGGCCCTCCCTCAGAACTAAACACCTGACAGTGCGGCCCCACATCAGTACAAAAGACCTGACAGTGCAGCCCTCCCTCAGAACTAAACTCCTGTCAGTGTGGCCATCACTCAGTACTAAACTTCTGACAGTGCAGCACTCCCTCAGTACTAAAAACCTGACACAGCTGCCCTCACGCAGTACTAAACACCTGACTGTGTGCCCATCCCTCATTACCAAAATTCTGACAGTGTGGCCCTCCCTCAGAACTAAACTCCTGGCAGAGCGACCATCCCTCATTACTAAACTTCTGACAGTGTGGCCCTCCCTCAGAACTAAACACCTGACAGTGTCGCTCTCCCTCAGCACTAAACTTCTGACAGTGCAGCACTCCCTCAGTACTAAAAACCTGACAGTGCGGCCCTCATGCAGTACTAAACTCCTGACAGTGCAGCACTCCCTCAGTACTAAACATCTGACAGTGCGGCCCTCCCCCAGTACTAAACTTCTGACAGTGTGGCCCTCCCTCTGAACTAAACTCCTGACAGTGCGGCCCTCCCTCAGTTCAAAGCTCCTGACAGTGCGGTCCTCCCTCAGAACTAAACTCCTGAAAGTGCAGCCCTCCCTCAGAACTAAACTCCTGAGAGTGCGGCCCTCCCTCAGTACTAAACACCTGACAGTGCGGCTCTCCCTCATAACTAAACTCCTGACAGTGCGGCCCTCCCTCAGTACAAAGCTCCTGACAGTGTGGTCCTCCGTCAGTACTAAACTCCTGACATTGCAGCCCTCGCTCTGTACTAAACACCTGACAGTGCGGCCCTCCCTCAGTACAAAGCTCCTGACAGTGTGGTCCTCCGTCAGTACTAAACTCCTGACATTGCAGCCCTCGCTCTGTACTAAACACCTGACAGTGCGGCCCTCCCTCAGAACTAATCGCCTGACAGTACGGCCCTACCTCTGGACTAAATTCTTGACAGTTTGGCCCTCGCTCAGTACTAAATTCTTGACAGGTTTGCCCTCCCTCAGAACTAAACAGCTGACAGAGTGGCCCTCCCTCAGTACTAAACAGCTGACAGTGCAGCCCTCCCTCTGTACTAAACGTCTGACAGTGCGGACCTCCATCAGTACTAAACTCCTGAAAGTGTGGCCCTTCCTCAGAACTAAGCTCCTGACAGTGCGGCCTCCCTCAGTACTAAGCTCCTGACAGTGAGGCCCTCCCTCTGTACTAAACTCCTGAGAGTGCGGCCCTCCTCAGAACTAAATACTTGACAGTACGGCCCTACCTCAGGACTAAATTCTTGACAGTTTGGCCCTCGCTCAGTACTAAACTCTTGACAGTGCGGCCCTCCCTCAGTACTAAGCTCCTGACAGTGCGGCCCTTCCTCAGAACTAAACTCCTGACAGTGCGGCACTCCTTCAGTACTAAACTCCTGACAGCACGGCCCTCCCTCAGTACTAATCTCCTGACAGTGCGGCCCTCCCTCAGTACTAAACTCCTGACAGTGAGCCCCTCCCTTAGTACTAAACTCCGGACAGTGAGCCCCTCCCTCAGTACTAATCACCTGAAGTGCGGCCCTCCCTCAGTACTAAACTCCTGACAGTGAGCCCCTCCCTTAGTACTAAACTCCTGACAGTGAGCCCCTCCCTCAGTACTAAAATCCTGACAGTGCGGCCCTCCCTCAGTACTAATCACCTGAAGTGCGGCCCTCCCTCAGTACTAAACTCCTGACAGTGAACCCCTCCCTTAGTACTAAACTCCTGACAGTGCGGCCCTCCCTCAGTACTAAACTCCTGACAGTGCAACCCTCGCTCTGTACTAAACTCCTGAGAGTGCGGACCTCCCTCAGAACTAAACACCTGACAGTACGGCCCAAACTCAGGACTAAATTCTTGACAGTTTGGCCCTCGCTCAGTACTAAACTCCTGACAGTGCGGCCCTCCCTCAGTACTAAGCACCTGACAGTGCGGCCCTTCCACAGAACTAAACACCTGACACTGCGGCACTCCTTTAGTACTAAACTCCTGACAGCGCAGCCCTCCCTCAGTACTAAATTCCTGACAGCGCGGCCCTCCCTCAGTATTAAATTTAGACAGCGCGGCCCTCCCTCAGTACTAAACTCCTGACAGTGCAGCCCTCGCTCTCTTCTAAACTCCTGAGAGTGCGGCCCACCCTCAGAACTAAACACCTGACAGTATGGCCCAAACTCAGTGCTAAACTCTTGACAGTGTGGCCCACCCTCAGAACTACACTTCTGACAGTGCTGCTCTCCCAATTAGGAATCTTCGGAATGTGTGGCCCTCCCTCAGAACTAAACTTCTGACAGTGTGGCCCTCCCTCAGAACTAAACACCTGACAGTGTTGCCCTCCCTCAGCACTAAACTTTTGACACTGCAGCTCTCGCTCAGTACTAAACATCTGACAGTGCGGCCCTCCCTCAGTACTAATCTTCTGACAGTGCGGCCCTCCCTCAGAACTAAACTCCTGACAGTGCGGCCCTCCCTCAGTACAAAGCTCCTGACAGTGCGGCCCTCCCTCAGAACTAAATTCCTGAAAGTGCTGCCCTCCCTCAGAACTAAACTCCTGAGAGTGCGGCCCTCCCTCAGTACTAAACACCTGACAGTGCGGCTCTCCCTCATAACTAAACTCCTGACAGTGCGGCCCTCCCTCAGAACTAAACTCCTGACAGTGCGGTCCTCCCTCAGTACTAAACACCTGACAGTGCGGCTCTCCCTCATAACTTAACTCCTGACAGTGCGGCCCTCCCTCAGTACAAAGCTCCTGACAAGTGCGGCCCTCCCTCAGTACAAAGCTTCTGACAGTGTGGCCCTCCCTCAGTACAAAGCTCCTGAAAGTGCGGCCCTCCCTCAGTTATAAACAACTGACAGTGTGTCCCTCCCTCATTACTAAACACCTGACAGTGCGGCCCGCCCTCAGTACTAAACTCCTGAGTGTGTCTCCCTCCTTCAGTACAAAACTCCTGACAGTGCGGCCCTACCTCAGTCCTAAACTCCTGACAGTGTGTTCCTCTCTCAGTACTGAACTGCTGACAGTCTGACCCTGCCTCAGACCTAAACTCCTGACACTGCGAACCTTCCTCAGAACTAAACTCCTGACTGTCCGGCCTTCCCTCAGTACTACACTCCTGACAGTGCTGACCTCCGTCTGTACTAAACTCCTGACAGTGCAGCGCTCCCTCAGTACTAAACTTCTGACAGTGCAGCACTCCCTCAGTACTAATCTCCTGACAGTGCGGCCCTCACGTAGTACTAAACTCCTAACTGTGCGCCCATCCCTCATTACTAAACTTCTGACAGTGCGGCCCTCCCTCAGTACTAATCTCCTGACAGTGCGGCCCTCCCTCAGTACTAAACTCCTGACAGTGAGCCCCTCCCTTAGTACTAAACTCCTGAAAGTGCAGCCATCCCTCAATACTAAACTCCTGACAGTGCAGCCCTCGCTCTGTACTAAACTCCTGAGAGTGCGGACCTCCCTCAGAACTAAACACCTGACAGTACGGCCCAAACTCAGGACTAAATTCTTGACAGTTTGGCCCTTGCTCAGTACTAAACGCCTGACAGTGCGGCACTCCCTCAGTACTAAGCACCTGACAGTGCGGCCCTTCCTCAGAAGTAAACTCCTGACACTGCGGCACTCCTTTAGTACTAAACTCCTGACAGCGCGGCCCTCCCTCAGTACTAAATTCCTGACAGCGCGGCCCTCCCTCAATACTAAATTTAGACAGCGCGACCCTCCCTCAGAAGTAAACTCCTGACAGTGCAGCCCTCGCTCTCTTCTAAACTACTGAGAGTGTGGCCCACCCTCAGAACTAAACACCTGACAGTATGGCCCAAACTCAGTGCTAAACTCTTGACAGTGTGGCCCACCCTCAGAACTACACTTCTGACAGTGCTGCTCTCCCAATTAGTAATCTTCGGAATGTGTGGCCCTCCCTCAGAACTAAACACCTGACAGTGCGGCCCTACCTCAGTACTAAATTCTTTACAGATTTGCCCTCCCTCAGAACTAAACAGCTGACACTTTGGCCCTCCCTCAGTACTAAACTCCTGACAGTGCAGCCATCCCTCAGTACTAAACTCCTGACAATGTGGCCCACCCTCAGAACTACACTTCTGACAGTGCTGCTCTCCCAATTAGTAATCTTCGGAATGTGTGGCCCTCCCTCAGAACTAAACACCTGACAGTGCGGCCCTCCCTTAGTACAAAAGACCTGACAGTGCAGCCCTCCGTCTGTACTAAACTCCTGACAGTGCGCCATCCCTCAGTACTAAACTCCTGACAGTGCGCCATCCCTTAGTACTAAACTCCTGAAAGTCCAGCCATCCCTCAGTACTAAACTCTTGACGGTGTGGCCCTCCCTCAGTAATAAATTCTTGATAGTGTGGCTCTCGCTCAAAACTACACTTCTGCCAGTGCGGCCGTCCCTCATTAGTAATCTTCCGACAGTGTGGCCCTCCCTCAGAACCAAACACCTGACAGTGTGGCCCTCACTCAGTACTAAACTTCTGACAGTGCAGCACTCCCTCAGTACTAAAAACCTGACACTGCGGCCCTCACGCAGTACTAAACACCTGACTGTGCGCCCAACCCTCATTACTAAACTTCTGACAGTGTGGCCCTCCCTCAGAACTAAACTCCTGGCAGAGCGACCATCCCTCAGTACTAAACTTCTGACAGTGTGGCCCTCCCTCAGAACTAAACACCTGACAGTGTGGCCCTCCCTCAGCACTAAACTTCTGACACTGCAGCTCTCCCTCAGTACTAAAAACCTGACAGTGCGGCCCTCATGCAGTACTAAACTCCTGACAGTGCAGCACTCCCTCAGTACTAAACTCCTGACAGTGCGGCCCTCCCACAGTACTAAACTTCTGACAGTGCGGCTCTCCCTCATAACTAAACTCCTGACAGTGCGGCCCTCCCCCAGAACTAAACTCCTGACAGTGCGGCCCTCCCCCAGAACTAAACTCCTGACAGTGTGGCCCTCCCTCAGTACGAAACACCTGACAGTGCGGCTCTCCCTCATAACTAAACTCCTGACAGTGCGGCCCTCCCTCAGTACAAAGCTCCTGAAAGTGCTGCTCTCCCTCAGTAATAAACACCTGACAATGCGGCCCTCCCTCCGAACTAAACACCTGACAGTGCGGCCCTCCCTCAGTACTAAACTCCTGAGTGTGTCTCCCTCCTTCAGTACAAAACTCCTGACAGTGCGGCCCTACCTCAGTCCTAAACTCCTGACAGTGTGTTCCTCTCTCAGTACTGAACTGCTGACAGTCTGACCCTCCCTCAGAACTAAACTCCTGACACTGCGAACCTTCCTCAGGACTAAACTCCTGACTGTCCGGCCTTCCCTCAGTACTACACTCCTGACAGTGCTGTCCTCCGTCTGTACTAAACTCCTGAGAGAGCGGCCCTCCCTCAGTACTAAACTCCTGACAGTGCAGCGCTCCCTCAGTACTAAACTTCTGACAGTGCAGCACTCCCTCAGTACTAAAAACCTGACACTGCGGCCCTCGCGCAGTACTAAACTCCTGACTGTGCGCCCATCCCTCATTACTAAACTTCTGACAGTGTGGCCCTCCCTCAGAACTAAACTCCTGGCAGAGCGACCATCCCTCAGTACTAAAAGTCTGACAGTGTGGCACTCCCTCAGAACTAAACACCTGACAGTGTGGTCCTCCCGCAGCACTAAACTTCTGACAGTGCAGCACTCCCTCAGTACTAAACTCCTGACAGTGCGGCCCTCCCGCAGAACTAAACTCCTGACAGTGCGGCCCTCCCTCAGAACTAAACTCCTGACATTGCGGCCCTCCCGCAGAACTAAACTCCTGACAGTGCGGCCCTCCCTCAGTACAAAGCTCCTGAAAGTGCAGCCCTCCCTCAGAACTAAACTCCTGACAGTGCGGCCCTCCCTCAGTACTAAACACCTGACAGTGCGGCTCTCCCTCAGAACTAAACTCCTGACAGTGCGGCCCTCCCTCATAACTAAACTCCTGACAGTGCGGCCCTCCCTCAGAACTAATCTCCTGACAGTGCGGCCCTCCCTCAGAACTAAACTCCATACAGTGCGGCCCTCCCTCAGAACTAAACTCCTTACAGTGCGGCCCTCTCTCAGTACAAAGCTCCTGACAGTGCGGCCCTCCCTCAGAACTAAACTCCTGACATTGCAGCCCTCGCTCTGTACTAAACTCCTGAGAGTGCGGCCCTCCCTCAGAACTAATCGCCTGACAGTACGGCCCTACCTCAGGACTAAATTCTTGACAGTTTGGCCCTCGCTCAGAACTAAACAGCTGACAGAGTGGCCCTCCCTCAGTACTAAACAGCTGACAGTGCAGCCCTCCCTCTGTACTAAACTCCTTACAGTGCAGCACTCCCTCAGTACTAAACAGCTGACAGTGCAGCCCTCCCTCAGTACTAAACTCCTTACAGTGCAGCACTCCCTCAGTACTAAGCTCCTGACAGTGCGGCCCTCCCTCAGTACTAAACTCCTGACGGTGCGGCCCTCCCTCAGAACTAAACTCTTAGCATTGCAGCCCTCGCTCTGTACTAATCTCCTGAGAGTGCGGCCCACCCTCAGAACTAAACACCTGACAGTACGGCCCTACTTCAGGACTAAATTCTTGACAGTTTAGCCCTCGCTTAGTACTAAGCTCCTGACAGTGCGGCCCTCCCTCAGAACTAAACTCCTGACAGTGCCGCCCTCCCTCAGTACTAAACACCTGAGATTGTCTCCCTCCCTCAGTACAAAACTCCTGACAGTGCAGCCCTACCTCAGTCCTAAACTCCTGACAGTGTGTTCCTCTCTCAGTACTGAACTGCTGACAGTCTGACCCTCCCTCAGAACTAAACTCCTGACACTGCGAACCCTAAGTACAAACACACCTGACAGTGCAGCCATCCCTCAGATCTAAACTCTTGACAGTGTGGCCCTCCCTCAGAACTAAACGCCTGACAGTGCTGCCCTCCATCAGCACAAAAGGCTGACAGTGTGTCCCTCCGTCCGCACTAAACAACTGACAGTGTGTCCCTCCCTCAGTACTATACACCTGACAGTGCGGCCCTCCCTCAGTAATAAACTCCTGAGAGTGTCTCCCTCCTTCAGTACAAAACTCCTGACAGTGCGGTCATACCTCAGTTCTAGACTCCTGACAGTGTGTTCCTCTCTCAGTACTGAACTGCTGACAGTCTGACCCTCCCTCAGAACTAAACTCCTGACACTGCGGCCGTCCCTCAGAACTAAACTCCTGACTGTGCGGCCCTCCCTCAGTACTCAACTCATGACTGTGCGGCCCTCCCTCTGTACTCAACTCCTGAGAGTGCGGCCTTCGCTCAGTACTAAACACCTGACAGTGCGGTCCTCCCTCAGTAATAAACTCCTGACAGTGTGGTCCTCCCTCAGTACTAAACTCCTAACAGTGCGGCCCTCCCTCAGTACTAAACTCCTGACAGTGTGGCCCTCCCTCAGTACTAAACTCCTGACAGTGCGGCCCTCCCTCAGTACTAAACTCCTGACAGTGCAGCCCTCCCTCAGTACTAAACAACTGACAGTGCGGCCCTCCCTCAGTACTAAACTCCTGACAGTGTGGCCCTCCCTCAGTACTAAACTCCTGAGAGTGCGGCCCTCCCTCCGAACTAAACTCCTGACAGTTAGGCCCTCCCTCAGTACTGCCCTTCTGACAGTGCAGAACTCCCTCAGCACTGACTCTCTGACAGTGCAGCACTCCAGTATTACTGACTATCTGACAGTGCAACACTCCCTCATTTTGACCTATTACCCATACAGAGGGCATCAACTGGGACCTTGGGTTTATGTCACATTACAGGTGACCACCCTTCCATTACACACACACAGATTCTCCTTCATACACACTCTCTCACATACAGACGTACACAGGTACACACAGACACGCACACAGACATCCACACACACCCTTACAGACACACACACTCCCACACTCACAGATGCACCCCCTCACAGACCTAAGAGACTCTGCACTCACTACACACACATCCACTTTCTCACACTCACAACACCCACCTCAGACTGACACACACAAAGACAAAGACCCACATGCACAGATATATTTTCTGAGGTGAATTTGTACTTGCAGTGTTACATTGTACTTTGCTCAAAAACTGCATAAATTTTTGTAAAACTCCATTATCTCACTTTTTAGATTAGAATCAATCTAAACATCAGGTCATAGATAGTGAACACAGGGGGCTAACACCTTCAACATATTGTCTACCTATCACCATTGTTAACAGCTAACCCGAGAATGCAACTTCAAAACAAAGGGTTTTGTGATTTACACATGAAAGAAGTGAAACTATCACTGTATTCTAACAGATGAGAGACTTAACAGATAATCAATTTTTCAATGTATAATTTCAGTTACATTTCACTGTAAATTTTTTGGTATAAATTCTGTGTTACGATCGAGCCCTCCACTATCACCTGATGGATGAGCATCGCTCCGAAAGCTAGTGTGCTTCCAATTAAACCTGTTGGACTATAACCTGGTGTTGTGTGATTTTTAACATTGTACATATCAATCCAACACTGGCATCTCCAAATCATACTGACACATTGACAGTGTCATGCTGTCTCAATACTGACCCTCTGACAGTGCAGTGCTCCCTCAGCACCGATCCATTGACAGTGCCGTGTTCTCAGTACTGACCCTCTGACAATACAGCACTCCCTCAGTGCTGACCCTCTGACAGTACAGCACTCCCTTAGCACTGACCGACGAACCGTGCAGCACACCCTCAGTCCTGACCCTTTGACAGGGCAGCATTCCTTCTGTAGTAACTGTCTGAAAGTGCGGCCCTCGCTCAGTACTAACTCTCAGACAGTGCAGTACTCTCTCTCGGTACTGAACCTCTGAGAGTGAAGCACTCCCTCAGTACTGACCCTCTGACAGTGGGGCACTCCCTCAGTACTGATCCTCCAACAGTGTTGCTCCCCCTCTGTACTGACTATTGACAGTGCGGTGCTCCCTCAGCATTGACCCATTGACAGCGCAGCACTCGCTCATATTGTCCCAGTGACAGTGTCGCGTTGTCTCAGTACTGACCTTCTGACGATGCAGCACTCCCTCAGTACTGACCTCCAACTGTGCAGTACTTGCTCCATTCTGACGCTCTGACAGTATAGCGCTCCCTCAGCACTGACCCTCTGACAGCGCGGCAATCCCTCAGTACTGACCCTCTGACACAGCAGCACATCCTCTGCACTGACCCGCTGACGGCGCAGAACTCACTCAGTAAAGACCCTCTGACTGTGCGGAACTCCCTTACTACTGACGTTCCAACATTGAGATATTCCCTCAGTTCTGAATGTCTGACATGTGGCGATCCTTCAGTACTCTCCCTCTGGCAGTGCTGCAAACTCTCAGTACTGACAGTTCAGCACTCACACTCAGTAAAGACCCTCTGACAGTGCAACATGCCCTCAGTACTGACTCTCTGACAGTGTGGCACCACTCAGTACTGACCCACTGACAGTGCAGCGCTCCCTCAGTTCTGAACCTACAACACAGCAGCGTTCCCTCAGTACTGTCCATCCGGCAGTGCAGCAAAACCTCAGTACTGACCGTAAGACAATATGGTACACCCCCAGTACTAACCCTCTGACAGTGTAGTACTTGCTCAGTATTAACTCTCAGACAGCGCAGTACTCTCTCGGTACTGCGCTCGGACAGTGTAGCACTCCCTCAGTACTGACCCTCTGACAGTGCAGCACTCGCTCCATACTGACCCTCTGACAGTGTAACGCTTCCTCAGTACAGACTAACAATGCAGCACTCTCTCAGTACCCACCCTTTGACAGTCCCACACTCCCTTAGTACTGACCCTCCGACATTGCATCTCTCCCTCAGTCAAGACCCTCTGTGTGGAACTCCCTTGGTGCTGACCTTCCGACAGTGCAGCACTCCCACAGTACTGACCCGCTCACAGTGCAGCACTCCCTCAGTCCTAACCCTCTGACAGTGTGTGCACCCTCAGTACTGACCCTCTGATAGCAGCAGCACTCCTTCAGTACGGCACTTTGATAGTATGGCGTTCCCTCTCAAATGACCCTTTGACAGAGTGGTGCTCCCTCAGTTCTGAACCTCCCACAACGGTATTCCCTCAGTACTCTCACTCCGGCAGAGCGGCAAACCCTCAGTACTGATCCTAAAACAATATGGCACTCCTACACTACTGACCCTCTGACAATGCAGTGCTCCCTCAGTACTAAACCTCCGACAGTGCGGCATTCCCTTAGCACTGATCGACCAACAGTGCAGAACACCCTCAGTACTGACCCTCTGACAATGAAACACTCCCTCAGCACTAAACCTCCAACAGTGCGGCATTCCCTTAGCACTGACTGACCAATAGTGCTTCACTCACTCAGTACTGACCCTCTGACGGTGCAGCGCTCCCTCAGTACTGACCCTCTGACGGTGCAGCGCTCCCTCAGTACTGACCCTCTGACAGTGTAGCATTCCCTGAGGACTGAACCTTTGACAGTCTGACACTCCCTCGGTACTGACCTCTCACAGTGCTGCTGCTCCGACAGTGCGCCATTCCCTCAGCACTGACTGACCAACAGTGCAGAACTCCCTCCTTACTAACTCTCTGACAGTGAAGCATTCCCTCAATATTCATGATCTGGCAGTGCAGCTCTCCCTCAGTACTGACCTCTGATTATGTGGTGCTCCCTGATTATTGACTGTCCGACAGTGTGGCAAACTCTCAGTGCTGAACCTCTGACAGTGTGGTGCTCCCTCATTACTGTCACTCCTAGAGTGCAGCATTCCCACAGTACTGACCCTCCGACAGTAAGGCATTCCCTCAGCACTGACTGACCAATAGTGCAGCACTCCCTCTGTAATGACTCTCTGACATTGCAGCACTCCCTCGGTACAGACCCTCCCTCAGAGGAGTGTTCCCTCAGTACTGATCCTCTGACATTTCAGCATTCACTCAGTAAAGAACCTCTGACATTGCGGAACTGCCTCGGTACTGAGCTTCTGACAATGCAGCACTCCCTCTGTACTGAGCTTCTGACAGTGCGGCGTTCCCTCAGCACTGACCCTCTCACAGTGTAACACTCCCTCAGTACTGACCTTCTTGCAGTGCAGTACTCTCTCAGTACTGGCCCTTTGACAGTGTGGCACTTGCTCAGTGCTAACTCTCAGACAGTGCAGCACTCCCTCAGTACTGACTGCTGACAGTGTAGCACTTGCTCAGTACTGACCATCTGACAGTGCAGTACTCCCTTTGTACTGACCATTTGACAGTGCAGCACTCTGTTCGTACTGACTGTCTGACAGTGTAGCGCTTCCTCAGTACAGACCCTCTAGCAGTGGAGTGCTCCCTCAGCACTGACCCACTGACAGCGCAGCACTCCCTCAATATTGACCTTCCAACAGTGCAGCGATCCCTCAGTACTGATCATCTAGTTGTGTGGTGCTCCCTGAGTATTGACCTTCCGACAGTGGCACTCTCTCAGAACTGACCCTCCGACAGTGTTGCATTTCCTTGGTACCAAACCTCTGACAGTGTAGCACTCCTTTAGTTCTGACCCTCTGACAGTGCAGTGCTCTCTCAGCACTGACCCTTTGAAAGTGTAGCACTCCCTCAGCACTGACAGACCAACAGTGCAGCGTTCCCTAGTAATGACCCTCTGACAGTGCAGCACTCCCTCAGTACTGACCCTCTGACAGTGCAGAGCTCCTTCAGTACTGAACCTCTGACAGTGCAGAGCTCCCTCAGTACTGACTCCCTGACAGTGCAGCACTCACTCAGTACTGACCCACTGACAGTGCAGCGTTCCCTCAGTACTGACCCTCTGACAGTGCAGAGCTCCTTCAGTAGTAACCCGCTGACAGTGCAGCACTCACTCAGTACTGACCCTCTGGCTGTGCAGAGCTCCCTCAGTACTGACCGTCTTACAGTACAACACTCACTCAGATGGGGGAAAGACAGTATGAGCCTGCGCGAGAGAAATACCGATTGTGCATGTGCTTACTGGGACAGGGACATAAATACGAAGTTTATACACAGTTACATTATGGAGGGACAGCATTGACGCAGAAACTGGGCACTCAGATAGAAACACACACACACAGTCTCACTCTCTCTCTCTCATGCACAGAGGCATGATCTCACGCTCTCTCACACACATACAGGCATGGTCTCTCTCTCTCTCTCACACGCAGAGACATGGTCTCACTACCTCACACACACAGGGACATGGTCTCACTATCTCACACACACAGGGACATGGTCTCACTATCTCACACACACAGGGACATGGTCTCACTATCTCACACACACAGGGACATGGTCTCACTATCTCACACACACAGAGGCATGGTCTCACTATCTCACACACGCAGGGACATGGTCTCACTATCTCACACACACAGGGACATGGTCTCACTCTGTCACACACACAGAGGCATGGTCTCACTCTGTCACACACACACACAGAGCTCCTGCAGCACTGTCACTTGTGCATCAGTTGCCCTAATGCCATCGTTGAGGCAATGAGTGGTTGAATCAGCTAAACCATCATTTCAAAAACTTTTCAACGTGAAAACTCAACTCATCACCCGACGTGTTTGTGTTTGGATGTTGCTGAGAAACTGTCTTTTTCACTGAGAGGGGAAAACCTTGGATCTTGCTGTGCTATCTCCCTGTGAAAGATTTTCCTGCTCAGCCTTCCCACTAATGCTGCCTCTTTCCTCCCAAAGGGATCTTCCTGGCCACTTGACGATCTGAAAAGTGTGTGTTTGGGAGCAGGAAACTTTCAAACAAGAGCTTTCTCCAGAGGGGGAAATGCAGACCTGAGGCCTGTTTGACAGGCTGCAGACTGTTGGGCCCAGGTGAGTTTTGTCTGTGTATTACCCAGAGGTTTAATCTCCTCTCTCTGGGGAAGGCGCTGGCCTTTACCAGGACCTCTGGGTAACCGGGTCCTATCAGATTGTGGCCCTGTCATTTTTGAACAAGTTTGAAGCCTGGGGATAAGGTAACTGAGGCCTTGGGATTTGACAAAAATACGTCAACCGTTAACCAGCATCACCTACGATGTGTGTGGGGTTAGATTGCTGCTTGTGGGATCTTGCTGTGCATGCTTATTAATGTTTCTAGCCTCTGGTCAACTGCTCTGCAGTGATGCCTGTGTATTTCAATGTCGCTGTGATGGTCAGCAATTCACTCATCCTGCATTCTTCAGTGCATACATTTAATGTCATTTTATTCTGATCTCTGTCCAGAATCTGTCTGACTGTTCCATGGGGAGTTTACAATAGTCTGCCCTCTAGTGGGGGCAGAGCACATTGCTGTGAGTCTGTCTGACTGCTCCATGGGGAGTTTACAATAGTCTGCCATCTAGTGGGTTTAGAGCAGACTTCAGAAGCTTCGCAGAAATTCCAGGAAATTTATTTTTAAATTCCTTTCTTTTGTTCATTCAATTATTTCTAAACAGCAGTCCCTGTTCCCAGTCCAAACAAATCCATAACAACACTGAAGGGATGATTTGGAGATGCCGGTGTTGGACTGGGGTGTACAGAGTTAAAAATCACACCTGGTGTTGTGTGATTTATAACACTGAAGGGAAACAGAATGGACATATACACTGCAGATTATTCTATCTTCCTAACTTTGTACAAAATTTTATTTTATTTGGTTGAACTGTAAAAACATGTCGTTTCTTTGATGAATCACTTCTTAATGATATTGAGGAAGAGTTTAAGTGAAATGTAACTACTCTCTCTGACACACAAGGCAAATGTGTCTGCCTTGATATCAGGGCCCATCGAATTGAGCAAAAGGTATCAAGGGGGCAGATGTTTTGATACAGCGAGTTGTTGTGGTCTGGGATATAATTCATATCAATTCCAATGCACAGCAATATTTCTGAAAAAGCATTAACATCTCCAAAACAAAACACGATTTAAATATAAACATGGACACTTCCCATCCACAACAATATTTGTATTTAAAAACAAAGTTCCCATACAAAAAAATTCTAAATAAACTGAGATAGTCCGATACACAGTAATATTTACGTGTAAACAGATCAGCTCGAAAGCAAAACAATATTTATGCTTAAACAAACAGCTCTACACAACATTGTATATGGCACAACAAGGTGAATTCTGCTGATAGCCAAGTTGGAATGGGAGACGCAGAAGGGAAAGCAGGGACAGAAGGAGTTAAACCCAGCTCCTGAGCTCAGGGCCCGGTGGCCTCCCCTTCCCTGAGGACCAGGACTTGGGGCTGAGTCTGTCTCTCTCCAGCTCAGCTTCTCCAACACAAAGACACACAACAACATCGGTCACTCTGCTGCTCGGCACGCTTTAATCAACATTTTTATTGTTTACAAATGAAAGTGATGGATACAGTCAGTGGGATGGTGCCTTTTCTCACTGGCCCCTGAGTTGTGAGAAACATTGAAATGTGTCCCGTAACCCCCTGGGGGATAAGGATGGACAAACCAGCGATACCCTCACTATGTTACCACAGTGACAGGCTGCTCCATCGCTGAAACACTGGACTGAAATGAGAAAATCCCGGATGGATTGATTAGTGAGGGAATTTGATTGAAGGATGGATTTGGGTGAAGGGATATTTCAGCACATTCTTCAGCTGCTGCCTGAACTTAGTCTGGGTCACGGCATAAATCGTGGTGTTTGTGCAGCAACTGAGGAGCTGCAGCATGAAGCCCAATTCCAGCACAGAGGGATGGACATACACAGACTGATATCCAATATATCACATCCGGTACCATATAGAATACAGCATTAACGTTGACCATAACAGGATGAAATTGGCCGAGATCACAAACAGTAAAATGATGGATTTTTTTCGGTTTCTCATTTCAGTGTCAGGCTGAGCGTTCCCATTGGTGTGAGCGCGGAGTCTCCTGCGGGCTCTGCTGGTCACTAAAATGTGTCTGACGGTGAGAACATTGAGCAGCAGAATCAGGAGAAATGGGACACACGGGGTTAGAATGTGGTGGAGGGACTCGATTGTGACCCAGACAATGGAGGATCGAACAGCGTCTGTTACATCACAAAACCGGGGGGCGTTCATCAGCAAATACCGAGCCGTGAGAATAAAATACCAGGAAATGTTCTTTAAACAGCTCAGCACAGTCACTGCTCCCAGAACCACAGCCGCCGTTTTCTCACTGCAATATTTACTTTTCAGCTTCTGGGAACAAATGGCCACAAACCGATCAAAGGTGAAAGTGACGGTGAACCAGACCGAGCAGTCAGTGGCTGCATAAAGCAGGACGGCGTGGATATTACACACGGGGACGGAGTCCTTCAGGAAATAAAACTGTTCCCGATAAACAATGGGAATGTGTCTCAGGATCAGGTCGAGGATAATGACCAGGAGATCCGCCGCTGCCATGGCCCCCAGGTAACGTCTGACACATGGAGACAATCCACAATCTTTATAAAGCAGGACGTAGATGGTCACTACGTTAACTGTGAGGAAGGAAAACAAACCCATTATCCATCAGTCTGGAGGCAAAGGGACCCGTTTGATCGGGGACCCAGTGAGATTTTCAAATGTGTCCCTATATTCAGGGATTTATTAAAATAATTGGAGCTGGAATAACAAATGGGAAGGTCGGAATTACTGACAAAAATGTGACATAAACCCTTCCTCCCAAACACACAGAGACACATCCATAAGGATGGATGGTTTCAAGAACATTCCCACACACTCGATCACTCGAGAGCAGACACAGGTCACTCCTTCCCAGTTCCTAAAAGGGAGGGTGGAAATGTTGCTGTCCTTAAGGATTCTCTCCCAGTTTCCTGAAGACAAACGGAGTTTGGGAATTTCTAAATTGTGGTTGATCCTGTGTCGTGGAGAAATGTAAACGCAGGGAAAACGTATTCACCCTTTAACTGCCTGAGGGACCTTCGGAACAGTGTCCCCTTCTCCTTGGAATGGGATCGCTTCCCTCAGGATCTTATCGTTTGTTCAATTCACTGACGACCGGCCGTTCACAAACAATGTCAGGGACAGAACGTTCCAGGGAATGGCAGTTATAGAATGTCTATAACTGAACGTTCCGGGGAGCGCCTTGACCTGTCCAACACCTTTCCCCCGTACACACCCCACCATCATGATGTACTGTGCCTGGACACACTGTAACATTAATGGGGTGAGAGACCGAAGGTCCAACCATAAAAATAGGAACTAAAGGCATTGCCAGATCAGCTGAAATGGTTAGATAAACCACATTCTCAATCCACCTCACAGAACCAGCCCAGACACCATAAATCCAGAGGGGATATCTGTTCACCGTGAAACACTGTGCAGACCAGGCCAGTGTCCTGCTCTGTACAACCCAGCAATCTGTACAGATTCATTCATTGCACTTGTCAATACAACCCAGCAACCTGTACAGAGTGGAACACTGCACAGATCAGATCAGGGCATTGATCTATAAACTCGGAATAGATATCTGTCCAGAACCAGGAGAAGTGCAGACCACAGCAGGGCATTGATCTATAAAGCCAGACTAGATATCTGTCCCGCATCGGGAGCTGTGCAGATCACTCAATGCATTGATTTATAAACTCGGAATAGATATCTGTCCAGCACCAGGAGATGTGCAGACCACAGCAGTGCATTGATATATGAAGCCGGAGTAAATATCTGTCCAGCACTGAGAGCTGTGCAGACCACAGCAGGGCACTAATGTGTGAAACTGAAACAAATTTCCATCCAGCATAAGGAGCTACACAAACCACATAATTATCCCAGGAACAGTTACCCTCCCAGCATGTAGGACTGTACACCACCCCAGTGCATTGATCTGTAAACCAGGAGCAGTTACCCTCCCAGCATGTAGGACTGTACACCACCCCAGTGCATTGATCTGTAAACCAGGAGCAGTTACCCTCCCAGCATGTAGGACTGTACACCATCCCAGTGCATTGATCTGTAAACCTGGAGCAGTTACCCTCCCAGCATGTAGGACTGTGTGCCCCACCCCAGTGCATTGCTCAGTAACACTGTGTTAGATCTCTGCCCAGCGTGGGGAAATTTGCAGCCCATGCTGGAAGTCACAGGATGTGCAGCTCCCATCCACTTCAAGTTCTATATTTCCATTATGCCATGACAAGGGGGTGCTGTGGGTGTAAACATCACTGCCACATAGAGGTGGTGGGGGAATCAGTTTAAATATCACCACATGGGCGGGGTTTGAGGTATAGACAGAGAGGGGGAGAGTGAGAGATAGTGTCATGGAAGGATGTGTTCCCATTTTGCAGAATGCTGAAATGTAGACACTTTGATAGCATCCTGTAACATGAGCCTGTCTTCCCAGGAAATATGGGGAAAAGGGATATTGGTGTGAGGTCAGACGAGCATTTGTTATGTATCTTTGTAACTGGAATTAGTTTCAACAGAATTTATGACTCATTTGGCAGATTCTAACAATAGTTTATCTTTGATTTTCGTTGAGTGTGACAGAGGGATGGTCTGCACGAGGCTGAACTAGTTTCCTGGTGCTACCTTATCTTATTAACTACCCACCCCACCCCATGGTGTCCCTCTCATTCAATACCAGCCCGATTCTCCCACCCATCATGTTTGGAGGTACTCACCATCGCCCGGGTGCTCCTGGATGTTCTGTGATCCCTGACACTGGTGCCATCTTTAAAAGGCACATGGTTGAGCTTTCTCAGTATGGAGGTGCCCTGAACATTTTACCCCGAGCATGGCAGACAAGGGGAAATTAGGGTGTATGTTTGCTCGCTGAGCTGTAGGTTTGATATCCAGACATTTCATTACCTGGCTAGGTAACATCATCAGTGGTGACCTCCACGTGAAGTGAAGCTGTTGTCTCCTGCTTTCTATTTATATCTTTCTCCTGGATGGGGTTCCTGGTTTGTGGTGATGTCATTTCCTGTTCATTTTCTGAGGGATTGATGGATGACGTCTAGATCTATGTGTTTGTTTATGGCGTTGTGGTTGGAGTGCCAGGCCTCTAGGAATTCTCTGGCATGTCTTTGCTTAGCCTGTCCCAGGATAGACATGTTGTCCCAGTCGAAATGGTGTTTTTATTCTTCCGTGTGTAGGGCAACGAGGGAGAGAGGGTCGTGTATTTTTGTGGCTAGGTGGTGTTCGTGTATCCTGATGGCTAACTTTCTTCCTGTTTGTTCTACGTAGTGTTTGTGGCAGTCCATGCATGGAATTTTGTAGATGTCATTGCCCTGATGCCATCTCCCTTTTGTGTCGAGCTGGTAGAAATGGAATCCCCACGGTCTCAGTGGGCAGGAGGGTGGGCTCACAACACATCGTCACCTCCACCTACCAGGAAGGGAGTAGGGAGATTCCCTCCTACACCTCCTCCTGTAAACAGCTCAGATACTGAAACTAATCTGTGATAGTTACTGCTCTCCCCACCTGTCCTGACATCTTCAACAATCTATGCTCATATACACCCAGGGCCCTCTGTTCCTGCAGCCCCTATACAACAGTATGGCCTGTGTCAAACCGTCTTTCATTGTCTTTCCTACCAAAGTGCATCACCTCACACTGTTCTGCATTGATCCTATCTGTCATACATCTGAACACTACAAAAACGTAGCATTGTCCTGTTAGAGTTCCACACTGTTCTCCATAGACTTTACAATTCTTCCAGATTTGTTGCCATCTATAAACATTGAGATTGTTATAGCATCACAGACCCTATGAAATAACTGTAATCCTGCCACACGTATGCGAGCAAATGAAATACTGATATATTCCCATGGGCGGAGTCGAATAATGAGATGTTGTCAACAGACTAACAAAAGTCCTGACACATACCTGACACATTGAATGAAATATTGACAAACCATGGCGCAAGAGAAATCCGGATCGGTTCTCTTATCATCATTGACATCATGGTATTAATGTTATGAAGTTGAAAGTGTGTACTGTACGTTTAAGAGAGTGTAAATGCTGTTCTGAACTGAGAGCTTAAAAGCACCTGTGTATATGAGAGGATGGCAGACTCAGTGTGTCAAGGTCAACTGAAAATATGTCATATTTGGCTGTGAAATAGATTCCTAAGACAGATAGATTCCTAAGAATTGTTTGGACAACAATTCGAATTTTACCAATCAGTTTAAATTATACCACAGGATACTAAAACCAAATCAAGTTCGAATTTATTGGATTTCAAAAAATGATCCAATGTTGTGGATATTAAGAATGCAGACAATTTGAAAATTGCAAACAGAGCAAATGCCATCAAAACAGATCCCAGAAATTGGATTTTAAAAAATCTATCAAAGGTACCTTTTCATATGAAACACATTCACATTAAAAAGAAAGAAGATAACCCAGGGAGATCGGAGGCGGAAAGAAAACACCGAAAACAACAGCTGCTGAGTGTTTTTGAAATTAAGTCGATGTAATTTTAATAAGTGTCTTATTGAAATAGTATATTGATATAGAGTTTTAGTGGGGATCTCAGAGTTGTGATTAGTTGATGTAAAATGTTCACTATCAGAGTTATAAAATAAATTGATGTTTTTCTTTAAACAGTGGAATTTGGGAGTTCGCTGTCACCCATATTTTAACAGTTCATTTATGTTTAGTTTAAATTACCAGATGAGTTCAATGCCGTGTCCTAACAATTGCTGTGTGTATATCTGTGTGTCTCTGTGTGGGGCAGGTCTGGCTGTCTCTGTGGTGCTTAAAGTGATGCAATGCCACCCTCTGCTGGCCTCCCCACGCCACTGCACAGGCATTGGCAGAGGGCGAAAGCCAACAGAGATTCATTCAGAGAGGGGAAGGGAGAGGGCAGCTGCTCACAGCACCATCCAAACTGATGTCTTATCTATATATCCTTTAAACGTTGTAACTGTTCCTGTTCTCACCACTTCCTCTGGAAGTTGATTCCACACCCAAGCCAGATCCTGTCTAAAATATTTACCTCTCATGTCTATTGTAATTTTTTTTCCTTGCACCTTAAAATATCCCTCAGTTTTGAAGTCCCGACTCAGGGAAAAAAAAACATCGGCCTTCCAGGTTATCTGCACCGCTAATCATTTTATAAACCCCTGTAAAATTACCTCTTAATATCATACTCTCCAGTGAAAAAGTCTCAGCCTACCAGCCTGTCCTTATCACTCACTCCGTCCATTCCCAGCAACATCAGGTTAATCTCTTCTGAACCCTCTCCAGCTTAATATCAAGGTCAATAATATCAAAGTGAATAGTCAAGGTATGTTATAAGGGTATGGGGAGTCCACTACAAAAGGACATAGGCTTAGGTTAGAGGAGAACATTTAAAAGTGACCTGGGGGGCAGCTTTTTAACCCAGAGGGTGGTGTGCCTATGGAATGAGTGGGCAGGATGACCAGGCTGGACACAGTATTCCAGAAGAGGTCTCACCAATGTCCCTTACAACCACAACATGACGTCCCAATTCCGATACTCAAAGGTCTGACCAATGAAGACAAGTGTGCTAAACACCTTTACAACCACACTATCCATATGAGATGCAAATTTTAAAGAATTATATCTGACGGCCTCGGTCTCTGTTCTACAACACTGCCAAAGGCCCTGCTTTTAATTGTATAGATCCTGCTCTTGTTTGATTTACCAAATCCAATACCTCGCATTAATCCAAACTAAACTCCATCTGCCACCCCTCAGCCCAGTGTGTGATATTACTGCCAACTCATCCTCCGCCTTTATTTTAAAATGCCCATCCCCTTCTCCAGGAGGCCTGCACATTCCGGCCTTGATTTTCACAAAGACCCTGAGCTTGGATTGTCTTGTGTGGTTAGGAAGAGGAGGGACAGATTGCAGATACAGTCAGTGGGGAGAAATGGCTGGAGAGTAATCAGCGGCTTGGTATCATTTCATGGTTTTAGGAAGAGGGCAGACACACGTGAGGGTTGGGTAATACTGATCGGTGTTTTGGGACCAGAAATTATGCTTTTTCTCCGTCTCTGGTGTTCAGTAATAAATATCCATTTGAGACCCTTCGTTGGGCAGAGTGAGCCTGCAGGATTTTTCCCTAATATTGCAGACATAGCGATTAAAGACGTTCATAGTTAATTTCGATGGCATAGCACGTACACTCATCATCCTACAGTTGAGACAAATATCTTGCATTTGTTTAATAATACAAAGTGTTGTATTGTAGTTCAATAATGGCAACCTGATCATAATAAATCCACACCGAGCTGAAAGCGGGCACTAAAATATGACCCAAAATCTGGGTATGGTAGTGTAGTGGGTCGTCTCCCTGTCTCTGAGCCAGAGTTCTGGATTTGATTCCAATTCCTGAACTTGTGTGGTACTGTTCCTAGCTCTGGACTAGAAAGCCTGGATTTAAGTCCTGCCTGTTGCAGAGGTATGTCACAGCATGTCAGGACAATATGATGAACAAACACACAGGAGAATATTGTTACAGCTTTATGGGTATTGCAGAGTGATGCTAGTGTCCCTACCCCCAGGCACCAAAGTCTAGGTGTAAATCCCACAGAAGTGTCTCATGATACATCTGAACAAACTGATTAAAATGGATTTAGAATTGTGGCTTGATGGAGAAGGAAGAGGTGTCACTATTGAATTTCAGAATTTAGGCCCAGGATGACTGAAAGCACAGCTATTCGTGTTGATTGAAATCACATTTCGCAGCGGTAAATATTTATAAAATCAGAATGGCCATGGATAGGATGAGTAGTCAGGGCTTTTCCCCAGTTTAGGGGTGTCCAAAACTAGAGGGAATTGGGTAAAGTGAGAGGGGAAAGGTTTTGATGAGGCCTAAAGGGCACCATTTCACACAGAGGGTGGTGTGCGTATGGAATGAGCTGCCAGAGGATGTGGTGGAGGCTGATACAACTACAGCATGTAAAAGGCATCTGGATGCTGACAGATTTGCCGAGCTTTTCCAGCAATTTCTGTACTTCTTTACAAATACATTCATTTTAACACAGGTATTCTGAATAAATTAAATATTTCATTTCATAATGATGCAGGGCCATGTAAACGTATTTCAAATCGGCCGAGATCATTTTCTGCTCAGGGTATAGCTCTGTGCATGACAGCAGTAATGGTGCACCTACATGGAACAGGGAATGTGATGGAGACATAGTTTGGGCAATGTACACGGAGATCTCACATGATCCAGTTTGGGAGAGGATGTCATTACTGTGTGATTCAACTCAGAGCGGGAGAAAATGTAATCTGCCCGAGAAGGAATGGCCTATTGCACTCTCTCTCCTTCATTGTTCCTCATCACAGCAATATGTGCGAGCTAAAAAAAACTCTACAGTCATCGTTACCTTTCTTATTTTTATGGAATCCCTGCAGTGTTGAAATAGGCCCTTCAACCCAACAAGTCCATACCAACCTTCCCAACCCATTTCCCTATATTTACCCCTGACTAATGCACCTAACCTAGAAACCGCTGAACACTACGGACAATTTAGCATGAACAATCCACCGAACCTACACAGTTTGAGCTGTGGTAGGAAACGGCATCACCCACTAGAAGCTCACACAGAAATGTGGAGAATGTGCAAACTCTACACAGACAGTCACCCAAGGCTGGAATCGACCCCAAGTCCCTGGTGCTGTGAGGCAGCAGTGCTAACCACTGTGTACTCTTTGGGTGATCCCTGACAAGAATCCATTGGAATCTACTCACTGCCTAAAGCAAAGGGAATTCAGCAAAATACAACTCTCCCAGGATGAAATCCCATTGCTCGCAGCTGTGTGAGTACAATATCTTCAGAAGCAGAATAACGTTTTGTGTGTGTGTGTGTTTCAGTGTTTTTCGAAAGGGAATTATTGATTAACTATTTGCAATATCCAAACACCTTGCCATTCATCTTTCCATCATAGTTTGAATAACACTGTTCTTGATCATAAACGTGTTGTTTCAGCAGATTAAATGAAACTAGCCTGACTTGTTCCTAAAACTACCCTGACCCAGTCTGAGTCCGATATCATCGGCCAGATCACCAACCTGGTTACATTTGACATTTGTTGTGAGCAGTGGAGGACTGGGACTAGAAAAGGAAACAGAGACCCAAAAAGCGGGAACTATAGACCTGTGACCCTGATGTCAGTGGTGGGTAAGCTGTTGGAGCGGATTCTGAGGGATAGCATTTACATACGTTTGGGAAGGCAAGGGCTGATCGGAGTAGACAACGTGGCTTTTTGCATGGGAAATCATGTCTCATTAATTTGGTTGAGTTTTTTGAAGAGGTGATAAAGAAGATCGATGAAGGCAGTTTGGTAGACATTGTCCACATGGACCTCAGCAAGGTGTTCATTTAAAGAACAAAGAGCAAAGAAAATTTACAGCCCAAGAACAGGCCCTTCTCCTTCCAAGCCCGAGCCGATCCAATTGCACTGTCTAAATCTATCGGTCAATTCCTAAGCATCTGTATCCCTCTGCTCCCCACATACTCATGCAGCTGTCCAGACGAATCTTAAATGAATCTGCGGTGCCTGCCTCCACCACATCTGCTAGCAACGCATTCCAAATGCCCACCACCCTCTGTGTGAAGTACTTACCGCATGTATCCCCCTTAAACATCCCACCTTTCACCTTGAAAGCACAACCTCTCGTTAGTGAATCCTTCACCCTGGGAAAAAGCTCGTCCCTAAGCACGCTGTCTATACCCTTCATGATTTTGCAAACCTCAATCCGGTCCCCCCTCAATCTCCTTTTTTCTAGTGAAAATAAACCTAACCTACTCAGCCTCTCTTCATAGCTAGTATTGCATTCTGATTGGTAGACAGATTAGTCAGTTTCAGTCACATGGGATACAGAAGAAGCTAGTCACAATTGGCTTGAAGGAAGAGGGATATTTTTCAGACTGGAGGCTTGTGAGAAGCAGTGCGCTGCAAGAATCAGTACTGAGTTCACGGCATTACAGCATTTATGTAAAGGATTTAGATGTGAATATCGGGGCCATATTTAGTAAGTTTACAGATGACATCAGAAAGATGGTGTAGTAGATTATCTCAGAGTACAACGAGACCACAAATAGATAGGACAAAGGGGCAAGGAGTGACAGATGAATTTTAATTTAGATAAATACGAGGCTTTGCATTTTGAGAAGGCAAATCAGGGCAGGAATTATACACTTAATGGTAAGGTCCTGGGGTGTGTTGTGGAACACAGGGACCTAAGGCTGCAAGTACGTTGCTCCTTGAAAGTGGAGTCGCAGGTAGACAGAGTGGTGCAGAACACACTTGGCACATTTGCCTTAATCAGTCAGAATATTGTGTATAAGGGTTGTGGTGGCATGTTGCATCTGTACGGGATATTGGTGAGGCCACTTTAAGAATAATGCGCACAAGTCGGTTTTCTGCAGAAATGACTTACATGGATATACCAGTTCTGGAGGTTTGAGCTTTAGGGAGAGGTTGATTAGGTTGAGGTGTTTCCCCCTGGAGTGTCAGAAGTTCAGGGGTGACATTATAGAATTTATAAAATCATCAGGAGCATGGATATTCTGAACAGCCATGTTCTGCTCCCCAGGGTAGGGGAGTCCATAACAGGAGAACATAGGTTGAAGGTGAGAGGGAAAATGATTTAGAATTGACCTGAAGGTAAATGTTACACACAGAGAGTGGTGTGTGTACAGAAAGTGCTGTCAGAGGAAGTGCTGAAAGCGGTTACAATCACACATTTAAAAATTATCTGAAAGAGGAGGGATATTGGCCAAATGCTGGCGAATGGGAGACTGGATCAGATTTGATATCTGATCGGAGTGAACAGATTGGTCCAATGGGTCTGTTTCCGTTCTGTATGACTCTCTGATTCTATAAGAGGGATGATGAAAAATTCGGAAAGGACCTTTCAAATCGGAATTCTCTTCACTGGAAGTTTATCGTGCCTCTATGTTCACATTGATTGAAAGCCGCATTAGTTAAATATTTGACAGAGAAGTGAGTCATGCATAATGGGATGCTGACAGGAAAGTGGAGCTGAAACCCCATCCTGATCACCCACGATCTTAGTGCCTGGTGGAGAAGGCTCAAAGTATCTAATGACCCACTCCCGTCCCTCAGTCCCATGTTTCTGTGTTCCATTCAGCCCCTCAAACCTGCTAGACAGGGACAGTTGGAGGCCACTTACTCCTATAATCTGGTGCACAGAAGCAGAGGAGACCATTCAGCCTCTCAAGACTGTCACACACGCTTTAAGAGGATTTGGGAAATGCAATTGGAAAATCCAGGCACGGGTATGAAAGGGGCCCCTCATCTCTCTTCATAGAGCTTCCCCTCTCTGCAACTTGTACTTCATTTGTTGGTCATGTTGTAGACCCAGATTCACTGAATACAGCCCCCAAATCTCACCCAGCGATGGCTCACAAAATCCTCTGTTCTCACTGACTGCAAATATACAATAACAGAACATCGATGAAAATAAAACCCATTAACTTTCGAATAACAGAATGTGAAAACATCAGAAACAGGGCAGGTCGTTCACTCCCCAGCCTGCCTTGCCCTTCACTAAGATCGTGATCTGCTCTTGTTCTCAAATCCTCTTTCATACCCAATTCTTCATTGCCGACAACTCTCTGACAGATCAATATCCATCTACCTCCTCTTCAAATACTTTCAGTCATCGAGCTCCCCGAACACCCTTGAGAAGAGAAATCCTGACATTCAATCCCACCTGTTTGAAGGAAACACTTGCTGCTCCTATATCATGGCCTCTTGATAGGAACAAAAGAGTTTGACACAGCGGTTCAGGTAAAAATGACTGGCCCTGATATCAAGGCAGTGGTTGACTTCTGTTGACATCAAGGAGCTTAACAAAACTGGACTTAATGGGAATCAGAGTAAACTCTCCGGTGTTTGGAGTCAAACATGGCACAGAGGAAGATGTTCATTATCTCAGTCCTGGGTCACCTCTGTGGGAGGCCCTCAGCGTAGCTTCCTCTTCACAAACATCTTCAGCTGCTTCATCAATGTCTCCGCGCCCCCACCCTCCCCACCAAAAGATCAGAATGTGGGGATGGTCACTGAAGATTCCACAATGTTCCAAGCGTTTTGTCACCGTCAGCTCCTGAACTGGTTCTGTGTCCATGTGCAGCAAGATCCAGACACCACTCAGGTTTATTCTGTTAAAGTGTCTGTAACATTCACGTAACAGCACTGTCTGACTCTGCGCATTTCCACAGTGAAACAAGAGTTCATTCAGTACCTCACACTGATTTCACAGGAATATGAGGAAGTCATTCAGCCCATTGACACTATTGGAGAAGAACAGGGACAGCCAGTCAGTGCCTCCAGCCTATTACTCAGGAACAGAAGGAGTCTAGTGTGATGGACCACGCCAGAGCACACCGAAAATATTTGAAGGTGGTAGCCTAAACTCTAATGTTTTCTTATTTTACAGGAAATGTAAAGTGTCTGTTCCAGATGCAAGGTCAAACTACTCGGTGTGAAGCAAAATACCATTTACTTAAACATGAAAGATAAAATGAAACGAAAGAAAGAGGAATTTAGAATAACGTATTTCTATTGGACAAATTAACAGAATAATAGATCTAGCAACTATTATCAATGAACTGTTCCAACATAGGAAAATCGCATAAACACAGCCCTTGGAAAAAAGGAATATTCAGACACAGATCGACACAAAAATTTCTCCAATCCAGGAATTGAAAACAACATCAAGAGAAAATTCAGAAAGAGTAGCAGCCAGGAAACATCCACTGAAGTTTCCAACTCTGTGTAGACCCCAATAGTTTCTGATGTTACTGAAAAAGCAAAGCCCAGAGATCCTAATCTGTGAGAGTTGGCCACATCCATTCAGGTTGTATTAAAATAAACCCAAGGCCTCCCTAGCTGTTTACAGAAGTGGTCTGAAGTAGCCAGCTTTGTACCAATGGTTCAATCGCTCTCTTCAAAGAATCCAGGACAAAGTAACCTCTTAAGGCTGCAGCATCATCACACTTGTCAGCACATCGAACTGTTAAACAGGAACCAGGGGTAACCCATTCAGGCCCCTGGCCTTGTCCAATCGGACGAGGAAGAAGCCAGTCAGTCCGGTGAGTCACTGACACAGGAATAGGGTGAGGCCTTTCAGCCTATTGAGTCACTTCCACTGGAACAGGAGGAGGCAATTCCCCCTCAACGCACTTACACAGGGACAGAATGAGATAATTGATGCTGATTTCTGATGAATGGCTTTTGCCCGAAACATCAATTCTCCTGCTCCTCTGATGCTGCCTGACCTGCTGTGCTTCTCCAGCAATCCATTCTCTACTCTGATCTCCAGCATGGGCAGTTGTCACTGTCTTCTAATTGATGCTCTAACATGATGAACAAGTGGAGCAGAGGGTGCACAGACAGACTGCTCCACGTTGTTCCTCGTGGCTCCGTTGCTCATGACACACACGTGGGACTTTAACGTGGTTTTCTTGCGGTGAGCAGAGAAGATATATATCTTGTGTGAAGTCTCAAGAAGGCACCTTTCATCTCTGAGAAGACAGCCTGCTGTTCTCTATGTCGGGCGGAAGCTGGTGGGAATGGCTACCTGTTTCAGATTGAAGGTATTGTGGCTGCTGTTGGGGATTGTGAACAACATGGCATTAACTACAGGAGAGTTCATTAAGGCATACAAACTATTAGCAAAGGCCCGTTAGACTGATGAATGGACTCTCTAAGTTCAAATAATGTGGATCTTGTTCATGTTGATCTAGTGCACGTCCTGTGCAGTGTAACCTGTATGTCCTACTCTGTCCAACTCTATTTCTACCCTATGATCTGTCTGGCCATGCTTACTATGATCTGCCTCCACTGCTCATTAATAAAGATTTTTCCCTGTATTGAGGTACACGTAACAATAAATCAAACCAATCAACACTGGGTAAAGTATGGAGTTTCTCTCCCTTTCAATGTCTCTTTTGGAAATAAGCGATTGATGCCACTCCTCATGTTTCAGCATCACCATTTATTTGTCTCTCACAGCTCTACAGATTAAACACTCAGCTTATTCACTCTGTCCTCATGATACCATCATCCATGTCTGTGGTAAGGGAATCATTCCTTACAAAGGTAGTCAATTCGGCTCAGAGTGCCCCAAATTCTCCCTCAGCTAGGCTCTACAACAGCAGGAAAATGGCTTTACTTATGTACTCGCATCACCTTACAATGAAGGACAGCATACCATTGTCTGCTTCCATTACTTACATAAGGTTTGATTTGGAGCAGTCAGCATAGTCTTGTGGGTGGGAGATCATGCTTCCCTAATTTGTTAGGGTTCTTTGATGAAGTGACCAAGAAGTTTGACGAGGACAGAGCGGTAGACGTAGTCTCTATGGACTTCAGAAAGGCCTTTGATAAAGTTCCACATGGCAGTCTGCTCTGGAAGGTTACATCAAGTGGAATGCTGGGGGAACTGGCCAATTGGATACACAGTTGGATTGTTGGTGGGAAGCAGAGGGCTTAGTGGAAGGATGCTTGTCAGACTGGAGGCTGGGTCCATTGCTGTTTGTTATCTATGATTTGGTTGAGAATGTACAAGGTATGATTAGTAAGTTTGCAGATGACACTAAAATAAGTCGTAGCGTGATCAAAGTAAGAGGAGGTTTATCAGAAATTGTAGCAGGTCCTTAATCAGGTAGGCAAGTGTGCCGAGAAATGGGAAATAGAATTTAATATAAATGTGTGAGGTCTTGCATTTTGCAAACTCAAATCAAGGTAGCAGTTTCCCGGTGAATGGGAGCTCATTAAGGGGTGTAGTGGGCAGAGAGATCTTGGCGTTCAGGTGCACGGTTCTCTGACAGTGGAGTCACAGGCAGACAGGGCAGTGAAAAAGGCTTTTGGCACACTGGCCTTCGTCAATCAGGGCATTGAGTATAGAAGTTGGGAAGTTATGTTGCAGTTACACAGGACTTTGTTAAGGCCGCACTTGGAGTATTGTGTTCAGTTTTTGTCACCTTGTTAGAGGGAGGATGTTATGAATTTAGAAAGGGTGTAGAAGAAATTTACAAGGACGTTGCCAGTAACCAAATGGCCCAAGTTATTGGGAGAGGTTAGATAAGCTGGGACATTTTCTTTAGAGTTTAGGAGACAGAGCGGGGTCCTTATAGAGTTGTATAAGATCATGAGAGGTATGGATAGGGTTATTGCTCTCAGTCTTTTTCCATGTTGTAGAGAATCGAGAACGAGAGGGGATCGGTTTACGTTGAGAGGGGAAGGAATAAAAGGGAACCTGTGCGGCCACTTCTTTACACAAAGGATGGTACGTGGATGAGCTGCCAGCAGATGTGGTTGGGGTGGGGGGTACATTAACGACATTTCAAAAGCACTTGGATAAATATGTAGATAGGAAAGAACTAGAGGGATATGGGCCAACGCAGGAAATGGGAATGGTGTGTATGGACATTTACAAGGCGGAGTCGAAACCCTCTGTTAATTAAAACCAAACCCCAGCAAGCTCGCCTCACCCCGTAATCTGTTAAAATATGAGTGACACATCTCCTAAATTCCACGATTT
This sequence comes from Chiloscyllium plagiosum, assembly GCF_037043375.1. Classification (NCBI taxonomy): domain Eukaryota; kingdom Metazoa; phylum Chordata; class Chondrichthyes; order Orectolobiformes; family Hemiscylliidae; genus Chiloscyllium; species Chiloscyllium plagiosum. The sequence continues at coordinate 69,822,729 of NW_028270174.1, forward strand.
AAACAACAATTAATAAGTTGGTTTCTTAACTTTAATAGTGAACACTAAACAACAACTATTCACACATACAAGCCCCCCTTTTCTTAGCTATGTACTATCTGACTCCAACTCTGTAAAAATATGCTGTTCCAACAACATATTAAACATTCCAATTTCAAGACCACACACTCTCCATCTTTCCCGCTGTGCTCACTCTTCCAACTGCTGATCTCACTGGGTCATGTTTTGATTTCTGCAAGGAGGTTTTAAATGAACATATATCTTTGACAGAAAGTGTAAAAAATGGCCAGTTCGCACTCCTACGCTACAGCAGTTACTCTGCTGTTGGATGGCAGTGGCTCTCCCTCCAGTGTTCAAAATGCTGGATTTATATACTCCCCATGATACAATAATTTTTTATAATTTGGTTGCTTTCCAGGTGTCCAAACAATGATATTCACATTCCGTTGGCTTCTGGTATCGTGAGCGTTATTTAAACTCTTTGGTCAAAACAGCAACCAAAACTCAGGTATCCATTTCCCAGCTACTTGTGACATGTGGAACAGCCTGACCTTTAGCTGGCATCTGTGGCTGTACTTTCTATTCAGCAAAACCCGTTCTGTCTTAAAGTGACCAGACATGTTTTAGGCTTCATAACACCTTTCACCTTCAGAAAAAAAAAGAACAATCAGAATGAAAAGATGGTTTCATTTCTTTTTCTCTAATTTTTAATCCAGGTATTATGACATCCAAAAGTATGAATTCCAGTTGTGCCATTCATATTAATTCTGCACACATATATAACACTGGAATAAGTCAGATCTTATCTACACTTTTTCCTTTAAATCCGCGATAACACATCTGCTATCACAGTTTTGGGACCCACAGCATGTACATTTTGTAAGTTTAAAGTTGGTAACATAAGACTCCAATGAAATAGTCTCATATTCTCCTCTTTAAATAATCCAAAAAAAGTGCTAGAGGATTGTCGTTGTTGTCCACAACTGTCTACAACAATTTGATTGTCATATAATCATCAAAATGTTGTCAGGTCAGTCCCAAACTCAATCATTCTTTTCAATAATGGAGATGCTGTTTTATTTTCTGTTGGATATTGAAGTTTTTTTTCGACAAGTAGCTAATTGGACATTCAATTCCATCAGCATCTTTCTGTATCAATACATCTCTGACCCCTATATCCCGAGCATCAAACACAAATTTCAAAGGGTTTCAAAATATTTGGTGTAGCTAAAACTGGTGCGGTGATTAATACGGATTTTAAATTCTCAAATGCCTCCTGCCATTGTTCTGCCCACCAAAATTTTGTGTTCTTCTTTAGTAAATCCATCAGTGGTGCCAATATGCTGACATTTGGAACAAACTTCTGATAGAATCCACTCAGTTCCAAAAAATCAATGCACCTCTTTCTTCGAGAATGGTCGTGGAAATTCCTCAAAGCCCTTCGTCTTTGTTTTCCATGGGGTCAACTTTCCACGTCCAATGTAATGTCCCAAGAACATCACCTCTGCCTTCACGAATTCTGTTTTCTTTAAGTTTATTACCAAGTTTGCTTCTTGTAATCGTTCAATATGCTCAGTCAACTGTAACATGGGAGCTTTCAATCACTTCCTAAAGATCACTACGTCATACAGATAAACTGCACAATTTGTTCATCTGGCCATAACTCTGTTCCTGAGTCTTCAATGTTGCTGGCACATTATTCATTCACATGACATACTCGATAACATTTTTGTCATATCCGGTATCTTGACCAGATAGTTTAACTCACTCAACATTTTTTTAAATTTGCAAGTGGCCACTAAACCTGACTTTGAAGGGATTTCCTACCACTGGTGGCAATACTAATCCGTCATGCCCACCAGAAATCGTCAAAGTTTCAGAGTTTTTATCTGTCACTGGCTTCATTATATACTGTGTCCTCTTCAGCTGCTGTTTAGGTAACTCACCTACTCGATCTAATCTCTCCCTCACCTCACATACATAATCCAAGCGTGAGATCTCCGATTTTGGTCCTGTCAATTTATATTTGATTAATTTCAAAGGACTTCTCATTTCATGTACGAATATTAACTCAAAGGAAGTAAACTGCGGAGTTTTATTTAGGACATCTCCAATGGCAAGCAATTTAATGGGACACCTTTATCCCAATCATTCAGGCAATACTGACAATACGTTGTTAACATGGTCTTCAGCTTCTCATGCTACATTTCCAAGGCTCCCTGGAATTCAGGATGGGACGCCCTTGATTTGAAGTGCTGTATGCCTAAGCTATCCATGACTTCCTAAAACAGCTGAGTGGTAAAATGAGACCCTTGGTCTGACTGAATCTCGCTGGGTAGCCCACAACGAGTAAAGAAAGCTGCCAACTCCTACACCTCCCTTTTTGCCTTAACACTCCAATAATGGAATTGCCTCTGGCAATCTGGTGGACACATCCATTATAGTCAGCAAATATTGGTTTCCACTTTTATTTTAGAAAGGAGAGTGACACAATTAATCATAACCCACGTGAAAGGTTCTTCAAATGCAAGAATTGGCAACAAAGGTGCTGGTTTTAATACTGTCTGTGACTTACCTACCATTTGGCATGCACGATGTACAACAAAAATTAACCACATCCTTGTGCATTCCAGGCCACTAGAAACGCTTCCGTACCTTAGCCTGAGTCTTCTATACACCTAGGTGACCACCTGCAGTTAGTTCTTGTGCTAACCGAGACACTGTATGCTACTGGTAACACAATCTGGTGCACTTCAATCCACTTCCCTTCTGCACTGAACTATCGTGGTCTCCATTTTAATTTTAGGATTCTATCTTGAAGTTAATAACGTTCGACAATACATTCGGATTCCTTCTGTGTGTGTGTGTGTGTGTGTGTGTGTGTGTGTGTGTGTGTCTGTGTGTGTGTGTGTGTCTGTGTCTGTGTCTCTGTGTGTGTGTGTGTCTGTGTGTGTGTGTGTGTGTCTGTGTGTGTCTGTGTGTGTGTGTGTATCTGTTGTAAGTCCATTAGCCTTTCTGGTCTAAACCCCCCTGCCTGACCCTCTGCCTGTTCAGGTTTTTCCTGCACCGTTACATAAAACAGGGGGTCAGGTAACTGAACATCAACTCCTTTGTCTCTTTCTTTCGTTTTGCCTTCCTGCTGTAACTTATGACAGTGGGATCTTGTTACTACACTGTCTGGAAAGATTCCTGGTTTTTCTTTTCTTTTAACTCCCCAGTTCCTTAGTCTTCCTTTGCCTTCTCCACCACAAGGGGTGCCTCTCCCGTCTTGGATCCCAACTACAAGAACAAACTGTATTCCTGGAACTGACACTCTGTCGCTCACTCTCACTGTTACTTCCCCAATCTTGATTTAATACTCCAACCTGATGTTACACAAGGGAATGCTTAATTTCTGTCCCCATTCCACAAATTATCACGCTCTTGAATAACCTGTCAGAAAGAGTGAAAATGCTTCATCTCTTACTATTAGAGGCTGAGAGAAAGTGAGGACTGCAGATGCTGGAGATCAGAATTGAAAAGTGCGAGGCTGAAAAAAAAAGTAAGTCAGGCAGCATCCGAGAGGTAGGAGAGTTGACGTTTCAGGCATAAATCCTTCATTAGGAAAATGGGGGGTAAGGGAGGGGCAAGGGGAATGAGAAATAAATAAGAGGGTGGGGCTGGAGCTTGATGGACGGGAGTTTGGAAGGCGATAGGTAGATGCAGGTGGGGTGTGATGGTGATAGGTGGGAGAGGAGGGTGAAGTGGATAGGTGGTAGGACAGCTGGAACCCTCAAACTATACAGCGTCAACATTGACTTCACTAATTTCCAAATCTCCCCTCCCCAAACCTCATCACAGATTCAACCGTTCAACTTAGCACCGCCTTCTTGACTGTCTTTATTGTCCATCTTCCTTCCCATCTATCCACTCCACCCTCCCCATCGACATATCACTCTCACCCCCAACTAAATCTTCCTATCGCCCTCCCAGTGTATCTCCCACTAGCACAGCTCCTACCCTCCTATTTATCTTTCAGTCCCTGCCACATTCCTGATGATGGATTTATACCTGATATTTCGACTGTCCTGCTCTTCGGATGCTGCCAGATCTATTGTGCTTTTCTGGTACCTCACTTCTCAACTATTAGAGACTGAGTAGATCCCGTATCTCACAAAATTATTATTTATTGTCCTCACCCCCCACCACCACCTTCTGAGTAAAATTTATCCACAGAGGCGAATTCTTTTTAGAGACCAGCCACTGACTCTTCCTAGGCTGTGCACTCTCCTGCAGCTTCTTGGAGAGTTGGGGTCTTCTTTACCAGGTTCACTAATGTCACTGGCTTAACCTCTTTTACCACATATTTTCCAAAAGTGCCTCGCTTCAATGCCCAGCACGGTGTGTCCCAGCGTTCGGCAGTGAAAACAACCTTTTCCCAGTGCCCTTCTTAAACCATCAGCACTGTAATTTTATGTGTTCCACTCTGTTATAGTGAGAACACCTGAGGCCTTTCACCACCTTTCAACCCCCTTGAGCTTATTTCTCACCTGTGGTAAAGTCTTGCCAGTGTGCTTTACTCTATGTTTTGCAGTGTAGGATCTCCCGTTCTCCCAATTTCTATCCCTCACAGGATGAAAATCCTCCCAGAAGCTAAATTTCATCTCATGCACCAATGCATATTTACCTACCATATCTGCCGCGCTTCTCACTTCTTGAACTTTCTGTTCATTCACATGAAGCCTTACCATCTCTAGAAGTGAGTCTTTAAACTCCTCCAGCAGCATAATCTCCCTTCGAGCCTCCCAGGTATTATCCATTTTTACGGCCCGCACCCATCTATCAAAATGACTGTGTTTAAGTCTTTCAAACTCAACATAAGCCTGACCTGGTTCTCTCTCTATTTTTCTGAACCTCTGTCTATCTTCTTCTAGTACCAATGCATAACCACTCAAAATAATTAGATTGACATCTGCATAATCTCTTGAGCCGTCATCAGACAGCGCTGCACATACCTCACTAACTGTGCCCACCAGCTTAGTCTGAACTAGCATTACCCACAGGTTCACTGGGCACGCCATCTACTGAGCCATATTTACAAACAAAATATAAGAGATTTTGATTTTTTTTTCACAGAAATATGGCAAGGGATTAACATAGTCGTATACATCCCTACATTCATACATCATCTCCATCCTTTTAATTTAGCTTTCTGTCTTTTTCCCAACTTCTGAATTTCAAATTCTCTCTCTCTTTCTTTATCCTCTCTTTCTCTTTCTTCTCTCTCTGCTTCCGTCTCTTTCTTTATTTTCTACCTTCAGTTGCCATATTTGCAAGTTAAGTTTTTCTAACTCTACTGGACTTGTCTGTTTCTCTGATACACCAAAATGCTTGACCAACTCCATTACAATTTCAGCTTTCCTTTTGTCCCTGGTTAAACCCAATTCCAACCTAGTTGTCCTACTGTCCTACTGGCTTTCTAAACTTCCTTGGCAAATTTGGAAACCTCTTTAGTAATATTAAAAGCCATTGCTCTCACTTGTAATTTAACCAACCACAGGTAAACAAAGTTAAATGAATTTTCCCACCGATTTTATTTGACGATCAAGGTCACTAATTGCCACGTGTTGGTATCTGCTCGGATCTTTTGTATCCCAAATCTGTCCAAATCCCGTATGGCAATGCCCCCAAACTGTTATGACATCAATGTCGAACCGCTCTGTTAAATAAAACCACACACCCAGAAACGCTCATCTCACCTCGTAATCTGTTTAAACATGAGAACTCCCAAATTCCACTAATAAAAGTAAAATAACAGTTTATATGTATGCAAGTTAGCTCGTTGTGCTTGAAGGTGTGTTTTGAGATGTTTCGATACCATGACTAGTAACATCGTCAATGAGAGTCTCCACTGAAGCACTGGTGATATGTCCCACCTCTCTATTTATAGTTCTTGGTTTCTTAAGGTGGGTGATATCATTTCCAGTTCTTTTGTTTTACAAAAGAAGGTAGACAGGATCTATATTGATGCGTGTATTGATGGATGTCTGGTCAGAATGTCATTCCTCTAAGAATGTCCTTGCGTGTCTTAGTATGTGCGTGAATTGTCCCAATCAAAGTGGTATCTTTCTTTGTCTGTATGTATGGAACATAGTGATAGTAGGTCGTGTCTTTTGGTGGCCAGTTGGTGTTCATGTATCCTGGTAGCACGACAACAGGACCATTTCAATGGCGGAAAGAAAATGTTATATACACTGTGTGCCTGTAGATAAGTAACATTTTTCATATGTGCACAACACTTTCTAAATGAACAACGGAGACACAGTTAACAAAAAAAAATGATGCACATGATGTATAAAATGTATAAAACATTAAAATATTATTTGATCCTCATCTGAAGTGATATGTTACCCTTCTCTCAATGTTGCCGCCTTTTCTGGAATTCTCTACTCTAATCTCTCATTCTTATCAGGATGTGTGTTATAAATTCATGCTTCTGGTATCCCAACTTATTTCAGTTAATCCCCTTTCTAGCGGGAATTCAAAATATTGGCCTGTTGGGTACTTTCCAAAGTTAGTGTCTGTTATATCATTGGAGATAAAAATTGTGCCATCAGACCCAGCATTTGAAAACATTGCTCTGTCATACACGAACTATACAAAGGACCACAGCACACAAGCAATGCTTTTTCACATTTCCTCATCTATATCTTCTCTCTCGTTCTTTCTTTGTATCTACTTAAGAAATTTACCAATTCTTCTTCTCATCCCTTCTCTCAAAACTCCTTCTTTTGGTTTATATCTATTGCTCTCTTCTTGATGTAATCTGATTATAATTGAGCAATGTAACTACAATGACATCTGGCCCGAGTTAATCGGTAGCGGAGCCGTAGAGGAAAGACCATGAAGCAGCAATGGCAGCAGTTTCTGGGGATAATTCGGAGGATATCAGAAATTCATCCCAAAGGAGATGAAACATACTCATGAGAGGACAAGGCAGCCATGAGTGATAAGGTATCAAACCAAAAGAGGAAGCATACAATGTGGTGAAGATGATAGAGAATCCAGAGAATTCGTTGGCTCTGAACCTACATAAGGCTGGCCTCACTGACACCGCAGAGCTCTTAATCATGGTCAGGGAGAGAAACAAAGGGAAAGACTTTCATTTTAAACACAGAAGATGGTATTACGCAAGGAAAAAGGATTCAGATTAATTAAACAATTGAATTAAAATTAGTTAATTGGTTTCGCAGAATGTGTCCGATTGGAAGCATGACCCGGAAGAGACCCTCAGCACAATGAGAGTATGAAAATGGAAATATTTCCACTCAGTTAGGTCACTGAGTACATGACTGATGGGTGAATGGGTCTCAATGTGAACTATGGGACAGAAGCAGAATTCCATTTCAGATATTGCAGCTCAAAACTGCGTATTTATGTAGTGCAATAGACCACAGCAGCAGGAGAAGCAGAACAGCATTCAACCACGACCTGTAACATTTTTGCCCAGGGATAATCTCCTCAATCTGCCATTACCATCAACACGACATATGTTCCAGTAATGACTTTGAGTGAACATGTCAGGGTCAGAACTAGGTGAACCCAAACGTGATGCTAACACATTAAAGCTACCACACTTGGCCAACAGATCTGATCGAAGCTCTGCAGTCCTGACACATTCAGTCATAAATGGTGATGGGCGATTAAAGAAATGACTGTCGGAGAGGATTCCATAAATATCCCCATACAGAACTGCCCTGTACACCAGTGTAAAACACAAGGATGTAGTACCTGCACTATTCTCAGCCAAAAGTGTTGAGTTGATGATCCACCTCATTCTCGTCATGATGCCCACAGAATCACAGATGCCAGTCTTCAACCAATTCGATTCACTGCACGTGACATGAAGAAACAGCTGGACACAGTAGATACAACAAAGGCAATGGGCCCTGACACCATTCTTGCAATAGGACTGAAGATTTGAGCTGCACAACAAGCCGTGTCCCTAGAAAAACTATTTCATTCTGACACCGACCTGGCAATGTGGAAAATTACTCAGCTGTGTCCAGTCCCCTAAGAGGAGTATAATTACAATCTGAACAATTACCACCCCCTCAGTCCAATCACGATAGTCACATTGGTGGGAGTTCTTTTTGACAGAGATGTCAAGCAGCACAGAAATAACCTGCTCAGTGTGGTTGCCGATAGGTCCCCATTTGGAGATGGTGCTGTTGTGGAAATGTCACTGGATTACTAATCCAGATCAGGATAATGCTTTGGTAGCTGGTGGAAATTAAAAACAATTGATAAGATATTAAGATGCAAAATCTGGCACCAGTAGCAGTGACCTTGAAACCAATGTCGATTGTAAACACCAATTTCCTTCCTCAATGTACTTTCAGAAAGTGACTCTCTCGTGCTTTCCTGGTCTGGCCTAAATGTGACTCCAGACATACAGACATGTGATAAACTCTTCAATGTCTCTGAATCGGCCAAGTAAGACACTCAATTGTCTCAAACTGCTTTAAGTTCTTAAAGGATAAACCTGGACAGAATACCCAGCCCCAGCTGGTATCAGAAAAGGGATAAGAAAACACAGTCCTGTTGACCCTGCAGAGACCTCCTTCCTAACATCTGAGAGTTTGTGACAACATTGACAGAGCTTTCCCACAGACTGCACAGAAACATCGGGAAAGGAGTAGGCCATTCAACACATTGAGCCTTCCTCATAGTCGTTCATGTTCAAACATCTGCACAATGTACTGATCCCACACAATGAATATATCCGTTAATGTGAGTAACCTTGGGAAGCTTTCAAATAGGAAGTGCAGTAGTCACTTTGGTCTGTCGAGTTTTCTACACAATTCAATATTATTTCCATACTGTACTCCTGCTCTCCCCTCATTTCTTTACTGTCTCTAAGTCCTTATTTATATTCAGTGTTTTGGCTACTAGGTGTTAGCGAATTCCCCAGGGTCACCAGTCTCTGAGTGCAGACATTTATTCCCATCTCATGCATAATGGTCTATCTGGACCTAATACTGTGGCCCCTTGTTTTAAACACCATATCCTGGGGAATTATCATCCCTGCTTCCAATCTGTCTCACCTTGTCAGAGTTTTATATATCTCGCTGAGATCTCCACTCATTTTCCTAAACTCCGTGGAATACAGGCACAGTCGCCCCAATCTCTGCTCCCACAGCAAGCCTGTAATCCCAGAGATGAAAAAAACAGAAAATGCTGGAAAATCTCAGAAAGTCTGGCGGCATATGTATAGAGAGAAAAGAGCTGACGTTCCGAGTCTAACTGACCCTTTGCCAAAGGCTTTGACAAAGGGTCAGTTAGACTCGCAACGTTAGCTCTTTGCTCTCCTTACAGATGCTGCCAGATTTGTTGAGATTTTCCTGCATTTTCTCTTTTCTGGTTTCAGATTCCAGCATCTGCAATAACTTGCTTTTAATTCCAGAGATCCGTCTGGTCATCCTTCACTGCTCTCCTTCTATGTCTGGGTCGCCCTTTATTAGGTAGGGAGACCAAAACTGCACACAATATTGCACAATGTTCGAGATGGTGTCTCACCAACGCCCTGTACAACTGCAGTAAGACACCCTTACTCCTGGATTCATATCACCCTGAAATGAAGGTCAGCATACCATTTACTTTCCTAATTGCTTTCTGTTCCTGCAATATTGTTTTCAGTGACTGGTCTCCAGGGAGTTCCAGATCCTTTGCAATGTTGCAGCTCCCCACTTGGTGGGTCTCTGTACACTGGGCTGCGTGCCAATGCCATTCCTAGTATTGACTTCTGGGTTCAGAACTCATTGCTCTGCAGGGACCTCGGAAGGCTGCGCAGAAGGAAACAACAAAAAGGAGCATGCGTCCCTTCGTAGATCAACATGTTTCAAACAATCCCTTTTCAAACGATAGATTGCCAATCTCTTGTTTCTGCCAAAGGGTACACCGTCACGTCGACCCACATTGCTCTCCATCTGCCATGTATTTGCCCATTCACTCCTCTTGTCTTAGTCAACTTGAAGCTTTTTTACAACCTCCTCACCCACTCACAATCCAACATCCTTTAGTTCTGTCAGCAGGTTGGGATATATTGCATTTGTTTCCCGCAACCAAATGTTTAATGGATATTGTGAACAGCTGGGACCCAAGCACCGATCTCTGTGATACCTTAGCAACCTTCCTCTGTTAAAAATAATGTTGTTTATCAATTTATTTATTTCGTGAATCTGGGAGTGACTGGCTGGGCCAGCATTTATTGCCCGTCGCTAGTTGCCCTTGAGAAGGTGGTGGTGAGAAGCCTTGTTGAATCGTTGCAATCCACTGTGGATTCAGTGATGGTAACACCATTGAATGCCAAGGGGCAGTTTTCAGATTGTATTTTAGTGGTGATGGTCACGGTCTGACATTTGTGCGGCGTGAATATTACTTGCCACTTGTCAGCCTGGATTACTTTCCACTTGTCAGATCTTGTCGCATTTGGACATGGTCTGCTTCAGTATCTGAGGAGCCACAAATTTTGCTGACCATGGTGCAATCATTGGCGAACATCCCCACCTCTGACCTTATAATAGAGGCAAGGTTATTGATGAAGCAGCCCTGAAGATGTTTGGGCCTCGGCTAGTGCCCGAGGGACTCCTACAGACTTGTCCTGGAGCTGTGTTCACCGGCCTTTATCAGCCATGACCATCTTCCTACGTGTCAAGTATGACTCTATCCAGCGAAGAGTTTGCCCTGGATGCCCATTGATTCCAGTTTTGCTAAGGCCCCTTGATGCCACACTTGGTCGAATGCAGCCTTGTTTTAAAGGGCTGTTACTCTCATCCCATCTCTTGCATTCAACTCTTTTGTACATGTTTGAACCAAGGTAATGAGGTCAGGAGCTGAGTGACCTTGGTGGAGCCGCAACTGAGCATCATTGACCAGTTTATCGCTGAGCAGGTGCTGCTTGAAAGCAGTGACACCTTCCATCACTTTATTGATGGGTTGGTAATTTGCCGGATAGGATTTGTTCTGTTTTTTTTCTGTATAGGAGATACTTGGGTAATTTTCCACGGAATCGGGGAAATGTCGTTGTAACAATATTGGAACAGCTTAGTTAGGGCAGTGACAATTTCAGCAACACAAGTTTTCAGTACTATTGCCAGAATGTTGTCAGCATGTGTCCTCTTTGGAGTATCCAGTGCCTCCATTTCTGGATATCGCGTGGATTGAAAGGAATTGGCTGATGACTGGTAACTGAACTGTTGAGGACCAACTGAAGGAGGCCGAGATGAATCATCCACTCAGCATTTCTGACTGAAGATTATTGCGAATGCATCAGCCTAATCTTTTGCACTGAAGTGCTGGGCTCTTCCATCATTAAGGATGGGGATATTTGTGGAATTTCCTCCTCCAATTACTTGTTTAATTGTCCATAACTGTTTTCGACTAGAAGTGGAAGGACTGCAGATCTTAGATCTGAACCGTTGCTTGTGTGATCACTTAGCTCTGTCTATCATTTACTGCTTATGCTGTTTGGTGCACAAGTAGTTCTTTTTGGTGTCTTCACCAGGCTGACACCTCATTGCCAGGTATGCCCGGTGCTGCTCCTGCCATCCTGCACTCTGCATTGAACCAAGGTTGATTCTCTGGTTTGATGGTAATTGTCGTGAAGGGGATATGCCAGGCCGTGAGGTCGTGCAGGAGTACAATTCTGCTGCTATTGCTGACCCATAGCACCTTATGGAAACCCAGACTTGAGCTGCAAGATGTGTTTGAAGTTGTCTTATTTAGCACGGTGACAGTGCCACTCGAATTGATGGAGGCTATTCTTATTGTGAATGTGTGACTTCGTGTCTACAATGACTATGCAGTGTTCACTCTTACCAATACTGTCATGGGCAGATACTTCTGCAGATGGCAAGTTAGTAAGGATGTGGTCAAATATGTATCTTCCTTTTGTTGGTTCCTTCATCACCTACCGTAGACCCAGCCTAGCAGTTATACCCTTTAGGACCCGACCAGCTTATTCAGTCATGCGGCTGCAGAACCACTCTTGGTGGTGTACATCGAAATCCCCCACCCAGACTACATTTTGCGGCCTTGTCACCCTCAGTGCTTCCTACAGGTGGTGTCCAGCATGGAGGTGTTCTGATTCATCAGTTGACAGAGGCTTGTACATCGTAATCAGCAGGAGGTTTCCTTTCCCATGTGTAAACTAATGCCATGAGACTTCATGGAATAGAGTAACTGTTGTGAACTCCCAGAGCAATCCCCTTCCAACTGTATCCCACTGTGCCGCCATGTTTGTTGTGTCTGCCCTGCTGGTGAGACAAGAGATATTCGGGTAAGGTGATGGGGTGACATAGTCATACTCACAGAAGCAAACCTTTCAGACAATGTCAGGCTGATGCTTGACGAGTCTGTTTATTTCTATTCACTGTTTCCAGCCAGATGTCCCATTCTAGAAACATGGCCATATATTTGCCCCAATCCACTAAGATTTGATTTTGCAAACTAGGTTTGTGAGCTTTACCAAACTTTTTCTGAAAATCCAAACGTTTTACACCCATTGCTTCTCTTTCATTTGTCTCCCAGTCTGTTTCTCAAACATAATTCTGATTTCATAAGCGTATGTTCGTGTTGTCTATGACCATTACTTTCAGTCCCAAGAATTTCTCCTGAAACATTTACTTACTATGTTCTATGTTCCATGTACTAGATCTTTTTCCACACCAGACTTGGTTTTCCATGCATTGTTAGAAAGTTCTGTGAAGACAGAACTGAGGTAATGGCTGCATAGTTCTGCCTGTTCCCCATTCCCCATTCTCTGGTTTCAGATTGTAAGGAAGCTGCACTTGTTTCCTCATACTTCTGATATTGACTTTAGAATATATTCACAAGCTATTACAGCTCACTCTTATAACTCTTGTGAATATATTCTTCAGAAACCCATCAATTCCTGCCTTAGACTGCTCACTGATTGACCTTGTACAGCTATACACTCACAGGCGTATGTATTCAGTACTGTCAGAAATACAGCACGATCTGTAGTAGTCCCACTTTCCTACATCAGGTCCATAGCTGGGAATGCTATGGCACTTCCAAGTGCTCGTCCAAGCACTTTTTAATGGCTGTGAGGTTCCCGTGATAACTCTCCTCTCAGGAATTAAATTCCTGACCCCAACACCCACTGGGTAATTAAAAAACAATATTTTAATCCTCACTAAATCTCAAACCCTTCACTTTAAATGTCTGCTCCCTTGTTCTTGACACTCTGGCTAAAAGGGACAGCGGCTGTCTATCTCCCCTCTCCATGCCCCTAGAAATCTTATCCTTCGGAATCACGTCCCCCTCAGCCTTCTCTGCTCCAAAGTAAGCAATCCTAGCTTATCCAGCCTCTCGCCATAACTGATGTGTTCCATCCCAGGGAACATCCTGGTGAATCTCCTCAGCACACCCTCCAGTAGCATCACGCCCTTGCTGGAATGTGCTTCCCATAATTGCACACAGTTCTCCATCTTGGCCTAACGAAAGCCATATACAGCTCTTATTATCTCTGCCCTGATTAATAATTGCTACACAAAAGGTCCACTTCTTAACTAACATATTACCCTTTCCAGTCACATTCAGAGATGTGAGGAGAAGCACCCGCTGATCTTCCTAGTGCGTTGCCAATCATTGAGTCCTCCCCTGCCTGGTTCCTTCTTCCAAAGTACATCACATCATATGTTTCAGGTTTACATTCCATCCGCCATTGATCTGCCCATCGAACCAATCCATGTGTATCTTTCTGTAACATAAGACCTTCCACCTCACTACGAACCAACCAGGCAAACACAACCTTACTTATCACAACCCCCACCCCCTTCACCCACCCACCTCCATTCACATCTGCACCATTTTTGAATACCACAAATAATGAGGGATACAGCACCGATCCCTGTGGTACACCAGGGGACACTGGTCTCCAGTCACGCAAACAGCCTTCTCTCACCACCCTCTGTCTCCTGCCACTGAGACAATTTTCGTTGTAACTTGTCAAGTTATCCTTGATTCCATGAGTTTTTACTTTATTTTTCACTTTCCCGTATGGAGTTTTGTCAAAGGCCTTGCTGCAAAACTAATCAAGTGACTTCCTCAAACTAATTCAAATTCGTTAGGTGTGACTTCCCCCTGATAGAGTCATGATGACTATCCCTGAACAAGCCTTGCCATTCTGACTGGGTTTGAATTTTGTCTTTCCCTATTTTCCCTATTCCCTAACGGTGATCTAATACTTGTTTGTCTATAGTTCCCTGGTCTATCTCTCCCATCCTTAGTGTAAAGTGGAATCGCATTAGCTGTTCTCCAGGCGTCTGGCACCTCCCCTATGGTCGGATTCTAATTAAATTTGTCAGTCTGGGTCTTTCCTCCCTTGGCTCCAACAGCAGCATGTGTTACAACTCATTCAGACTTGGCAATCACTCCAAATTTCTACCAACCAACGCCTCAAATTCCTGCTCGCATTTTCCATCAATCTGCTCAAGAGCTTCCCCATCCATCTTCTCGAATTCTGTCCCTGCGTCCTCCTTCTGCCAAGTAAAACAGATGTGAAGCCTCATGTCACAATCTATCTATGTTCTCCAGATTCACACACAGATTGCCCCTTTGGTTTCTGATATACACTAACAGTTCACTGATTATTCTGTTCTACTTGTTGTCCGTGTCGAATATCATGGGATTCTCCCTAATTGCGCCTGCGTGCACTTCTCCATGTCCCTCTGTTATTCAGTCCCCTCTATGTTTCTAAGTTTCTAAGATTCACTATGATCACCTCTCATTATTTGAAATTCGAGATTACAGGCTGAGTTTTCCAATCAGACAATCTTGCCATTTTAGGGATTAATCTGGAGAATGCCTTTTGTAGTTCCTCTGTACTCAGTATATTCTTTCTTAGATGGGGACTCCAAAACAGTATACGCTACTGTAAGTTTTGTCTCAGCAACACGCTATGCAACGGGTGCACGACATCTTCTATATTCCAATTACATTCACATGAATGTAAAACTAATTTTTACTTTCCCAATAACTTTTGCTTTAACTTTTTTTATGATGTAAGTGTGTGGGTTCTGAAAAAAAAACTCCTGAATATCCAACTATACGTTATCCATTGGTTCCTCATTGCTGATGTCTAAAAGCATCATCTTCAAAACATTGCCTAAAAAAATGTTTGCGACTTATGGTTTTCTTTTCATCGATGCATTATCATACTCCCCAGTTTTGCCATTACCTGCTATGTATCTAGTAGCATGTTCTTTGTAATAGAGTCCAACAGACACCCGACTGCAGATGACAAGTTACCTGACCTGTAGTTCACCACTCTCCACCTTCATTGTTTTTTAAACTGGCGGATATTTATAACCGTCCCTTATACCTATTGGCTACCTGCCTTTCTGGAATGTGTTGGAAAATAACGTGAAAATCCATAATGCAACCAATATGACTCGCTGCTTCCACTGCAAATTTTGTATGAAGTAAATCTGGTCTGTTAGATTTATCAACACTCTGTCCAGCTGTCTTTTCAAATGCTACCTCATCACTGATAAGAACGATCTTAGACTTTACTTACACAAGTTCCATGGTCACTTGGTATTTCTTGGAGAATGGCTGGATATTCTACCATGAAGACAGACAGAAAGAAACTGTATCTTGTTCCTGTAATGTCTCTGTTCCTTACAATAAATTACCCTGTCCGCACACTCACTGTTCCACATTTGACCATTTTTTATTTTTGTTTCATACATTGATAGAAGCTTTTTAGCAGTTTTTATGTTTTTTTTTGTTTACATGCTTTTTCTCTTTATGATGTTTTTCTTAGATTTTTGTCCTCCTTTGCTGGGTCCTACATTTCTCTGAATTCACTGGTTTACTATAATACCTGACATTTTTCTCAGCTGCTTCCTTTGATCTAATAGGTAGATGAGGGGTGTGTTTGAATGTGATGGGTCAGAGAGGACGGTGGAGTAGATAGGTGCGAAGGAAGATGGACACATAGGAACATTCAAGAGGACGGTGCCGAATTAGAAGTTTGGACTGGCATAAGATGGGAGGAGGGGAAATGGGGAAACTGGTGAAATCCACATTGATCCCCTATGGTTAGAGGGTCCCATGGCGGACGATGAGGCGTACTTCCTCCAGTACTCAGGTGGCTAGGGTTTGGCGTCAGGGGAGGCCCAGGACCTGCATTTCCTTGGTCGAGTGGGAGGGGGAGTGAAAGTATTCAGCTACAAGGAGTTGAAGTTGACCAGTGTGGCTGTACCAGAGAATGTCTCTGAAACGATCCACAAGTTGACGTCCTGTCTTGCCACTGTCGAGAAGACCATATCGGGTTTAATGGATGCAGTAGATGAGGCGTTCTATCTCCCTTCATCACCTATCACTTTCAAACCGCCACGTCTCCTTCACATTTATCTCTCAGTCCCCTTGGCCCACAAGCCTCATTCTTGACGAAGGGCTTGTGCCTGAAACGTCGATAGCTATGCTACTAATATGCTGGATGACCGGCTGTGCTTTTCTAGCACCACATTCTTCGACTCAGATCTCCACAATCTGCAGTCTCCACTTTCTCCTCACGTTCATGGCTTGCATGACTCAGATTTATAACGGTTACTTCAAATTAAACAAAAACTCTCGTGTACTCAAACATCAGAAAACCAATAGAAACAGCACGGTGGTTCATTGTCGAGCACTGCAGCCTCACAACAACCGGGACCCCTATTTGATCCCAGCCTCGGATGACTGTCTGTGTGGTGTTTGCACATTCTCCCCAAGTCTGTGTGGATTTCCTCCTGGTGCTCCCTTTCCTCCCACAGTCCAAAGATGTGCAGGTCAGGTGAATTGGCCATTCTAAACTGCCCATGGTGGTAGGTGCATTAATCAGAGGGAAACCGGTCTGGGTGGGTTACTCTGTGGAGGGTTGATGTGGACTTGCTGGTCCGAAGGGCCTGTTTCCATACTGTGGGGAATCTAATCTCAAATAAAAAGTTGAGGTCACTGTTTCCAAAAGGTCATTTGCAGCAAAGTTCTCAATTAGCTCATCTGATCAACGAACACCAATTCCGAAATAACCTGATCTCGACCTCGGCGCTCGAAATAAAGTTAATGCAAGCCATCTCACGCATGCTTATGAAATCTATTTTACCAGCATGAGTATTCAGTTGGGTTAACACAGCTTAGATATAATTTAAACAGTACATTATTACTGCAGTACCCACAAACCTGCATATCTCATTTCCTGTTTTATAACACGTCCAACATTTGTGTTGCAGCTTTCACTTTGATAGATAACTCTCATCAATGTTGGCTTCTCATTGCTGTTTCTGAGCTCCAACTTACATGATTCAGTGAAACCTCAGTGAAGTTGCTTCTGGGGAGATTAACAGTAGAAGTCATCTCGCGACATTATTTATGCTCTTCTCAAGATTTATTGTGAGATTTTCTCCAGATCTTCCGTTGTACTGGTGGAGTAGAGAAGGACAATGATCTTTCAACAATGCTGTATATTCCTCCAGACAGCTGAGACTGCTCTAACCTGGGTGGGGACTTTGTAGCAGGCTAGTAAAGCTTTGCTGCTGCTGTACAGCATCTTAGTGGGATCACATCTGGAGTGGTGTGTATAGATTTAATCTCCTCACTGAAGAAAGTATATTGTCACATTGGAAGCAGTTCTGAGATGGTTCCCTCAACTGATTCGTGGAATGAGGCTGTTAGTTTATAATGAAAGGATTGTCAAGTTGATCTAATACACATTGGACTTTAGAAGAATGAGAGATGGTCTTACTTCAGCATAGATGACCTGAAGGAGTCAGCAACAGAAGCCAATTACACACATAATGGAGAAATACATGCCATTCTCCAGCCTGTTACACAGAAACAACAGAAGGATATTCAGGCCTCGTTACACCAGAACAGGATGAGGCTATTCTGCCCCTGGAGCCTGATATGCTGTTACAGGAAGAGGCCAATCAGCCACTCGAGCCTATAACACTAGACCCAGAGTAGTCGATAACGGACCAGTATCCTATTACACAGCAACAAGATCAGTCCATTCAGCCTCCTCAGTCTGTTACTCAGGAACTGGAAGAGACCACACAGGGACTGGAGATTATTACCACTGGGATAACAGGAGGCTATTCAGCCCCACTGAGACTATTTCAAGTGAATTGGATAAGGATACAAACTGTCTGAGACTTTTTTATGAGAAAGGAGGAGGTAATTCAGATACGTGTCTGTTGTAAGGGCACAGGAGAAGACCAATCACTCGGTCGATCCCATCTTAGGGATGCATGAGGAGACTGTTCAGTTTCTCCAGCTTGTTATGGAGGAATATGAGAAGGCCCATCAGCCCCTCGAGCTGTTACACAGCAACAGCTTAAGATTCCATAATCCCCAACCCTCTAACACATCAACAGGAGGAGGTCATTCTGGTCTTGGAGACGACAACATGGGAACACCAGAAAGACGTCAGCTCATCGAGTTTGTACACCAGCAGGATGATGAGTCCATTTAGCCACGTTTGGCTCTTACACAGCAGTTGTAGCAGATCATAAAAATGTGTGCCCATTAAACAGGAATTCAAAGAAAACGTAAAGGCTTTCGAAAGGGAAGAACTTATAATAATGGTATACATTAGGGAGTAAAGTTTAATGATAAACTATAGTAATTTAAGGCAAATTATTAGAATCCATTGTTCAGGACATTTCGAAAGTTAAACCACACTCCATCAGAGTCAACATGCTTGAATTGTTTGCTTGAGTTATTTAATGATGTCACAAATACTGTGGATAGTGGGAATCCTGGAAATGGACTATATCTGCTCTTCCAGAAGGGATTGGATGTGTCGCTTCTCCAAAGAGTAAGCAGTATAATCAGAAAACATGGGTTTAGGAGTAATTTATTAGCTTGGATGGAGGATTGGTGAACCAACAAAATGCAGTCAGATGGAATAAATGTGTCATTTTCTTTTGACAAATGTACCTTGTGGGGTGCCACATATTTCAGTACTCATGCGTTAACAATTTGTCATCAATATTATTACTCGGTTGACAGGATAGAAAATACTATCACCAACTTTTCAGATGACACTAACATCCGTGGAAAATTACTTTGGAATGAAGATGTAAGAGTTTTAAAAATCAATATGGAAAGGTTGGGTGAATGGGCTAACATTTGGCAAAGTGAATAACTATGAGATTATTCAATTTGGCCAGCGAAATAGAAAGGTAAATTATTATCCAAATGGGGAGAAACTTCAAAGTGCACAAGTAAAGAGGGATCTATGTGTTGACGTGCATTTCACAGAAAAGCTGCATGCAGCTACAGCAAGTAATAGGAAAAGCAAACGTAGGTTCAGTTTTTATTTGTAAAAGGAGAGAGTAGAAAGGTAGGGAGTGTTGCTGTAGCTGTGCAAGACATTAGTGAGTCTGCAACTGGAGTACAGTTTGGGTGAGGAAGGATGCATTTGCATTGGAGGTAATTCAGAAGATGTTCATTAGATTGATTCCAGAGATGAGGGGTTTGTCTTATGAAGCGAGATTGAGCAGTTTAGGCCGATATGCTCAAGTTTATAATGGTGAAAGGAGGTGTCATTGAGGTCTGTAAAATGCTAAAAGTAATTGAAAGTGTAGATGTGCAGTGGATATTTTTTTCATTTGCCACAATCTACAACAAGAGACCAGAAGAATGGAAATGGCAGAAAAGTGGAACAGAGGCCATGATGACATCAGCCATGATTGTATTCATTGGTGGAGCAGGCTGGAGTGGCTGAATTACTGACTGATGTTCCTTGTTCTTATTTAGCCCTTCAAATGTGTTACAAAGGAATGGGAGAGGACTGGTTGTCGAACAGGAAGCAGGCACTCTGGATAAATCAGTCTAAATCAGTTTGACAGAACGTCACCAGTGATGTCGACATACTGGGAGATGATGG
Organism: Chiloscyllium plagiosum; assembly: GCF_037043375.1. Classification (NCBI taxonomy): domain Eukaryota; kingdom Metazoa; phylum Chordata; class Chondrichthyes; order Orectolobiformes; family Hemiscylliidae; genus Chiloscyllium; species Chiloscyllium plagiosum. Next base: position 69,842,671 of record NW_028270174.1, read on the forward strand.
ATATGTCACCAACTCCTGCCTGGAAAGTTCCGGATTGTAGAAGCTGAATAAAACTGTGACCCATACAGCCATTAACAGCACCGTTCTCCCCCTGGTGTGAAGCTGCAGGTCGTGTTGAAGGTGGTGACACCGTTCTGTGACCAGCTCCTTGTTCGATCAGGGTCCCCTCACACTCTGCTCCTTGGTTAAGTGTAGCTTGGGAAGCTATTCAGGGAAAACCCAGGGTGAATCCAGCAGATCCCTTTACACACACACACTCACTCCGTGGTTTCAGAGTTTCACTTTTCTGCAGCCTCTGCTTCACTTGGTGTTCATGTTACACACTCAGATGCTCTAACTACAGTCCCCATACTCCATCCAGAGTTGGGTCAGCAAATCCTTAGGTCTCCCTGAACGTGTGAGGCAGCTCACAGCACAGCCTCCAGCAAAACATCCCCAGCCCCTCCACTAACCTTTCAATAACAGGAGTCAGTCAGAAGCCCCTGAGCTACAACCCCGCTTGGCACAAAGGAAAACTCAAATACAGATTCTTACGTGCAGTTTTCCAATCCAGAAAGAAACTACATTAGAAGAGATCTAAGAGAGAAGAGCAGCTGGGGATCATGCATTGAAACTTGCAACCCTTCTGTGACCACAAGCAGTCGCTGAATGCTGCTGCTAAACACAAAACGAGTAGACCTGGTCTGGGAGAGCTGGCCGCTGCCCTTTTATTGTTCCCATCGTTTTAATAAAACCTAAAGGCCTCCTCAGTTATTTACTGCTGTCGTTTTCAGGCGGCAGTTCTGCACCACTGCCTTTAAGACCTGTCTTCAAAAACGACCAAGAGAAAATAACCTTATTAAAGTGACATTATCGTCAACCTCCCCCTTTGAAAGAAAATAAACAATCAGTATACAACTGCAGCTTCATTTTAAGCCCCTTATTCTTACTCTATTAGTAGACTACAATACATTTGAATGACATTGACATTAAGCACGCAAACATTCACAACCCCATTCTATTTCAGTCAGTTTACTCCGGCCACAAAATACCTCTGTCTCGACAACTTGGCAGCAAGTACAGTTTCTTGTCCTGTCACCTGTATAACTTCCAAACTGAATGGCAACAATAGTAACCTCTATCTGAACAGACTGGAAGTGTTCTCCCTAAATTTGTCTGAAAACTAATAGACGTTATGATCAGTATACAGATTTTGCTCAGGCATGCTATTGGCAATGTAAATGCTGAAATGTTGCAACGACAACACCAAGCTCAAGGCCACCTTCCCAATTGTGAAATATTTTTGTTGATGGTTTCATCGGACACTCCAACCACACGTTACATAATGGAGCACTTCTCATCTCTCCAATACTCCCTCTGAATGACATAGCTCCTCATGTCTCAGCATAAAAGAATTATATGCTTCTGCACCTGTTGATGCTGTAACCTCTTTACCTGCTACTCCTGGCCTACGCCAGTAAACCTTACGCTCACAGGTATATGTTTTAAGAAGTTCTCCCACATCCTTCTCAATCCTTCAGAGAAGCCAATCTTTGATGTATGTACCAACTTGTCATCATCAGTCATTGCAGCTTCTAATCTTGCCATTGTAACTCTCTTCTCTTCTAAATGAGCTCTCACGACTCAGGAAGTGAATATTTGAACTACTTCCAAGTAAGAATCTCTCTAAGAGTGTCATAAGTTTGCTCTGCTTTTACTGCCCTTATCTACCTTTCAAAATTACTTTCACTGACTTTTTCAAACTCAATGTACGTTTAAACAGGGAGCCTTTTTTTTAGATTCTTGAAACGCTGTCTGTCGGCTTCTGACACAAGCTCATATGCACTTCAGATGGCTTTCTTCACCTTCTCATAACCCGCCCCCATCCCCAAGATACCTTCTCTGAAATGGATGCAAATACCTCAACCCTGATACCTATTAGCTGTGTTTGGATCAACTAAATCCACATAGTCCCTGGACACTGCATTTGTTTATCCACTTTCTGAAATAAAATTAAAAAGGCATCTACATCCTTCTCATCAAATGTCGGCAATGCCTGGATGTATTGAAACAGATCCACATCAGGTCTTTGGCTACCATCGGGTTGCTCATCCTCACTATCCTCCTCATTTCAGCCGACTGTCTACCTTCATCTCCGCTTTCTAAGTCGACTGTTCTCTCTAATTGCTAAATGTATGGATAAATGTATGGTTATCCACTTCGGTGGCAAGAAAAGGAAGGAAGAGTCAAGTTAAGTAAAGGGGCAGTACAAAGAGATCTGGGTGTTCTTGTAAACCAGTCAATGAAGTCTTCGAGGAGAAAGTGAGGACTGCAGATGCTGGAGATCAGAGCTGAAAATGTTTTGCTGGAAAAGCGCAGCAAGTCAGGCAGCATCCAAGGAGCAGGAGAATCGACGTTTCGGGCATGAGCCCTTTCTCCTGCTCCTTGGATGCTGCCTGACCTGCTGCGCTTTTCCAGCAACACATTTTCAGCATTAGTCAATGAAGGCAAGCATGCAGGTACAGCAGGTAGTGAAAAAAGCTAATAGCATGCTGGCCTTCATACCAAGAGGGATTTAGTATAGAAGCAAAGAGGTTCTTCTGCAACTGTACAGGGCCCTTGTGAGACCGCACCTGGAATATTATGTGCAGTTCTGGTCTCCAAATTTGAGGAAAGACATTCTGGCTATTGAGGGAGTGCAGCGTAGGTTCACGAGGTCAATGTCAGGAATGGCGGGACTATCTTATGTTGAAAGATTGGAGCGACTGAGCTTGTATACTCTTGGGTTTAGACGACTGAGAGGGGATCTGATTGAGACGTATAAGATTATTAAAGGATTGGACACTATGGACGCAGGAAACATGTTTCCGCTGATGGGTGAGTCCCGAACCAGAGGATACAGCATAAAAATAAGAGGTAGGCCATTTAGGACAGAGATGAGGAGAAGCTTCTTCACCCAGAGAGTGGTGGCTGTGTGGAATGCTCTGCCCCAGAAGACAGTGGAGGCCCAGTCTGTGGATTCGTTTAAGAAAGAGTTGGATAGAGCTCTCAAGGATAGTCGAATCAAGAGTTATGGGGATAAGGCAGAACAGGATACTGATTGAGGATGATCAGCCATGATCCTAATGAATGGTGATGCAGGCTCGAAGGGCAGAATGGCCTACTCCTGCACCTATTGCCTATTGCCTATTATCTTTTGAGGTTGAAACTCTCTCCCTTTCTGTTTTTCTTCTTTCTTTTTCTTTCTTTTTTCTTCCTCTCCTTCATTTTCAATTCTACTTTTAATCTTATTTCAAACTGTTTTAATTCCTTTTCATGTTCAAGCTGCCTCATCTGCAATTGAATTCTAGCCATTTCCAAAGATTCTGATGATGTTTCTACCAAAAATTAAATGCCAAGCTACAGCTGTAATTATCGCTCCTTTTCTCACAGACAAAAACAAACCTAACTCCACCCTGTCTGCCAATTCTAACAGCTTTGCTTTGCTCACCTTTTGTAAAGTCGCCAACTTCACTTCTTCCACACTCAGATAACTCTCAGAGACCGAAGAACCATTAGCAACAAAACACTGTTCAAACCAACTGAATTCAAAACCCTGAAAAAAAGATGCTAACAATTACCCAGACGCCGCCTTTGAGCCGAACGATCTCCCTGAGCACATTCTCCCATGCCGCGTGGTTTTCCTCTGGGTGCTCCGTTTTCCTCCCACAGCCCAAAGATGTGCAGATTAGGTGAATTGGTCATGTTAAATTGCCTGTTCAGGGATGTGTAGTTTAGGTACATTAGTCAGAGGTGTATATGGAGTACTATGGTAGGGGAATGGGTTTGGGAGGTTTCTTCTTCGGTGGTTGGTGTGGACATTTTGGGCCAAATGATCTGTTTCCACACTGTTGGGATTCTACACCTGAACACAATTTTGAATTATCGGTTTTGACACGGTCAAGAGTCCCCACTTTGCTATGGACCAGACCAGACTGCCTTAAAATAAGATGTCAGCCTTATCACCACCTTGTCTTATTGGAAAGTTAGATGTGAAGTGATGTTCCAGATGTGATGTGGCTGGTCAAACCATTCAACTTTAGGCAAAGCACAATTTATTCAAACACTAATATAAACACATACAAAAGAAGAGGCGTTTAGAATAACATAACTACTGAAAGCCTTAAAAGAATAATAGGTACAGTACCGTCTACTACCGAACTATTCCAATAATCCAATAAACTCATCTCTTGGGAAAAAGATACATCCAAGGCCAATCGGCGAATGCAATTCTCCAATCCAGGAGGGAACAGCATTACGATAGATTTCAGACAGAATAGCAGCGAGGGATAATTTACTTGAAACATCCAACCCTGCTCCCACCCCAGGCACCTGGTGGTTGTTACAGTTCAGAAAAACTGGAAAGTCTGGTCTGTGCGTGCTGACCATTGTTATCACGATTTATATATAAAAAAACTAAAAGCCTCCTAAGTTATTTACTTCAGCCGTTTGCAGTAGGCAGTTTGACCTTTAAGATCCATCTTTAAAGAAAAGGAACAAATAACCTTTTTTAAAGTGACAGCATTGTCAGAGATGTGAGATACCTGATCATTTACAATAATACTCACGGGGCTTCCTCGTGTTATTGACCACATGATCAGCTCAGAGGACAAACACATTCGTCACACGTTTAGTGGACAGGCACAGACCATTTTTCAAAGACGTGAGACAAAACTGCTGAATCCCCAATCCAAAATGGAGCACCACATGGGACACACCAGTAAGTGAACAACAGCCCGACACTCACCCACACCCCCGACATGTAATACCACATGGAACATACCGGTAAGTGAACAACAGCCCGACACATACCCCCACCCCCAGGATGAAATACCACATGGGGCAAACCAGGAAGTAAACAACTGCCCAAGACACACCATTTCACTGTTTCTGAGCTTCACAATATCAGCACTCGATACACTAGGGAGCCAAAAAACAAGGTCAGGGAAAGATGCAGCGGGACAGAAAGATTCACATTAAAGACAGAAACAGACAGTTAATTAACTGAGAACATGTTGTGGAAATATGGAGAAAAAGACTGGGTAGTGGGACTAACTGGAGCATTGACCCCTCAGAGAGCAAAATTGCAAGAATGAGAACATTGAATAAAGGAATTTTCAAATCAGCTGGAATGGTTTGTTTCATCAAATTCTAAATCGGCATCACAGAACACTTCAAACAACATAAGCTGGGAGAAGATGACAGACCAGCACGGAGAACTGTGCAGGCCATGTTCGTGTATTGCTCAGTAAACCGGTTCATCTGCCCAGCATGGGGAATATTGCAAAACTTTACTGTCACATGGGAACGATACACACATCTGATACACACAGCATGGGAAGATTTCAATCTCCATTGGACCAGTATAAGGGGTGTGTGTGTGTGTTGTGGTGCATTTGGGGTGGTTGAATGTGAGAGAAAATACACTTAAAGGAAACCAGGTTAAATATGAACAGCTGTCAGGAATTTGGATAATCGATACAAAGAGTCTGAGGGAAGTTTCGTGGACAAATGGTTTAACTGCTCATGAATATCAAAATAAAGACATTGCCAGACACAATAGCGATATAGATCATCATGCATAGGAATGTCAGGTTGATGGGTTTTTGGTATGAGTACGAAGGTTTCAATCCGAGAGTGACAGCAGCATATTGTTGTTATCATTAAGTCTGTACTTCACAGCTCAAGGTTCAAACAGCAGATGGGTAAAGCCAGTAAAGAACATTCTGGAGCAGTGAGTAGTTAAATTTAATAATGGTCAGGGCATGGTGTCAGGAATCAGCTCATGGCCAACGGGATCACCAAAGTTGTGATTCGTCTATGTCAACCACCACCTGCAAGTTCCCTCCAAGCTGCTCACCACCCTGACTTGGAATTATACTGGTGTTCTTTAACAGTCGTTCGGTTAGGATGCTAGAATGCCCTCCCTAATGTCATTGTGGGTCAACCCACAGCAAGTAGACTGCAGCGATTCAAGAGGCCAGCTCACCATCACCTTCTCAAGGGCAACTGGGTTTAGGCTATTAATGCGGGTCAGCCAGCGATGCCTAATTCCCTTAAATGAATAAAAGAAAGGTATTGGGAAGGCATTGACTCGCGGAGTACCATCAAGGAAATGGAGTTTGTAAACATAATAGAGGGCAATACTCCCAATATTTAAATAACAAGGAAAGTGAGACAATGGTTCACATCTGAAAGCGAGTAGGTCAACATAGAGACCAATGAGTAACACTGCCAGAATCAAGGAGGGAGCCAATAATTGAACAAGTTCCCTGATGCAGTTAGTGGTGATCTGCAGAGTGAATATTTGGATTCAGAGTCAACACATGAACAATAATAGTGGCAAGATATGAAGACCACATGAGAGAACAGTAACGCAGTCATAACTGGTTTATAGAAAAAAAAAACATAACTGGATGGTGAGACTTACCAGGAACACAAACGATAGACAGGAGAGGATAATAAAAATATAGACTAATCCGAAGGACGTAATAGATCCGTAATGATAATGACAAAAAAGCATAATTTGTAGAAAAAGACCAAACATAATCAGATAAACTCCTGTCCATTGTTGGAACATTCCAGTTCAATGTTATCAGATTCCGATCCATTGTTGGAACATTCCAGTCTAATGTTCTCAGATTCTGATCTATTGTTGAAACATTCCAATCTAATGTTCTCGGATTATGATCTCTCGTCGCCTTCTCCATCTAGGGCTGCAGATCTCTGTTCGTGCTGTCCGTGATGATCCCGCTCACACTTTGAGATAACACATTGAACGGTGCCCATTTATTGTTAAAAGATGGAAACTCTCCACTGGAATAATTATAATTCATGGCAACTGATATGAATCACAGTCACCAAACAAACAGGCTCAGATAAACCCTTCCTTATGTAACATTTCATGTCATAATCAAAGGCAATATTTGCTCAGCCGCCATGGAATGGATGAGGGTTACTGACGGACGGACTATAAATCTTTCCTTTTTATTTACTTTTTCCTTGTATATGGGATTGTTGCCAGAGCACTGCAGGGCTGTATATGCCTCGCTCTGTTTAGAAAGGAGACAGGATAAAATAACAGATCAGCTGCATAAAATGTTTGGTGGGGAAATTTCTGGATACATTAACTCAAGGGAGAAAGTGAGGATTGCAGATGCTGGAGATCAGAGTCGAGAATGGGCTGCTGGAAAAGCACAGCAGGTCAGACAGCATCAAAGGAGTATCGGAGTTTCTTGTGTAAGCCCTTCATCAGGAATGAGGCTTGTGGCCCAAGAGAACTGAGAGACAAATGGGACAGGGATGGGGTTGGGGAAGGTACCTGATATTGTGATAGGCATATGAAGTTGGGATTGGAGGTGATATGTCAGAGAGGAGGGTGGAGCAGATAGATGGGAAGGAAGATGGAAAAGTAGGACAGGTCATGGGGGCGGTGCCGATTTTGAAGGTTGGATCTGGGATAAGATGCGGTATGGGGAAATGAGAAAACTGGTGAAATCCACATTGCGCCCATGTGGTTGCAGTGTCGCAAGGCAGAAAATGAGTCTTTCTTCCTCCAGGCGTCGGGTGGTTAAAGGTTGGAGGTGGACGAGTCCAAGGATCTGCATGTCCATGGCTGAGTGGGAGGGGGGAGTTAATGTGTGCAGCCACGGACTGGTGGTGTTCGTTGGTGCGGGTGCACCAGTAATGTTCCCTGAAGTGTTCTGCACATTGGCTTCCTGTCTCCCCAATGTAGAGGATACATCAGGAGCAATCGATGCTGTAGGCGATGTGAGTGTAAGTGCAGGTAAAACTGCAAAGGATGTGGAAGGATCCTTCACGGTCTTGGACGGAGATGACTGGTGAGGTGAGAATGCTGGTTTTCCAATTCTTGCCGTGGCAGGGGAAGGTGCCAGGAGTGGAGGGGGGTTGGTGGGTGGCGTGGACCTGACAAGGGAGTCGCGCCGGAAATGTACTTTATGGAACGCAGATTGGGGTGGGGAGGGAAATATATCTGTGATAGTGGGGTCTGTTTGTAGGTGGCGCAAATGAGGCAGGATAGTGTGTTGTATGTGGAGATTTGGTGGGATATTAGGTGAGGGACAGGGTGTTCTTTCCCTTTTGCGTTGGGAGGGGTGGGATTCGAAGGCGGAGGTGCGGGAAGTGGATGCGATGCTCTGGATGGCATCGTCGACCATTTGGGAGGGGAAATTGCAGTCTTTGCAGAAGATGGTCATTTGGGATATACACTGGCTTCAGAGTATGGTGCTCGTAAAGCACAACAGGTTAGGCAACATCCAAGGAGCAGGAAATTCGACTTTTGCCCGCAAGATCGGTTCTCCTGCTCCTCAGATGCTGCATGACGTGCTGTGCATTTCCAGCACCACACTCTTGACTCTAATCTCCCGCATCTGCTATACTCACTTTCGCCTACACGTTAGGTTCAGCCACTTCTGTAATATTGCCTTTAATTCTGTCTCACTGCTATAGGGAAGAGGTTGCTAAACTTGAAAGCGTGCAGAAAAGATTTCCACGTATATTGACAATGTTGGGTAGGGTGGTGGAGGCGAGTGATGTTGAGCGACATGGAGAGTATGAATGGGCAGCGTCTATGTTCCCTGGTGCGTTGGTTCTGAGGAGTGACCTTACTAAGGTTTATCGTGGTGAATCCCGATGCTCCAGGGTGAGCAAATTCAAATGCCAGGGAAATAGTCAGAACAGTTATTCACATTGAAACTGGACAATTACTCATGGGCCATCACTTTGCTGAACTATGGAGGTAGACTGATGAATGGGACTGGCCGGAGGAGTCAGAATTTGGAGGGTCCAATCACATGATTGAGAACAAAAATAAAGGCTTTGCCATATCAGCTGAAAGAATCAGTTAGAACACATTCTCAATCCCCTCACAGAACCAGACCAGACACCATAAACTCAGAGGAGATATTTGTTCAGCATGAAGCACTGCACAGACAAGGCTAGTGTACTCCTCAACACCACCCTGCAATTGGTCCATAGTGGAACACTGTGCAGACCTCAGCAGTGCATTGATCTATAAACCCAGGTGAGATATGTGTTCAGCAGGGAGAAATGTGCAGACCGGACTGGTGTACTGTGCATTTCAACCCACAATCTACATAGAATGGAAAGGTATATTGACCACAGCAATGCATTGATGATTAAACCCAGATGAGATATATGACCAGGGTGTGGAACTGTGTAAGCCACCCCAGTACATTTCTCAGAACACTGTGATAGAACGCTGGCCAACATAGGGAAACTTGCAGCCCATGCTGGAAGTGACAGGATGTGCAGCTCCCATCCATTTACCCATATTTCCAATGTGCCATGACACAGAGGTGGTGTGGGTGTGAACATCACTGCCAGAGACAGATGGCGGGGCAATCAGTTTAAGTATCAACAAATAGGAGCGTTGGGGGAATAGACAGAGAGGGGGAGACTGAGAGACAATGTCATGGAAGGATGTGTTCCCAGGTTCCAGAATGGTGAGGTGAAGACATTTCGACAGTATTCTGCAATGTGAGCCAATGTTTCCAGGAATGATGGGTGAAGGGATATTGGTGTGAGTTCAGATGATGGTGTGTATTAGATGAGCATTTGTTCTGCATCTTTGTAACTGGGAGTAGCGTCAGCAGAGTCTTTGACTCAATGGGTTGAATCTAACAATAATTTGTCTCAGTGACATTTTTACTGAGTATGACAGAGGGATTGTCTGCATGAGACTGAACTAGTTTGCTGGTGCTATCTTATCAAACTGCCCTCATTAGCTACCTACCCCACCCCATGGCGTCCCTCTCACTCAATGCCAGCTCGATTTTCCTTCATGGCTGGAGGCAATCACAAACGTCTGTATGGCCCTAGACATTCCGTGATCCCTGACACAGGTGCCATCTTCAAAAGGCCAATGGGCACACAGTTGAGCTTTCTCAGTTTGGAGCTGTCCTGCACAGTTTACCGTGAGCATGGCAGATAAGGGGCAATTACACCACGGTTTGTCAACAGGGGCACGGAGATCCCGGTGGATGGGCTAGTACAGAGGGGAACCATTCTCTTCCCAGAGGGAGCCACACCACCAAACCCACCGAACATGCTCTGAGCTCACCACCCAGCTCAGTGTAGTAACTGTGGTCTGAAGAAATGGCCAGCAACACAGGTCAAGCATCAATAACCTTCCCCGCTCTGTCAGGATAAGGCTCACTGTATTCTCTCTGCTCCCTCACACTCACTGTATATCTGTTATATGACCTATCCCCAAACAAGGCTCATGCTGCATCACTCTTACTACTGTTTGCAGACTCTCTCTCTCTCTCTAACTCACTCTCTCTCTCACACTCCACTTTATCCCTCACACTAATAAAACTGCATGGATACAACACTGTGGGCTAACTCACTCCAGACAAACAGCAGGGCCACCCACTCTCACCCTCCCTCCCTCAGTCCCTTTCTCAACTTCCAGACGGAGCAGCCTTGAATAGGACAGAAAGAGCAAACCCAGGTGGTGGGGTGCTCAATATCCGTTCCCTCACCACCTCCCGCACCCCGCCATGTGGGAAGGGCCCTGGTACGATTCGGAGAGGAGCGGGACGCCTCGTGTGGAGATTCTGAAACATCCACGTCCCTCAAACTGAGTATGGAGCAATATTCAGTGAATGGCAATTCTCACTTTAAACCCACTGGCAGTTCCGTTACCCCCGGCACAACTTAGAAGCCGTGGCCCTGATGCCATCTCCCTTTTGTGTCGAGCCGGTACAAATGGAAGCCCCACGGTCTCGGTGGGCAGGAGGGTGGGCTCACAACTCATCATCACTACCACTCCCAGGAAGGGAGTACGGAGGCTCCCTCCTATATCTTCTCCTGTAAACAGGTCATATATTGAAAATAATCTGTGATATTTACTGCTCTCTCCACTTGTCCTGACATCTTCAATAATATGAGCTCATATGCACCCAGCGCCCTCTATTCCTACACTCATTTATAATGGTACAGAATGTTTTATATTGACTTTCAGAGTTATCCCTACCAAGGTGCATCACCTCACACCGTCTGCATCGATCCTGATCTGCCATAAACCTGAATACTACACCAACGTGTCATGTCCTGCTGGATTTCCACACTGTCCTCTATAAACCTTATAATTCTTCCAGGTTTAGTGTCTGCAAACATTCAAATTGTCCTACAGTCACATTCCACGGAGAAATACTGACTCACTCAATATTTTGAGCAAGTGCAAAACTAACACACTCCCTGAGGACAGACTTAAATACTGGCAATCACCAGACAGAATAATTGAAATATTGACAAGGTTAACATGGAGCAAGAGAAATACTGACAGACAATCGATGTCTGTATTACTTTCTCTGATTAAGTGTGTGTCTATCTGTGCGTATCAATGTGAACGAGTCTAGCAGTCTCTATGGTGCTTAAAGTGATGTAATAGCCCCCGACACGAGATCTGAGGAAGGGTCCTTTGAGCTTTCTGTTCCTGCCAGTCTTTGCTGGTCTCGCCACACCACTGTACAGTGGGAGTGGAGGGTGAAAATCGTCAGCAATTTAGTTTGGGAGGGACAGAGGGAGGGCAGCAGCTCACAGCACCATCAACACAGACACACACACATACAAACACACACAAAAACACAGACACACTCACGCACACACATAAACACACTGACCCACAGATACACACACAAACAAACACAGACACACAGATACACACACAAACACACACAGATACACAATCACACACAGACACCCACACACACATACACACAGACACGCACATACACTCACAGAAACAGGCACACATAGACGCAGACACACACAAACACACAGTCAGACACAGACACATACTGAAAGGAACAGACACACACACACAGATGCACACACATACACACAAACACACACACACACACACACACACAGAGTCAAACAGATACATTCACAGATGGGCGGCACGGTGGCACAGTGGTTAGCACTGCTGCCTCACAGCGCCAGAGACCCGGGTTCAATTCCCGCCTCAGGCGACTGACTGTGTGGAGTTTGCACGTTCTCCCCGTGTCTGCGTGGGTTTCCTCCGGGTGCTCCGGTTTCCTCCCACATCACAAAGATGTGCAGGGTCAGGTGAATTGGCCATGCTAAATTGCCCGTAGTGTTAGGTAAAGGGTAAATGTAGGGGTATGGGTGGGTTTCGCTTCGGCGGGTCGGTGTGGACTTGTTGGGCCGAAGGGCCTGTTTCTACACTGTAATCTAATCTAATCTAATCTAATCTAATCTAGATGCACATACACTCTCAGGAACAGGCACACATGCATACATACAAACAGCTACACACAGACGCACACACATACTCACAGAAACCCCACACCCAGGTGCAGGGAGTCATCCTGCTCCTTGGATGCTTCCTGAACAGTTTTGCTTTTTCAGCACCAAACTCTTTCAACACAGAAACACAGACATACACAGTCACAGACAGACAGACTCACACACACATACTGACACCCTCATAAACATACAGACAGCCACACTCCCCATACGTGGACACATACGCTCTCAGACAGGCATACAGACACACACATACTGACAGACATACTCAAACAGTCACATGCATACCTGCACTCCCCACACATATACACATACGCTAACACAGACATACACAAACAGACAGATATCCACAACTACCAATACACAGACACCCACGTTCCCTACACACATGCACACCCATACACACACACGGATGTACACAGACACACAGACATACACGCACACAGAAGAAGGACACACACTAACACACAGACACACAGAGACGCATAAGTCATGCACACACACAGACCCACATACATGCACACAGCTGCGCACACACAAACATACAAACACATAGACACACACATTGATACATGCAGACACACACAAACATCTTGCAAAATGCAACGTTTAGTGACTTACTCTTCCAAATCATCTTACATTGTAACTTTGCTCACATCCATCTCTTCTGAGGATATTCATTCCATACACGAAGCAAATGATGTGTAATCACAATGCACATCATAGGTCTTGATCAGATACACACAAGAACTCTGTGGGAAGCTCAGGAAGTGACTGCTGGAAATCTTGATGAGATTTTCTTATCATCAATAGCCACTTGCGAGGTGCTGGAAGACACGAGACTGACTAACTTGGTGCTATTATTAAACAAACTGGCAAGGAAAAGCCAGGGAACAAATGACCAGTGCGCCTGACATCGGTAGTGGACAAGTTGTTAGAGAGAATCCTAACGACAGGATTTAGATGCATTTGGAAAGGCAAGAACTGATAAGGGATAGTCAATAAGGCTTTGTGCTTGGGATGTCATGTCTCACAAACTTGCTTACTTTCTTCTTTAAGAAGTAACAAAAAGCATCATGAGGGCAGAGTAGTTGATGTTATCTATATTGACTTCAGTAATGCATTTGATAGACGGGTTGGCAAGGTGAGATTTCATGGAATACAAGGAGAACTAAACATTTGGATACAGAACTGGCTCAAAGGTGGAAGACAGAGGGTAGTGGTGGAGGGTTGTTTTTCAGACTGGAGGCCTGTGACCAGTGGTGTGCCACAAAGATTGGTGCTGGTTCCACTGCTGTTCATCATTTACATAAATGATTTGGACGTGAACACAGAAGGCATGTTTAGAAAGTTCATAATTGACACCAAAATTGAAGATGCAGTGGACCGAGAAAATGATTACCACAGTGTATAACGGGATCTTGATCAGATGGACCAATGGGCTGAGGAGTTGCAGATGGAGTTTAATTTCGATAAATGTGAAGTGCTGCATTTTGGAAAGGAAAATCAAGGCTTGGCTTATACATTTAATGTTAAGTCCCCGGAGAGTGTTGCTAAACAAAGAGACTTGGAGTGCAGGCTCACAGTACTTTGAAAGTGGAGTGGCAGGTATATAGGATAGTGAAGAAGGCGATTGATATGCTTGTTGTTGTTTGACAGTGCATTGAATGTAAGAGCTAGAAGGTCATATTGCGGCTGTACAGGAGATTGGTTCGGCCACTATTGAATACTTCGTGCAATTATCTTCTCGCACTTCAAAGAAGGATTCAGAAAAAAGTTACAAAGATATTGCCAGGGTTGGATATTTTGACATTTATGTAGAGGCTGAATATGCCGCGGTTATTTTCCCTGAAGCATCAGTGGTTGAGGGGTAATCATCGAGGTTTATATACTCACAAGTGGAATGGATAGTGCCAATAGCCAAGGTCTTTTCCCCAGGGTAGCACGTTCAAAATCTAGAGGATAAATCTAGGTTGACGGTCAGAGGGGAAAGACTTCTAAGGGATCTAAGGGGCAACGTTTTCAAAGAGAGGGTGCTTTGTATGTAACAAGCTGCCAGAGGAGGTTTTCCAGGCTGGGATATTTACAACATTTAAAAGGCATCAGGATGGGCACATGAATAGGAATTTTTTAGGGGTATATGGGCCAAATGATGGCAGATGTCCTACATTAACGTAGGACATCTGTTTGGCAGGGACAATTTGGGTAAAGCTGGGTAGCTCTAAGACATTATGTCTTCGGTATACCTTGTCATCTTGTCATCTTAAAATTGCCCCCTGGTCTTCAAACCCACCACCCTAAGGACATCTGGCATTCAACATTATCTATACCCCTCAATGTTTTATAAATCTCTGTAAGGTTCATAAGGTCTCAACCTTCTATGTTGCAGTGGAAAAGGTCCTAGTCCACCGAGCCTATCCTTATAATATAAGCACACCATTCCCAGCAACAAACTGATAAATCTTTTCTGAACCCTCTCCAGTTTAATAATATCCTCAACGTAACTGGGTGACCATAACTACACAGTACTTCAGGAGAGACCTCACGAATGTCAAGCTCAGCCTGAAGATAATGTTCCAGCTCCTCTACTCAAAGGTCTGAGCAATGAAGGCCAGCAAGTAAAACGCCTTCATAACCACCCTGCCCACACGTGATGCAAACTTCAAAGAAATATACCAGAACCCTAGATCTCTCTGTTCTACAACGCTACCAATGGCCCGACTTTTATACTTAGATGTCCTCTCATTGTTTGTCTTGCCAAATTGCAATACATTGTATTTATTGAAATTAAACTCCAGTTGCCACTTCTCAGCCCAGTGAGTGATAGTAGTGGGGAAGAAAGGCTGGACAGTAATCAGCTGCCTTTGATTCCTTCGTGGTTTTAAGAAGAGGGCAGTCACACATTAGAGGTAGGAAATAGTGATTGATGTTTTTGATCCAGACGTTATGCTCTTTGTTCATCTCTGGTGTTTAGAGGTAAATATCAACTCCAGGTCTTTTATAGTGCAGAGTGTGCCTGCAGGATGTTTTTCTCTCATATTGCAGACCACAGACAATAACCATTTAAGGTGGAAATCATAGGCAAACAATTAAAGATCTTAATAGTTTATCTCAAAGACATCGCACATAAATTCAACATCCTAGAGTTGAGGGGTGTACCTTTCATCTGGATAACAATGTAATTAATTCAACTGTGTAATTCAGTAAAGTGAACCAAATTTTAATGAATCCGCACAGAGCTGAAAGCTGACATTTAAAATGTGACCCAAAATCTGGGCATGGTTTAAAACTTGTGAAGTGGGTAACGTCCCTTCCTCTGAGCCAGAGCTCTGGGTTAGATTCCAATACCTGAACTTGCGTGGGAGTGTCTCTCACTCTGGACCAGTAGGTTTGGATTCAGGTTCTGCCTATCACGGAGTTATGTCACAGTATTTCGAAACAGGCTGATGAACAAACACACATGAGAAAAATGTTGCAGCGTTAGGGTTTAATGCCAAGTGGTGATAGTAAGCCTACTTCTGAGCCCAAAGGTTTAGATACAAATCCCACAGAGGTGGTTAATAATGTGGCAGAACAAGTTGTTCAAATGATTTTAGAATTGTGATGTGATGAAAAAGGAAAAGGAGTCAGTATTGATTTTCAGAATTTAGGGCCAGGTTTACTGCCATTCGTGTTGTTTGTGAACAATGTTGCACATTCTAGATGTTTATAAAACCATGTAGACCATGGATAGGGTGAATAGCCAGGGTCTTTACTCCAGGGTAGGGAATTCCAAAACTCGTGGACATAGAATTAAGGTGAGATGGACAAGATATAAAAGGGACCTAAGGGGACGATTTTCACACAGAAGGTAGTATATGTATGCAATGAGCTGCCAGACGAAGTGGTGGAGGATGGTACAATTACAACATTTAACTGCATCTGGATGGGGACATGAATAGGAGGGAAATGGTACAAATGCTGGAAAATGAACCTAAGTTAATTTACGACATCTGGTTGGCACGAATGAGTTTGACCAAAGTGTCCATCTCTGTGCTGTACATTTCTATGATTCAATGATCCAAATAAACATGATCTCTTTGTAATCTTACGTAACCTTTTTAACCATCCACTATATAACTAATCTTGGTGTCATCTGTAAACTTGCTCACCATATATGTATAATTCTCATCTAAATCATTGATATAAATGACAACCAAAAGTCGATCCAGCAGCAATCGCTGTGGAACGTCACTGGTTACAGGCCTCCAGTCCATACGTCACCTTCCTCCACCACCCTCTGCCTCCTGCCAATAAGCTGAAACACAGACAGACATAGAGACACAGACTCAGTTCTGCCTTTAAGACAGAGATAGATACTTTTTAATTAATAAGGGGATCAAGGTAACAGTGAGAAACATGTCAGCCATGATTGAACAGCATATCAGACTGGATGAACATAACAGTCTGGTTCTGCACCAATTTCATACGCTCTATGATTTACGCTGTCTGAAATGTCCAACCAAGAGAGCAATGATAAATACTTTACTGAACTGAGTCAATTGGAATGTGGGATAGGTTTGAGGGGCTGAATGGTCTATGTCTTTCCAATTGGTTGCGCCTTCATTTTTTAAAAGGGGAAGCTGACTTGCTGTGAGGTTCATACACTTTTAAATTTAAAGGCTTCCCCATTTAAGATTGAGATAAGAATGTTCCTATCTTCTTAGCGTTGTGCTGTCTGTGGTATTCTCATCTCCAGGGAACAGTGAAGACTGCGCCATAGAGTTCTAGAGTCCTGGAGATGTACAGCATGGATAGAGACCTTTCGGTCCAACTCATCCATGCTGACCACATATCCCAACCCAAACTATTCCCAAATGCTATATCCCTCCAAACGCCTCCCATTTATATACCCATACAGATGCCTTTCAAATTTTGCAATTGTACCAGCCTCCACCACTTCCTCTGGTGATTCATCCCATACACGTACCACCCTCTGCATGAAGCAGCTGCCTCTTAGGTCTCTTTTATATATTTCTCCCCTCACCCTAAACCTATGCCCTCCAATTCTTGACTCCCTTACCCCAGGGAAAATATCTTGCCTATTTACCCTATCCATGCCCCTCATGATTTTTTTAATGAACTCTATCAGGTCTCTTCTGAAAGACAATCGCATATTTTACTGTGTAGTGACTGTGGCAAATTTTCAACACAACAGCCAAACATGAAATTAATGATGAAGGTTATTTGTTATGTTGCTAAGGGGACGCATGTTCATCAGGCTAAGAGGAATTATCCTCCACTCCTCAGTGTTGGAAGGTCAAAATTGAGCACATGACTGATATTGCAGATGGTTCTATCGTTGCAACCGAAAGACAGCATTTTTGACCGTGTAGCGATCCCTCACATCGAACATAGAACATAGAACATAGAACAATTCAGCACAGAACAGGCCCTTCGGCCCATGATGTTGTGCCGAACATTTGTCCTAGTTAAGGACCTATCCATGGATCTATCCAATTGCTGCTTAAAGGTCACCAATGATTCAGACTCTGCCACTCCCACAGGCAGCGCATTCCCTGTCCGCACCACTCTCTGGGAAAAGAACCTACCCCTGACATCCCCCTTATGCCTTCCACCCTTCACCTTAAATTTATGTCCCCTTTTAATACTCTGTTGTACCCGGGGAAAAAGTCTCCCCACTGCCTGAATTAAAGTAAATTCAGCTAAATCCACCTGTTCAAGAAAGTAATCCCATTACCAGTAGCTTGTAAGAGCAGAATAACCCCAAAAGCTGAATGATGTTTGGGACAATTACTCATGTTTCCTTTTGTCACGAGTTCAATTGATATTTGGGCAAAATGCTTTAAAGTTAACGCTCTGCAGAGATTTTAGTTTTCAGTTGGTCATCAAATGCGTGCATGTGTCGGAATTTTTTCCGAAGGGAAACATCGGAGCACAGATTTGCAATATCCAAACTGTCATTTATCTTTCCTTAGTAGTTTGAGTGATTTTGTTTGGGTCATAAACTTGTTAATTTTAGCTGATCAAAGAATCCTGCATGACTTGTTCCTAACCCTGACCAAGTCTGAGACTTATATTATTGATCATATCACCAACCTGGTGACATTAACATTTACAATTAGCAGCAGAAGCGTGGGACGAGGAAAGGGAATAATGTCCTGAACTATGCATCAATGAGTCTGATGTCATTGGTCGCCATGATGTTGGGGAGAATTGAGCGGGGCAGGATTTACATGTATTTGCAAATGCAACACCTGATGAAGGATAGTCGACATGGTTTCGTGCATGGGAAATAATTTCTAACAAAGTTGATTGCGTTTTGTGAAGAGGTGACAAAGAAGATTGGTGATGACAGTGTGGTAGATGCTGTCCATATAGATTTCAGCAAGGCATTCAACAGGATTCCGCATAGCAGACAAGTTAGTAAGGTTAGGTCATAAATAGATCCAAGATAAGCTAGCCAAAATACTACAAGATTAGAGTGAAAGTAGGAAACAGAGGGTGGTAGAGGACTGCTTTTCAGACTGGAGGCCTATGACCAGTGGTGTGCCACAAAAGGCAGTGCTAAATCCACTGCTTTTCATTATTTATATAAATGATTTGAATATGAATATTTGCCTGTTCATTACGTTTACAGATAACCTTAAAATTGGACGAGCAGTGGCCTGCAAGGTTTGCCTCAGAGTACAATGGGACCTGGATCAGATGGGCCATGGGCCGAGGAGTGACAGATGAAGTTAACTTTAGGTAAATGTAAAGTGTTGCACTTCTGTAAGGTAAAATAGGGCAGGACATATACAATTAATGGTGAGGCCTTGGGGAGTGTTGTTGAACAAAACTGTGCAGGTTCATTTATCCTTGAAAATGGAGTCGCAGGTAGACAGGGTGGTAAAGAAGGGGTTTGGTATGCTTGCCTTTATTGGAGAGTACGTTGAGTATGTGAGCTGGGAGATCATGTTGCGACTGGGCAGGATGTTGGTGAGGCCAGATTTAGAATACTGTGTTTAATTCAGTTCGCTCTGCTACAGGAAGGATGTTGTTATACTTGAGAGGGTGCAGGAAAGGTTTACAATGATATTGACAGGCATGGAGGGATTGAGCTACAGGGAGAGAATGGACAGATTGGGGCCTGTTTACTCTGAAGCATTGGAGGCCGAGGCGTGACATAATGGACGTTTGAAAAATCATAAGAGTCATAGATAATCTGAATAGCCAAGGTCTTTTTCCCAGGATTGGGAAGTCCAAAGATATAGGACAAAGGCTTAAGGTGAGAGGAGAAAGATAGTAAAAGGACAATATTTTCATCCAGATTGTGGATTTCATTTCATCCAAATTTTCAATCAACATTTAAAATGCATCTGGGTGTGCATATTAATAGGAAGGATTGACAAGGATATGGACCTAATGCTGATAAATTGGTTGAGATCAGATTGGGATGTCTGGTTTATGTGGACAGGTTTCCCTGCTTTATAACACTGTAAGAGAGATGATAAGAAATTCTAAAAAGGCAATTTGAGTGGGAATTCTCTTCCCCAGAGGTATGTGGTGCCTCTTTGTTCACATTTATACAAACTGACTTCATTAATATTTGACAGAGATTGAGTCATGGATAACGGAATACAGACAGGAAAGTGGGACTGAGACCACAACGTGATCGTCCACAATCTTCGTGCCTGGTGGAGCAGTTCCATAGTGTCGAACGACCTAATCTTGCTCCTGAGTGCGCTGCTCCATTGTTCCATTCAGCCCCTCCAACCTGCTAGACAGGAGCAGTTGGAGGCCACTTACTGTATCACCTGGTGCACAGAAACAGGGAAGACCATTCAGAGATATTTCAGTGATTTAGCTCCCCAGACTCTGTGGAATAGAGAATTCCTGACATTCACTCTCGTCTGTTTGAAGAAACCACTGGTCTGCTCATACACCATAATCAATGATATGAGCGATAGAGGTGAATTCAAGGGCTAAGCGAAGAGTGACTGGCCCTGGTATCAGGGCAGTATTTAACTGAGGATAACATAAAGGATCCTGAGAAAAATCGCACTTCACGAGAATCCATTGCAAACTCTCAGTTGTTTGGAGTCATTCATAGCACAAGGGAAGATGTATACCATCATTGGGCATTAATCACCGCAGCTGTGGGGCATCACTGCAGGAGATCCTCAGTGTAGCTCCCTCAGCCCAGGCATCTCCAGTTTGTCACGGGGAATCCTGCAGTGTGGAAGCAGGCCATCCAGCCCATGGGATTCACACTGATCAGAAGTGGGGATATTCACTCCAGGTTATACAATGTTCAGAATAATTCGTCATCCCTCAGGTCCTAAAGCAATCTGTGTCCATGCGCAACAAGATCTGGACAGCATTCAAGCCTGTGCTGTTAAACTGTCCGTAACATTTATGTAACAGCGCTGCCAGACACTGCACATTTCGACAGTAATCGAAGGAGTTCACTCTGCACCTCAATCTGGCTTCACAAGAATGTGGAAAAGTCATTCAGCCCAAAAAAACTATTGTGTAAAAAGAGGGACAGCCCATTCAGTCCCTCATGCCTGCTACACAGGAAGACAAGCAGTCTGGTCAACACTACACGTCACTTACACATGATCAGAAAGAGACAATTTCACACTCGGAGTCATTTATAAAGCACCAGGAAGTGGTCATTTAGCTTCTCAAGTCACTAACGCAGGAACTGGAAGGTGTCAGAGATGGTCCAACATCACAAACAAAAAGAGCAGGGACTGAACAGATTAACTGCTCTGCTTTGTTCCTCGTGGCTTTATTACTCATAGCAGATATGTGTTACTTTAACATGGTTTCCTGTGAGTAGGAATGAAGACAATTTTTTAACCAGATTCAAAGACATCTTCCATCGCTGACAGAGCAGACCCATGTTCTCTCTGGAAGTCAGAAGCTGCTGGGGAATGGCTAATTGTTCCAGAATGAAAGTATTATAGCTTCTGACGGGATTGAGTACAACGTAACATTGAGTGCAGAGTCACTTTAATGTGCATGAAAGTGTTCAGAGTTCATTCAGAACCTGTACCTCACTGTCAGTGGAAATGTGGTTTGAACAGGCACGTAAACTATTGGGATCGAGCATCCTATGGAAAGTATGGAATTTTCCACTTATCAATGGCTGCTTGAGAGATAATGAGGGTCCGTCAATAACCATCAAGTTTCAACTTCTTATTGTCTCACAGCGCTGCAGATTAAACAGATAGTTATTGTATTCTATCCTTATGGTAACATCATGCCAGGGTTCAGTCTGGTGAAACTCCTTTGCACTGTCTCGGTGACATGGAGATCATTATTTATTTAGCAGACTCAGCCTGTATTACCCCAAGTACTGGCTCAGCAAAACACTACCATTGAGTAAGATATATTTACTCTGGTACTTTAATAGGTTTCCATGACAGACCATATATCCTATACAGTAATAATTACTCCCTGCCCCGTAAGACTTCTGTTAGTGGCTTATAATCACTTCCCAACCTCTCACCATTTAACAAACTTAAATGTCAATGATGGTATTTGTTGTTCACATCTGTATCATTTTTATCTCTTGTGAACAGCGGTTGCACAAGAACTGATCCTTCTGATACCCCACAAGCCTTGAGTCCAGAGAAAACAAAACACTACTCTGTTAATTTTGTTCATTATTCAATTTTTAATCCATATAGTGTATATTCCACCACTACCTACTCATGGACTCTAACATTCTCAACTCATCTGCATTCAACCATGTCAAACTTCTTCTGAAAATTCAATTACTCTACTCGCACTGGTTCTCAATTGTCAATGACACAATGGACAGAGTCCACAAACTCCAGCAGGTTTATCAAAGATCATTTCCCTTTTCTGAATCTCGGCCAAATACACTCTCACATACACACGGACACAGGTACACACAGACGCGTACACAGACACTCACACACACCCTTATAGACACACACACTCCACACTCACACCTGCACCCCCTCACAGACCTAAGACACTCTGCACTCACTATACACACACGCACTTTCTCACACTCACAACCTCCACCCCAGACAGACAGACACACACACACACACACACTACAGCCAAAGATCCACATGCACATATATATTTTGTGGGATGAATTTGTACTTGCAGAGTTACATTGCACTTTGCTCAAAAACTGCATGCATTCATGTCGAACTCTGAGCTCAAAAACTGCATGAATTTATGTAAAACTCCGTTATCTCACGTTTTAGACTAGAATCAATCTAAACATCATGGCATAGACAGAGAACACAGGGGGATAACACCTTCAACATATTGTCTAGCTATCACCATTGTTAACAGCTAACCCGAAAATGCAACTTTAAAAAAACGTTTTGTGATTTACACATGAAAGAAGTGGAACTATCACTGTATTCTAACAGATGAAAGACTTAACAGACAATCAATTTTTCAATGTTTAATTTCAGTTACATCACACTGTAGATTTTTGCTATAGATTCTGTGTTATGATCGAGCCCTCCACTATCACCTGATGAAGGAGCGTCGCTCCATAAGCTAGTGTGCTTCCAATTAAACCTGTTGGACTATAACCTGGTGTTGTGTGATTTTTAACTGTAAACAGGGTCATATCTAGATTGACGTGATATTCAGGAATGTGGGGAATGTGGGATTATATTAGAAGAAGGTCCCTTTTTATTTATCTTCTACTTCATCATCAGCAGTCCCTTTATTTGCTTTTAAATTTTTTTTTCTCTCTCTCTTTCTCTCTCTTGCTAGACATTTTTCCATCCATTCAACTAACCTCACCCTCACTCATCCAACTATGTGATATAAATAATATTATTTCTCGGTTGCTTTCAGTGTTGATGTAGGATCACTAGACTTGAAACTTTATCTGTTTTCTCGTGACAGAGGCTGCCATATTCGCTGAGGTTCTCCAACATCTTCAGACACTGGAGAATTTTATTTCAAATCTCCAGCATCCACAGTTCATTAGTTTATTTCACTTTTAATGTTGTTGTTTCACGGGATGACAGCATCACCGATAAGGGCAACATTTGTTGTCCATCACTAGCTGCCCTTGACTGTGAGGCCATTTGTCAAGACAACATGGAGCCACCATGTGGTCGTGTGTCTGAAGTCATGCTTACGTTTCTTTACCAAAGGCTGTAAGTGAAAAAAAAAGAATGAAATCCTCTTGGTTTATCGTTGCCGTTAGTGAAATGAGATTTTATTCCAATTTTTGTCATTCGAATTTAAGTTCTGTCATTTGCTGTGATAGGATTTGAAAGAATGCCATTAAGTTTATTACCTGTACCTCTCAATGACCCGTCCAGTGAAGTTATTTATCTGGTATGGGCTCCCTATTATGAAATAGCTGGAGAAGCAAGAACAAGTATGTTTTCAACTTATTTGCAATTTGACGAGAGGTCAGAAGAGGACTGGAGCTGTAAAAGCTGAAGTAAACAAAGGAACAGATGACGGCTAATTCAAGAACAGTACTGAGGCAGAGGTGGAGACTGGGGATATTATGGAGGTGGGTGTAGGCAGGTTTGATGGCAGAGAAAATATAGAGAAGCAGTTTACGGTAAAAGGAAGACTCACGAATCTGAAGAATTTTCTTCCTTCTTAGATTTTTATGAGTGAGGAATCTGAAATTGATGGAAACGAAGTGGAATTTGTGACTGAAACTGAAGGTAACAGTTTATGCATATGTTAAATATACATAACTGAAATAGCAATTACCTTCAACATCGTTTATAGAATTGACAGAGATAGGCTTACCGGTAACACCAATGGTAACCAATTTGAATAATCATTAGTAGGCTTCTATCTGCAACTCTAACCATGCCAATCCTGAGAAAGCAAGTAAACACCATTGGATAAACTCCTGTCCAATGTTGGAACACGCCAGTCTAATGCATTCAGATTCTGATCCAGGGTTGGAATATTCCAGTCTAAAGTTCTCTAATGCTGATTCATTGTTGGAACATACCAGTCTTTTATTCTAAAATTGTCTTCCTCTCCCTTTATCTGTAGCTGTTGATCCCAATCATCTTGAGGATATCACTGCCGCTGATACTATGAGACAACAGATTGAAGGAAGCCCCTTATTAAGAGAAGAGGAAAAGCTCCAGTGACACAGTTAAGATCCATGGAGACTGACATCAATTACAGTTACGGAACAAACAGCTCCAGCTAATTCTTTTGCAACAACCCTGACATAACTTGGTGTGGGTGTGTGGGTGGAATAGATGGGCGTTGCTTATGGATGGACCATAAATCATTCAATCTTCTTATTCTTTCTTCCGTGTATATGGGAGTAGTGCAAGAACACTGCAAGACGGTATATATTACATACTGATAAAAAAGGGAGACGGTGATAAAGTAACAGACCATCTGTGTCAGGTCATTGGTGTGGCAATTTCCAGAGACAATAAAACAGTGTATATACTTTTTACCCATTGACTTTGTGTAATATTGCGCCTGGTCTTATGTGCACTGTTGTCAAATTCTTCCATAATCTTGGGACATCATTCAGAGCATCAAGAAGCTATAAAGGGACAGGAGGAAGTAATTCTGTCCCCATGTGCTTGTTACAGAAGAACGGGGGAGGCCTTTCAGCCTCTCAACCCTGTTAGAGAGGGACAGGGGAGGCCATTTAGCCTCTCGAGTCTGTTACAGAGGGATAGGAGGAGGCCATTCTGCTTCTTGAGCATGTTATGCAGTAACTATTAGTTTTAAATACTTATGGAGAAGAATAGTCCTAATATAAATGTTAAAGATCCTAGTTGAGTCAGAACAACTTTAAACGTTTTATGTTGGCATCTTGAAAAGCTGCTTTGGAAAAGCTATTGGCAGGAAAGTGGGAGGCCTTCACAACTGAGTTACAGAGTCTATCGACAGCATGTTACTGTCCATGAGCAGGGTAAGGGTTGTAGGTGTAGGGAATGCTGAATGGCGAGCGGAATTGAGGCTCTGTTCCAGAAAAGGCAGAAGCATATGATAGGTACAGATAGTAGGGATCAAGTGAATCCATCGTGGAGTACAAGGGCTGTAGGCTAATACTTAAGAGGGAAATCAGGAGGGCAAAATGGGGACATAAGATATCTTTTGAAAACAGGGTAAAGGACAATCCAAAGAGACAAATACATTAAGGTCAAAAGAGTAACTAGGGAGAGGACAGGACCTCTTAAAGATCAGCAAAGCGACCTATGTGTGGAACTACAAGAGATCAGTGAGATACTAAATAAATATTTTGCATCTGTAATTACTGTGCAGGATATGGAGGGTAGAGAACTTGGGGAAATGAATGGTGATATCTTGAAAATTGTCCATACTACAGAAGATGAGGAGCTGGATATTTTAAGATGCATTAAGGTGGATAACTCCCTCGGACATTTTAAGTGAGTCTTGGTTAGTCAAATGGGTTTTAGTACAATTAAGGGCATGTAGGTTAGTCTGACTTTAGAGTAGGATAAACTGCCGGCACAACAGCAACAGCTCAAGAGCCTGTTCTGTGCTGCACTGTTCTATGATCTATGAACTGGTCAGGTGTACCCCAGAATTTGTTGGCAAGCTGGGAAGTAATTGTTCTGTCTCTGGCTGAGATACTTGTATCATGGACAGTCACAGGTAAGGTTGTATCATTGTTTAAGAACAGTTGGTAAGGAAAAGCCAGGAAACTGTAGACTAGTGGGCCTGATGTCATTGGTGGGTAAGTTGTTGGAGGGGATTGTGAGGGACAGGACTTACTTGTGTTTGGAAATGTAAATTCTGATTAGCGATAGTCAACATGACTTTGCGTGTGGGAAATCGTGTCTCACTAATTTAATTTAGTGCTTTGAAGAAGTGACAAATAAGATTGATGAATGCACAGAAATAGAACTGTGGAATAGAATATAGTAAGGCATTCAAAAAGGTTCCGCATGGTAAGCTGGTTAGCATGGTGAGATCACATGGAAGACAGGGAGAGATGGAGGTAATTGGCTCGAAGGAAATAGACGAAGGAAATGTTTGTGGACGGTTTTTTTTTTGGACTGGAGGCCTGTGACCAGCAACGCACCATAAGGATCTAATGGATTTTGACATTTTATATAAATGATCTGGATGTGAATATATTAGGAATGGTTAGTGAGTTTACAGATGACACCAAAATTGGTGTGGTAGTGGAAAGTGAAGATGATTAACTCAGAGTAAAACGTGACCCTCATCAGATGGGCTGAAGGGCCGAGGAGTGGCTGATGGAGTTCCTGTTAGACAATGGAAGGTGTAAAATTTTATTGAGCCAAATTGGGTCAGCACTTATAGGTATGATCCTGGGAAGTATTTTCAAACACGGACAGCTACATAGAAATTAAAGAAG
The DNA here is from genome assembly GCF_037043375.1 of Chiloscyllium plagiosum. Taxonomy (NCBI): domain Eukaryota; kingdom Metazoa; phylum Chordata; class Chondrichthyes; order Orectolobiformes; family Hemiscylliidae; genus Chiloscyllium; species Chiloscyllium plagiosum. The sequence goes on from NW_028270174.1 coordinate 69,869,360, forward strand.
ACCTGCCATTTGGAACCAGGCCATTTGGCCCTTCGAGTCCACACTGAGCCTCCAGAGAGCATCTCGACCAACAAGCCCATTCGTTTCCCCGGGAACTCTACATTTCTCACAGACAATCCACCGAACCTGCACTTCCCTGGATCATCACTGCGGATCAATTTAGTGAGGTCACTGAACCTAACCTGCGCATTTTTGGACTGTGGTAGGAAAACCAAGCACTCAAAGGAAGCTCACACAAACACAGAGAGTAGATGCAAACACCGCATAGAGAGTCGCAAAAGGGTGGCATCGAACCCAGGTCATTGGTGCTGTAAAGCAGTATTACTCGCTACTTGCTTCTGACAAGCCCTCCTTTACCTCAACCCAAGGATTCACATTCTGGTGGAGAGGGCCTTCATCTGTGAGTGACACGTTGCCTTCTCTTCTCCCATCACTCCTTCCCCTTCTTCCCAGATCAAGTTGTCAATTAACACTACAGCATGCAACGTAATTGCTGATGTAAAATAAAAAAAAGAGAAACAAAAACTGTTCTGATGAAGAGTCCCCAGATTAAAAATGTTGACTCACTCTCTTCCTACAGAGGACTAGGAGAAAGTGAATTCTGAAATGAATTCCTGATGAAGGACTTACGACCGAAATGTAGACTTTGCTGCTCCTCGGATGTGCACTGACCTGCTGTGCTATACGAGGGCCACACTTTTGACTTTCTTCCTTTAGATGGTACCAGACCCGTTGAGTTTTGCCTGCAAATGTTTGTATACCTAATTTCCTGTTTAGAACATACACAGTTTTTCCCTGCAGTATTGACTTCCATACACATCTTCCACCAGTGTTTGCGTCTACTTCTTGTTTATAATCTCCAGTCAGACTGTTTCTGTCTAATCTGATTGCCGCAGAGGGATGAATGGTAGATTCAGCGAGATCTTTCCTGAGGCCTCTCTTGATGTCACAAAACCTCGGTGCACTTTGTTAGAAAAATGAATGAATAGGAAGGGCAGAAAAGGATATGGGCCAAGTGCAGGGAAATGGGGTGATTGTGGACGGACGTTTTGGTTGGTATGGACCAGTTTTGGCGGAAAAAGCCTGTCTCTGTGCATGACTGAAAATGAAATTGTTTTTGGGTATAGACAGAGAGGGTGAGATTGAGAAACAATGTCATGGAAGGATGTGTTCACATGTTTCAGAATGCTTAAATGTAGACATTTCGATAGTATCCGGAAAAATAAGCCAGTATTACCAGGAGTGATGGTGAACAGTATATAGGTGTGAGTTCAGATGATGGAGAGTTTTGGATGAGGATTTGTTCTGCAATTCTGTAACTGTGAATGGGGTCAGCAGAGTCTTTAACTTATTGGACTGAATCTAACAATAACTTATCTTCGTATGATTTTCACTGAGTGTGACAGAGATTGTCTGCACGAGGCCGAGCTAGGGTCCTGGTGCTATCTTATCGAATTCACCTCATTAACTACACACCCTACACCATGGTGTCCCTCTCGTTCAATGCTCGCACGGTTCTCCGAACCGTCTTGGCTGGGTACCCATCATTGCCCGGATTCCCCTGGGTATTCCATAATCCCTGGCACTAGTGCCATCTTTAAAAGGACAATGGGCACTCGATTGAGCTTTCCTCAGTTTGGAACTGCCCTGTACAGTTTACCCAGAGCATGGCACATAAGGGCCAATTAGACCACGGTTTGTCAACAGGGTCACGGATGTCCTGGTGAATGGGTTAGTACGTCTTTTCCCAAAGTGGGCCAGACCACCAGACCCACCGAGCATGGCCTGAGCTCACCACCCAGCTCAGTGCAGTACCTGCAGTCTGTAGTCATGTCCAGCAATAAAGGACAAGCATCAATAGACTTCCCCGGTCTGTGAGGATAAGGGTCACTGTATTCTCTCTGGTGCCTCACACTCACTGTATGTTTGTTCCAGCACCAACCCCAAATCAAGGCTCATGCTCCACCACTCTCGTTGCTGCATGGAGTACCTCCCCGCCCACTCTGTCTCTCTCTCTGTCTGTGTGTGTGTCTGTGTGTGTCTTGCCTTTCTAATACCCCCCACAGATTGTAGAATGCTCCGGAGAATGCTGATTATGGAATATTCCAGGTAACATTCCAAATAATTCCCAGTTTCAGGAAAATGGAGTGCCCCAGTGTGTCAAACGTTACGCGAAGTAACAGAATGATTTTTTTTTAAAATCACATGCAAATAAAATCCATAATGAGGCCAGTAAGCCCCACACCTCACCCAGAGATGACTCACAAAATACTTTCCTCTCTCTGATCGCAACGTTCGATAACAGAACATTCAGGAAAATTACAACCATTAATTTTGTAATTTCAGAATATGGTGACATAAGGAACAGGATCAGGTAATTCGGACGATCAAGCCATTGTATACATCATGGCTGATCTACTGTTGACATTCATCCCTTTTTAATGCACAGTTCTTCACACCCCTTAGCACTCTGACAGGTCAAAAATCAATCTACATCCTACTTAAATACTTTCAGTGTTGTAGCTCCCTTAACTCTCTAGCCCAGATAATTCCTGACAGTGATTACCCTCTGTGAGAGGAAAACACTCCCTACAAATACACCGTCACGCATTGATATGAGCAAGAGGTGAACACAAGGGCTCAAAAAAGAGTGAATGGTTTTGATATCAAGGCAGTACTTGAATGAGGATAGCATCGGGACCACCTACGTATTTCAGCTGAATGCGAAGCAGGTGTAACACCCCACTTGTCTGGGGCTTTTAGAGCACAAAGAAAGATATTTGTGGTTGGTTGCCAAGAATCCTCTCAGTTCCAGGACATCTCTGCAGGAGATCCTCAGTTTAGCCTCCTCAACACAAACATCTTCAGCTGCTCTATCTATGTCTTTCCCCATCATAAGATTTGAAGTGGAAATGTTCACTAAAGATTACACAACGTTTAGTACATTTCGTCCCCCCTCAGCTCCTGAACCATTCTGTGTCCATATGCAGCAAGACCCGGACAACATTCCGGTTTGTGCTGTTAAAGTGTCCGTAACGTTCATGAAACAGCACGACCAGACGCTGCATATTTCCACAGTTAAAAGAGAAGCTCATTCAGCATCTCCAGCTGGTTACACACTGATAAGTGGAAGCCATTGAACCCGTGGAAACGACTGATCAAGACGAGGGACATCCCATTCAATCCTCCTGCCTGTTCCACAGGAAGAGAAGGGGTCTGGTCAGTACATCGAGCTGTTAAACAGGAACAGGCAGAGCCCAATCAGACCCTGAACCCTGTTCCATGAGACCAGGAGGAGGCTTTTCAGCCCCACGAGATAGATATACAGGAACAGGAGGGTGTCATTGATAGTCCAACATGACAGACCAATGAAACCGTGACTGCACTGATCAAGGGCTCCATGGATCCACTTTTTGTAGAACGTGTGCTACTTTAACATGGCTTGCTGGCAGTGTGGAGAAAGCCAAAGGTTTTGTGTTAAGTCTCAAGGTGGCACCTTCCGTCTCCGATAAGACACACCCATGTTCTCCATGGAGGTCAGAAGCTGCTGGGAAGAGTTAACTCTTATAATGAATATATTGTGGTTGCTGTCGGGATTATGGATAGCATGACGTTCATTGCAGGATCAGGCACCAATTGAACTCTATTAATGTTGGGAGAATTTATTCAAAAGCCTGAAGCTCCCTCTCTCTCTTTCTCTCTCTCTCTCTCTCTCTTCCTCTGTCTCTCTCTCCCTCTCTCTTACTCTCTCTCTGTCTCCATCGAAACAGGGAGTGGGCTGGTTGAGTAGAACGTTCTCAGAGGCTCTTAAACTATCGAGAATCATGTAACCCGAGTGAAAAGTAAAAGCCATGGAATTTATCGCCGTATCAGTGTCTGTTTAGAACATCATAAATTATTGTCCATTCCCCTTAAGATACAATGCAATCACCTTATTCTCTCACTGACCTTCACTCACTGCTCATGGTGCCATCATCCCAAAGAAAGTCTATCCACAGTACCCCAAATACTGCCTCAACAATACTTTCAGGGATGATCGCAATAATTATCTTCTCTCTCTTAGACATCACCTTTTTTTTCCTGTACCACAAAAAGCCATTCCTTCTCTATGCACAACGGCTGACATGGAATTTATAAGTTCCTTACATCTGTACGTCAGCATCAATAAAGGCAGCACCAGGGATACCTATGGAGAGGTGCATCTCTCTCGGTGAGAATTTAAATGAGATAGAATACACCTAAAATAGGGAATGGTCATTTACCTGAATCGAAATGAGCTGTAGAAGTACGGTAAAAAGGCAGAGGAAGGGAGCTATCTTTACTTTTGCATCTTCTCTCACAGAATGTATGCAGCCCTGGTCAGGGCAGCATGTTATGCTGATCTTCAACTGAGTGGCTGGTTCAGCTGTTCCACAGGACAGTAAAGAGTAAAGCACATTCCTGTGGGGTTGTAGTGTTACAACACAGGATCAATTCTCCTGCTAAATTAAAACCAGCAACAGAGAAAAGATTTATTCCATGAGTAATCTGTGATAATTCTAGAGTCCAAAACAATTTAAAGTAAAAATTAACGACTTTATTTCTTAAAGTATAACAGAGAATAATAAACGAACGACTGTTTACAACCTCTTCCTCTAGCTTGTCTTCTACCTTCCCCCTCCACAATACTAGGCCGATAAGACTCTTAAATTAAGACTTACAAAACAAAACTTCTTACCTCAAAACCAGGAAGCTTTCTGTTCTTTCCTGTACTCCTGTCTTCTTTTCTTCTTGTTGATTCTGATTCACCAGTTACTAATCAAAAAAGGTACCTTTAAAAGATCGATTTTTCAGGCAGTCTTTGCATGCTGGTAGCTTGGCAGTTCTCCTCTCAACTGTTGAATTTCCACGATCTTGTACCCCCAAACCAATGGATTGTGTCATTGGCTATAAAGATTGTCAATGAACTAAATTCAAACTTGTTTGGAGGTGGGTACTTTGGGGTATAGTTTAAAATGTTTGGCTGACTTTGTTTTTGTCTCTTGACAATGAGCTAATCGAGTTGTTCGAACAAATGTTATATTATATCTAGTTTTCAGAACATTTGGTGCTGTCAGGTAGCTATTGCTGGCTTTTAATTCTCTTAAAGGTACAGTACACACACATGTTCATCTCAGAAGTCACACGGAAACCTGACTAGGGAAGTGTGACACATTGACTTCCCTAAAGGACTTGAGGCAAGCAGATGGGCTTTTATAACAAAGGATAATGGATGCTTTTAAATTCCATCAATTTCCTTCATGAGATATCAACAGACTATTATTCTGTAGCTCTAGATTATGAGTCGATGGCTTTACCATCATAAACGGTTTTCCCGTATGTGCAGAGAACGTCTTAAACATCCTCAAGAGCAATTGTTTTGTGATTGACATGTGGTTAGAAGGAACTTGAAACTGTTGCATCCATATTGAACAATGACACAAATCATGGTTTATTCAGAGGTTGCACTGAGACTGAGGAAGAGACTGGGATATCATGATGGTGGTATTGGACATGATTGGTGAGTGGGGAGGACATGGAGTTGTAAATCTGTGAAGAACAAAATGGATTATGGAGTTTGACAACAGTGTGGTTCCTTCCCGCATATCAGTGAGTAAGTTATACATAGTAGCTTGATAGTTGTAATTTATAAGGAAAGGAATTTTTATTTGGAACTGAAGACATTGACTTGCACTTCCAAAATTTATGTATCATAAACAGAAATCCAGTTCAACCCAGTTTAGTAGACAAATATGATGACTTACCAGGAACGCCAAAAATAGCAAGGATGGGATAGTAACCATCTTGAATAATCCAAATAATATCCTGGATCCGTGATGCTAATGATATCCAATGCCGAGAAAGCCAGTAAAGACCCGAGGATAAGCTCCTGTCCATTGTTGGAACAATCCAGTCTCATGATCTCAAATTGTAACCCATTGTTGGAACAATCCAGTCTACTGTTCTCAAATTCCGGTCCAATGTTGGAACATTCCACTCAAAGGTCCTCAGATTCTGAACCATTATTGTAACGTTCCAGTGTAATGTTCTCAGATTCTGATCACTCCTCCCCCTCTTTCTAGAGCTGCTGATCCCTGTTAGCGCTGTCAGTGATGTTCCTACTCATAATATGGGATAACACATTGACAGAGTCCATTTATCATTTAACGGTAGAAACTCTCCACTGGGATAATTAGGATCCACGGAGATTGACAGTAATCACAGTCACGGAACAAATAACTCCAGTTAATCCCTTTCAACTCAATAGTGAATTTATTAAAATTCAAAAGAACGTTTAGTATTTACACATTTTGCAAGGGATATGTGGGAGTGACTGAGGGAAGTAGTATTGGAGATAGAAGATTGATTGTGTATAATCATTCAATCTGCCTTAGATATGGGAGTAATGTCAAAGGATTGCCGAAACATAAACGGCTTTGTCCAGTTATAAATGGAATCAGGAGGAGAAAGTGAGGTCTGCCGATGCTGGAGAATCAGAGCTGAAAATGTGTTGCTGGTAAAGCACAGCAGGTCAGTCAGCATCCAAGGAATAAATGGAATCATACAATCTGTAACTAATGATCAGTGATTATGTCTGTAAAACATGGAGAGGACTTTTCTAGTCCATAATCTGACAGGAAAATGTGCCTACGACAACATGAGTTATAACAGACAAATGGCATGGATCTGTTAACAGAGAATATGATGTGACGTACAATTCACATGGTTATTCGAGTATGCGAGAGGGCAGGTGAGGGTCATGATGTTAATGTTATCAATGTCAATCAACTGTGACTTAGTACCATTCACTGGAGTTAAATTCCAGTGTGGTTATGATTTTGGGGACATGGCTGCTGAGACTGAAGGGAGGGAACATAATATTTCCCAGTCATCAGTATTGCAATGTTACTCTTTATAAGTCATCTGAAGATCAAATTCCAGGTATACGTCTCCAATAAGGAATGAGGAGAGACAATATTAACTATACGACCAGAAGACATTGGAGCAGAAATTTGGCCATTCAGCCCATTGAGCCTGCTTCGCCATTCAATGATGGCTGTTAAGCTTCTCAATCCCATTCTCCCACTTTCTACCTGCAAACCTTGATGTCCTTTACAATCAAGAACGCATCTGTTTCACTCTGGAATATACTCAATGACCTGGCCTCGACAGCCTTCTGTGGCAGTGAATTCCATAGATTGACCACTTTTCCTCCTTATCTCTGTTCTAAAGATCTCCTCTTTACTCTGTACCCACGGGTCCTAGTCTCTCCTCCCATTGGAAAATCTTCCCAAAATCCACTCTGTCCAGACCATTCTGTATTCTGTAAGTTTCCTTTCGTGGGACGGTGGCACAGTGGTTAGCACTGCTGCCTCACAGCGCCAGAGACCCAGGTTCAATTCCCGCCTCAGGCGACTAACTGTGTGGAGTTTGCATGTTCTCCCTGTGTCTGCGTGGGTTTCCTCTGGGTGCTCCGGCTTCCTCCCACAGTCCAAAAATGTGCAGGTTAGGTGAATTGGCCATGCTAAATTGCCCGTAGTGTTAGGTAGGGGGTAAATGTAAGGGTATGGGTGGGTTGCGCTTCGGCGGGGCGGTGTGGACTTGTTGGGCCGAAGGCCCTGTTTCCACACTGTAAGTAATCTAATCTAATCAATTAGACCTCCTAATATCCGGCTGAACTGTATCAAATATAGACCCAGAACCCTCAGATGTTCTTCATATGTTAAGCTTTTCATTCCGAGGTCCATTCTTGTGAATCTTCTTGGTAAACGCTCCAGGGCAAGTACATTCTTCCTGAGATGTGGGACTCAAAACTGTGCACAATAATCTAAATGTGGCCTGTCCAATGCCTTACAGAGCCTCAGAAGTACATCCCTGAAAATATATTCAAGCCCTCTTGAAAAAAAATGTCATCATTGTATTTGCCTTCCTAACTACTGACAAGCTGCAAGTTTACCTTTCGAGAATCCGGGATTATAACTCTCTTTTTTTGCATTTCAGACTTCTGAACTTGCTCGCTGTTTAGAAAATAGTCCATACCTGCATTCTTCCAGCAAAGCGCATGACGTTTCACTTTCCCAAGTTATACTCCATCTGCCACTTCCTTGCTCACTCCCCTAACTTGTGAAAATCCTTCAGGAGGAGAAGGTGAAGACCGCAGATGCTGGAGATCAGAGTCAAAAAGTGTGGTGCCAGAAAGATACAGCCAGTCAGGCGGCATCCAAGGAGCAGGAGATTTGACTTTTCAGGTATAAAGTTTTCATCAGGAATTAGGCTGGGGGGGGGGGGGGGTGCGGGGAATGGGGCTGAGAGATAATTGGGAGGGGTTGTGTCTGGGAGAACGGTAGCTTGGAAGGCGATAGCTCGATGAAGGTGGGTGGTGATAGTGATAGTTCAGATTGGAAGGTGGTGTAGATAGATAGGAAGGACGATGGACAGGTAAGACACTTCAAGAGGGCGGTGCTGAGTTCGAGGTTTAGATCTTGGATAAGGTGAGGGAGGGGAGATGAGGAAACTAATGAATTTGCCCATGATACCGTGTAGTTGGAGTGTCTCAAGGCTGAAGGTAATGCTTTCTTCCTCCAGACTACTGCTGGCTAGAATTTGGCAGTGGAGGAAACCAAAAATTTGCATGTCCTTGGTATAGTGGTAGGGAGAGTTGAAATATTCAAGCACAGGAAAGTGGGATTGTTGAGTGCGTGTATCCGAGAGTGTTCCCTGAACCATTCTATAAGTTGATGTCCTGTCTCACCAAAGGAGACTAGGAGCAATGGGCAGAGTGGATGAGGTGTTTGGATGCACAGGATGTTCTCTACCTGATGTTGAAGGATCCTTTGGGGCCTTGGATGGCGGTGAGGAGGGAGGTGTTGACACAGGTTCAAAACCCTCTTGCAGTGGCAAAGAAGGTGTCAGGAGTGGAGGGTGGCTTGGTGTGTGTGGGGGAGTATGGAGTGGACCTAACGAGGGAGTTGTGAAGTGAATGGTCTCTGCAGAATACTGATAGGGATAGGGAGGGAAGTATGTCTCTGGTGGTGGGGTTTGACTGTTGATGGCGGAAATGGCCGAGAATGATGCATTGTATCCTAAAGTTCGTGGGATGGAAGGCAATCACCATAGGGGTCCTACCCCTCTGAAGATTACCTCAGATTACAACAGGATCTGGACCAGATGGGTCAATGGGCTGAGAAGTGGCAGATGGAGTTTAATTCAGCTAAATGTGAGGTGCTGCATTTGGGGAAAGCAAATCTTAGCAGGACTTAGCTACTTAATAGTAAGGTCCTAGGGAGTGTTGCTGAACAAAGAGACCTAGGAGTGCTGGTTCAGAGCTCCTTGAAAGTGGAGTCGCAAGTAGATAGAATAGTGAAGAAGGCGTTTGGCATGTTTTCCTTTATTGGTCAGAGTATTGAGTACAGGAGTTGGGAGCTCATGTTGCGGCTGTACAGGACATTGTTTAGGTTAGTGTTGAAATATTGCATGCAATTCTGGTGTCCTCCCTATCGGAAAGATGTTGTGAAACTTGAAAGGGTTCAGAAAAGAATTACAAGGATGTTGCCAGGGTTGGAGGATCTGAGCTACAGGGAGAGGCTGAACAGGTTGGGGCTGTTTTCCCTGGAGCGTCGGAGGCTGAGGGGTGACCTTATAGAGGTTTACAAAATTATGAGAGGCATGGATAGGATAAATAGGCAATGTCTTTTCCCTGGGGTCGGGGAGTCCAGAACTAGAGGGCATAGATTTAGGGTGAGAGGGGAAAGATATAAAAGAGACCTAAGGGACAACGCTTTCACGCAGAAGGTGGTACGTGTATGGAATGAGCTGCCAGAGGAAGTGGTGGAGGCTGGTACAATTACAACATCTAAGAAGCATTTGGATGGGTATATGAATAGGAAGGGTTTGGAGGGCTATGGGCCGGATGCTGGCAGGTGGGACTAGATTGGTTTGGGATATCTGGTCGGCATGGACGGGTTGGATCGAAGGGTCTATTTCCATGCTGTACATCTCAATGACTCTATAGCTCTACCCTTGTTGTAATTGGAAGGGTGGTGTTGAAGGGCGGTGGTGTGGGAAGTTAAGGAGATGTGCTTGAGCACCCTCCTGCAGCCGAACCAACTCTTCAATGTTACCTGCCCCTCGATCTATCTTTATACTGTTTGTAAAGTTAGCCAGAATGACCTCAGTTCCTTCTTGTAGATCTTAATGCACAAAGTGAAAGGTTGTGGTCCCAATACTGTGTCTTGTGGAGCATCACTTTTCTTTGGCTGCCATCCTGAGAAGAACCCTTTTATGCTCTGTTTTCTGTCAGACAGAATATGATTCTGTCCATGCTAGCACCTTGCCTCTAACACCATGGGCCCTTATCTTTCTCAACAGCCTCCTGCATGGCATCTTGTCAAAGGATTCTTGAGGTGCAGGTGAATAACATCTATTGGTTCTCCTTGGTCGAATCTGCTCATCACTCCCTCAATGTATTCTAGCAGGTTTTTCAGGCCTGGCATCCCCTTGATGAAACCATGCCGACTCTCTCCTATTTTACCAAAGACCTCCAGTTATTCATAAATCCCATCCATCACGATAGATTCCTGCATGTTACCCACAACTAAGGTTAGGCTAATCAGCCTGTAATTTTCCACCTTCTGCCTAATTCCCTTACTAAACGGGATGTCATGTTAGAAATTTTCCAGCCTCTTAGACATTCGCAAATTTTAGTCATTCCTGAAAGATTTCCACATACACTTGCACTACCTCTTCAGCTATCTCCCTTCCAAGGCTTGGTGTAGTCCATCTGGTCCAGGTGATTTATCCACATTCAGGCCATTCAGTTTTCTAACATATTCTTCTTGATGATGACCACCATACTCAGCTCTGCCCTCTCACTCTCTTCAACTTTTGGGAAATTGCTCATGTCTTCCACTATGAAGACTGATACAAAGCTCCTCATTCCTTGCTTTGTTTCCCACGACTGTCTCTCCAGCATCATTTTCCAGTGGTCCATGTTCACTTTTACCTCTCTTCTACACTTTATATATCTAAAGAATCTCTTACACTCTCCTTTATATTACTGGTTAGATTACCCTCATATTTAATCGTCTTTCTCCTTTTTTGCCCTCTGTTTGTCTTTGTAAGTTTCCCAATTCTCTAGTTTCCCACTGCCCTTCACCAAATTTCATGCTTCTCTTTTGGTTGTATGCAATCCCTGACTTCCCTTGTCAGCCCTGGTTGCCTCATCCTCCCTGTACCATGCCTATATTCCTCAGTATGAATCTCTGCAATGTCCCCTGAATTAATCTGGGAATCTGCTGCAATTCCTGTTCCCCTGTCTTTCCTGCTAGACCCCTCTCCTGGTCAATCCTACCCAGCTTCACCCTTATGCCTCTGTAGTTGCCTTTATTCAGCTGAAATACTGTTACCTCTGATTCTATCTTTTCTCTCTCAAATTGCAGAACACATTCAAACATTTCCTGATCACTGCTTCAGAAGGTTTCCTTCACCCAAAGCTCCCTTATCCGGCCTGCCTCATTAAATCCAGTATCATCTGTTCCCGAGTGGGCTCTACACAAGCTGCTCAAAAAAAAAATCTCGTAGACATTCCTGTAATTTCTTGTCTTGTGATCCACTACTAACCTGATTTTCCCATTCCATCTGCATTTTGAAATCTCCCATGATCACTGCATTTTGCCTTTCCTACACCATCTTTCCTATCTCCTGGTGTTGTGCTCTAGCTCCTGGCTACTCTTTGTAGGCCTTTACAAGACTCTAACTGCGGTTGTCTTACCTTAGTGCTTCCTCAATTGTACCCACACCGATTCTACACAATCTTCCTTTCTTACTATTGATTTAATTTCATTTCTTACTAATAATGCAAATACACTCCCTTTGCCCACCTGCCTATCGTTTTCAATAGGATAAATGTCCTTATATATTCTTGCATCTCTTAGAAGGTGGTTTCATGGTCTTCATGAAGGTCAGAAGCTGGTGGGAATAGTAAACTGTTTTAGAATGAAGGTACTGTGGCTGTTATTGGGATTGTGGATAACATGACGTTCAATGCAGGATCACACACTAAATGCACTGTATTAATGTGGTGAGAGTTAATTCAAAACCGGAACCTCTCCATCTCTCTCAATCGCCGTGGGAGTTAGGGTTGGGGTGGGTGGACGTAACGTCCTCAGATGCACTTGAACGATCCAGAATCATGCATACTGAACGAAACAGTCGTCATGGAATTTATCACTTTCTCATTTTCTGTTTATGACTGATTGCCCATCCCCCTCAAGGTTCACCTCTTATTATTGCACAGCGCTTAGGATCAACCTTCACTCACACCTCATGGTGACAACATCCCAGGGATTAGTCTGGTGAAACTCCTTTTCACTGTCTCTGTGGTAAGGAAATCACTCCTTATAAAGCAGAGAAAATCTGCCCACAATGCCCAAAGTACTGCCTCAGGTCTGATCACAATAATTCCTTTCCGTCACAGAGCTGGCTCACTTTCTTTCGCGTGACACAGGAAACTATTCATTTACAATGCACTGCCACTGATGTGGAATTTAAACATCCTTACATCTATCGGGATCTGTAGCATCAATAAAGCCAGCACCAGAAGTGGCTATCGAGATGGACGTCACTTTTGGGGAGAGACACAATCACAAAGAATACAATTAAAACAGTGAATGGCTACCTGCCTTAAAGGAAATCTGCTGCAGGAATGTGGGATGCAGACAGAGGATGGGAGTTATCTTTCCTTTTTTTCTGCACTCACGGGATGTATGCAGCCCTGGTCAGGCCAGCATGTTATGCCAAACTTGAATTGAGTGGCTGGTTCAGCCGTTCCACAGGACAGTAAAGAGTAAACTACATTGCTGTGGGTTTGCAGTCACACGGAGATCTGACAAGGGAAGGATGACAAATTGCCTTCTCTGCAGGACTTGAGGCAAACAGATAGGCTTCTGTTTAAAACAAGTGGTGATGATTTCTTTTACATTCCATCAACTTGCTTCATAGGCCATAAACCGATTATATTTCGGGAAGAATGACCCATTGCCTTCTCTAATGGGCATGAGGCAAGTCGATATCAACAGATTATTAATCTGTGGCTCTAGATTACGAGCTGAAAAGATGTGTTACTGTGAGGAACAAGAGAATGGTCAAAGAAAGGGTCGGGCCGATCAGGGATAGCATAGGGAATATGTGTGTGGAGTCTGAGGAGGTAGGGGAAGCGCTAAATGAGTTTTTGCTTCTGTCTTTGCGAAAGAAAGGAACTTATTAGTGAATGAAACCTTTGAGAGCAGGTGTGCATGCTGGAATGGATAGAGATAGAGGAAACTGATGTGTTGAAAATCTTGTCAAACATTTAAGATTGACAAGTCGCCATGCCCGGACCAGATTTGTCCTCGGCTGCTTTGGGAAACGAGAAATTGCTTCGCCACTTGCGAAGATCTTTGCATCCTTGATCTCCACTGGAGTCGTACCTGAGGACTGGAGAGAGGCAAATGTAATTCCTCTCTTCAAGAAAGGAAATAGGGAAATCCCCGGCAATTACAGACCAGTAAGTCTCACGTCTGTCATCTGCAAGGTGTTAGAAAGGATTCTGAGGGACAGGATTTATGACCATCTGGAAGAGCGTGGCTTGATTAAATGCAGTTAACACGGCTTTGTGAGGGGCAGGTCATGCCTCACAAACCTTATCAGTTCTTTGAGGATGTGACTAGAAAAGGTGATGAGGATCGAGCTGTGGATGTGGTGTATATGGACTTCAGCAAGGCGTTTGATAACGTTGCCCATAGTAGGCTCATTCAGAAAGTCAAGAGGAATGGGATACAGGGGAAGTTAGCTGTCTGGATACAGAATTGGCTGGGCAACAGTAGACAGCGAGTGGTAGTAGAAGGAAAATATTCTGCCTGGAGGTCTGTGGCGAGTGTTGCTCCACAGTGCTGTGTCCTTGGGCCTCTAATGTTTGTAATTTTTATTAATGACTTGTATGAGGGGATTGAAGGATGAGTCAGCATGTTTGCAGATGACATAAAGATTGTAGGTGCTGTTGACAGTATAGAGGGCTGTCGGAGGCTTCAGTGCGACATTTACAGGATGCAGAGATTGGCTGAGAGGTGGCAGATGGAGTTCAACCTGGATGAATGCGAGATGATGCATTTTGGAATGTTGAACTTGAAAGTTGAGTACATCATTAAAGACAGAATTCTTGGCAGTGTGGAGGAACAGAGGTATCTTGGTGTGCAGGTACATAGATCCCTTAAAATGGCCACCCAAGTGAACAGGGTTGTTCAGAAAAGCATATGGTGTTTTGGCTTTCATTAACAGGGGGAATTGAGTTTAAGTGTCGTGAGATCTTGTTGCAGGTCTGTAAAACTTTGGTTAGACTGCACTTGGAATACTGCGTCCAATTCTGGTCACCCTATTATAGGAAAGCTGTGGATGCTTTGGAGAGGGTGCAGAGGAGGTTTACCAGGATACTGCCTGGACTGGAGGTCTTATGTTATGAAGAGAGGTTGACTGAGATCGGACGCTTTTGATTGGAGAAAAGGAGGACGAGAGGGGACCTAATTGAGGTATACAAGATAATGAGAGGCATAGATAGAGTCGATAGCCAGAGACTATTTCCCAGGGCAGAAATGACTAACGGTAGGGGTCATAGTTTTAAGCTGGATGGAACAAGGTATAGAGGGGATGTCAGGGGCGGGTTCTTTACCCAGAGAGTTGTGAGAGCATGGAATGCGTTGCCAGCAGCTGTTGTGGAAGCTAGGTCATTGGGGACATTGAAGAGACTACTGGACATGCATATGATCACAGAAATTTGAGGGTACATACATGAGGATCAGTGGTCGGTACATCACTGAAGGACCTGTTCTGTGCTGTACTGTTCTATTCTCTATGTTAACAAAGAATTATACGTGACAAATACCATCCAGATTGTTATTCCAGAATCAGAGAGGGCAGGTGTGGGTCATGTTGTTGATGTTATCGATATTAAGGAACTGTCATGAAGTGTCATTTACTGGACTTCAATTACATTGTGATTATGACATTGGGGAAAAGTCGGAAGTTTGAGAAGATTAAGTACATAGCTGCTCAGACTGGGCGGAGAGACATTGATGTTCTCCAATCACTAGTGTCGGAACGTTACTCTTAATAGCTCATATGAAGAACAGATTCAAGGATACATCAACAATAGGGAATTAGCAGAGACAATATTAATGAAATGTGTTTATGCAATTCAAGACACAGAGACAAAATAATTTTCTGTACAGACCGAAATATACAAACTACAAAGAGATACGTTTGTTAAAATGCACTCCTGATACTGATATGTACATATAAATTAAAATGTGGATTGCAAAACCATGGAAGTGGAGTGCAAACTTTGTCAATCATCATTTGACCACCAGCAGAGATGCTGAATTCCCCTCTGTCAGTGATCCCCCTCATTGAGATTCTCTGGCCCAGTCTCTCACGCAGTATCTGGGGCTTGGGAGGGGGTCTCTGCTGGGGTTATCATTTCCTGCTGTTCTTGGCACAGTCTATTTAAAAACTCTGCCTTCTCCATGGAACCAATCTATTGGCCTCATGGGATCTGTTTATCTGTCAGTAACCCCACTCTGTGATATTAAAGAAATAAATGATCTGAGATGACAGCTAGTATCATCGTAGTTCTCACAGGATATAGCGCCCAGACGAAGGGTTTGCAGTCCAGAGGAATTTCTAAATAAAACTTAAAACTTCTGTCCGTCCACATCTATCTCCCCTCATGCTGTCTTCTGATCTATCTAACGTCACCCTCATCTAACATCTCTTCCTCTCCCACTCAGTCAGTCGATCCCCTTTCTATCCTCTCTCAGTTGATCTCCATTCACTTTCTTTCTCTCTGTTTATTTCTTTCACACACCATCTATCTCCACATACTCTCTCTGTCTCCAATTGTGCAGTTGGAGATCTTGTAATCCCACGATGGGCTGAGTGGCCTCCATTTATGCTGTAATAATGCTGTGGTTCTCTGACCCAAGGTAAATAGTTTAGGTGCATGGACAGACACGCTGGTCCAATGACAAATACAGTGCACAATCACCGATTATATCTTCCTGCTCTTCTCTGATGTACAGCTGCCTTGAATCGTCTGTTCAAACAAAACAGACCGAATGAAATTCTAGCAGTAGGGAGACTGTTCATCACTGCGAACTTCAATCAGGATTTAATGAAGGATGAGATTCCAGAATAACTTGAACAATAAAAGAAAAACGGGGTAACACATTGCATCCTGGATGTGGTTCCAAGTAGGCCTCATGGTATTATCACTAGATTACTTAGCCAGACTTTCAGCTCCTGTTCTGTGGAACCAGGTTCGAATCCCACCTCTGCTAATTGTTGAAAAAGAATTCAATATTTTAAAAATATCCTTGGACTTAAGAATCAACTGATGAGAACGAAATCATTGCCGACTGTCAGAAAAATTCATCTGGTTCACCAGTACCCTTCAATGAAGGCATCTTCCATCCTCAACTCGTCTGGCTGACATGTGACTCCAGAAATGCGATTGACTCCATCACCCTCTGAAATGATCTAGCGCATCATTCCGTTGTACCAATCCCTACAAAATCTAGAAGAGATGAAACCAAATGGAAAACCTAGCTTCAATCTGGGCACTGGAAAAGTCAACATTAGAAACATCACTGTCAAACCTGCAAAGTCCTCCTTAATAATATCTGAGGGCTCGTGCCAACATTGGGAGAACTGCCTTACAGACCATTTAAGCAACAGCCTGGCATAGCCATACTCACGGAATCACACCTTACAGAAATAACCCAGCCACCACCATTACCATCACTGGATATGTCCTGTCCCAAAGGCAACACCGATCCTGCAGAGGGAGCAGCTCAGTGTGATGGCTTCAGGTTAAACATGGGCAAAGAAGACTCTCACTGATTACCATGTAACATCGGTCCTCAGCTGAACCAATACTCCCCGATGTTAAACAACATTTGGAGAAAACACTGATTGTAGCAAGGGCACAAAGTGTATTCTTGGTGTGGGATTGAAATGTCGACCACCAAGAGTAGTTTGGCAGCAGTACTACTGATCACGCTGGTTGGTTCCTAAAGGACTTAGCTCCTAGATTGGGTCTGCAACAGGTGGTGAGGGAATGATCGAGAGGGAAGAAAACATACCTGACCTCATCTTTACCAATCGACTAACTGCAAATATATCTGTCCGTGACAGTATCTGTAAACGTGACCATCACACTGTCGTTGTGGAGTGAAAGTGTCAACTTCTTCTTGACAATAAACTCCATTGTATTGTGTGACACTGTCATTATGTTAAATGGCAGAAACTTCGAACAGATCTAGCAACGCAAGATTGAGCATCCATATGACACTGTGGGCAATCGATAGCAGCAGAACTGTGCTCCAACACAATCTGTAACGTCACGGCCCAGCATACCCCCCCCCCAAACCATTACCATCAAGCCAGAGGAACAACTTTGCCGGAGGGCACACCATGGGCTGAAGCAGGCATATATAAAGATGAAATGCCATTCTGCTTCCAAACAGACATACTTGCATGCCAGATAGCATAAACAGCAAGGCACAGACAGAGCTAAGCTATCCCACTTTCCATGCATCATATCTAAGCTCTGCAGTACTTCCAATCTGATCATGGATGGTGGTGGACGATTAAGCAACTCACCGGAGTAGGAGTCACCACAGATATCCCCATCTTCAATGATGGAAGAGTCCAGAACATCAGACCAAAAGATAAGGCTGAAGCTTTCTCAGCAATCTTCATTCAGAAGTATGATACTAAGCTGGGTGGCAGGATGAAATGTGATGAGGATGTTAGGAGATTACAGGGTGACCCTGGACAAGTTAGGTGAGTGGTCAGATGCATGGCAGATGCAGTTTAATGTGGATAAATGTATGGTTATCCACTTTGGTGGCAAGAACAGGAAGGCAGATTACGACCTAAATGGAATCAATTTAGGTAAAGGGGCAGTACAGAGAGATATGGGTGTTCCTGTACACCAGTCAATGAAGGTAAGCATGCAGGTACAGCAGGTAGTGAAGAAGGCTAATAGCACGCTGGCTTTCATAACAAGAGGGATTGAGTATAGAAGCAAAGAGGTTTTTCTGCAGCTGTACAGGGCCCTGGTGAGACCACACCTCGAGTACTGTGTGCAGTTCTGGTCTCCAAATTTGAGGAAAGACATTCTGGCTATTGGGGGAGTGCAGCGTCGGTTCACGAGGTCAATTCCTGGAATGGCGGAATTACCTTACACTGAAAGAATGGAGCGACTGGGCTTGTATATCCTTGAGTTTAGAAGACTGAGAGGGTATCTGATTGAGACATATAAGATTATTAAAGAATTGGACACTCTGGAGTCAGGAATCATGTTTCCGCTGATGGGTGAGTGCCGAACCAAAGGATACAGCTTAAAAATACGGGGTAGATCATTTAGGACAGAGATAAGGAGAAACTTCTTCACTCAGAGAGTGGTGGCTGTGTGGAATGCTCTGCCCCAGAGGGCAGTGGAGGCCCAGTCTCTGGATTCATTTAAGAAAGAGTTGGATAGAGCTCTCAAGGATAGTGGAATCAAGGGTTATGGAGATAAGACAGGAACTTTACTGATTAAGGATGATCAGCCATGATCATATTGAATGGTGGTGCGGGCTCCAAGGGCAGAATGGTCTACTCCTGCACCTATTGTCTATTGTCTATTGTCTATTGTTTCGAGTGGATGATGTATCTCGGCCTCCTCCATTGGTCCCCATCATTACTGATAGCAGTCCTCAGCCAATTTGATTAACTGATATCAAGATAATGTTGAAGGAGCTGGATAATGCAAAGGCCACGGGCCCAGATACCATACCAGCAGCAGTTCTGAATTTCCCATTCCCCTGGCCAAGCTGTTCCAGTACGGTTACAAAACAACAATGGGGAACATAACTACTCGAGTATGGTCTGTGCATAATAAGAAGAACAAATTCAACCCATACAAATACAACCTCATTGGTCTACTCTCCATCATCAGTAAAGTGATAGAAAGTGTCATCAACAGTGTTATCAGGCAGCACCCGCTCAAGGACACCCAGTTTGGGTTCCGCCAGGGATACTCAGCTCCTGTCCGCGACACAGCCTTAGTTCAAACATAGAGAAAGGAACTTCATTCCAGCTCTTGATATCAAGACTTCATTCTTCAAATGTGAAATCAAGGAGCCCAAGCAAAAAGGGAATCGCGGGCAAACAGTGCGTTATTGGAGTCATATCTAACAGATAGGAATATGGTCATGGTTGTTGGAGGTCAGTCATCTCATCTGCAGAACTTCCATGCAGTAGTCCCTCAGGATAATGTCCTAGGTCCAAACATCTTCAGCTGCTTCAACAATGACCTTCGTTCCATCATAAGTTCAGAAGTAGAGATACTCGACGATGACTGCACAATGTTCAGCACCATTCGCAAATGCTCAGATAAGGAAGCAGTCAATGCCCAAATGCAACAAGATCTGGACAATACCAAGGCTTAGGCTGACAAGTGGCAAATAACATTTGTGCCACACAAATGCTAGACAATGACCATCACCAATAAGAAACATAAAACAAAATAGCACAAAATAGGCCTTTGGCCCTCGATGATGCGCTGACCTGTGGACTTTAATCAGCTTGTCCTCCTACACTATCCCAAAATCATCCATGAGCTTATCTAAGAATCGTTTAATTTTCCTAATGTGGCTGAGTTGACTACCTTAGCCGGTAGGGCATTCCATGCCCTTACCACTCTGTGTAATGAACTTGCCTCAGACATCAGTCTTAAATCTATCACTCCTCAATTTGTAGTTATGCCCTTTCATACAAGCTGATGTCATTATTCTAGGAAACAGTTTTTATCTGTCTACCACATCTAATCCTCCGATAATCTTGTATGTCTCTATCAAATCCCACCTTAGCCTTCTTCTTTCCAATGAGAAAAGACCTAAGTCTCTCAGCTTTTCCTCATAAGACCTTCCCTCCAGACCAGGCAACATCCTGGTAAATCTCCTCTGCAACTTTTCCAATGCTTGCATATCCTTTTTTGTAATGAGACCACCAGAACTGTACACAATATTCCAAGTGTGGGCCGCGCTAGCGTTTTATAGTTGCCGCATGCCATTGCGGTTCCGGAACTCAATCCGTCTACCAATGAAACCTGACACACCGTATGCCTTCTTAACAGCACTATCCACCTGGGTGGCAACTTTCAGGCATCTACGTACATGGACTCCAAGATCCTTCTGCACATCCACACTACCAAGAATCTTTCCATTGACCAAGTACTCTGCCTTCGTGTTATTCTTCCCAAAGTGCATCACCTCTCATTTAGCTGCATTGAACTCCATTTGCCACTCTCAGCCCAATTCTGCACTTTATCCAAATCGCCCTGCAACCTGTAACATTCTTCCAAAATGTCCACTACTCCACAGACTTTCGTGTCATCAGTAAATTTACTAATCTATCCACCTACTCCTGCGTTTAAGTCATTTATATAAGTGACAAATATCAGTGGCCCCAAAACAGATCCTTGTGGAACACCACGAGTAACTGGACTCCAGACTGAATATTTTCCATCAACCACCACACGCTGCGTTCTTCCAGAATGCTAGTTTTTAATCCAAACTGCTAAATAACACTCAATTCCACGTCTCTGCATTTTCTCCATCAGCCTACCATGTGGAGCCTTTTCAAAGGTATACTGAATTCCAAATGCACGATGTAAACTGTCCTACCCTCATCAACATGCTTGGTCACCGTATCAGAAAACTCAATGAGCTTTGTGAGACACGACCTGCCCTTGACGTAACCACGTTGACTATCTGAAATCGAATTGCTGCTTGCTAGATGATTATAAATCTTAATTCTTATAATCATTTCCAAATCCTTTCCTACAACAGAAGTAAGGCTCACTGGTCTATGGTTACCTGGGTCATCTCTGCTGCCCTTCTTGAACAAGGACACAACATTTGCAATCCTCTTCAGGTACTAAACACGTAGACAATCATGACTCAAGTATCAAAGCCAAAGGTTTTGCTATCTCCTCACTAGCTTCCCAGAGAATCGTCAGATAACTCCCATCCGGCCCAGGGCCCTTGTCTACTTTCACTCCTTCTAGAATTGGTAACACCTGTGCATAACTAACCTCAATCCTTTCATGTCTAATATCTCGTAACCCATTTTTCTCCTCTACAATATTCTCCTTTTCCTGAGTAAACACCGATGAGAAATGTTCATTTAACACCTCTCCAATCTCTACAGGGTCCACACTCAACTTCCCACTTCTGTCCTTGACTGGACCTATTCCTAGTCGAATCATCCTTTTTATTCCTCACATACCTATAGAAAGATTTAGAGTTCTCTTTTATTCTATTTGCTAACAACTGCTCGTGTCCTCTCTTTGCTCTTCTTAACTCTCTCTTTAAATTCTTTGTAGCTGATCTGTAATTCTCCATCGTCTCATCTGTACCATCTTGTCTCATCAACACATAAGCCTCTTTCTTCTTCTTAACAAGCGATGCAATTTCTGTCGTAAACCATGTTTCCCATACCTTATCACTTCCTCCCTGCCTGACAGGAACACACCTATCAATGACAATTAAAACCTGTTCCTTAAACCAGCTCCACATTTCCATTGTCTGCATCCGGTCCTTTTTCCAACCCCATTCTATGCATCTTAATTCTTTCCAATCACATTATAATTGCCCTTGCCCCATCGATAAATCTTGACCTGTGCCATGTACCTATCCCTTTCCATTGCTAAACTAAACATAACTGAATTATGGTTAGTCTCTCCAAAGTGCTCACCTACAACTAAATGAAACACCTGGCCTGTTTCATTACCAAGCACCAGATCCAGTGTGGCTTCCCCTCTTGTTGTCACTCCGACATACTGTGTCAGAACACCCTTCTGCGCACATTGGACAAAACCTGATCCATCCGACGTATTAGAGTTATAGGATTTCCAATCAATGTTTGGGAAGTTAAAGTCCCCCATAATGATCAGCCTGTTCCTTTCATTCCTACCTAGGATAATGTTGCTAATCCTCTCTTCCACCTCACTGGAACTCTTGCAGAGGTCTATAAAACAACTCCAAGCAGTGTGACCTCTCCTCTCCTGTTTCTAAACTCAGCCCACACGACCTCAGTAGATGAGTCCTCATCAAAAGTTCTCCCAGCCACCATTATGTTATCTTGACTTACAAGGCCACGCCTCCCCCTCTTTTACCACCTTGCCGGTTTTTAATGAAAGATCTAAACCCTGAAACCTGCAACATATATTACTCACCCTGCTCTATCCATGTCTCCGAAATGGCCATAACATCGAAGTCCCAGGTACCTACCCATTCTGCAAGTTCACCTACCTTATTTCGGATACTTCTGGCGATGAAGTAGACATACTTTGAAATACTTCGCTGTCTACCAGCATATTCCTGTCACCCTGAAATCCTGTCCCTGTCCTTCCTACTCTCATCCTCCTGTGCACTGCAGCTACACCTCCGGTTCCCATTCCCCTGCTGAGCTAGTTTAAACCCACCCGAATAGTCCCAGCAAATTTCCCACCCAGGATATTAGCACCCCTCTGGTTCCAGTGAAGACTGTCCTGTTTGTAGAAGTATCACCTTCTCCAGAATATGCCCAATTATTCAAAAACCGGAAATCCTCCCGCCTTCAACATCCTTGCAGCCATGTGTTCAGCTCATATCTCCCCCTCCTCCTTGCCTCGCTATCACGTAGCACGGGTAACAATCCAGAGATAACAACTCTGTTTGTTCTAGGTCTCAGCTTCCACACTTGAGACCTGAAATCCTGCGTTATATCCCTATCCCACTTTCGACCTATGTCGCTGGTACCTACATGGACAACGACTTGAGGCTGGCCACCCTCTCCCTTCAAGACTACAATGATACGATCCGAGACATCACGGACCCTGGCACCTGGGAGGCAACATACCAACCGCGAGTCTCATTCGTTCCACACAAACCTTCTATCTGAGCCTCTAACCTTGAGTCCCCAATGACTAACAGTCTCCTCCTTTGCCTCCTTCCCTTCTGTGCAACATGAACAGGCTCTGTGCTAGAAACCTCGGCCCCAATGCTTTCCCGTTATGTCGTTCCCCTCAACAGTATCCAAAACATGTATAGATGTTTTTCAGGGAAATGACCACATGGGATCCCTCCAATGACTGTTATTTTCCCCTTTCGAACAGTCACCCAGCTTTCTTCGTGCCTATGAGTAATTACTTCCCTGTAACTCCTATCTATCACATCGAGAAGACACTAACTTATATAACAACAAGAATTCCCTCCTTTCCCAGAAACCTCAGCCAACTGACTTCAAATTTAAAAGCACAAATCAGTGACTCACAGCTCCCGGCAGTCCCCTTGTGTAAGTTGCCGCCCTTCAAGTTGCTGCTGCCGCTGCCACTGAAAAACAGAAATGGAGGACTCCCGCGCTCGTGGTAAGTTTTTAAAGGCACAAAATCAGTGACTCACCTGATATAACCACTAGGTATTCAACACCATTATCATCACTAAATTTCGCCCACTATCAATATCCTGGGGGTTATCATTGACCAGAAACTCAACCGGACTTGTCACCTAAATATAAGTGCAGATCAGAGGCTAGGAATACTGCGCAAATAACTCATCTCCTGACTTCCCAAAGTCTGTCCAACTTCTACCACTCACAAGTCAGGAGTGAGATGGAATACTCCCACTTGCCTGAATGAGTGCAGCCCAACAACACTAAAGAAGCTTGACACCATCCAGGACAAAGCAGTCCATTTGATTGGCACCACATCCACAAGCATTCACTCCCGCCACTATCAACGTTCAGTAGCAGCAGTGTACTATCGACAAGACGCACTGCAGAAATTCTCCAAAGACCCTCAGACAGCACTATCCAATCCCATGAACACTTCCATCGAGAATGACAAGCGCAGCAGATTTTTGGGAACACCACCACCTTCAAATTCCCCTCCAGTCAACATCCTGATTTGGAAATATATCGCCGTTCCTTCAGTGTTGCTGCATCAAAACCCTGGAATTCCCTCCTTAATCACTAGTGGGTCACCGCACATCAGGTAGCTTGCAGCAATTCGAGAAGGTAGCTCAGCACCACCTTCTCAAGAGCAACTGGGGACGGGCAAGAAATGCTGGGCACATCCAGCGATGCACACATTCAAAAAAGATTTTTAAAAAATAGTTCCAAGTGGAGCATCCCGATGGGACAGGTTGTCTGACTTGAACACAAACAGGAAAGCAGCGTTTCTAATATTGAACATGTTAGACTTTTCTGTTATTAGAAGTGTGTTCAGTATTCGATGACATATTGTTGCTGAGTGTTGTGATAAATTGCACCTGTTTTGTTAAATTCAACAACGCTGGCGCCACAGGATCGATCCTTCGAATATACCAGACTGAAAATGACAATCATTGGAGAGACAATGTACTCCCGCCAAATGAGACTCACAGATAGCAGGTCATATTCAAAATATTAATGGACTACTGGCTGATACTGAATCCTCCCACCGTCCATATCATAGAGGTTAACGTCGTACAGAACATGAAGTCATATCAACATAAAAATACAAGAGGTACAAGAGCAGGTCAGGGACTTACAATTCTGGACTGAATAACAGACCCTATGATCGAACGGGCATGAGATATAGCAATAGATTTAGGCCATTCAGCCCACCCCTTTACTCTGAAACTGTGCTGTTTTATCATTGTCTCTCCGACCAATGGAAATCTCTTGGAAACACTGACTGTATCAATCTTTGCGGTAATCTTTCAGTTTCAATAAGACACCCCCTCACACCCCGCTATTCTTCTATGTTCCGTCGAGTACACACACTGCTGCTCATATGATAAGCCGTCATCCCCAGGATGGATCACCTCCAACACCAGCAGATCTTTCCTCAGAGATAGTGGCCTCAGCAGCTCATAAAATTCCAAATGCCGTCAGACCATAGACCATTACATTGTCAGCAGTATGTCTACTCTCTTGTATTCTTGTTCTCTTGAAATGAATACGAACATTGCATTTGCTTTCGTAACTGCCAACTGAAGCTGCACAATAACCATAAGAGAGGACGAGTACTTCAAAATCCTTTTGTACTTCAGATTTAATGGATCCTATTGGAACATAGTGTCTGCCTCTATTCCGCCTTTCAAAGTGCATTTACTCACACGATTCCATATTGTGTTCCATCAGCCACATGTTTTCCCACAGTCCGAAACTGTCCAAGCCTTTCTGCAGCCTCCCCACTTCCTCAATATCATCTGCTCACCAAACCATCACTGCATCATCTTCAAACTTAGCAAAACTGCCCTCAGGTCCTTTGTCCAGTTTGTCCATGTATAATACATTTCCTAGCTCCCTAATGACTGTCCATCATCTACAAGGCACAACACTCAAGGTGCTTGACTCCATTAAGGTTGAAGCAGTGGCTTGACTGGAATTACACCTGCAAAGTCTTCACTCCCTGCACCACTGACTCTCTGTAGAAGCACACCCTGCCCCGTTTTGTTATGAGTTTACTTCATTATGGTGCACAACCCAGTCTATTGATGGCATTCTGTCTGGACACTAACTGTGTGGTGGTCACACCAATCAATGTCACTGTGTGTTGATGATGATGGAGGGAGGTGGGGGCGGGGATGTCTACAATGAATGACTGTGTGACTGCCAGGCTGAAACCTACCGTGACAGCCTCGAATGTATCTGTGCCCACTGTCACCTCTGCAGACATGATCAATCTTCCTGAGAGTCAAGTCAATGAAAGAGACGGACCTGGACTATGATCCCGGCTGTGTACTCAGACCCTGTGAGGACCAACTGGCAGAGGTATTCACATACAACTTCAGCTTCTTCTTCTTACAAGCCTAAGTCCCAAACTGTTTCGAGAAGACCATCATCATCCTCGTAAGTGAGAAAGCACATGTAACATGCCTTAATGACTATCGTCCAGCGGCTCTAATCTCATTAAACATGGAGTGATTTGAAAGGCTGGTTATGGCCCACATCACCTCCAGTCCCCCAGCCTGACCTGATACCTTACAATTTGCCCACTGATGTAGCAGGTCCAGAACGGATGCCATATCCAGATCCCTGCACTTATCCCTGGGACATACGGACAACAACGACATCTACATCACTCTCCTGCTCATTGACGACAGCTCCACCTTCAACATCATTATTCCCTCCAGACTGATCTCAAAATTCCGTGAACTTATTCGAAGCTCCACCCTCTGCAACTGGATTCCCCGGTTTCAGACCCACAGACCACAATCTGAGGAGATAAGTATCTGTACCTCGACCACAATCACACTCAACACTAGATACCCCAAGGATGCGTCCTCGGTTCCTTACTGTACTGCCTGTACACACACGGCTGTGTTGCCAAATTCCAAACAACTCCAGCAGCAAGTTCGCTGATGACATGCCCGTGTAAATACAGGTATCCCCTGCTTTTCAAAAGTTCACTTTTCGCCACTTCCCTTTCCAAATAACCTACATTAGGCCCGTTTTCGCTAATCAAAAGAAATCCAAAGAGGATTTTCACTTTTACGAATATTGCTGAATTTTTCCTCATACAAATTAATGCTTCTTCACTGTACATTATATCAACTTATGAAAGGAACACTGTACTTTCAGAGAGCGAGGGAAACCTGGATATGTCTAAGAAAATGTTCAAAGCGATTTGATCTCCCTGTCTCTCTTTCCTGAGTATGGTCATCTTCTTATATTCCTTAATGGGTATCACTGGCTGGGCCAGCATTATGTCACTTTTCCAGCTGCTCTTGAGAAGGCTGTGAGCCACTGTAGTCCACGTGCTTAATTTGATTTGATTTGATTTATGTAAGTCAAATGTACAATGGAAAGCTTTGTTTTGGGAGTCGTGCAGGAACATGATAATAAACAAGAAAACACAGCTCATGGGGTACTTCAATAGAGTGAGGCATATAAGGTTACAGCTGCACAGGGCATGTGCAAAGCAAGATCTCTATTAGCAAGACTAGTATTATTTGAAAAGTTAGAGACGTCAATTCGTCAGTCTAATTACGATAGGGAAGGTGTTCCTGAGTATGCTGGTCCATGTTTTCAAACCATATTTTCAAATCTTCTCCCTGTTGGAAGAGGTTGTAGGAGAACATTACCGGTTTGGGAGAAATCTTTTTTTGTTATCAGCCTTTCGGTGACAATAAGAAGTATAAATGGATGGAAGGTTGCCTTCCATGATGGTCTGGGCTGTGCACACAACCGTCTGTAGCTTCTCATGGTTCTGGGCAGAGCAGTTATCATGTCACGTGAATAGAATGCCTTCAGTAGCCAGTATACAGAATAACAGTAAGAGATACAGGTCATTCTAAGCTGGAAGAGACAATGGGTTGTGTTTCCTCCACTTTTGCTGTAATAATTCTGTGATATGCATTGAAAGCTTATGGAGGAGGGAGACAAGCTTGTTGAACGAAGCTTGTTCAGTCCATCATCAAAAATCGATTCGTATTATTTCATGAAGTTCAGTTGCCTCTACAAAGTATTTTCATACAAAGTGGATTTACTGAGATTCTCAGGATAGTCAGAAAAATGTTTCATTTCTCTCTTTGAATCTTAAAGAAGAAACAGATTTCGGCCATAATAAACGTGTCATAGACACACCAACTGTAATAGGACCACACTGTCCAAATACAACCAAGGTCAACATATGGACCTGTCAAGAAACATGAGATAAAATGATATGCAAACATGAGACACAAACTGAAACTGGTGGAGAAACGAAAACAAAAATGAGGAATTATCTGCAGAAACAGAGTTAACATATTGATTATAATGTGACACTTCTGAAAAGTCAAAGGTTAAATCTATGCATCTCTGCGCAGATTCTGCTAGATTTGCTGAGTTTTGCTCCAGCTCTTTTGATTTCTTTTTTTTCTGAACTGTGACAAATTGTCTGATCTGAACGATAACAGCAAAGCCCCTATCTCACTTGGATCTTGAGTAATTTGTTATGGACATTCAATGAAAAATTACAAAGTTCCTATGTTTGACAAGGCTCTAAATATTGATGACGCATTGCATTGTGAGAACATGCCATGAAAATGTTGAAACAAAAACCGAAGTTGCTTCAAAAGCTCAGTAGGTCTGGCAGCATCTGTGCAGAGAAATCACAGTTAACGTTTCGGCTCCAGTAACCTATCCTCAGAATTGATGGCAGCTAGGAAAATGTTGGTTGATATGCAGAAGAGGCTGAATAGCTGATAATGGAGACTGTTAGTAGCTAACAATAGAGGGTGAGAAATGGAAGGCTATGTGAGGACGAGGCTTGGTGTACTATGGGTCTGGGGCGAGGACATTGGGGAGTTCAGGTCCGAAAATTATTGAACTTGATTTTGAGTCTGAAGGAGTGTAGGGTCCGCACAAGGTCTTCCAGTTTGCATTGACATTTCCTGGAACACTGCAGCAGGTCTGACACAGAGATATTGGCCACGGAACAGGATGGGGTATTAAACTGGCAGGCAACTGGAAGCTCATGGTCTTTTCTTTAGGTACAATTTGGATGTTCAATGAAGCGGTCACCCAGTCTACCGTTAGTTTCCCCAATGTAGAGGAGACTACATTGTGAGCAGCGAATCTAGAAGACTAGATTGTGGGAAATATCAGTAATGTGCTGCTTCACTTGGGAGGTATTGTTGGGCCCTTCATTAGTGAGGAAGGAGGATGCAAGTGAGAAAGTGTTACACCTTCGGCAGGGGCAAGTGAAGTGGACCTGTGGTGTTGGAGAGATGAGGGCGGGGTATTGAGAGTGAATAATGAACCATGGCGTCCTGCTCCCTCCAGAAGGCGGACAAAGAAGAGGAGGAAAATATGTATCTGGTGATGGCATCTTGCTGGAGGTGGGGGAAATGGCGACTGATGATCGTCTGCATATGAACGCTGGTAGGACGGTAGGCCAGGACAAGATGAACTCTCTCGTTGTTGCAGGAGGGTAGAGAAAGGGTGAGGATAGAAGGGCAGGAGGTGAGTCAGACCTAATTGAGGGCCCTGTCGACAACATGTTCGGGAAATCCTCAGTTGAAGAAGAAGGTGGACATTTTGAAGGCCACATTTTTGAAATTGACAATATCAGAAGCATTGTGGTGGAGACGGAAGAACTGGTGGAATGGAATGAAGTCTTTGCAGGAAACAAGGTGTGAGGGTGTATACTCCAGGTAGCTGTGGGAGTCGTTAGGTTAATACTGGATATCAGTGGCTGGTCTATCCCCAGAAATGGAAATGAAATGCCAAGGAAAAGAAGGGATGAGTCAGAGAAAGACGAGGTGAAAGTGAGGGAGGGGTGCAAATTGGAAGTGAAATCGATTAACTTTTCCAATTCAGGATGAGAGAGAAGCAGAATCGATGATATCACCTATGTATAGGAGAAAGAGTTGAGGATGTGGCTGGAATAGAACTGGAACAGAGCATGGTCTACGTATCCCATGAAGAAACAGATATGACTGGAGCCCACATGTGTATTATGCACCCCCCCCCCCCCACCACCGTGTCGCAGGAGCAGGCTGAAGCAATGGGTCTGCCCAGCCAGATCTGTTTGTGGATTTTCAGGAGGGGATGGAAGCGATATCTGCTATCAGGGGACCATCAGCTTTTGGACAGTTAGGTGGGGGCAAGTAGTGTGGGAATATCCAGATGAAATGTGGTCAATTATCATAGTTGACACAATGGCCTGATGTCCCATGGTAGGGTTATGTTTCAGCAGATAATATGAGGAGGTAACTGAGAGCTGGCGCTCAGTCTGTGCAATATAGAGGTCAGTCCACTAGACTACAGCAGCATCACCTTTCCCAGCACAGGCTGAATAACGCAGCCAGGGTGGATTGGGTGAAGGCATGCAGAGAAATTAAGACAACCAATCTCACATCGACCATTCTCAATGAACAGATTGAGTTCAAGCAAATGTCAGAGGGAGACGTCCAGGTGGAGGAAGAATATTGGAGTTCAGTGAAGAGTCTGTGGGACGGGGAGTGAAATATTTTCCCAAAGAAATGGGCACCAAGAAGAAGACGGTGGAAGGAGAGATCAACATCATGCCGTGCCCAAAGTTCATTAAAGTGGAGGCACAGCGGGATAAAGCTGAGACCTTTGTTAAGTACAGAACATTCAACATCAGTGTGTGGAAGGTTTGGAGGGATGGCGAAGATACGACAGGAGGCGCATTTTGGGGAGAGGATGCAGTCAGCGTGCAGGGCAGGTGTGGGGAGGCATTTTCAAAGTCATAGGCATCTCTGTGTTATTGCATCTTGTGTGCCTTATATATCTGATGAGCACGGCGAATGAGCCGGAGAAAGAAATAGAATTGGGGAGTGGTGCAGCCTTGAGCCAATGAGATGTGATGCTTTTGGACAGATAAAATGTTGATATCAGTGGTACTGACATCACACTATCCGTCCTCAGAAAGAAAGGGAGTGAAAATAATCTGAATCGTAATCTTAATGTAACGCCCTGATTTCATTGGGGTGACACTCAATCAGCAAGGTCTTACTTTTCTGAAATTTTAGACCAAACTGTGAAAACATAATATATGTTGATATTATTAACAGGACAAAGTCATCCATGGTTGTGGAAGGTACTAGAAGGGCATAGTGTATTTGTCATTCCCAAAAGCTCTGGGGAAGGTGTCATTGCTCAGTGAGGAAATTACCAGCACAGAATTTCCTCCCAATCCCATTGACCACAGTTTACTCAGAGTCCTTGATGCCACATGAGTCAAATACTACTTTGATTCAAGGGAAGTGACTCTGATCTCACCTCAAATGACATTGGAAAATCCTTAAAATAATAAAAAGCAAAAGGATAGAACATGGCTTGTTTGAACAATGTGTTCACTGTCCTCATAAAGTTTAAAGGAAAACTGATGCATGGACGTCTGATTCTGAGGAGAGATTCATCCTATTTGTACTTAGGCTGTTTGTTGAAGAGTTGTGACAGTAAGAAAGACACTCCACTCTGTACCATGGAGAACAAAACCATTCTGTTCACGGTGCATCAGGCAGTGACAGAAGCACGCGATTGTCTGTTACGATTGGACATTGGTCATCCCAATCTCATCATTCACTGATGATCAATAGCAGCACAGAAGCTCCCGTCATCCCAGTAGGAAAGCAGAAAGTGAACACAATGGTCAGATAAACATAGAAGAGTACAGCACAGAACAGGCCCTTCAGCCGATGATGTTGTGCCGACCATTGATCCTCATGTCAGGTAAACTTGATGCATGAACCCTCAAATTTCTGTGATCATATGCAAGTCCAGCAGTCTCTTAAGTATCCCCAATGACCTCGCTTCCGCAACGCATTCTATGTTCTCACAACTCTCTGCGTAAAGAACCTGCCTCTGGCATCCCCTCTATACTTTCCACCAAACAGCTTAAAATTAAGACCCCTTCCGTTAACAATTTCTGCCTTGTGAAAAAGTCTCTGGCTATCAACTCTATATATGCCTCTCATTATCATGAACACCTCAATTAGGTCCATTATCTTCCTTCTTTTTTCCAATGAAAAAAGTCCGAGTTCAGTCAAACTCTCTTTGTAAGATAAGCCCTCCAGTCCAGGCAGTATCCTGGTAAACCTCCTCTGAACCCTCTGCAAAGCATCCACATCTTTCCTATAATAGGGCGACCAGAACTGGACACAGGATTCCAAGTGTGGTCTAACCAAAGTTTTATAAAGCTGCAACAAGATCTCATGGCTCTTAAACTCAATCCCCCTGTTAATGTAAGCCAAAACACCATATGCTTTATTAACAACCCTGTCCACTTGGGTGGAAGTTTTAAGCGATCTATGTACCTGCACACCAAGATCCCGCTGTTCCTCCATACTGCCAAGAATCCTGCCTTTAATGCTGTAATCAACTTTCAAGTTCGACCTTCCAAAATGCATCACTTCGCATTTATCCAGGTTGAACTCCATCTGCCACCTCTCAGCCCATCTCTGCATCCTGTCAAGGTCATGCTGCAGCCTACAACAGTCCTCTATACTGTCAACTACACCTCCAAACTTTGTGCCATCTGCAAACTTCCTAACCCCTCCTTCCATCTCCTCATACAAGTCATTAATAAAAATTACAAAGAGTAGAGGCCAAAGAACAGAGCCCCGTGAGACACCACTCAACACTGACTTCCAGGCGGAATGCTTTCCTTCCACTACCACTCACTGCCTTCTGTCGAACAGCCAACTCCGTGTCCAGAGAGCTAAGTTTCCCTGTATCCCATTCCTCCTGACCTTCTGAACGAGTCTACCATGGGGAACCTTACCAAATGCCTTACTGAAGTCCATATACAAAACATCCACCGCTCGACTCTCATCAACTTGTCTCGTAACATCCTCAAAGGACTTAATAAGGTTTGTGAGGCATGACCTGCCCCTCACAAAGCCGTTTTGACTGCATTTAATCAAGCCATGCTCTTCCAGATGGTCATAAATCCTATCCCTCAGAATCCTTTCTAACACCTTGCAGACGACAGACATGAGACTGACTGGTCTGGAATGGCCGAGGATTTCCCTAATTCCTTTCTTGACGAGAGAAATTACATTTGCCACCCTCCAGTCCTCAGGTACGAGGATGCAAAGATCTTTGCAAGCGGCGAAGCAATCACATTTCTCACTTCCTAAAGCAGCCGAGGACAAATTTGGTCTGGCCCTGGAATCTTAATGTTTGTCAAAATGTTCAGCACATCCGCTTCCTCAATCTCCATCCACTCCAGCTTGCTTGCCTGCTCCTCAGTCGCTTCGTTCACTACAAGGTCATTTTCTTTAGTAAAGACAGATGCAAAAATCTCGTTTAGGGCTTCCCCTACCTCCTCAGACTCTATACAAAAGTTCCCTGTGCTATCCCTGATCGGCCCTACTCTTTCTTTGATCATTCTCTTATTCGTCACATACGTTTAAAATGCCTTTCGATTCTCCCTAATCCTTCCTGCCAAGCCTTTCTCGTGCCCCCTCTTGGCTGTCCTCAGACAATTTATGAGCTCTTTCTTCGCCTGCCTGTAATCCTCAAGAGCTGAGAAAGAGGCTTGCTTCCTCCACTTTACGTCAGCTGTCTTCTTTCTTTTGACAAGAAGCTCCTCCACTCTCGTCATCCAAGGTTCCTTTATCTTACCCCTTCTTGCCTGTCTCAGAGGAGCACATTTATGCATCACTTGCAACAACTGTTCCTTAAACTGTGTCCACATGTCTATGGTGCCCTTTCAATGGAACAATTACTCCCAGTTCATGCTTCCCAACTCATGTCTGATAGCATCATAGTTTCCTTTTCCACAATTAAATATCCCCCCCATTGTGCCTGCTTCTCTCCTTCTCCATAGCTATGTAGAATGTGAGGTAGTTGTGGTCACTATCACCAAAATGCTCTCCCACCGCAAGATCTGACACCTGCCCCGGCTCATTGCGGAGCACCAACTCCCAAAATGGCCTCTCCCCTCGTCGGCCTGTCAACGTACTGTATTAGGAAAGCCTCCTGAACACACCTTACAATAACAGCTCCTTCCAAATCATCTGCTCGAAGGAGGTTCCAATCAAAAGTGGAAAGTTAAGGTCACCCATGACAATAACCCTACTACATTCACACTTGTCCAACATCTGCCGACCTAAGCTTTCTTCAATCTCCCTGATGCTATCGGGGGGCCTGTAGTGAGGTGACTGCTCCCTTACTGTTCCTAATTTCCACCCATACTGACTCAGTAGGCACACCTGTATCGACAATGGTAACTTCTGTAGCTGTGCTGCACTCACTGATTAGCAGTGCTACAACCCCTACTCTTTTTCCACCCTCACTATTCTCTTTAAATGTTCTAAACCCTGGAAGATCCAACAACCATTCCTGCCCCTGTGAAATCCACGTCTCTGTTATGGCCACAACATCATCGCACCAGGTTCTGATCCATGATCAAAGCTCACCACTTTTATTTCTGATACTCGTTGCTTCAAGCAAACTCACTTTAACCGATCTCTTGGTTCTTTCCCAGGAAATTCCTTCCCACTGGCTGCGCTACCTCTTGCTATTGCCTCATCTCCATCAACTCTCACCACCGGTATATAGCGCAGACGAGTTTAAACCCTCCTGAACCATTCGAGCAAATCTTCCACCCATGACATTTGTCCCCTTCCAGTCCAGATGCAACTCGTCCTCCATGTACAGGTCCCACCTTCCACTGAAAGCATCCCAATTATCTACATATCTGAAGCCCTCCCTCCTACTCCAGCTGCGCAGCAGTGGGAGTAACTGGGGAATTGGTGTACCTTACAGTAGGAGTGCCATAAGAAGTGTATAAAGAGAGATCATCAGGGGAAGAGTATGTAGCAGCAGAAGGGGTAGTACAAGGGAAGTAGGAGTGTGAGGAAAGAGTAGGATGGAGGAGGAATAATGGCAGATAACGTTTTAGTGACAGGGAAAACCTTGTTTTTGGCGAAGCGGAATTGTGTGTGAAAAAAATCACGGTTCAGGACAATCGAGATCTGGTTTCCATTCGAAATTAAGGAAAGATTTCATGTAGTTTCTTTTCTATCACTTGATTCTTGTTCAGATTGTACATGTACTCTATATTTCTGTAAACCATCAATGCAGATGGCATGTTTTTTTCTCGTCTAGTGTGGTGTTTTTTGAATCTTTTTTGCAATATGTATTTGCTTCCAATTCAAGGTAGACATGGCAAAATGATTTGATCTCCAAAACATAGAATTTAATTGCATATTTATCCTCATCACACTAGCTGATTTAAAGAAACAATGAATTAGCCTGTGTCCATCCTGCAGATGAAAATGTTCTCCATTTCTGACTATTGCAGAGAATGTAACAAAGAACAGTCCCTCCAAAATGCTAATGTTCCAGTGCAAGGTGCCAAAAATTAGTTCATCCTAAACTATTCACAAACTTTATGAATAAAACATGCAGAAGGGCAAAGTGTAAAAGATGAATTCAACTCTGTGTCGAAAATGTTATTTGGTGGCTTCCTCATAAAATATGTTAGCCAAATCACTCTGCAAATTGACCAAAATAAGAAAAGCCAGAGACTGGAAATCTCAAATCCTCCTCTGATTAACATTTGGAGAACAGGAAGGAAATCACGGCTAATTTGTGATATTCATAAATGATGCTGGTGAGAATGTTCAAGTTGTGGGGGGCTGGTGGCAGTGGAATGATAAACAATGTTGTGGATGACACAAAGCTGAGCTGGGTGGCTCACAGTCAGGAGAAAAGGGTTAGGCTACAGGAGGATAGAAACAGAGTATTCAGATGACCAGATAAATGGGCGATGAAATTTAACGCAGATAAATGTGGGATGATGCACGTCAGAAGTAATAACACAAGTGAGTACTCAAACTATGAATGGGGAGATCTAAATTTACTCGTTTTTTCATTGCAGCAGGGAAGGTTGAGGAGGGAATGTGGTACAGGTGTATAAGAACATAAGGGGTATGGAGAGGCTGAACAGATAGAAGCTGTTTCCCTTAGTCAAAGGGTCAAAATCAAAAGGACGCATTTTTGAAGTAAAAAACATGGAATTGAGAGAGGATTTGTGGAATGTGTTTCGAACTGAGAGGATGGTATGAATCTGGAATGCATTGTCTTGGAGGGTCGTTGAGGGAGGTAACCTCACAAACGTTTACAAAGCCTTTGGATGTGCACTTACTCGTGCAGGCATGATAGGCCTTTTCTTCGTTGCATGATTCTATGTGGTGGCAGCCGTGAAGACTCTGATATATTCTTAAGCAATAAGCAATGACAGTTGCTGTTTTGTTCCTTTGGACTCAGCAAGTGGTGAGATTATTAACCAACGTCATCTCATGCAGCTTCAGCACTTACTCAACCTACAGCAACCGAGCCATCTCTGGGAACAACCAGACTAATTCACATGCTCAGTGTAAGCATTGTCCAACAACAGCAGGAGCATCTTTCCAGCTGTGTGCCACCATTATTATAGCTGCAGAAATATCATGAACTCAGCTTTTCCTTCAATATAATGCAGACTTTTAGCTCTGAGGGTTCTATTTCTCTGAAGCACAATAAATTCCTTCCTAGGTATTCACATTGACAAAAAGCATGTTTTCCTGTGTTTTCAATCCAGTTGTTTATCACAGAATTCCCCACCCCACTATTCCCCGACCTCTTTCCCCTTTAGTATTTTCTTGTGCACTGTCTTCCCGACCTCACACATCTCAATTCCTCACATCCCCCACACTCTCCATCTTTATTTGTGAATCACTGATAAACCTGCACCTCTTCTCTAATATTTATTGCAACTTCCATCTCACAATGTGAACTGATATGATTCCTTCCCACAGCATGGTCATTAGACTGGCCGTGCCTGATGTGCTGTTCATCTCGAACTTCTACTCAGTTTCTGACCTGCTGCTTTGGTTCCCACATTCCTGCTTTATTAGTTTAAATGCATTCGACTTGCACTAGCAAACCTCCCCACAAGGATGTTGTTGCTCCTCCAGTTAAGATGCTCCCTGTCTTTTTTGTACAGGTCCTACTTGTCCTGGAAGAAAGTCCAATGATCCAAAAATCTGAAAACATCAACCCTGAACTAGCTTTTTAACATGTTAAGCTATACTACCTTACTAATCCTTACCTTTTTTCCTTTTGGCACGGGGAGTAATTCAGAGATTAAAGAGGATTGTTCAGTCTCTCTCTCTCCCACACACACACACACACACAGACAATACATTACTTTGCAGAAGAATACCAATAACCTTATAAATAATCAGAATGATAACTGGAATGAAGGATTTAGTTAAAGAAACGATGAGAGAAATTGCGCTTCTTCTGGATGTCAGTTTGCTCGCTGAGTTGGTGAGTTCATTATCAGACGGTTCATCACTATACTAGGGAACATTATCAGTGAGGCTCCGGGGAAGTGTTAGTGTTTTTTAGAATTTCTATTTAAGTGTTTAGGTTTCCTTGAGTCAGTGATGTAACTTCCAGTATTGGTGATTTCATGTCCCGTTCTTTTTCTCAGAAAGTGTTAATTGGAATCAAAATCGATCTGTTTCTTGATGGAGTTCCGATTGGAATGCCATACCTCTACGAATTCTCGTGCGTGTCTCTGTTTGGCTTGTCCTAGATGGAAGTGCAGACCCAGTCAGAATGGTGTACTTCCTCATCATATGTAAGGATACTAGTAATGTTGGGTCATGTTTTTTTTTCTGGCTAGTTGTTGATGATGTATCCAGGTGACTAGTTTTCTGCCTGTTTGTCCAATGTAGTGTTTCTTACAGTTCTTGCAAGGCTTATTCTTCCTGGAGCAGAATAGACAAAGATGTGTACTTATTACGATGCTCAAAATTATGAATAAATGTTGCAGAGTAAAACAGGATTACTGTTTCCATTAGTTGACATTACAGCATCATTGATGTCTAATTTCAAGATTTTCAGCAAAAGATCCAGGAGTGAGATAAAGAAAATTGTCTTTATTGAGAGAATTGTTAGGATTTGGAATGGACTACCTGGGAAAGTTGTGGATGAAGAATCAAAAGAGAATTTGATCTGTATTTGGAAATATAAATTTAACAGGCTGCAGATAGGGCTGGCAAATGGAAGGGGCTTGTGAGACATTACTGGAGCTGGTGCACATACTGTGGCCAATGGCCTCCTCCCGTACTTTAAAATTTTGTACTCTATCATGTGTCTATGTGAATAAAAGTCAGTATCCGATTATTTCGCATTGTAAATGTTTGCAAATACCTGATTATTTGGTGCAGCATAAGCATTTAAAATGCAAGTATTACACGGTCAGCTTCATTGTGAAGTCTCATTATTACTAAAACAAATCTGTCATTTTTTGGCACAAATCTCTTTGAAAAGGTCTGATCTATCATTCACACGATAATATGTTCATCGTTTTTGTTCACTTTCCACATTTCATATTAAATGTCATTCCTTCTAAAAATTGATTTTTAAAAAAAAAATAATCACTAAAATTTGATAACACAAATCATTTATTTAGGTTAATATTCAGAGCGCATTTTGAATTATAGCCATTTCTAAATCGCTGGCAATTAGCTGAAGCTCGTACATTTCAGTGAGAAATTAACCTGATTGATTATGTATAAATGTATAAGAACGCTAATTCTATCTGATTGTTCAATCATTTACTCACCCTGAAATGTAATCATTCCGAAGCCAGCCAT